>NC_142071.1:16211346-16823076 GCF_059756535.1 Pantherophis guttatus | reverse complement strand
GTTAGACCTCTCAGCGGCTTTTGATACCATCAACCATGGTATCATGCTGCGCCGGCTGGAGGGATTGGGGGTGGGAGGCACCGTGTTGCGGTGGTTCTCCTCCTATCTCTCTGACCGGTCGCAATCTGTGTTGGCAGGGGGGCAGAGGTCAACCTCGAGGCGCCTTGCTTGCGGGGTGCCGCAAGGGTCGGTCCTCTCGCCGCTCCTGTTTAACATTTATGTGAAGCCGCTGGGTGAGATCATCCGTGGTTTTGGGGTGCGATGCCATCTGTACGCTGATGATACTCAGCTGTACATTTCCACCCCAGACCACCCCAATGATGCCCTCGAAGTGATGTCCCAGTGTCTGGAGGCCGTGCGGGTCTGGATGGGGAGGAACAGGCTTCGGCTCAACCCTTCCAAGACCGAGTGGCTGTGGATGCCGGCGTCCCGGTATAGCCAGCTGGTGCCATCGCTGGCTATTGGGGGCGAGTCACTGACCCCCACAGAGGGGGCTCGCAACTTGGGTGTCCTCCTGGACACACGGCTGTCTTTAGAAGAGCATATGACGGCTGTGGCCAGGGGGGCTTTTTTCAGGTTCGCCTGATACGCCCCTTTCTGGATCGGGACTCCTTGTGCATAGTCACTCATGCCTTGGTCACGTCATGCCTGGACTACTGCAACGCTCTCTACATGGGGCTCCCCCTGAGGAGCACCCGGAGGCTCCAGCTGGTGCAGAATGCAGCCACGCGGGTGATTGTGGGAGCAACATGGTGCTCCCACGTAACACCTCTCCTGCGCGAGCTGCATTGGCTCCCGGTGGACTTCCGGGTGCGCTTTAAGGTGTTGGTTCTCATCTTTAAAGCGCTCCATGGCTTAGGGCCAGGGTATTTGCGAGACCGCCTGCTGCTACCGATAACCTCCCACTGGCCAATACGCTCTCACAGAGAGGGCCTCCTCAGGGTGCCGTCGGTCAGGCAATGTCGGCTGGTGGCCCCCAGGGGGAGAGCCTTCTCTGTGGGGGCACCCGCCCTGTGGAATGAGCTGCCTCCTGGAATACGATTGATCCCGGACCTCCGGACCTTCCGTAAAGCCCTGAAGACGTTTTTATTCCATCAAGCCGGCCTAGCCTAAATGGTTTTTAAATTGGGATTTTAAATTTTATGGATTTGGGGGTTTTAAATTGGGAAGCTAGTGATTTAATTCTTTTTAATTATCTTAACTTTTGTATTTGTATGTTTTTTAATTTTGGCTGTTCACCGCCCTGAGTCCCTTCTGGGAGAAGGGCGGTATACAAATTAAATAAATAAATAAATAAATAAAAGAGTCCCTGTGGGCCCACAAGAGTTCTAAATCCAGCCCATCTTGAACTCCTTTCTATTCTTAACTCCCACTAATTTCCCTTGACCGTTAGAGAGCTTAATCTTGCAATAAATCTTTATACTCATTTAAACTGCCTGAATCTACTGATTTCCCCCAGACTTTTCTTCAAAAAAGGTTGATAGAAAAATTGGAAGCAAATATATGGTTTCCAGAGCTTAAATGGGCACAAATGGGTAGCTCTGATCAAATCAGATCAATCTATCTATCTAGTCAACTGCCCAAAGTGGATTCCTAGTGTGATGGATGGCATATAAATTTTATCTGTCTGTCTGTCATCAGACTATCATGGCTGGCTGGGGAATTCTGGGAGTTGAAGTCCACAAGTCTTAAATTTGCCACACTTGGACACCCATGATCTAATCTAACCCTATGATAAGAACATTCCTGCCAGATCAGATTAAATAGTCATCTGAACAGTTATATTATCTCCAGAGTCATCAACTACTGTATGCTGCAAAATTCTGAAACAGGATGTAAAAAAATAATAATCTCCTGTTTTCCCTCTGCCGGTCTTTTTGTTTGTTTGTTTTAGTTGAAAGCAAAGTGGCTGTTAATGAAGGAAAAGATGTAATATATCTAAAATAGCAGTTTGGCTGGTAATCTGAGATATCCTTCAGGTGGAAACACCTTTCTCCTTCTCTGTTGATATTTTTTAAGATATATCTGGGAATAAATCCAGTTTTGAGAAACCAGGCTTTTTTAAAAAAAAAGACTTTATTTTTTTTAAAAAATAAAAATTTAAAAAACAGTCAGTATTATTTGAATTCAACCCAACCAAGAAGGGGAAATTTTTAAACATCCGTTTGGATAGGTTGGGTGTTATCTTAAGATCTGTAAATTGCTTGTTTGCTATTTCCAGCTGGAGTTCTTAATTCAGAACAATTAACATGTAGTTTAAGACTGAGATGAAGCATATGGCAGTGGTCCCAAAGAAAAGAATCTCTCTTTTTTTATGACGTCTCTTTAGTATCAAAGAGGGAGTCTAGGAAACAGTTTGTTTACAGCAGGAGGGAGGAGAACCAGTCCCATGTTGCTTAGGAACAGGTGCAAAATCATTTGCTTCTGCAGGGAAATTTATGAAGGTGGGTGTAATTGCACAATTTAAATCCTAGATCAGGGACATCCAATCTTGGCAACTTTTAAGACTTGTGGACTTCAACTCCCAGAACTCATAAAGGGCCCATTGTTTCCCACCCCTGTCCCAGAAGGTTATCTCCTTTCTACTTTCTCTGGCACCCATCCCGGGAACTTCTTCCCTCCAGAACTTATTAAGAAGGTTCAGAAGGCATATCTCTGCCATTGTGCCTGGGGATTTGGCAACAGTGAAGAACTTTTACAGTGGCTGTGTTGAGCTGATGTAATAATAGATTTTACCGCTGATAAGATTAATTATATTCTTTTGGTCTTAAAACTATTACTGATGTTTTTATATGTTTGTCTATTGGCACTTTAAACTTATTTTTATTGGATTGTGTATGGAGATTCTCAGTCATCCAGGTCATGGTTGTCCCAAAAATGATTTTTCAAAACACAAGTGGACTTTTCTTGATGATGTTTCACTTCTTATCCAAGAATCTTCTTCAATTCTGTTGGTTTTATTGGATTGTTTTTTACCTGGAGTGAGCCATCCAGAATTGCTTAGATGGGATAGGCTGCCATAAAGATTTAATGAATAGTAAATAATAGTAATATACCAACCATGCTTATAGGCTGAAGTTCATTGGAAAGCATTATGCAATTATTTTCAAATAAATGAAAAGAATTTACATGCAGGAAGCATTTTTTCTTGTATTTCTATTTATATTATTTGTCCCTCTGTTTCAAACTAAGACACTCCAAATGATGCTAACTTGTAGTTTGACACTCCCATTGAGGTACACTTTGCAATAAAGCGGTGTGCAATGTTTCTACCATTAGTCTTCCTAGCTTTTGTGCTATCTCCTAGGTGACAGGCCTCCAACCTGAAGAGTCACCTACAATTGTCTAATATCACTGTGCATACTCTAAAGTGCTTCTGGCCATCTAGAGGGACTTGTCAGGTCATTTCTGATTCCCTGGGCATGTTTGTGCTGACACTTGTCAGCCTAAGTATTGAAACTCACGCGAGATATCCAGATTTTACTAGCAATGTCAGAGGGTTAAAGTATTCTGTCAGTAAGAATAATGAAATGCTGGGACCCTCAAATGCAGGTGCAAATAAGGAGACCAGGCTTCCCATAATGAAATACTTATGACTCTTAATGGAAGCTAGAGGCGAGACAAGCATGAAGAATAAAATTCATCTTTCTTTTTAAAAGGGGAAGAAAAATAGCAATAGCACTTAGACTTACATACCATTCACAGTGCTTCACAGCCCTTTCTAAGCAGTTTACAGAGTCAGCATATTTCTCCCAACAATCTGGATCCTCATTTTATCAACCTTGGAAAGATGGAAGGCTGAGTCAACCGTGAGCCAGTAAGAATCGGACTGCTGGCAGTCAGCAAAATTAGCTTGCAATACTGCATTCTAACTACTGCGCCACCATGGCTCTTGAATAAAATAGAATAAAATAATTATTCCAGACATGAAAAAGCCAAATACATTTAAACAACTAGCTAATTTATTGGTCACCCATCTTATCACAGGATAAATAATTCTTTTACTAAGAAAATAAATACTACTGAAAGTGCATTTTTTGAGATTTGTTTTTTAATGAATAAAATACAATTCTCTTGAAAGTGAGAACAGAAGAATCTATTTAAAAGCACTTCAGCTGATCATCCAAACTTCTCTAGAAAAGGCCCGAAGTTACCCTGAAGTTGCTAGTTGTTTCCAAGATACCTTAAGAGCTCCCAGTTCCACTTTGTCCCTTTACATTCCTTGCTGTAAAGGTTTCTGTAGCAATGAAGCTTTGAAAATAACAGTTCTCTCATAAAAACCAATGTTCGGATTTTTACCTGTGTTGGGGAGGAAAAGGCATTCTGGGTCTTCAAATATTTTTCCTTATGGTTGCCATAATCCATTTCTGGTGAAGGAAACCATCAAAGTTCAGAGAATGCTGAGAAGATTTTTTTTCTGGTTTTGATAAAATGCATTATTTTTGTGGTTGCCTGGATTTTCACCACCTTGCCCCTGTTGCTAGGCCATATTATAAATTGTCCATGAATTGCTTGGTATTAATATTACTGAGTTAATAGATACCCAGTTATTTCAGTTTTGTAGCCCTGTATGGTTAACAAATCATTTTATTTAGTAAACCTTTATAATGATGGAGTGGGCCACTCTGAATGAGTTTACAAGAAAAGGGCTATAGAAATAAAGCGATGAGATTAATATTTCGGAGATATCTCTCTCAAGATACCCCAAGGCATTCATGAAGTTTACACCCGTTAACGAAACCAAGGTAGGAGCTCTTCTCCATAGTAAATGGTGATGTTACCTGAGAAAAAGTTCATAAAAATGTTATGTCCACCATAAAAGATGTAATACAACATTCTGTGGGACCTAGGCATTAACATTTCCCTGAGAGTTACTGTGAAATAATGGTCCCAGCTATAATTCAGCTCTAACGTTCCTTCAAGCAAATGTTATGGAGGAATAAATGACTCCTCAATTACATTGAAGGGGAAAGCTTGAAAAAAAAATTCTTTGGATGTAAAATTGGTGATTCAGAAATGATGGAAGGGGAAAAAACATCTGTGATCCTCTTAAGCTTTAGGTGGTCTGTTTATTAAATATCTCCCCCCACCTTCATTTAGGTCTTATATGAACATGTTTGTTCATAGCCAGCAATAGTTTCTTTAAGTTACATTTCTGAACAAAGGGATGGAATATAGTGTGAAGACATAGCATCATGTCATATGTGTAAGTAGCTAGAGATAAGGTCTATTCCACCTTATCTCTAGCTACCTACAAATATGAATTAGCAAACAAATGAAGATCTTGTCAGGCCTTGGCCTTGGGAGGTGATAGACACACCTTGGCTGGATGCCATGTGTCAACTAATGATTTCTGCACTGGAGAAGGAGTTGGACTAGGGGATTCACATGCCTAGTATGTTTTAGACTTTGCCTTTATAAGAAAATTGTAGCTCTTTCAAAATGACTCATAACTAGCTTATAACCCTGGTTGGCTTCACCCCTTAAAATAAGACATGAGCTCACTAAGCCTCAGGTACAAAGGTCTCCAATCCATGCAGGATTATTGCTATACTTCATGGAATGGAAGGTGGTTAGAATTAGCATCCTGCACCTACAGAATATACTTATGCTTCTCCATCAATGAGCAAAGATGTATTGGGAGCATAATCTTCATTAGACTGTGCTAATGTTTCTGTATCATGGATACCACTGACCATCAGTCACAGTTTGCTTTTCAAACACTTTAAATATGGACCTGAAAGCAGCAATCTTCTCCAATTTTCACTCAGCATCTATTGGGGCAACATTATCTGTATAATCAATGATAATAATGAAGTTGAAAGATTATGGCATAAAATGGCTATGATAGTCTCAGAGATTATCAGCAAACTGGGTGCCATACCAAAAAAATCTTGGATGGCACTTAGAAAAACTGCACATTGACAAAATGTCCATCTGTCAATTACAACAAGCAACATGCCAATGCATTACAACATCCTAAATTCTTGGGAAGAATTCAATGCATATGAAGGCCAATGCCAGCTAAAGAACTGGCAGCTATAATTTCACATTGTTGTGTGTATAATAATCATTGTATGTTGCTGACTTCCACCTTACTCAAGGCAACTCACAAGAAATTATACCAAACCACGTATATTTTTTACTTATTTCAATTTATATGGCTGCTCAACTCATACAAGCAACACTAGGTGTGCAAACACAGTTAAGAACATCAATATAATTATAAAAATGAAAATGCACAACAAAAATAAAGCAACAGATAACTGCCCTGTGACAATTTCTGGAGTACATCAGAATGTACAGTAGTAAGTGATGTACTTTCTCTTGTCTATATTGCATACATTCCTATTCTGTTCTCTTGGATGTTTTCCAATTACAGCATTGGTATTGGGAACCTGGAACAAAGATGAAATTGAGATAATCATTTCCCTCAGGCATAAGTCATTATAGTTGATGAAACCAGACTGATATGGTGGTACATCTGGCTGGAATTAATAATAATGTTGGTGTGGGACTATCATAGGAGGCACAAGGATGAGACTATGGCCAGACTAAGCCTAAGAATCATCTTTGTTCCTTATACCAAGACATTGAGATGGATTTGAGGATGTGCTTTGAATGCAGAAGGTCCCAAGTTCAATCCTCAGCATCCCAGAATGAGATAACTGAAAGGAGGAACTCTCTGGGTCTGAGATCTTGAAAAGCTACTGTTGCCAAGACAATGTCTGAGGAGCTGAACAAAACACACTGCGTGGTGAAGACCATTTCTATTGTTGGTTGTAGAACAACCTGCTGAGATGCAATGGAAGAAGAGCAATGAGGGAAGGAAGAGACCTTCACAACCATCCTTTTTTGTGTAACATTTTATTTCTTTATTATCATTCTAAGTTTACTTTTCTGCTTTCTGTGAAAGTATACAACTTCCACGGCTGCTGCTTGTTTTGGTTAAGCTACTCTTCCTTCCTTCCTTATCTGTTCTCCCCATTCAGCACCCATCAGGTACAGTTTTTTCAACAATATTGTTGCTGTTACCAGAATTCTTATCTAGGAACTGTCTTCTTTGGACATTGTAACCCAAAGTTTTAATCAAAGCACACTGGAGGATTAATTTTCCAGTAAGAAAGTCAAGGATCTACTCAGGTTTGAGGCAAACCCATCATCTTTTAGGAAGACACAGAATTTAGAGCCAGCTTCATGCATCCTTGTGCTTCTCATTGTGATCTCCCTTTCTTTGCAAGCCAGAAATAAAGGTGATGGAACACAGTTTGGGCATGCAATATGCCAAACATGGCAGCTTTAAGACTTGTGGACTTTAACTCCAAGAATTCTCCAGCCAGCTTGGAGTTGGAGTTAAAGTCCACAAGTCTTAAAGCTGCCAAGTTTGAAGACCTCTGCTATATGCTCTCTGTGAAACTTGAATCATTGCAAGATATAAAATTTTGAAGCTGAATGGTTTTGTCATTTTATGGCCAGAGCTGGCTTAGAAAACAGAAGGAGAGTGGGAAGAATATGTTTACTGTATTTTTTTCTTACCCATCCTCCTTTCCTCTCCCTCTAAAAGGATGGATTGAGGCAGTGTAAGGAAATCTGAATAACTAATCAGAGTCCTCATTAACCCCCTGCTGAGATGCTCAAACATTCACTTTGCTGTTTATGAAGCAGAAAAAAAAACCTGCATTAAAATTGATGTGTTATTAATCCCACTGTTCTAGCCCTTTGGGGCACTGAATTCCCTTTATTTTGCCTGGAGCCAAACAGTATGAAGCCACTTTCTATAGGACTAGATGACTCTCTATTATTTATGGGCCCAGCACCGATTTCCCATTGAGCAACTGTGTTAACCCCAGTCACTTTCCTACCATGTTTTCCTCCACCTCATCCCCGTACATGCAGATAAACTCCATTCTCTCAGTTATTCAAATGTATTCACACATAATTTTATTTATTTATTTATTTATTTATTTATTTATTTATTTATTTATTTTATTATATTTCTATACCGCCATTCTCCTGCGGGACTCAGGGTGGTGTACAGCCAGGATAAAACATAGCGTATAAAATTTAAAAACATTTTAAAAAACAATTAAATAATTTTGGCCCAACTTTAAAACAACCCAATTAAAACTGAAATTCGATTAAAAACTGAGAGGATGGGATCAAGCCATCCCAGCTAGATGGAACAAGTGTGTCTTCAGGGCCCGACGAAAAGTCCGGAGGTCTGATATCGTGCGTATCTCAGGGGGCAGGTCATTCCAGAGGGCAGGTGCTGCCACAGAGAAGGCTCTCCCCCTGGGGGTCGCCAGCCGGCACTGCCTGGCCCCCTGAGGAGGCCCTCTCTGTGGGAGCGAACCAGTCGGTGGGAGGCTATTGGCGGCAGAAGGTGGTCTCGCAAATTTTATTCCCAGAAAATAGAAAGTAACAGAATAACAGAGTTGGAAGGGACCTTGGAGGTCTTTTAGTCCAGCCTCCTGCTCAAGCAGGAAACCCTATACCATTCCAGACAAATGGTTGTCCAATCTCTTCTTAAAAACCTCCAGTGATGGTGCACCCACAACTTCTGAAGGCTAATTGTTCTAACTGTCCAAAAATTTCTCCTTAGTTCTAGGTTGCTTCTCTCCTTGATTAGTTTCCATCCATTGCTTCTTATCCCATGCTGATGACCCAACTGTTGAAAAGCCCAAATATTCACATGCAGACAATCATCAGTGTCCTTCAACTGTGTCAATTTCTATATCAGGAAATATAGCAAAAATACTCTTTGAATTCGACAAAGTCTTTTTGGTACAATTAGATTTGAAAATTGCCCAGAGTCACCTTACAGGGGAGATGGACAACATAAAAATGTAATAAATAAATAATTAAAATAAATAAAGTTGAATAGGAGCATATTTCCTCATCCAGCCAATATTGTTTTCTCTGACCAGCTCCAGATCTCTAGAGTAGTATTCCTCAACATTAGCAACTTTAAGGGATATACCTTTTACAGGTATTTAAGGGATATACCTCTTACACACCTCTTACGGTTGCCAAGGTTGAGAAACATTGCTGTAGACCAGGAGTGTCCCACCTTGATAACTTTAAGACTTGTGAACTTCAACTCCCAGAATTCCCCAGCCAGCAGATTGAACTCCACAAGTCTTAAAGTTACCACGGTTGGATATTCTTCCTCTAGACCATTAAGTAGAAAACTATTTTCATCACCTGATCCTGATTCTTGCAGCTAGCCTGAATTTGTTAAGTTCTAGATGTCCTCTCCACTGAGATAGAGTTCAATTAATACTGAGAGTACCTAATGTTAACATCAAAGGTGACCCATGCAACAAAATATTGTGTGCTTTGATGGGAATATTAGCTAGCTAGCTGGGTGGGTGGGTGGATGGATGGATAATAGATGATAGCTCAAAAGACGGCTAGAGAGTTAGAGAGAGAGAGAGAGAGAGAGAGAGACAGACAGACAGACAGACAGACAGACAGACAGAGAAAGACAAAGAGATTCATTTTGTTAGTACATTTCTCCTTTTACATCCCTAGTTTTGACATAATTTTCTGCACTTCCTAATATTTCACAAGTTTCTACTTTTTCTGACTTCTCATAAGAGATGCCAGCACAATGATGTGGGCTGTGTATATGCAAATGTGTGCAGTCTGCCTCCCACAAGGGATCAGTATGTAAACTGAGGCAGTTTGATAGATTTCGAGCTGAAGCTAATATATGAGTGAGTTCTGTCACCCCTGCTGGCCCCAGTTTCCAGATTCGCTTACCTCCCATGGTATTCTCCTCTAGCCAAACCTGCCTGTTAATTAGGCATTTGGGGAGAGACAGCTTGATATCCGCACCATTGGCCATTCTGTAGCCTCCAGGCCAGCTGGTCAGAGGGAAAGCAGGTTAATCAGAAGTCTCCCCAGGCTCCTGACTTCTTATTTTGGATTAAAGTTGGTCACGGATGTGTCTTCAAGATGGATTTTTTTATAAGTAACAAAGAATCATGTGGCACCTTAGAGGCAAATGTGTTTATTGTGATGGAGCTGTTTGTGGATCACCACTCACTCCATTAGGTGATTCTGGTAAAATAAACTGCTGTCTGTGGAACCTGTAGCCCTCCAGGTGGTTGCAATAATAATAATAATAATAATAATAATAATAATAATAATAATAATAATAATAATAATAATAATAATAATAATAATAATAATAATAATAATAATAATAGAAAAACAGAATATCAGAGTTGGAAGGGACCTTGAAGGTCTTCTAGTCCAACCCCCTGCTCAAACAAGAAACCGTATATCATTTCAGACAAATGGTTGTCCAATCTCTTTTTAAAAACTTCCAATGATGGAGCACCCACAGCTTCTGGAGGCAAGTTGTTCCATTGATTAATTTTTATGTCAGGAAATTCCTCCTTAGTTCTAGGTTGGTCTTCTCCTTGATTAGTTTCCATCCATTGCTTCTTGTCCTGCCTTCAGGTGCTTTGGAGAATAGGTTGCTGATCAGTTCTCATGTGCCCCATCACCTGTGGGCAAAAATGAGGGATGCAACCTTTGGAAGTGGAACTCATGTTTTTTCCACAATATGTTAAACTGCAAACTCCTAAAATGTTTTGTGAGAGGAATGAGAGACAAGCTTGGATCATATGTAAACAGGATAACAAAAAGTATGTTCTGATGTTTATTTCATGTACTTCTCTCTTGTTTGCACACCATAGTATAAAGTTTCTCTGATTCAGAGTAATCTTCAAGTCCTGTGTACATATCAGGACTTGAAGGAGTCGTTTGTTCAAATCATATTTGACTATAATAAGCCAGGATTGAACTACAGTTTCAGACATAAGCATTGTCAAGCCATGGGTTTGAGTTCAGGTCTAATAGAAAATAGTACTTTGATCTGAGATTATCCTAAAACTTTCAAAGATGAAGGAACCCTTGATGGATTCTCATATGAGAATATATTAAGCATTTAACAAAGTTATTTGTGTGAGTATATGAGTGTATATATATGTGTGTATACACACACATACATGGATGTGTAATATACATATTTTACACATAGACACAAAACTTTGATCTCCGTGTTTTAAGCAATGATCCAGCACTTCATTGAAGTAAGTACCTCTGACCTTCATGGACCAAACTTGCATTGGTAAAGGTCAGGAGGGCAGAGTTTGCTGTTGGTTTTTGTTTGGCTGTGGAATACTTTCTCATTCTGAGTTTTTGCTACAAAAAACACTTAATTGCACAATGTTCAGAAAGAATTTCCATTAAATTTATGGGGATTGCTCAGACTATGGTTTGAAAAATGTGTTCTCTTGGTTTCTCCAGTTGTCATTCTTGCTGTCAAATGTTGGAGGCTCAAAGCCTTGGCCATATTTTGCAGCCAAGTGAACAGAAGGGGGCTCAAAGAGGGCTATACATCCTGGTAGCTTAACGATGGTGAATGTTACCATACTTTCACACTTTCCATTTTGCCTTCATATCACTCTTTGCGCCTACACTTCAAAGTGTGGCAAGCTGGCAGATAAGATATGATTGAGCGGGAATATTTCAACCTGAAACACTTTCTTTGAGCACTTATTGGAAAAATGAACAGAAGAGACATCACGCAGAGAGAAAATACACAGTATAAATTCCAAATATAAAATCTGGTGGCGGTGAAGAACCTAACCAAGCTCACACACTGCCCTCAACTAATATCCTGGGCCCAATGGCTTGAGAAACCTCCAGTCAGGACTTAAAACCTTCCAGAAGGCTAACAGTGTTGGGCATATTATTAAATGTGGCAATTTTCAGCTAAGAATAATTTTAAATTATATTTTAATCCCATTTTTATTTTGTATAAATCAAGACAGAATGCAGAATACTCCCTCCTCCTATTTTGCCCCACAACCTTTTGACTGGACTGAAGTCATCCCAGCCAACTCCTAAAGGCTTCCTGGTTTCTAGTCTAGCATCTCAACTATCTTGCTTTCTCATAGATGCACAAGCCTGATCTCGGAAACAGACCATAGACCTTGGAAATTAATTAAAGCTTGACATCAATCTGGATTCAAAAACAGGAATTTCCTGCAATGGCTTTTTTGTATGTGTGTGTGATTTCTATAATATGTTTATTTGAGCCAAATAGTTTATAAACTGTTTCTGTATTGTATCAGAAAATGATTTTATTCTTTATTAACATTGTGAAAAAGGGTGAAAGTTAAAGTATTTAAAGTAAACACCAGCCTAGCGGGACACTAGAACCTTAGAAATATTGCTTTAATTGCCCAAGCTCAGATAAACCCTCCTTAAACTTAATGGGGTCCCATTCATCAGTAAAGCAATGAAAACAACAACCTTTTCTGCATATAGTTATGAATCACAAAGAGAACTGATCACCTCACTCAAGGATCTCCAAAAAGCAAGACCTTTTTGTTGAAGTTTTTCCAACATGCAAATGTGTTTAAACTGTAGGAAAGCTATAATTAATGGACAGAAGGGCTTTCTTAAGTTGTGAGTGGGATTGTACAGAGGGTATTTTAAAACACATTTAGCCTTCTAGCCCCTCTTCTGATCACCAGTATGATAGATTGTTAGAACTTCCACAGGTGAGCTTGGAAAAGTAGAACAAGTACTGTAATACAGAAGGTTCCAAATGGAGCTTTAACTTTGCAGAGGTAAACTCCTACTTTGTAGAAGTGAAAGGTGGAGAAAGTCTCCTGCATTTTTTTTTAAAAAATCCCTATTCTCATTCATTTGATTGAATCTGTATTCAGAATTCTTTCAAAGGAGAAACAAAATTCCCAGATTTTCATGGAAGGAGTGTTCTTGCACTTACTTAGTTACAGAGGGGCATGTCCATGTTTTGGGGGACGTTAATCTTCTTCCTTTCAATGCTTTTTCTTTCAAATTTCTTTCCTTCCTTCACAGCCCTTCCTTCCTTTCCTTCCTTCCTTAAGAGCAATGAAGTCTACTAAATGAAACTGTAATCCCGTTCTACAACATATCAAATGATTTTAGAAGAGTGAAATTGCTAGAGTTGCTATTGTCCAGATTTGGAAGAAAAGGGACTCAGAGAGAGAAGCAGATACTGGAGGAGGGAAGAGAGTCAGGAGGGAGAAATTTTGGGGGGTAGGAAATGGGGAAGTGAGCCCATAAGAAGTATATTTTGTCCTACCAGGGCTTGAATTGCACCGTGGGTACAACAGCAGAGAAACAGATGGAATGCAGTACAACCATTTGGTACAACCACCAGTGTGGTCTGCATTCTTTCTAATAACAGGCTGAGCCAAGGATGTAAATTCTAGACAAAACATTGGGGTATGCAAGCCCCCCAAGGAAACAGTGAAAGTTCCTTTGGGTGGATAGAAAAACCAGATAAGGGGTTGCTTGACACAGCTGAAGTGGAGTAGGGCCTCCCCTTCTAGAAATTGACACTAACAAATTTGTCTTTATCAAAGGAGGGGAGAGCTAAATGGGGTCACTCTGGGTGTGGGGTGATTTTTGCAAGGTTTTCCATGCCTTCCATCTAGCTCAATTTTTAAAATTAAAATGAAAAACAATAATAAGGAACCCGTTTGGCTTGTCTGTGGACTATATCCAGCAGCATTCTTTGCAGATTTGGGTAGAAATCACCAGAGTTATATTTAAACTTCTGTTGCTTTTGCAGGGATTTTTTGGGGGAGGTTGGAATTTGCAATGAAGAAACATCCTTTTTTCTCTTCATCTGATGGTTTCCTCTATCTTTTTTCAGGTCACTGTGGCTGGAAGTAGCAGCTTTTGTGCGGCTGGCAGTGGGGAGAGTTTAAAAAGGCAAGTACGCTTAACGATGCTTCATGGTAAGCATTGCATTTTGATTGGTTTGCATAAAAAAGCAACAGAATGGATTTATTTCCATCCCAATCGGTGAACAAAAAAAGCAGACTAGCTTGTACCTGGAACTGATGAGGAACACACATATTGATATATCATGGGATGGATTATTAGAAACTCTGTGTTTTTGATGTATATGAATGATAACAGGATCTCTTGTAGAAGCTTGTTTTGGGGAAACTATGATTTAGATAATCTGCCTCCATATTCACACAAATATACACATAACACACTCATAAAACAATACGTACAGGAGTGGGCGGAAGGTGGACAGGTAATGTTCACATGAGACATGGGTGTTGGTGTAAGCAAAGTTAACGTATAAGGTCTGTTAGAATGGAACACTCTCAAAATGTGAAGCTGCTATGTTCGAATGAAAGAAGCAATTTGAAGAGTATTATGACTCCAGGAAGAAATCTGTTCCTGTGGCTTTGAACAATTTAACTGATTAGTTTTTAAAAAGCATGATGCTTTTAAAAAACATACAAAAGTGCTCCCTCTGATGACTGTTTTACAGAAAATGCAGTTTCCCTTGGATATGTGGAATTTAGTTTCTTGCTCTGTCTCATCACTAGGACAGCTTTTTCCAATATTATTAATCCAGATCTGCTAATAGATGAGCATATAAATTGTCTCCTTCTCGTCCTCTTTATTCTTCCTTTTTACTTACTCACTCTCACTCTCACTCCCTCTTCTCACAACTTTTCACAAAACCCACATCTGTACATGCAAAACATATATGGAAGAAGTTAGAATGTCCTTCCTCCCAAATTCCACATTGTTTTCCCTGTGAATGCATGGAGACCAAGGCAGAGCTATTTGTCCCACTCCATATCTTCAATCTATCTATACTCTGTGAAAAAGGATGCTGCTGCCCTGCAGGATCAGATCAAAGATTTATTCCATCCTGTTTCCCTACAGTGATCAGCCAGATGTTCCTAGGAAACTCATCAAAGCAACCTGAGGGCAAACCCCCAATTCTCCCATTATTCACCAGGCAACTGCTATGCTCCTTGAGATGACTCTCAGCCATTCACAGCTCCTCTTTTAAGGCATTGCTATAGTCCAAACAGGATGTTAATGGAGCATGGTTAATGATGTAGAGGGCAGGACTATCTTGGAAGGTCACAGCTGGTACTCCATCCAAAACTGATGAAATGTTATTGTTCAAATAAACTAGTCCAGGTGGAAGGTGACCTAATCCAGAAGTGTGCAACCTCTGGCCCTTAGCCTGATTTCATGCAATCCTCAGCTTAATTTCAAAAACTCTTTGCAAGCAATCAGTTCAGACCTCTGCTAAGACCTGTTTTTTCTTTTCCTGAGAACCAGCTGCTGAGGAGAAAGAAATGGACAACAGAAGGAGAATTAGAGAAAGGCATTTCACTGTGGAAAAAAAGGGGAAAAAAGTGTCTGGGAAAAAAACTACTTTTAGATTTTAACTCCAGTCACTGCTTGCCACCATTGTCCTCCAAAAGATTACTTCTGAGGGAAAGCAGTCCCTAAATCTCCTGGGTGAAAAGGAGGATAAAAATGTCATAAAGGAATGAATGAAAATAATGTTAATGATCAAGGTATTGCATACTAGCCTTGTAGGATTCATTAAAAGCCCATTGCAGCTGATCAGAGCTAACATGGCCGTTAGGTTGCTCTTTAAGAAGATGGGAAAGACAATAGGGAGTTTCTTTATTCCAGTTGCTGTGTTGTGAAAACTTCCATGTTGTTCCAAAGTGCCCTGGTGTAATTTGGATCAGTAATAGTGATAACTTGAGCAGAGACTAATGCTCAATGGACTATTTGGAAAAGTTGACTTAGAATCTGCTCCCAAAACAAGGATGTGTTTCCAACAGCCTTTGGTCAACATTACATGATATTGTTTTTTCTTCTGTAATGAAAAATCAGTAGACCAAGTATGTTAGATGTCTTCATTGCTGATCTCTCTGTACAGTTTTGTTAGGCTGTTGTAAGAACTATGAAGAAGTGTGACTGTTGGACACCCCAGATTGGTTGGTTTGTTTTTCTCCAGAAGGTTAATTCCAAAGAACATTGTTTGGCAGTTGTTGTTTTTCTCAATTATGATTCTGATTCAGCACTTTGCGAGAATGACCAGGACATTCAAGGGCTTCTGTACAAAAGGTTGTTGAATTAAAATCTGCATAGTCTTCTTCAGCCCTGATAAATAATTTCTCTTTGCTAACTGTATTTAGATGGAACTCAACATTGGGAAAAGAGTCTCTTGCTTATTTTACTTGCCTGGCAGCCTGTGCAATGTCAGAAGACTAGAAATAATAAGAGAGAGAACAATTCTAGCAGAGTGTCCTTCTGGGGCAATGGAAAATGTTAAGATGATAGCTAGAGGCAACCTTTAAGCACTGCTGGGAGCATTATCAACATATACCCCCAACCATTTTTTTCAAAAAAATTGATTTATATGCCACCCTTCTCTGGAGACTCAGGGCGGCTTACAGTGCGTTAAGCAATAGCCTTCATACTTTTGTATATTTATACAAAGTCAGCTTATTGCCCCCACAAACTGGGTCCTCATTTAACCTATCTTAGAAAGGATGGAAGGTTGAGTCAACCTTGAGCCTGGTGAGATTCGAACTTACAGTAATTGCAGACAGCTGGTGTTAATCACAATGCTTTTAGTCTGCTGAGCCACCAGGCCATTTGCTAGAAACAGACACAAAACTTGCACCTCCAAATCTTGATAACTAAATTACCAAGACACAGAGGCACATGGTTCTGGTGTATTTTAGGACAGAACAAAGTTTGAACAAGTTTTATCAGCCTCTGCTAATAAATAAATCTAAAATTGCACACCACCACCAGAAAAATATTTTTTCCCAAGGAAAAAATTCTGTTCCCCATTCATACTAGTGATATCACTAATCTTCCCAGGATATTGTAGTCTTCCAGAATTAGGACAACACATGGGTTTATGCATTGGTGCTCTGGTTTGAAATATCTCCCAATCAGTGCATTCCCAGGGTCCTGGTTTGTCTTACTATCTGGAATAACTTTTATTTTTCTCATCACCATGTAGATGAAGAATGGTTGCAGGAATTGAGTATGTCTCAGTCTAGTGAAAAAAAGGAGTAGGGATGACATGATAGCAGTCTTCCAATATCTAAGGGGTTGCCACAAAGAAGAGAGGGTCAACCTGTTCTCCAGAGCATCTGAAGGCACGACAAGAAGCAGTGGATGGAAATTAATCAAGGAGACAAGCAACTCAGAGTTAAGAAAAAAATTCCTGACAGTTATTAGAACAATTAACTAGAGGAACGGCTTGCATGGGTGATTTACTGAACTCAAAGATTGAAGAAACAAAGAGAGACAGAGAGACAAGTTCCTTCGTGAGCCATTGCAGACATTCCTCAAGATTAGACCCATTAATATAGAGGCAGCATGAATGCACATGTATTCATTTGAAAGTAAGTCCCATGCATTCATAGGGGTATTTGTTAATGTTTGTAGGCATAAGCACACCAGCAAGAACAATTCTGTTTATGTGTGTCTCTGTCAAGTAATCTTCATTTTTTTAAATAGGAAGACTAATTTTGGTTGGGAGAGTCAGTTTGGTAGAGTGGTTAAAGACACTAGGTTAGAAACTGGAACACCATAAGTTCTAAACTTGCCAACTGCCAACTTGCCAACTTTAGGTCCTAGTAAAAATAATAACTTTCAAAAATCTTGCAAAGAAAACTGGCAATACACTGCAGAATTTCTGGAGCCAAGGCTGGGCTTCCATCTTTTTTGTACCACAGCAAAAACAGACTGACTGAAGTCTTTGGAAGTGGATTGACATATCAGGCAAATAAATATTAAATAAACAAAATAAATAAATAAATAAATGTGGGATATTATTGACCAGCTAAGTAGCAATGTATCCCCTGAAATGCCTGGCAGATGAGGAATTAACTGGGATCAATTTTGGGGCTCTCTTGCATTGCTAAATGGGTCTGGGAGGTCTCAACCAAGCAGTTTTTGTACAAGCTCCATAGAAAGTGGTGAATTTCACCATCAAAATGCAGGCAACCAGGCAAAGGAAAGAATGAAATATTCAGCCGCTATTTACAGAATTGATTTGAAGATCAAGAAGTTACGAGCAAGCTAGATGAAAAGGATTAAGTCGGAAGCGTGAATGGAAGCATGCCATGGTGCAGAATTAAATTGGCATTTCAGCTGCTCAATACTTTATGAACAAGGAGAAAGAGAGGCAGGCCTGCTGATACAGCCATGCTTTTCAAAGGAGGAAGCAATCTTTCTTTCCAGTGGGGAGGCATGGGGAGCCTTTCCCCACTGCCAGCAACCACCTCCTCCTCCATCTACCTCCTTGGGTCTAGCTCTTTTCCCTCGCATCTTGACAATATGCAAGGAAGTGACATTCTGACCCTCGCTTCATGACCTTTCCCCATCAGCATAACCCAGGGGAAATGAAGGCTTTGAGTGATGGAAGCAAGACAGGCAAACCCCTTGCTTTTTATTGCCTTTGGTGGTCAACAGAGTCCAATCTATAACCACCTCTGCATTTGGGATCAGATGTAGGGCATGGCTGTGCTGCCTTAGCCTAGCTCTCCCCACCACTAGGCTAGTGTTTTTGCTCCTTAATAGAGGGAGATTTAGAAATATAGGAAGCTGCCCAATGGCTGGTACAGATACCCACGTTTTGATAAACTATAATGTGGTTTATTTAGATTTGGCTTAGATGTTATGTGATTTCAAGAGCTGTTTGGTATACTGGGGCAATGGGGGCATGGGAGAATGTGTGAAACGAAGAATATTTGTTCATCTAGATCAGAGGTGTCCAACCTTGGCCACTTTAAAACTTGTGGACTTTAATTTCCAGAAGCTGGTCTTAAAACTGGTTGGACACCCCTGCTCTAGATAAATATTGCTTGCTTTCTCTATACCTAATAGTAGCCCTCTAATAGGAATTTGGAAGAAAAGAGAAGATCATGAGTAAATTTAATAAGTGCCATTTCTCAAGCATCTCTGAGTCATCCTTTATTTTCTTTTGAGTGATTCAGCAGCATATATTCCAACTGAGTCTCTTTAAAAAAATGCTGCTGCTTCATGAAGTCATGCCATTAATCAAGAGAAACTGAAACAAAATGGGCAGGAGGATCAGTTTTATGCTGCTGCTTTAGTAGATGAACCGAGTTCAGGGTAAGTGATTAGATTAGTCTTCATGAGCAGCTAAAGGAGAAAGACAAAAAATAGTTTCTGTTGTTTGTTCCATCTGCTTTTTTATGGTTTTTATGATTTTACTAATCATGAGTAAGCAGGGTCTTTCAGATCACATGGACTCCTTGAAGTTAGGTTATCCACACTATGTATGGATTCTAGATTAGCCATAAAAAGGAAAAATAAAACTAGCTAGACTGAGTAGATATTCTTGTTTACTCCTGATATCTTTCAGTTGTCTTCATTCAAGGGCTCCTTATACTAGCTAGAGCTCAGAGGTGATTCAGTCCTGATTCTCACAGGCATAAAAGGTCCGTGATAGAAACCTAAAGGTACTTGGAGCAGAATTTCATGGTCATTTCTTTAAAAAAACCCAGGTGAATCAAGAGATGGAAAACCTGTGGGATTCCTGATATGGTTGAAATGTAGCATGGTGGACGTTCATCTGGACGGTGGCTGCCCCCCCCCCATTCCTGGTTTAGCCTGAAAGGCATTCAAGGTTATGAGAGTCAAGTGTGAACATCTCCAAGATTTAAAGGATTGTCATTCCCTTTGCTCAGAAAGATCCTTAAAGATGATCTGGGAAGAGAAAAGGGAATGAGAGCAGAAATCCTAAGTGAATTAGGAGCGGCTTCTGCTATTGTCTTTGAAATGTTTATCCATCTTTTACAAATTGGCATTTGATGGGGCCATATGAATGTTTGTTGGTGTTTATCTGAAGAAGGTCTCATTCAATGATAGATGAGTGCTTTTGTTGTCGTCTTTAATGCATGGGAACTGCTTTCCTGTAATGTTGCTCCCTCAAGATGTCATGGTCTAGCCTTTGGAGCCTTTACAGTATAAACAAGCTGTTTCAAGTGCCTTTCCTGAGGCCACTGTGCATCCAGATGCATAAATAAGCCAATTTCAAGGACATACAAGTTGTATGTTTTGATTGAAAGCACAGTAGCCCATTTTAACAGAAGAAAGAAGTCAGTAGCTACACAGAAGGCTGACTGCGAGGGTCACGGGATAAGAAGGTCATGGTAAGCTATATATGAACTCCAGAAGAATCTGGCTCATAATTAGCCCATAAGTAGGGGCTCATATGCCAACATTCCAGTTTGTATCCCTGATTGTAGAACTAATCCATCCAATTTGCTCTTCTTTGGTCTTTAGCTACTGGATTAAGGATGGTTTTTATCCCCTCTTAATGCTATAAGGATCCAGCTCAGCTCCATTTAGTCCTTGGCGAATTTTTCCAATGCTCAACATGTGTATTTTTGCTGCAGATACATCCCTGGAACTGCATGAAATCTGTGACAGCTTTACTCCATTATTTCAAGATTCATAGCTGTAGGTCCCCAGTGAGAGAGAGCTGTCCAAATCTTTCCAGCAAACAGAATGCTGTTCCTGGCATATTTACTGCAGCAAAGCAAATTTGTGTCCCAGAGATAAATAGAGTGTTATCAGCAACAGCTGTCTCTCATTTTTATTTGTTTTTATATTTAACTATAGGTTCAATTCTCTCTCTCTTTAAAAACAAAACAAAACCAGAACTGTAAATCCTATGACAGGCGGCCCTGAGATTTAGTAGCTCAGGTTGCTTCGGGGCTGTGATTTAGGAATGCATTTATGGTTCACAAGACAATTATCTAACGTGCCATAGTGCCACCCTCTGGAGTATGCAAAAAAATCAGAATGAAGGGAGAAGTCACATTTCATTCATATACAGCTGAAATTGCTATTTGTTTGGCCTGGGCAGTGCCTATCTCGGTATGTCTTCTTTCTCTTTTCTCCTCTGAATAGTTTGGGAAATTAAGTTCACCTGTCTTCTTACCGAAGCACTCAAAATTTAAACATATCTTAGTTAAAGACTGGACTAAAATAGGATGAAGGGCAGAATTTTTACTGGTATTTGGCTTCCTAATTTGGATCCATCCAATTCAGGGACTTCTTATACTATCTGGAACTCAGAAGTGATTCTGTTTTAATTCTCACAGGCATAAAAGCTCTGAGTTAGAAATCTAAGACTGTTGGAGCAGAATTTCCTTTGAGATGGAAATCAGTAGAAGCAAAGCATAAATAGGCAGGTGAAAACAGAGTAGAAGAGAAATGTTCATTTGCAAGAGTCGATGTGGCGCAGTGGTTAAAGTGCAGCACTGCAGGCTACTTCAGCTGACTGCTAGCTGCAGTTCGGCAGTTCAAATCTCACCAGCTCAAGGTTAACTCAGCTTTCCATCCTTTCGAGGTTGGTAAAATGAGGACCCAGATTGTTGGGGGCAAGAGGCTGACTCTGTATAACTGCTTAGTGAGGGCTGTAAAAGCATTATGAAGCGGTATATAAGTCTAAGTGCTATTGCTATTGCTATATTGACTATACTTCATTCTTTGTGAAAGCCATTGTGTATATAAGTACCTGTGTCTACCATCCTCCAACCTCATATGGGGTGTTTATGAGAGAGATGTTGTTCCTAAAACATTTTTTAAGAAAATAAATTGTATAACCCCAGGAAGATCTGCATATTTTCCTCTCCTCTCTCATCTGAGGCTAGAATACTGTTTTATAATCACTACTAGAATGTTTTGTCCTGAGTAGGAAGTTTTAATAAAAGGAAAAATCAAGGATCTTAACATGCAGTCTTTATTCATTGGGATGGTAGAGTGTCAAATACTTTCCAGGTGTTGCATCTCCCAACCTTAAATGCTGCCTCCTAAAATTATCACTGAATTGTTTTTGTGACAGAAGAGAGAAATTAATCAGTAGAGGTGGAGCAATTACATTCATATTCATTCATCAAATTGATGTATTTGCCCCCACCCGAGTCAACCCAGGTTTAAGAGCACATCCTCAACATGTCACTCCAGGCTCAAGTACAGCCCATATCCTCCCCAACCTTGTTGGGTTTTGTTTTTTTACAGTAAATAGGCAGGTAGAGTATGAATTTTTCCACTTAACTTTTGTCAGAAATTGAATCATTTTATTGATCTTGGCTGTTTTGATTACTTTGTGAAGTCATTTTTAAAACATAGAGTATGGAATCCGTTCAGAGTTATTAAAGATTGAAGCAGCCCAGAAGCCCAGAAAATAAATAAGCAAGCAAGTAAGCCTGTAGATCTCTGCTAAAGAATAGAAAAGATCGTCTTCACAACTTCGTGTCCAGCTTCTCTGGAAATCAACCCTCAAAATTCAATTCAAGCCAAGCTGGTTAAAAATTCTATTAAGTAGCAGTCCAAGCATTTAAAGCTGCCTTGTTTGGAGGAAGCTGCTGTAATCTGTAAGGAAATTAAGAAACCAGTTTCTTCTTCTGTCCCCTGTTGTCTTTCCCTTGGTTCCATTTTCACTTTCTTTATTTAAAAATATCTTTATTATGTTCTACTTTCACTTCCGAGTGAAACTTTCCAAGTGACCTTTAACTTTCTACACTCAGGAATCAATACTTTTGACAGAATTATAGAGTAAGAAGCCCAAATTGTGTCTTTAGGTGAACGGAAAGAATATCCTCATTTCTCTTTCATTGTTATATAACACAATGTTTTTGTTTCTAATTATTATTTTTAGTATGCTAATCTTCGCTCTTTGTTCAGTGGCCCCATGTTTGCTTTGTTTGTTGATGCACTGAGTTGGCTGTTCAAGGGAGAATGGTTTTTTAAAATATTTATATCTTATTTTTCAATTGCAGCATCTACACAAAATGTGATTATAAATTAGCATACAAGAACACTTTGAAAAGATTCCTATAAATCAACTTACTTGGAACACATTTTAAAGAATAATAATTAAAATTGGTAATAGTCAAAGATGGTGGAAAAACCATGACATTATAGCCAAAAGACTTAGGAAAACCAAAATGTTTAAACTTGTTTCCTAAGTTTTGAACAATTTATATACCAGGTGTTTTCTGAACAAAGAATCCTAATTTTCATTTGATGAGAAATATGTATCTGATGCTTAGCCAAGTAGCATTTTTACTTCCTTCAGTTTATGTTGTTTGTTTGTTTGTTTGTTTCATATGGCATTATTTTGAAGACTGGCAACATCAACTGTAGCATTAAGTCAAATGGTATTACTCCATTATCCTTCTGTAATTGAGAGGAATATATCTTTGAAACTCATCATTTCTTCTTTCATTACAGAATTTGTTTTCCAAGCAAGAAAATTGAATATGCATTGCCATTATTATTTTTTTAAATGCAATAAGTATCCAGATTTGGATTTTAAAATCTTAAAATGTTTTCTTAACGTATTTTACCTTATTAATATTTTACCGTAAGAGGCTTTTCTAATGCTGCATTCTGCTTCATAGCTCAGATCTTTAAGGTCAATTTTAGAGAGGGAAATTGTAGGAGAAAGAGAGGTGGAGTTAAAAAAGGGATCAGCCTAGAAACCCTAAGTAGCCATAAGTAAACTAAATCCAGCCCCCCCACCTTGAATTCCTTTGATCCTTATCTAACTCCTAGCAGGTACTAATCATTAGTTGAGAAGATTCCTGTGCCACAGGCATGACTAGCAATAAATCAGTTTAATTGAACCTTCATGTGTGGATCTAATCTTTCATACCTGACAGGAATGGAATGATATGCTGACCATGGAAAATCTCAGTTAATATTTTAGCATCCACATTTACCATACTTTGATGGATCCTTTTTTTAAATCAAAGTTCTAATTTAGCTCTTTGCTAAATCTGTTTCCTTGGAAGTAACCCCTCATTGTTCAGTAAGCCTTCCCTATAAGGAGCACTGAGTTGTCACCTGCGAATAACTGTTAACTTTGTCCAAAGTTTTGCAGGCTTAGAGCCAGGAATTCATTAGTGCTACATTGACTGGAGATGAATTAAACTCTAAAGAATTTTAGGTCTGGTAACAATAAACTCAGATAGATAGATAGATAGATAGATAGATAGATAGATAGATAGATAGATAGATAGATAGATAGATAGATAATAACTATCCATGCTCCACACATATACCTTTTCTTTTGCATTGTCAATTTTAATAGTGCTATTAAAGTAGTGGTCATTTACTTTTTATCCAGATGTTGTTGGCAGAACAAATGGGAAACTGGTATATAAAATCTGTTTTAGGAACGCAGGTTCCCTAACATGTTCTACAGTCTTTTGTCTTCTTCCAACTTAAAAGTTGTCCTAACTGGGTTAGTTCTATTGAAGCAGAGAATGTAGCATTCATATCTGTTATTGTAATAGGTTTTATCAACATTCCCCACTCTGCTGTCTTTCATATATGTTGAGCTTTAATTCCCCAAAGAACATTCTGGCTTGAACTTCTGGGAGTTGAAGTCTAGCATGGTTGGAAGTCAACAGATAGAGAAGATTGGAATGAGTAGCAAGTGTTACTATATCAATGAAAGAATGTTGAAGTCTTGTTTTGCCTGGAAGGAGTCCCTTCAGGCTTTACATTTAGATCTGCTTTATTTTTAGGGAGGGTGGGTGGGTGGGTGTGCTGTTAATTCTTGCATTGGAGGACACACCTCTCAAGTGCTCACAGAACAATTAACATGATACAGTATTAACTCATTGCTGCTCTGAGGAAGACTTAGTGTCATTTTAATGGGATACTAATTGGCCCAATGGGTTTTGTATCAACAGTATATAATGAAGACTTCTTTAATGAGCAGATTGTTTGGGGGGGCAGTTTTAAAAATTCACTTTATTGATAGAAATCAAATTCATTCCTACATAATAAAAGTTTCCTAAAAGTTATGGAAACTTCAGTATGCAGTAAGCTCTGGTGTAGGTCTAAGTGCTGTGCAGGTATGTATGTATGTATGTATGTAGTAATAACACACTTAATATTGGTTTAAAGCACTTTCTGGTCATTTACAGTCAGCATATTGTCCCCAACAATCCGAGTCCTCATTTTACCAACCTTAGGAGGATGGAAGGCTGAGTTAACCTTGAGCCAGTCAGGATCGAACTCCAGACTGTGGGCAGAGTTAGCCTGCAATATGCATTCTAACCACTGCACCACCAGGGCTCCTGGTATTGTGTGTGTGTGTGTGTGTGTGTGTGTGTGTGTGTGTGTGTGTGTGTGTGTGTGTATTATATCTACATATTGTATACATATATTGAACACACACATAGCACCTTTGAACTCAGACCCTGGAGAAAATTTCAGTTCAATGTATTGGATTTGGGTACCATCCAGAATGATTCTGGCTAGCTGATAGGATGGTAGACCTAAACAGTCTAAAAGTAGTGAGGTTTCAGTTTAGATTCCTAACCTTCAATGAAGCATCAGGTTGTTCTGGAGATGGACCATCACACCACCCTAAATTTTTTAGAGAAAAGAAGAGTTTGAAAATCTTGTGACTAATGCGATTAGCAGTAAATATGGTTAGAATTAACCATCCCATTCTCATTTCTTTTTTTTTATTGAAAAGTTTTACAAAAAGTTTACATATTTCCCCCCCCCCTTCCCTACCTCAACCTCCCCCCTCCCCCCTCCTCTTCCCAGAACAAATTACAGGGTATAACCTTCAACAATCATAATCAATCCTAGTCTAAATAATTATGACATTCCACATCTCTTGTTCGTTCAATTCCCTAATTACCCGCCTAGCTTTATTACTTAAAGATTATATAATCATTCATAACCTATCTGCAATTTCTTATTCCGGTATTTATTTTGAATATAATCTATCCATCTTCTCCAGTCTCTTAAATATCTTTCATTTGAATGATCCTTCAAGTATGCCGAGATTTTTGCCATTTCCGCTAGGTTTGTAACTTTCATTGTCCACTCTTGGATTGTAGGTAAATCTTGCTTCTTCCAATATTGTGCCACCAACAGTCTTGCTGCAGTTATTAAGTTCAAAATCAATTTAGTTTCTATAACTGTACAATCCGTAACTATACCCAGCAGAAACAGATGTGGTGTAAATTTCAACCTCTTTTTAAGAATATTTTGTAAAATCCACCAGATTTTAATCCAAAACGCTTTAACCTTTTTACATGTCCACCAAATGTGAAAATAAGTGGCATCCTCACAATTACATCTCCAACATTTTGGTTGTACATTCGGATACATACGAGATAACTTTTTTGGGTCTAGATGCCATCTATAAAACATTTTATAAAAGTTCTCCCTTAAATTTTGCGCTTTGGTAAATTTCACATTTGTCACCCATATTTTTTCCCACGTTTCCATCATTATTGGCTGTTCAAAATTCTGCGCCCATTTTATCATACAGTCCTTAACTAACTCTGTTTCCGAGTCCATCTCTATCAATATATTATACAATCTTTTTATGTGCATTGGGCTTTGGTCTCTAATTTGTTTAATTAAATTTTCATCATTTTGTATAACACCAGTTTTCTGGTCTTTTCTCTATCTGGCTTGTAATTGTACATATTGAAACCAAGTTTGAGTTATTTTCTCCTCTTTCAACACATTCACAGGTTTTAATTTTAATATACCTCCCTCCATAATGAGAATATCTTTATATATAATTACATCCTGTCTACTTTCTATACTCGTATTCTCTATTGCGTGCCTGGGTGCTGTCCATATAGGTATCTTTTCATTTAACTTATATTGATATTTCTTCCAGACACGCAATAAAGCATTTCTCAATATATGACTCTTAAATGCTCTATCCACCCTTTTTTCATACACTAAATAAGCATGCCAACCATAGACCAGGTCATGCCCTTCAATATTCAATATCCTTCCATTTGTTAGATTAATCCAATCACTAATTGCTGATAAAACAGCTGCTTCATAGTACAATTTTAAATTTGGCATTTTCAATCCTCCTCTTTCTCGTATTCCTGCATTATTTTCAGTTTTATCCTTGGTTTCTTACCTTGCCATACGAACTTATTAATACCTTTCTGCCATTCTTCCAGGTTGGCATCCTTTTTTAGTATTGGTATCATTTGAAAGAGGAATAAAAACCTAGGTAAAACATTCATCTTTATAACTGCTATTCTACCCAACAAGGACAGTTGTAATTTTTTCCATTTATCCATTTCAGCTTGTATTTTATGCCATATCAGTTCATAATTATACTTATACAATTTACCATTAGAAGATGCAATATGAACTCCTAAGTACTTAACTTTTTTAACTATTTCACATCCCGTTACCCTTTGTAACTCCTCTTTTTGAGTTACTGTCATATTTTTAACTATCATCTTTGTTTTTCCAATGTTTATCTTAAACCCAGATACTTGACCATACTGTTTTATTATATCCATCAAAACCTTTGCTGATTCCACTGGATGAGTTAAGGTCATAACCAAATCATCTGCAAATGCCCGTATCTTATATTCATAGTCTCTAACTTTGATTCCCTTTATCTCATCTATATTACGTATTTTGTTTAACAACAATTCCAAAGTTAATATAAATAATAATGGCGATAAGGGACATCCCTGCCTCGTACCTTTTTCAATTTTAAAAGTTTCTGTCAAACTGCCATTAATAATTATCTGAGCTGTCTGTTCCTGATATATTGCTTTTATGGACTGCATAAGGCAATTCCCAAATTGCATCCTGTTAACCACTCTCAATATAAATTGCCAATCTAATCGATCAAAAGCTTTTTCTGCATCCAAAAATATAAGCACCGCAGGGATTTGGTTATTCCTTTCCAAATATTCCAATATGTCAACAATTTGTCTTACATTATTTTTCATTTGTCTACCTTGTATGAAACCAGTTTGGTCAGCATGAATCATTTTTTGCATTACTAGCATTAACCTATTTGCCAATATCTTAGCAAATATTTTATAATCTGTATTCAATAAAGATATGGGTCTATAATTTTTGGGATGTGTCAAATCTTGATCTTCTTTTGGAATTAACGAAATAAAAGCTGTTTTCCATGAAGGTGGTACCCCTTCACCCAGCTGAATTCTATTAAATAATTC
Source organism: Pantherophis guttatus (assembly GCF_059756535.1). Lineage (NCBI taxonomy): Eukaryota > Metazoa > Chordata > Lepidosauria > Squamata > Colubridae > Pantherophis > Pantherophis guttatus. The sequence goes on along the minus strand of NC_142071.1, from coordinate 16,795,171 downwards.
TTTAAGAGGTACAACCATCTCCAGTTGTAAATATTTATAATACACAGCTGTTAATCCATCTGTGCCAGGAGCCTTACCAGTTTTTAACTGTTTAATTGCTGAGAGGATCTCCTCCTCTGTTATTAATTGGTTTAACCGTTCTCTTCGTTCCTCTGTAACTATAGGAATATTCTGTCTATCCAGATATGTCTCTATCTCTGCACCTTGTATTTTGTCTGCAGTATACAGTCTTGCATAAAATTCTAAAAATGCCTTTTTAATCATATTTTGGTGATATACCTCTTTACCTTTATACTCTATTTTCTCTATGGTACGAGATTTTTGTTTTTTCCTCAGCATGTATGCCAACCATCTACCTGGTCTATTTGCATTACAAAAAGTATTATGTTTAGCATATTGTAGATTGGTTGCCACTTGGTCTGAGAGCATCATATTAAATTGCCCACGTAATAGACTGATCTCTTCTTTGATTTTCTTATCCCCTGGGTTATCAATTAACACCCTTTCTTTTTTCTTGATCTCTTCTTCTAATTCCCTCCTTTTTTCCACTTGTCTACGCCTATATGCATTATTCATATTTATCAAAACTCCTCTCATGTATGCTTTACTAGCATCCCATACCATATCCATAGATGTTCCCTTGTTCATATTAAAAACAAAAAATTCCTTCATTAGTTTTTTACATTCTATTACATTTTTCTCACATCTGAAAAGGTTTTCATTTAACTGCCAAGATCTCCTAGAGCTTTCCCCACACTCCAGTTCCATCCAAACTGGACTATGATCAGTTAAAATTCTGGGACAAATCTTTATCTTCTTTACCCTGGAAAAAAAATCATTTGTAATTAATATAAAATCAATTCTTGAAAAGGATTGATGTCTATCTGAAAAAAATGTAAAATCTTGTTCTCTATAGTTCCGTTCATGCCAAATGTCTCTTAATTCCATATCCTCCATCATATCAAAAAAAGTCTTAGGCAGTCTGGATCGCAATTTAGTAGATTGTACTATTCTTTTCTTATGAATACTAGGGTCTATCACTCCATTCCAATCTCCCATCAATATACATGAATTATAATCCCAATGTAGTAATTTTGTATGTATCAACTTATAAAATTTCTCTTGTTGTTGGTTAGGAGCATATATCCCCAATAAGAGTGTTTTCTTTCCTTCTATCATTATCTCAATTGCCAGGAATCTTCCTTGTTGATCTGCCTCAACTAATTTAGCCATCAAATCTCTTTTCAAGTAGATCACTATTCCATTTTTTTTTCCGGGGCTGATGCAACAAAATGTGTTCCCAATTTTGTATTTATTAAATATTTTTGATCAGTTGTCCTTATATGTGTTTCCTGCAGGCATATTATTTCATTTTTAAATTGTCTCAAGTGGTGAAATATTTTCTTCCTTTTTTGTGGTGAGTTTAAACCATTAACATTCCAGGTTAAAAACCTAGAAGCCATCCTCAGACTCTCGAAGCTTGGCGAGAACCGCTTGATAATCCTCTTGGAATTTTCTTTTGGGTCTCGCCCCTCCCACAGCTTCTGCACCAGTATTCACTTCTTGTGATAAAGCCTGCTCTTGTAACTTTTTTAACTCTTCAACTTTACGTTTAGTAGCTGCTCTGGTTTGTCTTTGATCTTTGCCTTCTTCTTGTTTTTCAGCTATATCCCATGCTTGGACAGCACTTGAAAGTTGCAGTACCTCCTCCTGCATACTCATAACTCCGCCTTCCAATTGCTTCTGCAGGTCCTCTTTCCTTCCCTCTGTCGCCTCTCTTACTTTTTTAACTCCTGGCACTGGTGGTTGTCCAGCCTTTAGTATGTTACTATAAAAATCATTGCTTTGCATATTGTATTGAGACGATATCACTCTCCTGCATAGTCCACCGATAATCCAACTGGGACTTCCCATCTGTATTGTATCTGTCGATTCCTCAGCTCATCTGCCAGAAAAGCATACTCTTTCTTGGATTTCAGCATTTTGGGTGGTATTTCTTTAAATACTGCAACTTCTTGTCCTGCCACTTGCAACTTATTTTTATAGGCAGCTTGTAAAATCTCATTTCTAATCCTTCTGGTGACAAAGTAAATCACAACATCTCTTGGTAGTTTCCTTTGTCTAGCTACCCATGAATTAACACGATAGATCCGTTCCATTTGCCATTCAAGTTCACCTCTGGGCACTCCTATAAACTGTGCCAGAGCATCTTCAAAGATCTCTTTCAAATTTTCCTTAGGATTTTCTTTCTCTTATTCTCACAGCAAATTCCATCATCTTGTATTGTGTCAACAACATTTCAGCTTCTGTTTTGTCAATCTTAGTTTGTGATTCCTCAACTTTACCATCTAAAATCTCATTGGCTTGAACAACCTCATCAATTCTATCTTCTACATGACTAACATGTTTTGCCAGTCCCTGGAGTGCAAGAACTATATCTTCCCTTATATGTTGATTTCTTGTCTTAATTATGTCCTTCATTTCTTCCATTTGTTCTGAGACTCCTTTAAATGCAAATGCAATGTCCTCTTTAAAACCTTCTTTAATTTCTTTCATGGCTACCTGAAACATCTCAAGTGTTAACATTTGTGCTTGTGGTTGTAATTGTGGTTATAATTGAGCTTGTGTATCTGCCGGAGGCAATAAAGTTTGCAACCTGCTAGTTTGAGCTGGGGAACTTCCCGCACTCCCTGCTTTAGGCAGCACCAATTTTGTCTGCTTTGAAGCCATTTTAAAATCACACAGTCTCAGAAACAGTTCTTATAGCCGGTGAGGAAAAATCAGAAAATCTTTAAAATCTTTAAATTTTGATTCCCAAAGTCCAAGATATAAGGTTAAATCCAAAAAATTTTAAGCGGAGTTGTTAACTGATAGGCATTAATGAGTTAACAAGTCTGTAACAACTTTCTTTTTTTTTTTTTATTGTAAAAGTTTTACAATTACATTTTCACCCCATTTTCACCCCCCTAACCCACCCCAAACTCCCCAACCCACCCTCCCTAACCCCCCCTAACCCTCCCCTCCCCCCCGGACTTCCATAGAGTATACCCCATCATTGTCCCCTTTATATAAAAAAAAACCTTGAACTTTAAACCCCCCCATCCCCCATATCATTTTTCATCTTCACATAGTTCAAATATTTCTATCTTAATGTAATATAATACTATCAATAAAAAGCTATTTGATACTTCCTAGTTTGATATTTGTTCTGCACATAATCTATCCATTTTTTCCATTCACATTCATAAGTCTCTTGTGAGCGGTCTTTTAAATATGCTGAAATCTTCGCCATCTCAGCGAAACTGGCCATCTTCAAAATCCATTCTTGAATGGTAACAACTTTCTTCTTAACTTTCACTTTCGTCTCTTTGTCTTAACGAGCCAGCGCCATCTTCCCCTCCCTTTCCACTCCAGCTCCGCTCTTAGAGGCTCGAAAAGAAACGATGTTCAAAGGAATTAAAGTATAAGTACTTGCAATTATGTAGTCTCCTGTCTTTGTTCTGCCTGCTTCAATTTTCTCTTTGTATCAATTGGTAGCAGGGGCGGACGTGGCGTTTTGCTCTGCCTTCTGGCAGAGGCGTCCCGGCTTTGGAGCTTTCCCAGGTTCTTGGGGAGCTCACACCTTTCGAGCCCCAGAATTAATTCTAGGGCTCTTATGGAGCTCTACCCTGCACCTGGCTGCTCGCTTCCCCCTCTTCTCCCGGGGGGGAAGGTTCTTCGCCGCTAGACAGCTGATTTTTTGCTGTTCTAGCGGCTAACAAAGTCGTGGGGCTAGCGCTCACCCAGGGAGCATCCTCAACGTCCTACGGAGCCGCCGGAAGCCCATTCTCATTTCTCTGTTTAGGTTCTGGGCTCATCAATGGGACTATTTAAAAATAATGAACCTCTAAGTATCTTTGATAAAGGAAGAAATACTCCAACTTCTGCTAAAATTAAATTTTGCATCAGCAAGGGTAGATAACTTAAACTCAGTCTGATGGGAATAATCTCAAGAGTTTTGGTACCTTAGCTATTAATTAAAACAGGCCTTTGAAGCCACGGAAGGTTCTCCTCTCTTGATGAAAGAAATGAATCCTGATATTTTATCCCATCATCATTCTGGCAAAAGAAAAAGATGCATAATTAGGTCTTTCTTTTAGATCTTTGCGTCCGGAAATGCCTCTTAGTGAATATCAAATGACGTGAATGTTGTGCTGTTTACAGTGGATTTATAACCCTAATGTTAAGTGGTACACCTTTGGAATTGTTAGGAGAAACGACTGCACCTAAATATTAGATTATGCTTCTTTGTTTTATGCAGAGAATGAAACTCATGAAACACAAGCACTCACACACAACATATATGTATATGTGAGATAGATTGATGATGATGATGATGATGATGATGATGATGATGATGATGATGATGATGATGATAGATAGATAAATGATAGATGATAGATGATAGAGAGAGAGAGAGAGATGATAGATGATAGGTAGAGAGAGAAAAAAATGTGTGTGTATATATAAATACATATACGGTATGCATTCGTACACATATCTATAAGCATCTGAGTTTTCCTAAAGCAACAATGAAAAATAATATATTCCATTATTTGTTTAGGGCTGTTATTGTCATCAATTTACTGATGTTTGAATTAAGGAGTGCTTTCTTTAAGGAGTGCTTTAAAAAATCGGAGTCATGTAATTGCAATAGAGGAAAAAGTAGAATAATTATTTTTCAACAAGCATATATTCTCCTGGTATCTTCCAAAGGTGTTCCCGGGATTTGCATTAAAACATTTTTCTTACACATCAGGAAGATACCAGAATTGGAAAATGTATAAATGCTAGACCAATATAAATTTAGGAAACATCAATCTGGTATGGAAAGCTGACTTGAATGAATATGCTAATAATGTCCTCTCCTTTCCTTTCTCCTTTCTTTTATAACAATTGAACTTTCTTCTGTCAATAGGTCCTAGATGTGAATCAATCCCATGATGCAACATGTCTCCCCAGCGCCATCTCTGACAATGATGGCCACACAGACTGTACCCCCTCCCCCTTATCAAGAACCCCAACAGGTGAGTATTCCTTTTGCAAGCACACCATTCTGTTTTGCATTTATAGGCATGCTACAGTATTGCAGAGAGCTAGAGAAAAGCAAGAAGGGGCAGTGTAAATTTTTAATCATTCCAACCACATCTTTTTCCACACATCCATCTGTATATTACAACCAAAAATATTAGCCCACTTTATCTTTCACATTCTTCTTCTCTTTTAAATTTCAATACAAGGTTATACATTGTAGCAATTGCATGTTCATCAATGCTAAACAATTCTTTTTTAAACTCAGTCTTACAATGTTCAGAACCATAAATTATTTTGTCTATTATGAATCTGTGTAGATAGGAGAACCATTGACAATTATATCCCTCTGCTACCAATTCTTCTCTTGATTTTACTTTACATTCCCCTTGAGAAAACCTGGAATTCTGGGTGCATTTTCTTTCTAGACATCAACAGTAGAACTTACAGGATTTGGAAGGAAACAGTTTTGGAAGAGGGATGTTGTATAAATTCGCCAGCTATAAGGAGACACTCTTCTATTTCTCTGTTAATGTTTTCCTTGGAGAACTGTAGAAGATTTAAGGTCTATAAAAAAGAAGTGATGTCTCTCTGTAGCTCATGCCTATAGCATACCAGAAGACCCTTGGGCCACTAACATCTGCCCACTGATATTTTAACATCAGTTGGTGATGATAGTTATTGTTGTTGTTATTATGAGGCTAAGAAAAGTTTGTCATAGTTTTGACAAGATAAGAATTTTTAGATATTGATAGAATGACTGCCAGGAGGAAAAAAATCCCCTTCATTTTTAATACCAGTTGTCATATTTTTTAAACAAAGTGGGTTTCATTTAAAAAATTGTCCAAAGGAAAAGAGTACAGGTAGTCCTTGACTTACAACAGTTCATTTAGGGATTGTTTGAAGTTACGACACTGAAAAAAGTGACTTATGACCGTTTTTCACACTTACAACTGTTGCAGTATCCCCATGGTCACATGATCAAATTCAGACACTTTGCAACTGACTCATTACTTATGATGGTTGCAATGTCCCAGGGTCATGTGATCCCCTTTTGCAACCTTCTGACAAGCAAAGTCAATGGGGAAGTCAGATTTACTGAACAACTGTTTTACTAATTTAACAGCTGTAGAGATTCACTTAACAATTGTGGCAAGAAAGATTTTAAAATTCACTTTATAATGGTCTCACTTAGCAACATAAATATTGTGCTCAATTGTGGTTGTAAGTCAAGGACTACCTGTATTTCTGATAAATCATTCCATGTGGTGTAGGGCACAGGTCTCCAACCTTGGCAACTTTAAGATTTGTGGACTTCAACTCCCAGAACTCTGAGAGTAGAAGTCCACAAGTCCACAACTCTTAAATCCACAAGTCTTAAAGTTGCCAAGGTTGGAGAGCCCTGGTGTAGGGTATTCCTGCATTGATTTAGTTATGAAGGCCTTCCTTGGGCAACCCTCTCCAGTGTTCTCATAACTTTCCATGTTTCCATAACCCCAATAGCTTCCTACTGACTTGTTCACTAGAACAGCTACTCTGATATCTGGGGAAGTCCTGCCCTTGGGCACTTGTTTGGAGAAGTTCTTCTCATGGAAAAATGTGAATAAAATAACCCATCTATTTCCCTATCTACAAACCTGGTGGTCCATTGACAGGCATTTTTGACCAACCTTAGGTACAACTAAATCTCAAAATGCTAGGACATGTTGAGAGCACTTAAGGAAAAGTTGCCCCTCAGGAATCTAGTTCAGTGGGTAGAAATTACTGTACCTTATGGGGCAAAAATGGACCTATTTTGGATTTCTAGAATAAAACTACCAGTAGTTGCCTTGATGCTATCAACGTTTTTCTTCCTCATTATGCTTTTGTTCCCAGTTCAGTTTGTAGAAATTAGAAGAGAGCAGAAGGACATCAAGAGGGTTAGACTAAAGGTCTTTATTGGGTTTGGGGCTTCCTATGGTGGCCAAACAGGAGGCAGATATTAGCCTTTGCTCATTATTTGTTCATTAGAATTTGTCAAACAAAAATGAGAGCAAGAATAAAAGAATAAAAATACAATGACAGGGACGATAGGCATGTTAGTGCCCTTATCCACGCCCCCTCAACTGACCACTTAAGTATCATGTAAGGTCCACGGAAGTCAATTTGTGACTGAAACTGTGAAAATTTGCATCTGAAACAACTGAATCAGGTAGAGCATTCCAGACTTTGACAACTCTATTACAGAAATCATATTTTTTACAGTCAAGTTTAGAACAATTTACATTGATCTTAAAGCAGTTGTTAGCACACATATTATTGCAATTAAAACAAAACAAGTCATTTACAGGTAAAACATTACTACCTATAATTTTGTATGTAATACCTAGGTCTGACCACAAGCAACGCAGTTCTAAGTTATCCAGACTGAGAATTTTGAGCCTAGTAGCATAGGGAATTCTATCTATCTATCTATCTATTTATTTATTTATTTATTTATTTATTTATTTATTTATTTATTTATTTATTTATTATTTAATTTTTATACCACCCTTCTCCCGAAGGACTCAGGGCGGTGTACAGCCAAGATAAAAAAACCAACAATATAAAAGTTAAAAACAATTTAAAATTATTAAATAGTTTGGCCAATAATCTAAAATAGAATAACCCATTAAAATAATATTAGGCCAGCCCTGCTTAATGGAATAATAGTGTTTTAAGGGCGCGGCGAAAGGTACGAAGGTCGGGAATCCAACTAATCTCTGAGGGCAGCTCGTTCCAGAGTTCTCTTGTGTACAGAAGAGCGCAAAACTTTTCTCGTGAAATACTTCTGAACCCGCTCAATTGTACTGATGTCAGATATATGGCGGGGATTCCAGACAGTTGAACAATACTCTAAGATCGATCTAGCATAAATTTTATAAGCTCTAATTAGCAATAAAATGTTTCCAGAAAAAAAACTGTACAAAATTAAATTTACAACTCTTAATGCTTTTTTAGCAACGCTGTTACAGTGAACTTTGGAGCATAGATCGTCAGAGATAAGTACACCTAGTCCTTGACAAAGTGAAGGTCATCAGCTAGTTCAATGCCACCTAGCTTATATTTGACATTCTGATTACGTTTACCAATACGTAAGACAGAGCATTTATTGATCGAAATTTGAAGTTGCCAAATAGATGATCATTCAGACACATAGACGAGATCACTTTGCAAAACAACAGAATTATCTGTTGTTTATGGCCCAGTAATATTGTGAGTTACAGCTTTATCCTCCATGAATGCATCTCATTCCTTTTCAAAGCATTATAAATTGCTGTCCTTCACAAACCTTGTGGAAACAAGCTTCATTAGTTAGTTATGAGTGTACTGTATACTCTGTTCTTGTGTGAAGTAATATTGCCTCTCCTTCTAATGTAAGCTTTAAGCAATAATGGAGAAAAAGCTGAGCAAATCACATCCAGGATGAAAGACTTATTTTTATATATACATTGTGCTTATGATCCAAGTATCATGTTAATTAGAACTAGCAACCAACCTCTGGCTGACCAAATGAAGAATAAAATAATATATCCCATATTTGTTTAACAGGTAAATCCTCCTATTTGTGCAGATGAGGACTTCAAGATTGTGTTTTCACAATGAAGCATTGCATTTTTTTAAAATTTTAATTTTTTTTGCATCCAGAATAATTAAATTTGTGGAACTCACTAGGGCAATAGAATTAAATCTGTGTCTTTGCCAAATGTGTGATGATGGGCATTGACTTAGATGACATGAAATGGGATTAGACACATTCATACAGGAGACATCTGTCAAAGGCTATTTATGACAATAGCTACTTGTCTGATATCTTCCATGGTGGTTATTACTTACGGATACAGATTAGACAAAATAAGTAAAATAAAAATATGCTACCTAGAGTCACTTCTGGTGAGATGGGCAACCATATAAAATTGATATTTTTATAAAGAATGGAAAAAGTCAACATACCTCATTGTGCCAGCTGATGATGAGCACAAGAGGGAATAAAACTCTTCAGTGGGTAATGGGAACATCTGGTAAAGGATTATGAAAAATAAAGTGGCTTCTTTAGATCAAGTTTACTGAGCTGTGGTGGTGCAGTGGTTAGAATGCAGTATTACCAGCAGTTCGATTCTCACCAGCTCAAGGTTGCCTCAGCCTTCCATCTTTCCAAGTTTGGTAAAATGAGGATCCAGATTGTTGAGGGCAATATGCTGATTCTGTAAACCACTTAGAGAGAGCTTAAAACATGATGAAGCAGTATATAAGTCTGTGCTATTGCTATTTTATTTGGATCTCATGTTAGTTTCTTATTGCAGACTAAGCCAATGACTATAGCCTGATCTTAGCTTATCCACTCCAACAGGTTAAAAATCAAAAGCCAAATGAATTCATTTCTTGCTGTTGTATTATATATTTATAATTAAATTTAGTTTTAAACTCCATCAGAATGTAATCAAGGGTTTGTTTTTTTTAACTGCGATAAAGAGGTGGTTCAGCTTTAATTCTTCTTAGAGATTTCAAAATAAATGTATTTTGTTTGCAGAAAAGGAAATCCTGGGCTTGAATGACCAAGTTTTCATACCAGGGATATTCCATATTTACATAAGCTTTCTGTTACTCTTAAATTAAGGTTTTGTTTTGTTTTGTTTTCTATAAAGCTCCAGCTGCTGAAAATAGGGGAATTTCAGCTTTCATTTAGAAATAAGGGGCGAAATTGGAAGAGGCACAAATGTGCTGCAAAATAGCTTGCAGTTTGTGTCTTAAAAGTCTCATAAATATAAAGCATTCGTACAGATCATTGTAAAATATTTGCCATCTAACAATGGACATCCTTGTCTTATCAAAATGTCCCTTTCTATCATTTACTAGGCCTGTGTGAGTTCAAAGCTTTGTCATGAGAAAATTCTTTTCACCACAAAGACAGGGCTGATTTTCTCATCTCTCTCTCTCTCCCTTCAATCTTCTTAACTTCTCTGTCTGATCCACAAAGTGACCAACTCAAGGTCACCCATTTAGCTTCATGGATAAAATGAGATTTAGACACTCTAAAATCAGATGGGCCCCAGAGACACAGATGAAATTTTGAGAAGATATTGCAGATATTCTCCCAAAATGGCTTCCTTGGGGTTGTCTAGTTATAAAAAGGATTCTGCCAGTAGGAATAATTCAATCCAACATACTGATTTTACCAGAAGCCATGTTTGATCTTCTGTCTGCCAGCCTCTTTAATTTCCTTCAAAATAGGCTGTCTATCACCTCAGTTTACCTTTGCTTTTTTTTTCTTCAGGGCAAATAGGTGCTCTTCCAAATCTTCTCTTTTTATTTTCTAAGAATAGGTGTAGTGAGACTTCTCATAAAGAAAAAAAATACTTTGCAGCATATCCACTTTTCTTCTTTTCTTTAAAAGGAATATTTGAAAAGAATATCAGCAGCAAGAAAGGGGAGGCATTGAGGGAGCTACAGTGATATCTCTAAGGAGCACATTATTGCACATGTAAGGATAAAGACTTCACTTATCATTTCTGTCATGAGAAATGGTTCCTCTAAGTGGTATCTGCAAGGGGACAAGAACAACAGAATGACTAAAGTTAGGTCACAACACAAGCACTGCCTCTTTTTTGGGTTTGTGACTTGGCATTCCAGTGTGAAAGGGATACAGATCCTATAAATGCTGATGGTTCTATTATGTTAGGGTGGCAATTAATCCCATTCTGCTTTTGGGTAATTGCACCTTGATTTAGAGAATGGATCGTGACCATTTCCTTGAAGTATACTTTAAGAAAATAAACCCGAGGATATATTTTCTAAGAAAAACTCATTTATTTGTTATAAAGAAAATAAAACATCTTACTAGCTAATTAATTACATCTTGGCAAAGCTTTCCCAGCCACCTCTCCTGGCCGGAGAACAAAGAAAAATTTTAGAGAAGAAGAAAAGAATGTGGACATATGCAGTTAGCTTAGAGATAAGAACTTGGCAAGCTACAATAAGTCTGAAAGTTCAAAAATAAGAGCTCATCTGGTAAATACAAAAATGCAGTGACAGATCGGTGTCTTCTTCAACCTCAAGTCCTCAACTAGACGCCTGGAAATTTGAGGATTCTACACAATATCTTAGCTGTTTCTAGCATTGCACTCTTATGGACAGAGAGCTTTGATGTTGTTCCTGAGATCTGTTGGACCCATTCTCCCAGTTTAGGAGTCACAACCCTGGGTGTTCCTATTACTGCTGGGAACTCTGTATGTGTCTGTAATACAAATAGTAAAAACTATGGTGGCAACGTTTCATTTAATTCATACCATTTTTAATCTTGTTGGATTGCAATGCCCTGAATTGAAAATATTATTCGGTTTAATGGTATAATTCCCTCTTCTCACAATTTATTACAGTGCTAAGACCAGGACAATTAACAAAGCTCTTAGGAAGAAAAGTCCTGACTAAGATAAAACTGGGATAAGTGAGCTGAGCCAATTACCCAGCTCCTAGGATTCCAGGAACTAATTCTGGGCTCTCAGTACAATAAACCTTTTTTTTTTTTTTCAAGTAGTCTAATCTGTCCTTAGAGGCAGCCATATGCATCTTTGTAGAGTAGGAACACTCTAACACAGCTTTCTCCAACCCATCCCTTCTATATATGTTGAATTTCAATTACTGTAAACGTTCATGAAAGTTTTTGCTAGTTTTCTTTCTGGTGAAATGTGTAAACAGAGTGGGAAATTCCCAACCGGACTCTAAGAGAGATATTGAGCAAAAATTGAATTGACAGATTCACCCATCGCTTTTGCAAATGTGCACACAGGTGTTGGCACTGAACCAATACTTTAAGTACCCGTACACTTAGAGACTGGATGCTAAATGGATGGAAACTGATCCATACCATTGGATTGCCCTTCATATTATAGGATATGGTGACTGATATTTGCAACACCCTGCCTGATCTAAAATTCTAACATGAAGAAATCTGGGCAAGAGGCTGTTGGAGAAGACTGTATCTAAACTCTGTGTTTCAGCACAACCCTGAATGCCTCCTTTCCTGTTAATTAAGGCTAAGAGCTTTAAATTGGGGGTTCTTGTTATTTTGGTAGAGCCTAACAGCTTTAGGATTAAGTTTTCTGGCCCTGAATATTTGGAATCCTTCCATAACTGCTACAAACCAACAGCTGGGAGAAGTTTGGAGCTGAAGGGATTAGGCTGTTAGCGGAATCAGAAACCTCAAGTGTTACAAAGAATGCAGATTGAGGTTAGTTAAGTGTGAAGAGCCTAATTTAATTCACATTATACTGTGGATTAACAAATCACAGCTGCTGAAAGAACCCCGTGGCTCATCACTGTGTCAAAACACTTTCATATCCCAGGAGAAAGTGATCACTGCATCGAATCCATGTTTCCTGGTTGGCCAAAATTGTGCCAAACCACACTTTACTGTTTCCACACTGGAAGTACCGAATCCAACAATAGATTTGTAATATCAGCAACTATCACCAGTCAAAATTTTGAGTTTTTAGGAAAACTTGCAAAAGTTTCCTTTTTAAAAAAATAGAGTTGTGTTTCTTCGATAGCCTTTGGATGGGTGAGTCATTTGTCATCAAAGCTGCGTTAGAAAAAGGGCTTCTAATTTAAACTACAACCTTTCAAAGCCTTATAATTGCTTCCTTACATGTTAAAGTCTTGATTTTGCAGTGCAGGACAATTTATCTTCTGCTCTTTAACCATTTTTTAAAATGCTGGCAGCTTTCTACAAGGCCATAAAATAATTGTTTATGTTGTGGGGGGCGTGGAATAACTGGAATGCAACTGGAAATGATTAGCTCCCATTGAATTCCTGGCTAGTGTTGCTAGAAGTGCACTGATTTCCAGTAGAATATCTCCAAACATGAGAAGTAATAGAGTCCATTTCAGAAGGTGCTTCTAGGAACATAGGAAATAACTGAACCCTAAATCATTTTACATTAGTCTACTGTATTATTTACACAGGGATGATTTAATCCTTTGACAATGTTGGATGTGGTCCAGAACTTGCCAAAATTGATTGGCTGAATGAGTGATCAGATTTATAAGGCTGCCGAACACAAAAAATGTGACTCTGAATTGTTATATTCAGTTTTACAGAAGGAGAAAGCAGCAGGTTATATAGGGAGTAATTATGCTAATTATATTTTAAAAATGCAATGTAAATCAGTTTCAGTTGTGTCATTCCTTTTTTCCCAAATCCTGGTTGCTATTGGGAGGACAACCCTAGGACTATCCTCAGAGCAACATCCATCTTGCAAAAGAGCTTGTTATCCCTGATCCTGAAATCACCTCACAGATCGGATGTTTTGCTCACTACGCTTCAGCTCTTCAACACATAGATGTGTTTCCAAAATGCCACATTATATTGAATCAGTTTAGCCCAGGGGTATAAAACTCGCAGGCCGCAGGCCGGATGCATCACGTGCTGGCTCCGCCCCCGCCTGGTTTAGCGAAGGGGGAAAAAGTCCCAATATGTCACGTGACGACACCATGACGACATGAGTTTGACACCCCTGGTTTATAGTAGGCTTCTAGCATTCTTGGCCAATTGTCTTCCTGATTTTCCTTTCCTTGGTTGTTTTATTTAGCAGGCCCTGGGGATTATTTGCATTCACATAATGCAAACTACAACTAGCTCCCATCCCTCACTTATTCTGTTTTTATTCTTATGAATCTAGCCATTTCTGCTGCATCACTTTGCTCAGTATTTCTTTTGTAGATAACTTCTTGAATAGGATATTTATCCAAAATCAGTATATGTAATCCAAATTCCATATCAGTGTGTTTCTGGATCCAAGTTTAAAATAAGTTTTTATGCCTTAAATAATTTATGTAGAAAAAAAGCTCTGACAAATCCCGCCAATACTCATCTACTAAATACATGTTTACTGGACCCGTGTCCCTCCTGGTTGGTACTGGCCTACTGGGAGGTTACGCAAGGCTGGCTCCAGGGGATTATCAATGCTTCGTTGAGGGAGGGTGTCTTGCCGTCCGCCTTGAAAGAGGCGGTGGTGAGGCCCCTCCTCAAGAAGCCTGCTCTGGACCTGGCTGTTTTGGCTAACTATTGTTCGGTCTCCAACTTTCCTTCCTGGCGAAGGTTGTTGAGAGTGTGGTGGCGCGACAGCTTCCTGGGTACCTGGATGAAGCTGTCTATCTGGATCCGCTCCAGTCCGGCTTCCAGCCTGGGTACAGCATGGAAACGGCATTGGTCACGTTGGTGGATGATCTCTGGAGGGCTCGGGACAGGGGGTGCTCCTCTATCCTGGTCCTGTTAGATCTCTCAGCGGCTTTTGATACCATCAACCATGGTATCTTGCTGCACCGGTATCTTGCTGCACTGGAGGGGTTGGGAGTGGGGGGCACCATTTTGCGGTGGTTCTCCTCCTATCTCTCTGACCGGTTGCAGTCGGCGTTGGCAGGGGGGCAGAGGTCTACCCCAAGGCGCCTCGTTTGTGGGGTGCCGCAAGGGTCGGTCCTCTCGCCCCTTCTGTTCAACTTTTATGTGAAGCCGCTGGGTGAGATCATCCGTGGCTTTGGGGTGGAGTTCCATCAGTACGCTGATGATACACAGCTGTACATCTCCACCCCAGGCCATCCCAACAATGCCCTTGAAGTGATGTCCCGGTGCCTGGAGGCCGTGTGGATCTGGATGGGGAATAACAGGTTTCGACTCAACCCTTCCAAGACTGAGTGGCTGTGGCTTCCAGCGTCCCGATATAGCCAGCTGGTGCCAACGCTGGCTATTGGGGGTGAATCATTGGCCCCCACGGAGAGGGCTCGCAACTTGGGCGTCCTCCTGGGTACACGGCTGTCTTTGGAAGAGCATATGACAGCCATGGCGAGGGGGGCTTTTCATCAGGTCTGCCTGATTTGCCAGTTGCAGCCCTCTCTGGATCGGGACTCCTTACGCACAGTCACTCAGGCGCTCGTCACTTCCCGCCTGGACTACTGCAATGCTCTCTACATGGGGCTCCCCTTGAGGAGCACCCGGAGGCTCCAACTGGTGCAGAATGCGGCCACGCGGGGGATTATGGGAGCAAGAGGGCGCTCCCACGTGATGCCTCTCCTGCGCGAGCTGCATTGGCTTCCAGTGGTCTTCCGGGTGCGCTTCAAGGTATTGGTCACCACCTTTAAAGCGCTCCATGGCATCGGACCTGGGTATTTGTGAGACCGCCTTCTGCCACCGAGTGCCTCCCACCGACCAGTACGCTCCCACAGAGAGGGACTCCTCAGGGTGCCGTCAGCCAAGTAATGTCGGCTGGCGACCCCCAGGGGGAGGGCCTTCTCTGTGGCAGCACCTGCCCTCTGGAATGATTTGCCCCCGGAGATACGAAGGATACCAGATCTCCGGGCCTTTCGCCATGCCCTAAAAATTTTCTTTCCCATCAAGCAGGGCTGGCGTGAAACCCACCCCCTTTTTTATCTCTTTTTAGCTTTTTAAGTGTAAATTGGGTTTTAATTGGATTGTTTAAAATTGTGGGCCAAAGCTGTATAATTCTTTTAATTGATTTTAAATTTTGTATTGGTATGTTTTTATCCTTGGCTGTGCACCGCCCTGAGTCCAATAGGAGAAGAGCGGTATATAAATTGAAATAATAATAATAATAATAATAATAATAATAATAATAATAATAATAATAATAATAATAATAATAATAATAATAATAATAATAATAATAATAATAATAATAATAAGTTTGGAATTGACAAATGTGCAACAATAGCAACCAAAGCAGGCAAGATCATAGAAGAGGATGGAATAGAACTAGAGAATGAAGAAATGATAAAGGCAGTAAAATCAGAAGAAGGCTACAAGTACTTGGGGATTTTAGAAGCCTCTGACTTAATGCATAATAAAGTCAAGGAATTAACTTCAGCCAAGTACATTCGACGAATTCGTAAGATATTAATGTCCAAATTGAGTGGAGGAAACATCATAAAAGCCATAAATACCTGGGCTATACCTGTGATTAGATACTCTGCAGGAATAATTGACTGGACCCAGATGGAGTTAGACAATTTGGACAGAAAAACAAGGAAGCTTATGACAATGAATCATGCCTTGCACCCTAAAAGTGATGTTGACCGATTATATTTACCAAGAGCAGAGGGTGGTCGAGGACTCTTACAAGTAAAGCAGACTGTGGAAGAAGAAAAATGCAGTTTGAATGGTTACATCCAGAAAAGTGAAGAACCAATGATTAAGGAAGTAAATAAAGGAGGCCTTTTAAAGACAACTAAAACAAAAGCAGAATATAAGAAAGAAGTAATTGAGCAGCGAGCTGAAAATTGGAAACACAAAGCTCTGCATGGCCAATACTTGAAAAGTATTGAAGGCAAAGCTGACCAGAAACTAACTTGGAACTGGTTAAGATCAGGAGTACTGAAAAAAGAAACAGAAAGCTTTATTTTGGCAGCTCAAGAACAAGCCCTAGCCACAAACTGTATGAAGGCAAAAATTCAACATGTTACCACCAACAGCAAATGCCGCCTCTGCAATGAAAAAGAAGAGACAGTCGACCACCTGATCAGTGGGTGCAGCAAAATTTCACAAACTGACTACCTACAACGCCATGACCGTGTTGCTAAAATCATTCACTGGAAATTGTGCCAGAAGTTTGGATTTGAGTACAGCAAAAACCACTGGGAACATCAGGTTGAGAAAGTTTTAGAGAATGAGAAACTCAAGATCTTGTGGGACTTTAGGATTCAGACTGACAGGCACTTGATCTGCAACACACCTGACATAACAATAGTTGAAAAGAAAAAAGTATGGTTCATTGACATTGCAATACCTGGTGATGCACGAATTGAAGATAAGCAGCAAGAAAAAAATCACAAAGTACCGGGACTTACAAATTGAAGTTGAGCGACTGTGGAAAAAGAAATTGTGTGTTGTCCCGATTGTAATTGGAGCCCTCGGAGCAATACCCAAAGGGCTACCCCGCTATTTAGAAATTCTAAATTTGCCGGACTTGAACATTTTGACTCTACAAAAAACCACCTTACTCGGAACAGCTTACATCCTCCAACGATACCTTAACAGTTCCTAGGTCCTTGGTTAGGACTCGAGCTGCTGAGCTATTAACCAGCCTCAAAGGCTGTGAATCTCACTAAAGATTAACCAATAAATCATCATCATCATCATCATCATCATCATCATCATCATCATCATCATCTAGGCTAGCTTCAGTATTGGCCAACCTGATGCATTTAGAAAGCTCACAAACATGATATTGCCTCTTGGCAGCTGGCGGTCAGCTTGTATGAATCTACAAGTTGGAGATTATCTAACATTCTACTAGTTGGGACAAGCTCAACTAAAGGACTCTTTGCATCTGAATGAATTTATTTGGATCTCGCTGGAATCTTCTATCACTGGTAAGATGAGCTAGAGGGCCTGGCACAGAAGTGAGACCTCTTCTATGGAGAGAGAAGAGGGACCTCTTCTCATTCATAGAGAACCTCCCCCATGAAATTGACAAGTAACTATTTCCCTGTTTTTAAATGGCCATTAAAGAATTAGAAGTTCCCATCTGCTTTCAAATGAATACATCCTCACTTTATGAATTGCAGTATTTACAGCTGTTAAAATGTGAAATGTCTCAGTCTGTCAATTCCATCAATTTATAATTTATACATTATTACTATAAATACTATGTGTTTTTCAAAACTTCTTTACGGAGGCTTCATCACTTTATTTGGGTTTAGTATTTTAAATAAGTTAAAAGTAAGGACAAAAATAAGGAAGCAAACAGGCACACGTTCTTTGTGTGTGTGTTTGCATGTTTGCTTAGTAAACTCAAGGGACTTCTTCTAGGTAGGACTGAAATGAAATCATATTGATTGGTTTCTTTCCGAATACACCTATTAAATCTACAAAGTGGCTTGGTTTTAGCATACCCTCTTTCTATATTTTTTAAAAAATCTGTTCTGTACATAATTATTTTTTATTTCAGCCATTTGCTCCTTTGCTTTGCGGATGAACTATACATTGATAGCTTTGAGTCCTCTAGAATCTTCATGGAAGCTTTTAACTGACAGGTTCACGTCTATCAAATGTCCTTTCATAACTTAAACATTCCCTTAAAGATTCCTGAGATAAGTCTAAATAAAAAGCCCATTTCCTTTACTTCAGCAAATGATCTCTCCTGATCATTTTGGGTTCCTTCTTTCATTTTTAAGGTTATTGGATCATGGGGGAGTTACAAAGCTATTGACTACTCAACTCCTCCAGCTGCCCATCATTTTCAACAAACTCTCCTTAAATTTAAAACCTCCAAAGATGTCCCTTAAATTTGAGACCTCCAAAGACTTGCACAGAGGAAGTAAAAATCATGATGGAAAGTGTCAAGCTTCCTAAGTGTGCAAGGTCCTCTTCAGAGCTTCAGGCATTCAGTGATAAGGTCAGTTTGGACCATGTTTCAGAAGCTTGTTGGTAAGGGAACAGAAAGGTTTGAAGAGGTGGTTTGCCACCTAGAAATTTCGTGCTCTAATTCCAATCCTTACTTCTGTAAATAAAATAATTGTCTGAAGACATTAAAGGTGTTCACCTCATGACGGCATCAGTAGGCAGACTTGTTATAATAAGTTTAGTTAAGTAAGACAGGTTCCTTCTCTGGGACATAATAGGATCCTGCGGCAGTTAAAAGACTAATGTATTACATCAGATTTCATGAATTGCCATCTATTCCTTGCACCTGAGGAAATATTGTGATCCATAAATCATCTGTGACAATATGTTTTTTTAATCTTAATGTTTTTAAGGTGCCACAAGTTCTTTACTTATTGTTTCAGAAGAATGGAGCAATTGGGGGGGGGGTTTAGAAACAAGCAGACAACAGTTTAAACATTTGTATTCCATAGAATGATAGTTATCTCAAGAAGCATTAAAAGTAAAGACTTTCTTGGGGCAAAATTAATTTAAAATTATGTAGATTAGGAGAACTGAATAAAAACGACTCCATATGTTAGGAAGGTAAACATCTGCAAAAAAACTGGTTGGATTAAAAAAATGCAAAACAAATCAACAAAACAAAGATTGTTTAACACAAACCATAAAAACCAACTAAAGTTTTCTTTTACTTAATTGCACATCTGTATCTCTCACTAGCTATTTTCTGATTTCCCCAAACTGGAAACTAAAACGTCAATTGTTAGCCCTGTACATAGAAGACCCCAAATTTAGTTTGTGGCTTCTCAAGTTAGGGCTAGGGGAAAAAAATAAACCTTTCCTAAACTTCTGACCACCATCACTAATTGGCATCAACAATAAATGCCAAATGGAGCATTAGTCCAATTCTTTGTTTGATTTCCCAACCTGTGGCTTTCATATGGTTCAGACCACAATTCCTTGAATTCCCAAAGAAGGTGCTAAAAGGAAGTACACAGGTTGCTAGCTCAAAATGGAGTTATAGTTCTACAATTCCAGGAGGAGAGCAGGTTGGAGAATACAAGACTGAGCAAGAATTACCAGTTAAAAGACTAAGTAATATATTATATCAGAAGATTTCATGGATTATCCCCTCCTTGCATTTCATGAGGTAAATTGTCTGTCATGATGTCCATGGAGATTCTCAGTCATCCAGGTCATGATTGTCTCAAAGGTGCTTTTCCAAAACACAACTGGACTTTCTTAGTTTTTCCTTGAAGACATTTCACTTCTCATCCAAAAAGCTTCTTTGGTTCTAACTGAATGGTGGAGGATGAAAGGATTTATATTCCTTATAGTCATCTGGTCATTAGCAATAGCAATAGCACTTAAGCACTAATAGACTTATATACCACTTCACAGTGCTTTACAGCCCTCTCTAAGCGGTTTACAGAGTCAGCATATTGCCCCCAACAACCTGGGTCCTCATTTTACCGACCTCAGAAGGATGGAAGGCTGAGTCAACCTTGAGCTGATGAGATTCGAACTGCCAAACTTCTGGGCAGCTGGCAGTCAGCAGAAGTAGCCTGCAGTACTGCATTCTAACCACTGTGCCACCATGGCTCCCATTAGCACTCTCTCTGAGAATTATTGAGGCCACTTGGAGATCTATGACAATATACAGTATATTCTTTAAACTTTAAGATGTCCCAAGTTCTTGATCCTTGCAGAAGACTGAGAATGATGGAAAAGAGTTAGAAACAAGCAAACAACAGTTTAAACATTTATATTCCACGGTTATCTCAATGGAATATAAGGTGTTACAAGTTCTCAATGGAATATAAAGTGCTACAAGTTCTTTATTTATTCTTGCAGAAGACTGAGAGTTATGGGGGAAAATTAGGAACAAGCAAACAATAGTTTAAACATTTATATTCCATAGAATGATAGTCATCTCAAGAAACATTAAAAATAAAGACTTTCTCGAAGCAAATTCCCAAACTGCACAGGTAAACAGCTGTAGTTCTACCACATGAGGAGGAGAGCAGGTGGAAAAATACAAGAGTGACCAAATGTCCCTTTGTCTTGCTTTTAGTCTTTCCAAGAGACCAGGGCAAAGGTGCTGTGCTCAACAATGCAGAGATGGCTTTGCCACCTTGTCAAGGAGTGTAATCTTTGATGAGGAGCCTCTTCTCCAAGTCACATGGGCCTCGTTATCCTCCTCTCTAAAATGACTCCCTCTGGTGAGAAAGGTCACTTTGCACAAATGGTACCTCGGTGGGGGCTTTTATGGCTTTGTGGGACTTCTCTGTCATTGTTCCCTCGCTTGGCTGCACCTCTTGGTTCCTTCCTTCCCCATCAGCCCACCCCAGCTCCAGTGCCTGAAAGTTGAATAGACCTGGCGCTTTACTAAATGCAGATCCAGCCCTCATTAGCTATTCCTTGAAAGTGACTTTTTTCTTGCTTAGGCAGCTGAAACTAGAGGCAGAAGAGGCAGCAGGGAAATGTAGTTAACAGCTGTGGGAAATTGAAAGACATTTTTGACAATAGAAAAGCTTCATCATTGTCAGTCTTTCTCACCAAAGTCAGACTGTTGGGGATTTTTTTTCCTCCTAATTTTGCAAGAGGCTAGTGAAAAAAGACTGATAAAAATGAAATGTGACATTTACGGCAGAGAAGCTACCTCATCCCACCTCTGCTGCAGCCAATCCATTGGCTCAAAGACAGCCTTCAAACATCAGAAAAGAGCTCTGTAGGGTTTTTTTATTAGTCCCGTATTAAAATAGGCTTTGTCAGTTCTCAAAAGCTTTCTCCCTCCGAGAAAAAAGTTTGTGGTTTTCTATCATACTCTCTGCTGGATTAACATGTGATGCAATCTGTGTATGTAGTAAATAAATGTTTAATACTAAATAGACTATGATACATATGATGACCCTACTTTCCACGTAGTTTAGGAAAAAATTATTGAATCAGAGATAAATACTTGATTGATTTAGTTGACTTTGCGTTATTTAGATGCAAAAGGTGTGTTGGTAGTTCTAAAAGACTTGCAAAAGTACACAAAGGTGGGAGAAGACTTGTTAATGTTAGCCAGTGCTTTGATCAGTCCATAGCATCCCCCTTCAGATTTCATTAAGGTTGAAAGAATTGGTAAGGCGCTCCATAGTTTTAGAGCAGAACTCTGTTAACTGATAACAATGGCCATTACGTTCCAATGAATCAACTCTTGCATTACATTCTTTCCAAAAGCTTCAAAATCTCTTGCATTACACAGATCTCTGATCATTTGGCTATGAAATGCATTCGGTCTGGAGCAGTGGATGTAATACGATTTGGTAAAATCCTGTTTAGAATTTCCACAGTGATTCGTTAGCTGTGTCCACCCCAACAACAATAAAGATAACAAGCTGTTTTCACCGTGCATTTCTGAGGAGTTTTAATTCTGAGAGCCTCCTTTTATCCTTCCTTTACTTGTGCTGTTCGTATTTTGTTTAAAGGCTGTTGCTTTCATTTACTCTGAAGTTTTCAGCTCATTTCCCCCTGAGGGAGAACTGTCTTTCATTGATACTGACTGGGGTGCATTTTCTTAGCGTGGGGATTTAACAGAAGAGAGTAACAGAATAACAGATTTGGAAGGGACCATGAAGGTCTTCTAGTCCAACCGCCTACTCATGCAGGAGACCCTATACCATTCTGGACAAATGGCTGTCCAATTTCTTCTCTAAAACCTCCAGGGATGGAGCAACTACAATTTCTGGAGGCAAATCATTCCACTGATTAATTGTTCTAATTGTCAGTAAAGTTCTCCTTATTTCTAGATTGGTTCCCTCCTTGATTAGTTTCCTTCCATTGCTTCTTCTTCTGCTTTCAGATGCTTTGGAGAATAGGTTGACCCCCTCTTCTTCGCCGCTTAGATATTGGAACATATCACTAATATAACACTGAGTTGTCTGTTTTTATGAACACAAACCAACTTGTTAATTATCCATCTGGGAAGGCATTATACGTATTTGTTTGTCTCCTTCTCCCTTGTCCCTAGGGTTTCAACGTGATATACTTAGTACTCCCTTCTCCAGTTTTATCTCCTAACTGTAATCTAGTGTTTGGGTAGATTGATCTGAGGAATACTTCCTGACCAAAGTCACCCAGCTACATGGCTAACTTTTGTCATATTTGGGATACTTTGTGAATGCACTAGCATTGCTGATTGGGAATTTTGGAAAGTTACAATTCTGACATTAAAGATTATTAGGTTCAGAAAGACCTTTTTAGAGCAATTAATTTGAAAATGATGAGAACAAGTATAGACTTTCCCCTCCATGGTTTGATTATGTAAGCATGTCTACTCCAAAATAACTTCTAGTATGTTCAGTAGAACTTTCTTCCAAGTATGTGTCTGTAAGATTTCACCCTAAATTGATACAAATATTGTTATTTTAGTACAGATAGTCCGTGACTTACAACAGTTCACTTACTGATCATTTGAAGTTACAATGGCACAGAAAAAGTGACTTTATGACCATTTTTCACACTTTTGACTTGCAGCTTCCCCATGGTCATGTGATGTACATTTGGATGCTTGACAACTGACTCATATTTATGATGGTTTCAGTGTCCTTGAATCACGTGATCCCCTTATGCGACCTTCTGACAAGCAAAGTCAAGCGGGAAGCCTTGTAACATGGTTAATAGCAACCATGTTACTAATTTGAGAACTGTAGTGATTCACTTAACAACTGTGGCGAGAAAAGTTGTAAAATGGGGCAAAACTCGCTTAACAAATTTCTCACTTAACAACATACATTTTGGCCTCAGTTGCGGTTGTAAGTTGAGATAAGTACAGGTAGTTCTCGACTTACAACCACAATTGGCACAAGAATTTTCATTGCTAACAAGGTTGTTAAGTAAGTCATGCCTGATTTTTTTACAGTTTCCAAGATGAGATACTTAACCCCAGTCTCTCACAGGTTAGCGATTCATGCTTCCACATTGGATACAGAAACTTTTTTTTTAATCCTCTACTATATTTGCAACAACCTCTCAAAGATCCTGTGATGGTGGCTCTCTCCCCTTGAAATGTCACTATCTAGTTCCGGTGGCACCGCAGGCGTCGGCGGCAGCTCCTTTGGGAGCACTAACCCCCGCAATCTCGTAAAGCCGCTAGAGCAGCGAAAATCAGCTGTTTTAGCGGCTCGGAACTTTCCCCTTGGGAGAAGAGGGGAAAGCGAGCAGGCAGTGTGGGTAGAGCTCCCCAAGACCCCCAGGATTAATCCTGGGGCGTGGAGGGTGAGAGCTCCCCAAGCACCTGAAGAAGCTCCGGATTCAGGGCATTTCTGTTTTAAACAGAACAAGGCGCCACGACTACCCCTGCAAACTAAATGATTTTACATCGATTGGATTTAAAGCAGGCAGAGCAAAGACAGGAGAAATCACAACTGCAAGTACTAAACTTTAACTCTAATAAATCATTACTTCCTTCGGAGCTTGAGATGGGAGAAAGCTTAAAAAAGATGGCGCTGAGTTGCTTAAAGGCATGAAAATGAAAGTCAAAAGAGAAAGTGCTTGTTAACGCTCATTAACACTCGTTAACACTGTCAGTACCTTTTAAAAGACTTTGTTGGGGAATTTTGAGGGCCTAATGGATAAGGCGTCTGACTAACGCAAATAAACCAGGCAGGTGGTTAGCATATATGTTAAGGAAAAAACAAAAATCTCGTACAATAGAAAAAATAGAGTATAAAGGTAAAGAGGTATATCAACAGAATATGATTAAAAAAGCATTTTTAGATTTTTACACGAGGTTATATGCTGGTGATAATATACAAGGTAATGATATAGAGAGATATTTGCAGAAGGAGAATATTCTTGCAATTACTGATGAACAAAGGGAAAGATTGAATGTATTAATAACCACTGAGGAAATTCTTTCGGCAATTAAACAATTAAAAAGTGGAAAGGCTCCTGGCACAGATGGTTTGACAGCAGTGTATTATAAAAATTTTCAATTAGAAATGGTAGAACCTCTTAAGGAGTTATTTGCTAAAATACAACAGGGAAGAGAGGTGCCACCATCCTGGAGAACAGCTTTTATTTCCCTGATTCCAAAAGAAGATCAAGATCATAGTCAACCCAAAAATTATAGACCCATATCATTGCTTAATACAGATTATAAAATCTTTGCAAAAATTTTGGCAAATAGACTAATGTCAGTTATGCAACAAGTGATTCATAAAGATCAAACTGGATTTATACAAGGGAGACAAATGAAAAGTAATGTAAGACAAATTGTTAATATACTGGAGTATTTGGGGAAGAACAACCAAGTCCCTGCAGTGCTTATGTTTTTGGATGCAGAGAAAGCGTTTGATCGATTGAATTGGCTGTTTTTAGTGAAAGTAGCACAAAAGATGCAGTTGGGAGAGCATTTCATACAATCTATTAAGGCAATATACCAGAAACAAACAGCACAAATAATAGTGAATGGTAGTCTCACAGAAACTTTTAAAATTGAGAAAGGAACAAGACAGGGATGTCCCTTGTCTCCACTATTGTTTATTTTAACTTTGGAAGTATTGTTGAATAAAATACGGGACTCGGATAACATACAGGGTATTAAGATCAGGCAACATGATTATAGATTACGAGCATTTGCAGATGATTTGGTTGTAACTTTAACCCAACCAGTAAATTCAGTTACAGGTTTGATGGAGATAATTAGGCAATATGGTCAAGTGTCAGGGTTTAAAATAAATATAGGGAAAACAAAGATGATAGCTAAGAATATGAATACAAATCAAAAAGAAGAAATGGAAAAAGTAACAGGATGCGAGATAGTGAAAAAGGTTAAGTACTTAGGAATCTTTATTACAACGTCAAATGGGAAATTATACAAGTATAATTATGAATTCTTATGGCATAAAACACAGATAGAGATGGATAAATGGAAAAAATTACAACTGTCTTTGTTGGGAAGAATAGCAGTAGTTAAAATGAATGTTCTGCCCAACTTTCTATTTCTTTTTCAAATGATACCAATACTTAAAAAGGATGCAAATTTGGAGGAATGGCAGAAAGGCATTAATAATTTTGTTTGGGTAGGGAAGAGACCGAGAATTAAATTAAAAATAATGCAGGATATACGTGAAAGAGGAGGTTTGAAATTGCCCAATCTAAAATTGTACTATGAAGCAGCTGTTTTGTCAGCAATTAGTGACTGGATTAATTTAACAGATGAAAGAATATTGAATATTGAAGGATATGATTTGCTATATGGTTGGCATGCCTACTTAGTTTATGAGAAGAAGGTGGATAGGACTTTTAAAAGTCACATATTAAGGAATGCCCTCCTGCGTGTTTGAAAAAAATACCAATATAAATTGAATGGCAAGATACCCATGTGGGTAGTACCCAGACATGCGATAGAAAATATAAGTATAGAACAAAGACAGGATGTAATTACTTATAAAGAATTTCTGATTACAGAAAGAAATGTACTACAGTTAAAGCCTCTGAATGTATTAAGAGAGGAAAGGGCAATTCAAACCTGGTTTCAGTATGTACAGCTGCAGAATAGATGGAAAAAAGATCAGAAAATTGGTATTACACAAAGTGAAGAAAATTTGATAAAACAAATTAGGGACCAGAGTAAAATGCACATAAAAAGGTTGTATAATATATTGATAGAAATAGACTCAGAGACAGAGTTAGTTAAAGATTGTATGATAAACTGGGCACAAAATTTTGAGGAACCAATAATGATGGAAACATGGGAAAGGATCTGGGTAAAAAATGTAAAATTTACAGAAAGCTCAAAATTTGAGAGAAAATTTTTATAAAATGTTTTATAGATGGCATTTGGATCCTAAAAAGTTAGCTTGTATGTATCCAAACCTACAACCCAAATGTTGGAGATGTGATTGTGTTGATGCTACCTATTTTCATGTTTGGTTGACTTGTAAAAAAGTTAAAGCATTCTGGATAAAAATATGGTGGATTATTCAAAATATTTTTTTAAAAAGGATAAAGTTTACTCCACAGTTGTTGTTGTTGTTTTTTATTTGAAAAGTTTTACAAATACATTTTCTCCCCAGTTTCCCCCCCCCCAAAAAAAACCCCAAACCCTCCCTAACCCTCCCCTTTTCCCCCCAGGACTTCCTCAAAATAAAATCCTAATCAAAAATACATTTTATGAAACTTAAACCCCTCCACCCCCTGTATACTATTTATACCTTCATAAAACTCAATTAATCTATCCCTACGTAATACATTCATTCAGCTAAAAGCTATCTGATATTTCCTAGTTTGATATTTATTCTGCACATAATCTATCCACTTTTTCCACTCCGATACATAAGACTCTTGAGATCGGTCTTTTAAATATGCTGAAATCTTCGCCATCTCTGCAAAACTGGCCATCTTCAAAGTCCATTCTTCAA
Organism: Pantherophis guttatus; assembly: GCF_059756535.1. Classification (NCBI taxonomy): domain Eukaryota; kingdom Metazoa; phylum Chordata; class Lepidosauria; order Squamata; family Colubridae; genus Pantherophis; species Pantherophis guttatus. The sequence goes on along the minus strand of NC_142071.1, from coordinate 16,768,276 downwards.
TAGTGGGCATAGCATCACTTTTCCAATATTGACCTATCAATAATCTCGCTGCTGTCACCATATACAATATCAGCTTTGTTTCACCCAATGTAAAACCCTTAGCTATACCCAATAAAAACAGTTGTGGAGAAAACTGAAGTTTTATCTTCAAAACATTTTGCATAACCCACCAAATTTTTATCCAAAAAGCCTTCACTTTCTTACAAGTCCACCACATATGATAATATGTGGCATCTAAGCAATCACATCTCCAGCATTTTGGTTGAACATTAGGATATATACACGATAATTTCTTAGGATCTAAATGCCACCTATAAAACATTTTATAAAAATTTTCCCTCAGATTCTGCGACTGTAAATTTAACATTCTGGACCCATATTTTTTCCCATGTTTCCAACATCACTGGTTCTGCAAAATTTTGTGCCCACTTTATCATACAATCTTTAACCAGTTCATTTTCCGAATCCCTTTCTAGCAAAACATTATAAACCCTCTTAATATGCATTGGATCTTTCTCTTTTATATGTCTAACCAATTCTTCTTCATGCATCATTATAAGAACTTAATAACTGCAGCAAGACACTTGGTGGCGCAGTACTGGAAGAAGGAAGATTTACCTACTATTTTCTGCCAGGTGTCCACTATTTGAGCGGACAGTCCACTTTTTTCACATTATGTTCACTATTTTTTTTCACAAAATAGTGGACATTTTTTTATTCAAAAGCTTTATGATGAAATGGTATGTAAGTTTTGCGAGTCAGAATTCCATGAAGTTTTGCGCCATGTTCCAACATGTTGGTTAAGTTTGTTTAAAGCGGTCGAAAGACTTCTTTTAAACTGGATACCTCTAAAATTGTATTTTATTTCTCTTGGATCTGATGAGTGCCATAAGGTTATCTGGAACCTTATTTCGGATCAGGAAAATGAACTCGCAAAGGATGATGAACCAACAATTTCAGAATTGTATTTATATTTCACGCACTTCTTCATGTCAATAATGCAAGACACCCTACTGAAGCTGGAAAGCAAGAAAATTCTTGCATGTGATCTTCACATTATTATGTGTAAGCTGCGTGATTCTTTACAAAAAAAATACGATGAGTTTTTTGGAATGAAAGTTTTATTTGCCTTACGTAAAAAACATTTGCCTGGGAATGCCATGCAAAAGTTCAAGAAAGAAGCCATCAACGTGTATCAAAGAGCCATTGCGTACCTAGAAAAGTTGTATAATTTCACCGATTCAGTATATGAGACGCTAAGTTGTTTCAATCTAATTGATCGCAATAATCCTCCAACTTTAGAAGAAATGACGAACATCTGGTTATTATCACCATGGCGAGAAGAACTTCCACCCAACACTCTCTTCGATGAAATTTCTGCCTTAGAAGAAGTTTATGTTCATCTGCAGGGCGATTCATCCCTTGATAAGCAGATGTACTTTTTCAAGAAAGAGCCAGCTCCGAGTTTACTGAAACTGTTCCAGTATTGTGCATCAATTCTGGAATCAAATGCAAACGTTGAACGAACTTTCAGCGTCATGGGAAATTTGTGGACTGACGAACGTAACCAACTGCTTGTACCATCAGTTCGAAGTGAACTTTGTATATTTTTTAATATTTCTCAACGTTGTAGTGAAATTAAAGAATTATTCCTTAAACACAAAGTATTGATCAAAGCTGCGCAGTCAAATAAAAAATACACACGACAGCAAAGTAAAATGTAATTTAATATTTTACATGTTATTATAATATATTTGATGTTTTGAATTTTAAGTAAAGTTTTGAAGTGATTATTTTAATATGTGTTAAAATGTTTGTAAGAAAATATATAATTTAATTGTAAATTTTTTTTTATTTTTTTACTACTTAACCCCCCCCCCACTTGTCCGCTATTTTTTGGAAGCAGACCTGGCAACCCTATCAAGAATTGACATTAAAAGTAGTAAATTTAGCAGAAATGGAGAAAATTTCAGCATATCTAGAGGACCATTCAAATGAGAAATATATGTTAGAATGGAAAATATGGATTGATTATATTCAAGGCAAATATCGGGCTAAAAAATTTCAAATAGCTTATGAATGATCAAAGACATTTTATAAAGTACTTAAATTTAGTTTAGTAAAAGGGGAGTTAAAAGTTCAGGAGGGGGATAGGAGGTTATAGATAATTAGCTTATGTTAGCTTATGATTGTCAAATGTTATACCCTGTATTTTGCTCTGGGAAGTGGGTGGGGGGAGGGAGGGGAAGGGGAGGGTTGGAAGGGGAGGAGGGAGGGGGAAGGGGAAATGTTTGTAAAACTTTTTAAAACTTTTCAATAAAAAAAAAAGAAATGTCACTATCTACTCAGGGTTTGATTCTCTTGGTCCTTCAACCCTTTTGCTTTTCTCATGTGCTTCTTCTTAACAGATGACAGCAACCACAGCCCAGCAGCCGGCAAAAGCACAGCCAGTGCACGTCACCACGCCCTCGGCAGCAGCTAATGCTCCCCTTCCCAGCACCCCGATCGACCCTCAGGCACAGCTGGAGGCTGACAAGAGAGCTGTCTACAGGTACAGAGCATAATGCTAACTGTCTGCTCTTTGATGTTACTTTCCATCCCTGTGGTGATATGCAGAGTGATTACCGGTATTTGCCCTAAGGCTAACTTGTCAGTAGGTGCTACATAGAGGCTGTTTCATAGCTGCTTGTTGTCATCAGAAGGAAGAGAGCTTTGAGTGCATGGTGAACCAGAGAAATCACAAAAGGGTGATGCAGCAGTTAATGTTTTGAGAATTAATTCAAGCCAGAAATGATTATACAAAGTCATGACTATGGATTGCATATAGGTGCTCTAATTCACTTCAACTCTTGTGATGGGTTTAGATTGGGGATGTACCCCCCAATTCTGCTTCATTTACCACTGTTCAGCACATGGGAATGCTGGCGACAGAGAGGCACGGAATTGACCATTTTAAATTTGTTCCGTTTCTTCTGTTTTTTCCCAACTTTGGATCGGCCTGTATCACTTTTTCTCATGTTATTTTCATTTTTTAAAAATCTGCTTGGAAATGTGTTTATGTACATTTCTGTAAAGCCTGTTAATTTTTTTACACACATTTGTCAGCGTGTCTTCTTCTAAGCTATTCACTTTAATATCCGCCTTCTGAACCTTCTGTCATATGGACAATTTGTTTGCATTTTCTTTTTTTTTTAATATGAATGTTTTTGGATGCACTTTTTAAGCGAATTTGAACTCTGCAGTTATACTTAGAAAAGTGAAGGTTTGGGCTAGGCAGTGCATTGAAATTAGTATACATACACTGAACATTTTCTCATTGCGATGCAGCGAAGGAGTGAATTTCTTGGAAATTCTTAATTGGCATCCATTGGCTGGGAGAGCTAAACGACCAATAGCTTTAGAATTCCTGAGTATCTCAGCATTCTGGATGGGAATTTACAGTGCCATTGTCAAATCCTATTGAAAATGGCTCTCTAAATGAGGTTTACAAGTGAGGCAGCCTGGATAACAGAATCGTTTGTGATGTTTCAGTTTCACACTTTAATACCATGTGTTCGCAGATTTATGTTTTTTATATGCAAGGAACTGAAGGAAAAGGAAGCTCAGACATTTAGGCAGGATAGCAATGGCAAGGAAGAAATTCGGAAGATGAGTGTTGGAAAATGGAATCTTGTATATCATACCGAGTACTTAAAGGAGGAGGGGGGCTTAATTAAATTTTTTTGCCTCTGGGTAGCATGACAGTTCAAAAACACGTTGGGGATTTTTCATTTCACGTTAATAAATTTAACAAGGCCCCATTCAGTTAGAATTAATGCTTAAGCAGTTGCTTTTATGCTCTTCTCTTGGGGGCTGGGGGAGAGAAAGTGTGTGCGTGCGTGTGTGTGTTTATAGAGATATATAACGTATACAGGTAGTCCTCAACTTACAACAGTTCATTTAGTGACCATTCAAAGTTACAACATTACAAAGTTACAATTGAAAAAAGTGACTTATGACCATTTTTCACACATACGACCGTTGCAGCATCCCCATTGGTCACATGATTAGACTTTAGATGCTTGGCAACTGGCTCACATTTATGATGGTTGAAGTGTCCTGGATCACCTTTTGCAACTTTTTGACAAGCAAAGTCAATGGGGAAACCAGATTCACTTAACAACCATGTTAATCACTTAATAACTGCAGTGATTCACTTAACAAGTGTGGTGAGAAAGGTTTAAAATGGGGCAAAACTCATTTAACAAATGTTTTGCTTAGCAACAGAAATTTTGGGGTTCAATTGTGGTCCTAAGACCACAATTGAATCCAGGACTATCTGTAATTTGTTCTCCTGTTTCCGCAAGTCTCTCAACCAAACCACAGAGGAAGCATTCTGACCTAGCCATGATTTGGTAGCTGTAGGATAGTCTATGGATCCTCAACAAGCTTGAAGTTTTCCTAATTGATGCTAATAATCAATTTTATTATTCAATTTTATTATTAAATTATTAAATTAAATCCCACCGCCCAGTGCGTTCACATAGAGCTGCCCTCCTCCGGGTGCCGTCGGCCAGGCAATGTCGGCTGGCGACCCCCAGGATGAGGGCATTCTTTGTGGCCGCACCAACCCTCTGGAATGGGTTACCCACTGAGCTCCGGACGGCTCCTGATCTCCACACTTTCCGCGCTGGCCTAAAGACATGGCTGTTCCAGCAAACTCCCTGATCAACTACGAGGTTTTAATTTTGGAGTTTTTAATTTTTATATTGGTTTTAGGTGTTATTGTTGTTGTTTTATTTGTGTGAGCCGCCCCGAGTCTTTCGGGAGAGGGGCGGCATATACATTTTAATAATAAAATAAATAAAATAAAAATAAATAAATAATAAGGAGACTCCCTTTCTGCAGTCAGAAATTTGGTGCTGAAGTACTGGATAGCTGGATCACTCTAACTGGATTTCAGAAACATTACAGATCCTCTGCTTATGAAATGGATTATCAGATTACTTATTTTTCTCATGTCTTCCTAATACGTCCTCATATGGTTGCCACAATATAAAAAGATGTTGGGATTCTAGAAAGCGTGCAGAGAAGAACAACAAAGATGATTAGGGAACTGGCGGCTAAAACATATGAAGAACGGTTGCAGGAATTGGGTATGTCTAGTTTAATGAAGAAAATGATTAGGAGTGACTGGATAGCAGTGTTCCAATAACTAAGAGGCTGCCACAAAGAAGAGGGGGTCAAACTACTCTCCAAAGCACCTGAAAGCAAAACTAGAAGCAATGGATGGAAACTAATCAAGGAGAGAACCAACCTACAACTAAGAAGAAATTTCCTGACAGAACAATTAATCAGTGGAAGAATTTGCTTCCAGAAGTTGTGAATTCTCCAATACTGGAAGTTTTAAGAAGAGATTGGATAATCATTTGTCTGAAATGATATAGGATTTCCTGCCTGAGCAGGGGGTTAGACTAGAAGATCTCCAGGGTCTCAACTCTGTAATTCTGTTACGTCCATTTGTCTGTGTTAATGAGATGTTGTAAGGCTTCTTCTTACAATGTTTTCATGTTTCTGCCCCTATTTGTCCATTTTTAGATGCCTTTTCACCATGCCATAATCATTCCTATTGCATGATTTTTTGACAGCTGGGGTCGAACTTAACTTTTTTAGAGAAGAGAGCTAAAGAGCATTGTAAAAGTCGCAGTAGTTGGCAGGGCTGTAACACAGCTACGGTTTTTCAGTTTAACTTTCATCTTCAGCACAAGGAAAGAAAATCCAAGAGTTTATTTGGTGCCTGATGCCTGCACCATTCATTGTAAAGCTTCCAGTGTAATATGACAGGGGTAGGATTTGGTCATTTCATTTATGACTTCCAGAATTAATTAGTTTTCCTGATACCTTTATCTGAAGAACAAAGGAGAGGGTACCTTACTGAGCCTTATTTTGCAAAGAAAGAGATGCCTTGTGTTCTTGCTGACTTGTGGGATTTTCAAAGAATTGTAGTATAAGAGAACAATAAGATTAAACCCTGCACCAGTAAACAGCAGTGTCCCCCAAGGCAGCGTTCTAGGACCCACAATCTTTCTAATTTACATAAATGACCTTTGTGATCATATTATAAGCAATTGTGTCCTCTTCGCTGATGACGTAAAACTATTTAACACCACTGACAATACTGCTGCCCTACAAAACAACCTTGACTATGTGTCAGAATGGTCGAACAATTGGCAACTTCAAATCTCAACCAGCAAATGCTCTGTCTTACACACTGGCAACAAAAATCAGAACACCAAATACAAATTGGATGGATACGACCTGCTAGATGACCCTCACTCTGTCAAGGACCTAGGAGTACTCATTTCAAAAGATCTAAGCCCCAGAGCTCACTGTAACAGCATTGCCAAAAAGGCATTAAGAGTTGTTAACCTAATTTTACCAAGCTTTTTCTCTGGTAACATTGTACTGCAAACCAGGGTATACAAAACCTTTGCCAGACCAATTCTCAAATACTCATCTGCCTGTAATCCACATGTATATTGGACATTAGTACAATTGAGCGGGTCCAGAGTTATTTCACAAAAAGAGTCCTCCACTCCTCTGCTCGCAATAGAATCCCCTATGCCACCAGGCTTGAAATTTTGGACCTGGACAACCTAGAACTACACCACCTACAGTCTGACCGAAGCTTAGTACACACAATCGTCTGCTACAACATCCTACCTGTCAATGAGTACTTCAGCTTCAACCACAATAATACATGGGCAAACAATAGATACAAACTCAAGGTAAACCATTCTGAACTCGATTGCAGAAAATACGACTTCAACAATAGAGTGGTCAACGCCTGGAATGCTCTACCTGACTCAGTTGTTACATCCTCAAACCTCCATAGCTTCAACCTTAAACTGTCTACCGTGGACCTCACCCAGGGCCGGATTTAGATTGAAAGAGGCCCTAGGCTATTCCACTTATGAGGCCCTTTCACCAGTGGTGGGATTCAATTTTTTAACAACAGGTTCTGTGGGCATGGCTTAGTTGGAGGTGTGGCTTGGCAATCATGTGACTGGGTGGGCGTGGCTAGCTGGTCACGTGACTGTGTAGGCGTGGGTAGCTCATCATGTGACCGGGTGGGCGTGGCTATGTGCATAGACTTTTTTCAGAGGGCTGAAAAAAGTCATTTCTGACTGGGCCTCGCACTTTTGACCGGTCCTCACACTTATGACCATCCTCACATTTATGCCCGTGCAGCTTTCTTAACAACCATGTCACTCATTTCACAACTGCTTTTCTTCACCATGGTGATAAGATAGGGCAAAAACGTAAAATGTGAGGACAGTCGTAAGTTCGAGGACTGGTCAAAAGTGCGAAGACCAGTCAAAAATAACTTTTTCAGCCCTCTGAGTAGTCCATATGCACAAAAGGACTACCCAGAGGGCTGAAAAAAGTCATTTCTGACTGGGCCTCGCACTTTTGACTGGTCCTCACACTTATGACCATCCTCACATTTATGCCCGTGCAGCTTTCTTAACAACCATGTCACTCATTTCACAACTGTTTCTCTTCACCATGGTGACAAGATAGGGCAAAAATGTAAAATATGAGGGCAGTCGTAAGTTCGAGGACTGATCAAAAGTGCGAGGACCAGTCAGAAATAACTTTTTCAGCCCTCTGAGTAGTCCATATGCATAAAAGGATACAGCAATAGAGAGGGATGAAGGAAGGGAAGGGAAATTAGAGTAGGAGAGAGAGGGAGGAAGAGAGGAGGAGAAGGAGAAAGGAAGAAGAAGTAGGGAGGAGAAGAAGAGGGGGAGGAAGAGAAAGTAAGAAGGAAAGAAAAGAGAGAGGTGGTAGGTTTGAGGAGAAAGATTGCTGTACAATAAAAAAGATGAAAGGGAAGAAAGCCAACCCCAAACAAATATAAAGATATTAAGATAAAGAATGAATTGTTAAACTTTAAAGAATAAAAGAGAAGGGAAAAATTGAATTTGATTAAGATTAGAGATGAGGATGAGGGTAATATTGGTTTTTTACAAAAATAGAGGAGGAATAAATATGGCAAAAAGGAAATATAGAAATTATAAATTTAATTGAAATGACTAAACATTGTTTAAATTTGTGAACCGGCCAAATACTCTGTTCAAAGAAAATACATTGTATGTTTGTATGTGTGTTTCTAATTATTGTTATTTATTCATATTTGTTCTATTCTATATTATACCCCTTCCCATTGTCATCTATTTTTATATCCATCCTCACATTGGTTAATTATGTAATATTACAGTTGTTTAATATGAATTCAACATTTTAATATAAATCAATTAGTTATATAACTACCTTTTTTGTATATTAATCAATATGAACATGAATATTCCAATTATTTCCATGCAATCCAATTTCTTACAAATCAATTAATTATATTTACCAATAATAATAAACCAAATAATTTTCCCCATATATTCCTCCAAACAACAACTTAACCATTTCTGCTTTCAACACAATATACAATTAATAGTATCTCAATTATTACAATTCCCTAGTTAAATAGAGCTTTTTTTCTTTTGTGTTTTAAAATCTCCTCTTTTTCCCTAAATTTCCTGTTGTTTGCACCTACCTTTTTTGGTGAGGAAAAAGAAATCTGCCTGCCTAATTTTCCAACATGCAAAGCCAACAGCCTGCTTTACTTTCTGTTTCGTTTTTCAGTATAGCTAGGGGGGAAAAAATCAGCACTCTGCAAGCAAGGAGCAGATCCGTGAGTAAAACAGCTGAGAGCAAATCAGCTGGGGGTCGGGAGCCGATCTAAGCAAGGGCTAATTAGCCTATGCTGAAGCTCCAGGGGCCAATAAAATTACAAAAAAAACACCGAACCCTTTGTTAAATTGCTGGCTCCCCCGCCCCTCGCCCACCACTATTTATTGGCAATAAATAGTGGTGCGGAGGGGCGGGGCAAGCCAGCAATTTAACAAAGGGTTCGGCTGCAGCACTGGCTATAGGGCGGCCCTTTGAAGCCCCGCGGCAAGAATTTGAAGGTTTTTTTTCCTCTAGCCATCAGAGGCAGCAATAGATGGGGAGTGGGCGGGGTAAGCGAACGGCCGACGATCCAACAGAGCAGAGAGTGAGGGTGAGTGAAGGCGTGGAAGCTGCTTTCTCCATCCTGCTCTCTTGCGGCTGGAGCCGGTGGGGAACCACATGGCAGCCCACGTGGATCCCAGGCAGCGGAACTCAGGCTAGGGAAGGGGTGGGCAATTGTGGCTCTTTTACAATCTGTGGCCTTCAACTCCCAGAATTCCTGAGACAGCCAAGCTGTCTCAGGAATTCTGGAAGTTGAAGTCCACAAAAGAGCCACAATTGCCTATCCCTGGCTACGGTAGGCTGGCACCGCGCGGGTGGGAGGCGAGGGGCGGGTGAGCCAGCAATTTAACAAAGGGCTCGGCCGAACCCCCTAGAACCCCCAGAATCCCACCACTGTGTAGGCCCCTCTTGATCTTGAGGCCCTAGGCTGAAGCCTAGTTAGCCTATAGGAAAATCCGGCCCTGACCTCACCCCATTCCTAAGAGGTCCATAAAGGGGGCGTGCATAAGCACACCAGCATGCCTACCATCCTGTCCTACTGTCCCCATTTATTTGTACTCTTTTCTTATGTATATACCTATACTTGTTTATACTTATATGTTTATATGTTATGTTCATACTTATACTTGCTTTCTCATACATGCTTGACAAACTAACTAAATAAAATAAAATAAATAAATAAATGAGGTGGAGCAAGTATCGCCAAGTGGCTGAAACCTTATATTTATATGATGAGGGCTCGGTTATTCCTGAACAAGAGTAATGTTGGTCAACAAACAACAAACAGATGGGCCTCAATTTATGACCATAATGGAGCTTGTACTTTTGGCTCTAAATCATGACCATGCCCAATTTTTCTTTTTTCTTTTTTTCTTTTTTTTTCTTTTTTTGCAGTGATAGCAAACACTCTGGTCGTTAACCAAGCCCATTGTTTGATCTTTCCATTTTTTGATGGAAATCAGAAGTAAACATTGGTTTCCAATAAAAACATCATAAATCATGGTCACATGACTATGGGGCACTGCAAATGGCTGTAAATGAGGGTCGGTTGCTAAGCAACCAAAGTGCAGTCATTCGATCACAAGGAAAGGGGCCATTATAACTTTGAATCTGGGTCATAAATCTCTTTTTGGGGTTCTGTCATAACTTCAGTCATAAGCAGTCATAAATAGAGGACTGTCTATCCTGTGGGGAAAAAGAAGAATCCAGAGCTATTGTTAGAAATCTAACAAATAAATTTCATTTAAAAAGCATTGAATTTAAGAACAACAACAATAGGTAATGTGAACTACGGTAAATTAACTAACGAATGAGAGGAGACAGTGTAGATCAGCATTGGTTTGTAATATTATCAGCAGGAATTTCTCTCGTTCTCTAACCTTGAGGATGTGAAGTTCAAGTGTACAAGAAGGAGCAGCCAAACTCAGTAACAGCTCAACCTATGGGCACCTCTTTTGTTCAAGCTACTTAACTGAATTGGCCTTTGATCATTTCCCATCTTCTTCCAGTTTTCCCATTCGAAATACATTAGTTGCTATGGAAATGAGGCAGGGAGGGTTCCATCTATTCCTGATACACAAAACAAGGAGAGTTTAAATGGTGCTTTGGATTACTTAAGGCTATTACAGGTACTTGTATGTAATTTGTGCCCCCTTCAAGATGCCTTCCCTTGATGCATTTGTGTGCAAGACCTCCCAAAGTGGCTTAAGATAGGGAGAGAGATACTTGATGAGAGGGAGCCCAAGAGAGACCTGAATCCTTACAGGCCAACACTCTAGTCATATTATACTCCTTAATTCCCAGAAGGCCGAGCCTGTCTTACCAGCATTTGTTGGCGTAAGTGATAGAAGCAACTGAGATATAACAAGCAGCTGCCAATGGCAACCAAGATGGAAAAAAGTTAGAAGAGAAAGAAGAGTCATTCCTAAACAAGCTGAGCATCTGGACAGATTAACATTGTTAAGGCAAAATCTGACCCAGAAGCCCTCCTTTGCCATCAGCCCTTTGAGATGGTCCAAACCAGGAAACCAAATCATGAGTACTAATCTATTATTATAAGATGACACTAAGCAAATCTTGCATGTCTGAATGTGTCACTTCCCTGCCTGCCTCTTATGTTCCAGATGACTAGGGAGAATCAACTCTGAGGTGCTCAAATTACATACCTACTTTGAACTTTGATCTCATTTATCAGACGGTTCTCCAGGCAGCTCTTCCTCTCAGTCTTATTCTCACAGCCCATTACACTTGTCCCTTCCAGTTGAAGAGAGGCAATGCACAACCTCAGACAGATGTTGGTCCACATGAATAAACAATATCAGGTTGAGAGGTCCTTAGTGTTCTCTGAGCTTGGTTGTTTTCTTGCTTACGTCTGTGAAAACAACAAAGCTCAGAGAGCATCAAAGACCCCTCATTTCAACCCTGAGCTACAAATATTCACCTTTATTAATATTAGGTTGGTAGGTCAATGTGGACGCCTCTAATCTCCACATCTCCAGAAAAACCAGTATATCCTTAGAGAGGAAAATCATCTTCTTACAAATAGCATATGTAGTGGTGATCACGGAAAATACTTTAAGCTTTCTGGGACTACAAGCATAATTCCTTTTGAGAATACATGAGGTCATCATGTACATGACAGCAATTACACACCCACACAATTGACCCCTGGGGAGGGACCCGGCATGAATAGGACTCTGTAAGTGATATTTTATGACAATCATACCTCTAGTGGAAATGCAAATCAGCTCTAACTTTAAAGAAGGGTTGGGAGTAACACATTCATTTTCATTTTTATGATTATTTCTCTTGTTTTGAGCAGCTTAATTTATTTCACCTTAAAGGACAGCAGAGTTTGCTTTAGTTTTGCTGTGTTCTGTACATGATGATGGTTGCAGTAATAACTCATGTACATGCACCGACTGCAACATTTAGCAGAATCCCCATTTATATCAAGAAGCTTAGCTCTTTTACAGTGCACTCCATAAGCATTCAGAGAAATGCACTTTGGGATGGATTTATGGTTAGTGCTGAAATCTATAATGTACTCAGTTGCTTTGGGATCATTTTTTATTTTACTTTTCCTTAATCTCTCTATCTCTATCTCTCATAATAGAATCAAATGTTTCCATCAGGAACTTTTGACTTAAAGCTGTTGGTTGCTAAAGAATTGTGTGGAATGTTCTTTTTCTTAGATTCTAAAAATTCATCCAATTTTGGAAGATGTCGAGCTTAGATCTAAAAAATTTTTTTTTAAATCTTGCAGACACCTTAGAGAAAATATCCCTGTGTTGCTTAAAACCTTGAATTGGAGTGAGGTATATGGAAATCAAAGCAATGAAAATAAGTTAAATCTCTTGAGAAGTCCTTCAACAATCTAAGTTCTGCACTTGTGTAAGAGACTCACTTTTTGATGGGGCTCAACTCCTGTGTTTGCATCCCCTTCCAGTAAAGTCCCCTTCTAACCCTCTGCCTGACTTCCCAAAAAGCAAAGTGTTGACATGGTTCATAGGATCAAGACAGGACTGGAAGAAAAAGCTGCATCCTGCACTCAGCAAAATGAGCAGAAAATATTCTTATACTAGTTGAATCACACTCAAAATGATTCAATATACTCAAAATAAGAGATCCAGACCAAGAAGTGCAAATCCAAACATAGTACTCGTTTTCTCTTTTTTAAAAGAAAAAATTCAGAGGGAGATGGATGAGTTTCTTTCATTTAAGAATCGCCATTGAAAGACAATGTGACCATGGAGATGACCACATCTTTTTGAGATTTTGGGATTAACTATAAATCCCGTCAATCCTAGGAGATTGTAACTGTGATCCAGAATAAAATATTTTCGCCAATGAGGAGAGTTCAAGATAGACGGATACTTCCTGCCCCTGCCTCCCCCAGTTTTTCCTGTGTAAATTAAGCAGGACACTCATGAATACTCCTTTCTGCTCTTAAAAAACATTCACTTTGCATTTGGCAATATCTAATCAATATTTATTGATTAGAGTAGTTTGGAGTGAAGAAGAGCTGAGGTGGCACAGTGGTTAGAGTGCAGTACTGCAGCTACTTCAGCTGACTGCTAGTTCAGCAGATCAAATCTCACCGGCTCAAGGTTGACTCAGCCTTCCATCCTTTTGAGGTGGGTAAAATGAGGACCCAGATTGTTATTTATTTATTTATTAAATTTATTTAATTGTTGGGGGCAATATGCTATTTAGTATACTGTCTTTGGTATAAACCGCCCAGAGTCCTCGGAGAGTGGGCGGCATAGAAATATGAATAATAAAAATAAATAAATACCAGAAGAAATAATCATAAAGAAAAGATTGAATTGAATTGATAAAGCTAAAATAAACACAACAGTTATTGTGATGGAATATAGCCAGCCTTCCATACAACAGAATTTTAAAAATGGAAATTAAGATTTCAATGACTTTCTTTTGGAATTAAACTTCATCAGTTGTTACTGAGAGTGAATTGGATCAAATAATAATTGCTTCTTCCTACTGAAATTTAAATAATGGCTTTCTCAAAACTCATTGATTTTAATAATATCTAAGTGTAGTGAACATGTACGTGTGCAAGCAAATGTGTCTACCGTATGTAACGGATCAGACCAAATTACTTTCCAAATTAATCTTAGCTCTGAAGCTGATAATTATTTTAACCATGTTATTTTTAGAAAATTGTATTGAATACATATTAATTTTAATTGTTTTAATTTATTGTCAATTGCTTTTTAATTGTTCCCTGCTTTGGGTTTTTTTTAACACTGAACAGTGGGTTAAAATGCATTTTAAATGCATACCATTATGAACGTCCCTCAGTTATCTTAAACCTGTAAGTTACTGAGCTTCTATCATATCTTTAAAAGTATTCTGAATACAACTAGCTGTGCTAATTTTGGGATTTTTTGATCACTCATCATGAGACATTTGGGGGATTACTGTCCCTTTTACAAATTAAAAAATTTAGGAAAAGTCTTACTGCAGAGGTAATTGCTCTCACTTAAACAAGTGCTATCAAATCTGGAGCTGAAAGGGAAAGATGCTGCATGATGGAATGGAATGGAATGGAATGGAAGGGAAGGGAAGGGAAGGGAATTCTTTAATGGCCAAGTGTGATTGGACACACAAGAAATTTGTCTTGTGATCTCAGTTTACATCAAAAATACATTCATTAAGAATTAAAAGATACAATACTTAGTGATAGTCATAGGATACTAAATAAGCAATCAAATCATACTAGGAAACTAAATAAAACAATATAAAGTGTTAAAGTCCTTAAAATAAAAAAATTGTTATAGTCCTTAAAATCAGTCCCAAAGTCATCTGTTGATGTTTTTAAATTCAACCTCTTCTATTTCACCAATTGGCAGAGGAAATATTCACTTGAAATCTGTATAGTCTTTAGCAATTGAATCTAAGTCTTAGCTAGATCAATTCCAATCAGGCAAAAGAACCAAACAATCTATTGTTGTGGAGTCCAGAGTTGCCTTTAGCTAGATGGGAGGCTATATCAATTTGATTAATAAATTAAATGCAGTGTTATTTATTTTGTTCTATGGTGATGACATACTAGCAACACGTGGAAATAACTCAAAATAGTCTGAATTTATACCACAAGAAGCTACTTCATGCACCTTGCTTTCTGGCCAAGCTGTGATGAACCAAGAATAGAGACCTTTGACCATGATTCTTGGAAAAAGGCATTTCCAAAGTGACAGGCTGACCAATGGCAGTGTCTAGCTTTTGAACGGAGTTTCAGAGTTAATGCCCTGCTAAATTATGTGTTTTTCCTGGGTTAGTGATGGACAGGAAGGTCCCTTGCAGACAATATAAGCTTCCAAGGTTACTCATGGGGGAAAGGCAAGCAGTGTCCCGCAGTCAGCTTGTAGTACAGTTGGTTGGGTCTATAATTGAGGTCAACTTTCCTGGCTGAGGTCACTCTCAAAAAAAAAGAAAAGGTTGAATGGCTGGGAAACTTGCATTGAGTTTATAGTGTGTTGGGAATTTTATCATCCATAAAAAGAACTTCACAAACGCCATTCTTGCCCTCTCGTTTTACCTTCAGAAATAAGTTTGGAGAGTCCTGGTATCTGGTGAGCTGACTTCTGGGGTCCTCCTATAGAAATCCTTTCTGCTCCTACACTTTCCACATTCTAGGGGAGTTTTTCCTCTTGCTGGTTTGACCAAAGCTGGATCAAAACTGCTCTGAAGATCAGTTTTGTTCTCTCTGCAAAAGATACCAGAGAAGACATTTGGGATATTAGAATCCCCTTTTGATTCTAATTTATTTTTCTTCTACATGTAAGGTTTAAGCTGCTGCAAAAACACTGCCATGCATGAAGTAGCAATATCAATTATTACTTGACTTTACATAAATCCTAACTACCAGCTATAGGCTAACATGTTATCAATTATTTTGTTGTTGTTGTTTATAGACAACCAACTCCCTAAAGACCTCTGATAGTTTACAGATACTTATAATTCAGAACACTACTTTCAATCTATAACATCTATTGCTCATTTACCTAACCCAGAGGAGCTCTTCAAATTTATTTATGAGTTTTGTATATTGCTTTTCATTTTAAAAAATCAAGCCTGACTTTGACATCACATGATACTGTTTTCAGTAAATATATAAACGAACAAAAGCAGTAGAGCCAATCATAATCATATTGCTTCATTTTTTGATTGAGTAACTTCATAGATTGGAGAGGCTGTGGATGCAATACAACCTGGCATCAGCAAAGCATTTTACAAAATACCCATGACTACAAGATAGTTCAGTACAAACTGAATGGTAGTGGATTCACAGTGGACTTGAAAACCATGCTGAAGACTGGCATCAATAGTTATTTAATAGACTGGAATGTGGTATTCAGTTGGCACATCAGGTTCAGTCCTGGTGCTCAATTTCTTCATCATTCTCAGTCACGATTTAGATAAAAAGATGGAGGGACTCTTAATAAACTTTGCAGACAATATAAAAGTGGGTGGAATAAGTAAAAGACACAAAGAAAATTCAGAATGATCTTGATTTATTATGGAAGTGAATAAACATAGCAAAATGAACAGGTTTACAGGTATTTAACTGAGGATATCTGAATTAGTAATAATATACAGCCAACATTTTCCAGCTGTAGTTGATCAGAAGTCAAAGTATGATATGGCTGAGTACAGTGTGATTTTAGGCTTCATTGTAGATGTATAGTTTCCAAATTAAAGGAAATAATATTTTGCAATGGTCAGATAGCAACTAGGCCAGTGATGGCTAATCTTTTTGCCGTCGTGTGCCAAAAGTAGGGGGAGCGGGGGGGGTTGCGGGTGCGTGTGCCCACATCCATAATTCAATGTGCCCTGCCCTCCCACGCATGTGCTCGTGACACCACCACCCCCATACTTCCCCCAGCTTTTGGCACGCGATGGCCCGGTGGCCCTGTAGGCCCGTTTTTTCCCCTCCCCAGGCTTCAGAGGCTTTCTAGGAGCCTGGGGAGGGCAAAAACAGCCTTCTCCATCCCCCCAGAGGTCTTCCAGAGGCCAGAAACAGCCAGTTTCCCGACTTCCGGTGGGACCGGAAGGCCTGAAAATCAATTGGCTGGTGCACACATGCACGCTGGAGCTGAGCTAGGGCAACACTCGCGTGCCCACCAATATGGCTCCACGTGCCACCTGTGGCACCCGTGCCATAGGTTCGCCATCACGGAACTAGGCTATTGTGTCCAGTTCTGGACATCATACTTTAAAAATAGTTCAGAGAAACTGGATTAGGTGTAAAGAAGGGCAGTGAGGTTGATCAATGGGAATTATATCACCCAAGGGGAAGCTGAGGAATCTGGGTATGCTTAATCTTGAGAAAAGATTAATGAAAAGCGATGTGATAGAACTTTCAAAAATCTGAAGAACTTGGCACAAGAAGAGCAAAACCTATTCTCTGTCATGCCAGAGTATGAGATAAGGTAAAGGTGTCCCCACGGGTTTTACCCTGCTAGTCATGACTGACTTTAGGGGGTGGTGCTTATCTCCATTTCTTAAGTTAAAGAGTCAGGATTGTCCAGAGATGTTTCCACAGTCATGGGGCCAGCATGACATCATGATGCAGCACAGACTGTATGGTGAAACACAGAATGCTTCCCATGTGCTTATATCTAATACCTATTAATCTACTTGGATTTACGTGCTTCCAAAATGCTGGGTTGGCAGAAGCTGGGGCAAATGACAGGAGCTCACTCCATCTCACAGCACATAGGTCTCGAACTGCCTTTTGAGCTGTAGACCTTTAAAGGTGTGAGACTCAGTGTCCTTCCATTGAACCACTGCGTCCCTTTGAGATAAGAAAGACTCATTTTAAATTACAGGAACACAGATTCCATTATGCAGGAGAAAAAAATCCAAAGCTAAGAATAATTCAATGGTGGAACTAATTATTGAAGGGATGGCGAGATCTTCACCACTGGATTTTTGTGAGGATAACAGCCTAGCAATCTCGGGGGAGGCTGGTATGCTTTCTTTTTCAGGTAGAGCAAACTTTGGCAAATGGCCTATTGTTTCCCTCATTTTGTTTCACAGGGAACACCCATCCCTGCCTGTTGCTCTTTTAGAAAAGTGAATGAGAAGTACTGATTAGTCTTTTAAAATCCTGCTTTCTCCCCCTCTATTTCATGCCATTCACTTCTCTTCTCTCTTTCTCTCTTGGCAGTTCCCTCCTGGCTCACTTGCAGGCAGAACAGTGCTGAATGTGCTAAATTAGGCCATTAGAGGAATTCATTTCTCTTTATTAGCCTGTGTCAAATCCTTTTTATTAGGGGCTGAAAACGACCTCTCTCCTGCAGTAAAATGTCAGGCCAGTTCAGCTCTTTTATTTGTTCTGCGCTGACGAGGATCAAACTTTCCCGGAATTAGTGTAGAGAGATTTATTTCTTCCAAATTTTGAATGGCTTCAGGGAGGGAAAACAGGGGGGGCGGGAAGGGGGGGAGGGGGCAGGGACAGAAGGAAAAAGAGAACCCGGGTGGGGAGTAGGTGGGTCAGTAGTGTAAGTTTTAACTAGTTTGATTTTTTTAAAAAAAAAAAAAGTACTTATCAATCCCAACCTTGCATTACAGGGCAGGGATAATGTAATAGTGTGTAGGAATGACCTTGGCAAATGGGTGCAGGGAGAATGATACTGCCTAGGGAACAGCTAGATAAGAGAGGCCATAGCCTGCAGCTGTGCAATGGGTGGAAAAAGAGACACAAGGGGACACCCTCCCAATCTATAAAAGAGACAGTGGGAAGTTTGTATCTTCAGACTTAAAAGATTTTATCAATTTGTCTTACAATAAAGTAGAATTGGTTAATGTAGTCTTGTTTCCTGTGTGGTCTACTAAGAAGGCTGATGCATAATCTGTCTGAAAGAGATAGTTTTCCAGCTTTTAAAACTTAAATTAGAAGCGATGTGGTTTCTAGCAGATATAACTGTTTTGTCTTTTTTTTAAAAAAAAAAAACCACCCTGTTTTGTCTTTTTAAAGGAAACAAATCTACTGTGGTTCTTTTATCTCCATTGATTGAGAGAGAGGCAGTATTTCAGTGGTACACCACAAATTTTGTTTATGAAAGATCCAAGTTATGTTCATCTTTAGCTAGAAAAAGGTATGGAAGGATTCTAGGCCATTCAAAATCAGTAATACTGGACTTAAATGGGCCAATTCTCTATAAGCAGGCTTTTTGCCTTAAAGGAGAGCCATTGTTCAGTGGAGAAGTTTCTGGTCTATATGCAGAAGGAGTCTAGAACAACTTGCCGTGCCCAACTCACCATGGTAGCCAACATGCCACAGGACAACTTGCCATGGCCAACTTGCTGCAAGACAACTTGCCAAGGCCAACTCACTGTAGGACAACTCACCGTGATACAATTCAGTGCTGTATTAATCGATTCATTCAGTTACTTTTATTACTTGTGACCAAGTTTTTGTCAAAATTATTATAATTCTTGAATTTCTGGATTGACCTCTTTATTTTATTATTATTGGCCACAGTTCCATTGAAATTAACTTTTGTATTTGCTGAATTGTCCTCTGGTGAGTTGGCCGTGGCAGGTTGTCCCACAGCAAGTTGGGTATTGTGAGTTGGCAATAGCGAGTTGTCCCACTCTGACGAGGAAGGGCCACCTTCAGTTCCTCATTTCAATCTCCACATAATCTGAATATCTTCATGGCTGAAATTCTGGAGAACTGCTGCTGATCAGATATTGATTGGCAAACTCAGATTATGGCAAATTCCTAATTGTTTCTAATAGGAGGTCTATTGTGGTTGAAGCTAATGCCTGGGGTGTAACTCAAGAAGTATTGTCCTTGCTGTGCCTTGAAGTTGTTAGGAAGATCAAGTTGAGCCGTTCTCTTTCACTTACGTAGCTACCTAACTTATATAGGTTTATAACTATATAGGTACTTACTACCCTACAGAGTGGTGAAAAGACTTCAGACAAAGAGTATATGTCATTGTCATCATCATCACCATCATTTTTTTTATTCAAACTGATAAGACTTTACAATATTAGTTTTGTTTACTTTCAGTCTTTCTCTTAAAATAAAGGCTACACAGCAGCCTTGGACTGCAGATTTTTTCAATTATCTTTAGGGTGGTTGAGGGACTCGGTGGAAAGGACAATAATGTGAAGATGGTGCTCAAAGGGACTTGGCTGCAATATTTAAGCCATGATAATGGTTCTCTGGAATATCTCTCAAAATAGGCACTGGGACTTAGAGAGCTTTTGCTGAATAATACTTGCATTGAGAATAAATCAACTGCTGGTCATACAATGGCAAGATAGTTTTTGAGTCTTGCTCAGTAATGCTTATTTGGGGAATCCATGAATGAATCATTATCTGTCAGTGTTATCAACTTCACAGAGTAGAGAGTAGAATCTATTATGAAGCTAGGATAGAAGTTCTCACACTTTCTTCTTAATTATTCATCTTGATATGAGAGAGCAAACCAAACATACATGTATTTTATACAGGTAGTCCTTGACTTACAACAGTTCATTTAGTGACTGTTCAAAGTTAAAATAGCACTGAAAAAAGAGACTTATGACCATTTTTCACACGACAATTGCAGCATCCCCATTGTTACATTCAGATGCTTGGCAACTGGTTCATATTTATGACGGTTACAATGTTCTGGGGCCATGTGATCCCCTTTTGCAACTTTCTGACAAGCAAAGTCAATGGGGAAGTCAGATTCACTTAAGAACCAGGTTACTAATTTAACAAATGCAATGATTCGCTTAACAACTATGGCAAGAAAAGTCATAAAACGGGGCAAGCTCACTTAACAAATGTTTCACTTAACAATATAAATTTTGGGTTCAGTTGTGGTTGTAACTTGAGGACTACTTGTATAAACATACAAACACACACACACACACAAACACATATAGATATGAGCTACTTTCTCTATTCATTTGATATATACCTTTCTATTACATGGTTGCTCTGTCTGCCTTGGTTAGTATTTGCCCAAGAGATACCCAAGGAATCTCAGGGCTGTAGCTTCAGTGAGAAGTTGAAAACTATGCTATAAAAAGACAGTGACAGGTAGCCAAGAAGACTGCTTGGAACTGACCATGAAGCAATCAAGAGATGAACTTGACTCAAGAGATTTTACACTAACTTTAAGCTGGTTATATAGCGCAGGCTTGAACTCAATACTAGTACAGTTTAATTATTTGCTTTTCTTATGGTTCAAAAGAAGTGACGCACAGGGATGCTCTGAAGAATTCATCCCTGGAGGTTTCAGATAACTTTTTGATGGGATGAATGGTGGTGACTTAATCCATGAAGTAAAAGTAGGGTCTTCTTAAGTAGGGCGGACAATATTTGTCCTTCCAGATTTTGTTTCACTGCAACTCAAAATGCACATAGTAGATAAAGCTTACAGGAGACCAACCCAGGCATTGCTGGATGGCTGAACATTGTCAAACTGCCCCAGGACTAACTTCCATTCCCTCAAAATCCAGTTCTGAGCACTTGCATATTCACTTGATGTAGAGGCTGAACTACAAGTATGGATTACTTGAAGGTTGCTATTACTTCCAAATAACCTCATCCTCTGAAAAAAAAAAAAAAAGATGGATAATAAGTAACCCCAGAAATGGGGTTGAGATCTCTGGAGTCAAATTCTCCATTGGGAAAGCCCAAGTTCTGAAAACAATTCTCTTTTTTCAGCCTTGATTTCTCTTATTCTGCCCAGAAGTCTAATTCTGTCTAATTCAATTTGTAAGTATTGGCTTGATACTTAATTACATATTGGTGTTGTGTCTATGGATTCCACTGTATTACTACTATTTTGACCTCTGGAATGGATATTTATTATCCATACTGTTTGTTGTTCTTGTGTCCCAAAACCTAGCCTTCATTCTTTTGCTAGACACTCTTAGGATCAAGACAGAGAGATCCCAGGTTTAACTCTTGGCCTCTTCTGATAGGGCTTAAGAAACCTGTTGCCTCTGGGTGTGGATGATAGAAGGCAGCATTCAATATCTCATCTCAACTTTGACAAAAAAATGTGTTGCGCAGAATTTTTGATAGAACCGAAGGATAAACCAGATTGATCCTAAATTCATATCTTGCTTCCCTTCATCATGGAACAAGACAACTGACATAGATTCTCAGTGTGTCTTCAGTCCCAGATCAGACTCAGACCTGCCAAATCTCACATCCATCTCAATTCAGTATATGTGAAATTATACAAATATTGTAAAATAAAAAGCAGTGAAATGTGTAAGTCCAGACTGGCTGCCCTTCAGCATTTGTCTCTTCAATTCTTTTCTTTTTTCATGTGGTTTTTAACTCTTCATGGAACTCAACCCCCCCCCAATTTGCTCAATTTTGTTATTCACAATTAATCACATATAGTAAGCTATAAATTGAGGTATGCAAGGTGCAGTGCCTGGGATCACCTACTCTGCCAAGCCACAATATGGCTTATTATAATAATGTGGGAACCTAGTTATACTCCACAACTCCCCTTATTATAATATTCTTCCCTACATTTTTTTCCTATCAGTGGCAAATCGCTTAAAGTATTTCAGGTTGTCTCAGTGAATGAAATAAGCTCTTAGGCAGAGGAAATCAATAAAAACATTCCTGTATGATATTATTTTCTCCATTCTCTTCAGGATTGACTTTTTCCCAAAATGAATGGATGCTTCCTTTCATATTGGCTAAACAAATATGCCAAATTGAAACATTGTCCTTGTCTCTTTTTATAGCCACAAATGGCATTAATTCTTGGAAAGCAAAAACTAGTGTTCCTCCCAAATTCTGAGTCAATATATCACATTTCTGCCTCAGCTGCCTGCAGTGTTTGGAATCTGATGGTTTCCTTCAATACCTTGTAAGGCAGGGGTCTCCAACCGTCGGTCCGTGGACCGGTACCGGGCTATGACATGCCAGAAACTGGGCTGCGCAAACAAGCAAAGCCCCATCTGCGGGATGCAGGCAGCATATGAAACTACACCCCATCCAGTCCATGGAAAAACCTCTCTCCATGGAACCGGTCCTGGGTGCCAAAAAGGTTGGGGGCTGCTGCTGTAAGGTTTCACTTGATAATAGGTGATATTTTGCCAATACTTCCCTAATGAATACTTGATCTTCTAAAAAACATGGACTGCAGAGCTGCAGTAAAGAATAAAATGTAGAATAACTTCTAAAAGGGGAAGTGGGGGTTGGTGAGGACAGGTCTCGGCTATATCCAAATGCTGTGTTTCATGCAGTGGTATGGTTTCTCCCATGAATATTTTGTGGTGAGATCTCAAAGAGTAAATAGGTGGTAGCATATATTTGGTATTAAGCCTTGACAAGGGGGTGTCTTAAAACAACGTGGACTAATTGCTTAATAAAATCTGGGCTTTTTACATTTAATCTGAGGACAATTAACTATTAACAACCCAGAGCCCATTTGGGATTCCAACAATTCCCTGGCAAGCCATCTTTAACCTGAAGGTAGCCCTCGACATACAACCACAAAGGAACCTCTCATTACAGTTGTAAATCATAAAATGGGTTAATCATGTGACTGGCCTAATTTTACAACCCTTTTTCAGTAATCGTTAAGCAAATGCAGTAGTCATAAAGGGGCTGCCGCTGCTATTAAGCAAACCATTGGTTCACTATGGATGCAATCATGCTGAAAATGGGAAGTTAGTCCTGTTTTTCAGCAAATCATCATAAAACATGGTCATGTGACCACAGGATGTGGAAATTGCCATAAAGCGGCCATGTTGCCCAATGCCTGAAGTTTGGTCACATGACCACAGAGAGGGTCTGGCCATTGGAACTTTGAATCCGGGTCATAATCCCCTTTTGGGGATTGGTCATAACTTCAAATGGTTGCTAAATTACCAGTCATAAATGGAGGACTACCTTTCTCTAGGCTGAGAAAGTTTGTTGCATAAAAGAAACATCTCCAAAAGATTTTCTTCCTTAAGAGCCTGTCTGTCAATCTTTCTTTCGTCTGCCTCTCTATCTGTCATATCTATCATCTATCTATCTATTTATCCATCCATCCATCCATCCATCTATCCATCTATCCATCTATCTAATTTCTGCCCTAACCATATGTGACTATGTGACTCTGGGCAGTTTATCTAGGATGGGGCTGGTCTAAAGGAGCAGTCTAGCAGATTTTGCTGTTTTGCCAAAGTCTTGGGCCAGCCATGTGTAACTTTGCTCCTCAGAGCTTTCACCAGGCCAGGTGTGGTGAGTTCAGAGCCACAATTCACTCTGTCCTCCCTTCACTTTGTGCTTCTAATTTCCTTCATAACATTGAAAAGGAATTGGTGCTGTGTGCAAAGGTTTGCGGAAAGGGGGAGGGCCTGCACATCACTGAACTCCAACCACCTGGCATTACTGCTCGGATTATTAGTTCCTAGTAATTTAGTGCCCTTGCGCAGGGTCGATTTGTGCCTTTCATTTCTAATTGATCTAGTGGCTGTTTAAATGGCAGCAGGCATCTGTTGAGAGTGGGAAGGTTCATAAGGCGAAATAATTCATAACACCGTCTGGAATTTGCCTTTCATATCCCTCAGCTAAGCCTCGGCAGGGCTGCCTAAATTACGACCAGGGAAACTTCCCTCCACCTGCCCCCACCTCCATATTCTGCTCATGGCTGGAAGAATCTTGCATTAAACTGGGATCAGTCTAGATTAGACTGTAATATGGTGCAGTATTAGTGGCTGCAAATGAAGACTTATATCAGAGTTTAACCCCTTCACCTGCTCTTCTCTTTGTTTTGATCCTGGAAAACTCAACTAGCCCATTGGTGCCTCTGATTTGTGGCTGTGTATAATAGAATTTTCAACTTGCCAGACTCTTGGGATAGCTTCAAGATTAAAGCATTCAGGACAACAGGCTTGAAAGAAAGGAAAACGTACTTTGATTAAACAGAGTGAGACTTTCAGCCCTTAGCAAAATTGACCTAAGTTCTTTTCTATTTCCCACATATGCAAAGGCAAGGAGAAAAATGTCATCATTCTCATCTCTCGCTTGCTCGCTCGCTCATTCCCTCCCTCCCTCCCTCCCTCCCTCCCTCCCTCCCTCTCTCTCACACACACACACACTAAACAATCCATGCCCTATTGAGTCTTCTTTTCAGATAGATTTCCTTATCTAAATGGAGAAACAGAATGACCAAGGACAGTCAAAAAAGCAGTGAATGCAAGAGTTACTTTCGACTTCCTGTTGGCTTGCCCATTGAGTATTCTTGTGGCAATATGGCAGGAAGCATTAGAAATCTCCCTCCCTGTCTCCTTTCCTTATATATGGCTGCTGCTGGATGGGGGAAGGAATGAAGGATTGCCAGTGTGTCCCAGAGACCCAAGACCCAGAGTCTTTTTGGCTAATGAGATTGATGGCATATAAATTTAATAAATAAAATGAAGATCATGTTATGCAACAGCAGTATAGCAGCACAACAGCAGTCTATATAGCACAGAAGCAGATACAACTTTCCCAAATGTCTTGGGAGTCCTGGGTCCCAGATTTTGGACACGTTCTGCAAGTTAGCCCATTTAAGCTACCTTGTTTCAGATATTGTCACTCTATGATGCGGTGTTTCACCCTGTTAAAGGTCATGATAACAAGATTTTTAGTGGCATATATAGTTTATCAAAAGAAAAATGGATCTCGCTGTTATGTCTGGCCCATGTTCCTTTCAGAGCAGCCTTGCTGGCAAATTATTTGGTGAAGAAGTGTTTCACACACCTCTCCTTTCTTTCTTCTTCCCTCCTTCTTAGTTTCCATGGGTCTGATGAGGCTTAGCAGATGAGTAACCACATTAAGTTTACTATTCTTAGCTGAATCCCATTCATTTGCTTGTCCTGAAATCCTGTGCTGGGCAACCTTAACATTGTGGATAATCAATTTGAAAAGCAAGATTGTGCATGTTGTCCATGACTAGACTGCTGCATGTTGATGAGTTTGACTTGCATAGAGACTACAAAAAAGAAAAATGAAAGCAGAATACAGGTTGTATAAACATAATCTCCAGGTGTGTATCTGATATAACTATTAGCTCTCTGTTGAAATGCTGAAAAATTTGTGAAGGTACAATGAAAGCTGTCTTACACAAGGTTGGTTATTTGTCCGTTATTTTATTTATTTATTTTATTTTTCAGATTTCTATACCGCTCTTCTCCTTTCGGACTCAGGGCGGTGAACAGTCAAAGTAAAACACTTTATACACAAAAGTTAAAATAGATTTAAAATAATTATATAAATTTGGCCCATAATTTAAAACATTTCAATTTAAAACCAATTTCAAATTTTAAAAACCCATCATAAAATCAGGACAGCCCGGCTAACTGAAAGAAGTAGGATTTAAGGGCCCGACGAAAAGTCCAGAGGTCTGGGATCACTCGTATCTCTGGGGGTAGATTGTTCCAGAGGGTAGGTGCCACCACAGAGAAGGCTTTCCCCCTGGGGGTCGCCAGCCGACATTGTCTGGCCGACAGCACCCTGAGGAGGCCCTCTCTGTGGGAGCGAACTGGCCAGTGGGAGGCAATTGGTGGCAGAAGACGGTCCCGTAAGTACCCCAGCCCTAAGCCATGGAGCGCTTTAAAGGTGATCACCAACACCTTGAAGCGCACCCGGAAGTCCACCGGAAGCCAATGCAGCTTGCGCAGGAGAGGAGTCACGTGGGAGCGCCCCATCGCTCCCATAATCCCCCACGCGGCTGCATTCTGCACCAGTTGGAGCCTCCGGGTGCATCCCAAGGGGAGCCCCATGTAGAGAGCGTTACAATAGTCCAGATGAGAAGTGATGAGTGCTTGAGTGACCGTGCGTAGGGAGTCCCGATCCAGAAAGGGGCACAACTGGCATATCAGGCGAACCTGATAGAAAGCCCCCCTCGCCACGGCCGTCATATGCTCTTCTAAAGACAGCCGTGCATCCAGGAGGATGCCCAAGTTGCGAGCCCGTTCCGTGGAGGCCAATGATTCGCCCCCAATAACCAGCGATGGCACCAGCTGGCTATACTGGGACACCAGCAGCCACAGCCACTCGGTCTTGGAAGGGTTGAGTCGAAGCCTGTTTCTCCCCATCCAGACCCGCACGGCTTCCAGGCACTGGGACATCACTTCAAAGGCATCGTTGGGATGGTCTGGGGTGGAGATGTACAGCTGAGTATCATCAGTGTACTGATGGAACGTTGGCTGGTTCTCCAAGCTGTCAAGCAATGAAGGACTTTCCCAGTTTCCTAGTCACCAGTTTGCTAGGTTTAAACCTAAGAACTTTTGTATGCAAGACTGTCCTTTATCCTTCTGCTGTATGTTCCTGGGCTTTTTCCCTCTCTGAAAGAAAGTTCCCACCCAAACCCAGCCCCCTTCCTTGGCTCTCTCTTTCTTTCTTTCTTTCTTTCTTTCTTTCTTTCTTTCTTTCTTTCTTTCTTTCTTTCTTTCTTTCTTTCTTTCTTTTAAATTTCTTCTAATGGTGCTTTCTCAGTTATTTCATTGGGCGATGATAGAAGGCTTGGATTTTTTTTTTCTTGTTATACATCTCTAATTCTGCAGTCTCTCTTGCTTTTCTTGCTTCTTAGTCTGAAAAAAAAGCTCTTTGGGGAGATTTCTCTCCTGATATTTTCCTTTAGGATTTAACTGAAGCGTAGGAAGCTAGGAAGCCCCCAACAAATTTTGAGATGAAAGAAAAGATGCTTGAACATACCTCTCAGGCACCTCCTAACTAAAGCAAGTTCAGGAACATGAGTTTTTTTCATCTCCTTTGAAAAAGAATGGAAGGGGAGCATTCCAATGCAGCAGCATTCATGAATATAGAACAGCATGAAGCTGTGTATACATTGAGAGATAGAAATGGCCTTGCTGATGCATTTGTTTCTGAAATGTCATTCTATTTCCTTTTCCCTTTAGGCATCCTCTTTTCCCCCTCCTGACACTGCTATTTGAGAAATGCGAGCAAGCGACACAGGGCTCGGAATGCATCACCTCTGCCAGCTTTGATGTTGACATTGAGAACTTCGTACACCAGCAAGAACAGGAGCACAAACCATTCTTCAGTGACGATCCTGAGCTCGACAACTTGGTAATTCTTCCACTTCGACCATTTTATCTCATACATATATATTCCTTGAACTCCAAAGTTAATGCCTGCATTGCACCTGCCTCACCACACATTGGCCTTCATATTGAAAGTCTCTGACCTAACAGCAAGGAAACCTAGGTTCTACTTCTTCAATAAATGAGGCCAAACTTTATTTAACAACACATATTTCACTGGCCAAATTGTGCCCTCTCACCACCGATCTCTGCCACAATGATATCCCTGCTCCTTTACCATGTCCTCACCAGAAGTCTCAGTTCAGAACCTTAGAAGTGCCACATGTTTTCCTCTAATAATGACATTCCCTGCCTCTTAATGAGAGATAGCATGAGTGATGATCCATTGTAAGGATCATTGATGATCCACTTGAGCAATCTGTATTCAAACAACTCAAATAGGTTGGTAGCCATTGACCAAGATGATAGGAAAAGTGTGGCCATCAAGATTGGAGGACTGCTGTTACTATTGAAGAGGCTGGTTGATAGAAGATCACATGTTATCTCTCATTTCAAGCTGGTGGGTGTGGACAAATGAAATAGAGGGGAGATTACTGATGATAATTGTCAGGCACAAAAGATCAGGTTCTCATATCAGGTCCACAACTGAATGTTCAATTAAGCTGATTTATTGCTAAGAGCCTGTGCACAGGAATCTTCTCATCTAATAGCCAGCACTTGGTTAGCAGTAGATAAGGGTCACAGGCACTCAAAGAGGGTTGGACATAATTCACTTGTGGCTACATAAGGATTTTAGGCTGATCCCTTTTTTCACTCTATCCCCCAGCTTCTGTATATATGTGGGGGGTGGGGGGTGGGGGGTGTATAGGTCTTTGGTTATTCGGGTTTTCTCCCGTGTAAAATTGGAAGTGTCTTGGCGATGTTTCAACGAAGTCTCATTCGTCATCTTCAGGCTGGTGTTTTCGGCTTCATGCTTCTAGGAGCAATGTGTGATGGCAGCTGTTTCTTCCTTTTAACTGCCAGTGGGGGTGTGAACTGATTGGGTGGGAGCTTGGCTGTGCTCTGATTGGATGGGGGTGTGTTCTGTTTAGGTGGGGGCTTGGTTGTGCTTGGGTTAGTCTGAGTTGCAGGAGAATTTGAGCTGGTGAGCTGTGTTGCTGTTGTTTGGCTTCACGATCATGGTCATGCCACATCTTCATGGTGGGTATCAGTTTGCTTCATGTATGGATTGGAGGGGTTTAAAGTGGCTAATGATGCAGCTGTGGTCTGGCTTCTGGTTTGTGGTCGTGCCACAATGGGTTAAATCCATCGGTGTGGATTTGGGTTTGCTTTTTGCGTGGATGTGTGGTGGTGACATCCTGTGTGGTTTTCGTGAGTGTGGGTCTGGTGTTATTCTTTGTGTTAGGGACTCCTTTGTCAATAAGGGCAGGTTTCCAAATGGCTGGTAAGCAGGAGGTATCATCTTGTTTATTCATGCTGTGTGGGCGTTTTTCTATCTCGATGGCTTCTCTGATTATTCTGTTGTTAATGAAGCAAACTGACACCCACCATGAAGATGTGGCATGACCACGAACACGAAGCCAAACAACAGCAATGCAGCTCACCAGCTCAAATCCCCCTGCAACTCAGACTAACCCAAGCACAACCAAGCCCCCACCTAAACAGATCACACCCCACACACCCCCATCCAATCAGAGCACAGCCAACCCCCCCATCCAATCAGAGCACAGCCAAGCCCCCAACCAATCAGAACACACCTCCACCCAATCAGAACACAGCCAAGCTCCCACCCAATCAGTTCCCACCCCCACTGGCAGTTAAAAGGAAGAAACAGCTGCCATCACACATTGCTCCTAGAAGCACGAAGCCAAAAACACCAGCCTGAAGATGACGAATGAGACTTTGTCGAAATGTCGCCAAGACATTTCCAATTTTACGCGGGAGAAAACCCGAATAACCAAAGACCTACATACAAACACCCGCGAAAACCTCAGAAAACAAATATATACATACACACACACACACACACACACACACACACACACACCCTGTACAGTATATATATATATATATATATATAGGGGCCTGTGAGCACAATTTCAGTTCACCAAATACGTATGAATCTAAGAATTCTAAGATATATCATTCAATGGAGGTAACATTTTTCAGTTTCGTGTAGTGATCTGGAACAACTCTATGCCAGACACTTCACCCAAATTTAAAAAGACAGCTGATTATACATATTCTTAAATTCTGAGTCCTTGGCAGCTATCTGAAGATGCCAATTGCTGACACTGAGTTTTTTGGGTTGGTCACTTTGACATCCATTTTGACTGTGCAAACACACTCTCTCTCTCTTTGGCAACTTCTTTCAATATTTGGCTGAAATCAACAAGTTGCTGCTTCAGCTCTTGATGGCAAAGCTATTTCTGTCCTGGAAAATTATATTTATTCCTGAAACACCTTAATAGCAGAAACAAATTTTGATTTTTCTTGTCAGTTGGACTTGCAAGAATGAATGAATGAGTTGTGGACAAAGGCGAGTTAAGGGTTATGTATTAAAAAAACCTGAAAGCAGCAATAGTTGTAATTTTCCTCCTTTTTTGTTTTTTGTTTTCACGGAGAGGGGATTTTTTCCTAGGTACACGAGTATGAACATTTCTTCTAGAGGCATTATCAGGAAAAGATTTGAAGGAGATCACAATGGGTTAAATGCCTGATTTTTCCTTGGTTTCAAGTGGGCTTTTTTGCAATTTGTTCCAACTCCCTTCTGCTATTTTTGTACAGATTATATTAAAGTTCACTGTTCTTATGTTAGCATCCTGTGTCATTTATCCAAGGGATTCAGTGTCAAAAGTTAAAGCTCTGCCAATGAATTCAAGAGCACTGTAAGATGCTGCTGTTCTCCTATAAGGCTGACAGAGTCCTTCTCTTTCCATCACTTGACCTCACTTGATGTACTTCTTTTATTGGAACATAATTAAATGCAATAAAGATGAGGATGTCCTTGGCTCCAGACTGTACTTGTGGCTGAAACACTTCCATAACCAGAAGACTTATTATATCCTTCTAACACAGCCCTTAAGGATCCCCAGTTCCTTTCAGATGAGACGTTTTAGCCATGGCACCAAAATTTCTAGAAAGTACTAAGGAAGACCATATAGGTAAGACCACTATAGGAAGCTACAGATTCTATACTGAGAAACTTTAACAGCATATGAATAAACCTTATGCCAGACTGACCATCACTGGTTCTGCATCAGTAAATAATTGATGGTCATTGCCATCAACGTGTTGCATTTTACATTCAAATTCATTAACAGAATTGGCCTTTGGTGACAAAATGGCATTTTGCTTGAAGCAAATATGGTCACATCTGAACTAGCAACCAAATAATACTCATGAGTTCCTTTCTGCTGCCTTTATTTTCTGTGAATAACATCCCATTGTCCACCAAGGAGAATGGGAAAATTTGGAAATTCCCCAGATTTTCCAGAGAACTACAATCAGTCAGTGTAAACAACACATATAGAATTGGAAGGGATCTTGCAGGTCTTCTAGTCCAACTCCAAGCAGGAGACCATATACCATTTCAGTGAAAGCCTCCAGCGATGGAGGACCCACAACTTCTGAAGGCAAGCTGTTAACATTGGTTGATTGTTCTCACCATTAGAAAATTTCTCCTTAGTTCTAGGTTGCTTTCTCTCCTTGGTTAGTTTCCATCCATTGTTTAATGTCTTGCCTTTTGGTGCTTTGGGAAATAATTTGACCTCCTCATCTTTGTAGGAGCCCCTCAAATATTGGAATACCGCTATCATGTCTCCTCTAGTCCTTCTTTTCATTAGGCCCAATTCCTGTAGCTGTTCTTCATATGTTTTAGCCTCCAGCCCCCCAGTCATTCTTGTTGCTCTTCTCTGTACTCTCTCTAGAGTCTCAACATCTTTTTTAAATAGTGGCGACCAGAATTGAATGCAGTATTCCAGGTGTGGTCTTACTAAGGCTTTGTGAAGCCATATTAGAACTTCATGTGATCTTGATTCTATCCCTCTATTAATGCAGCCTAGGATCACATTGGCTTTTTTGGCTGCTGCTGCTCACTGTTGGCTCATATTTAAGGGATTGTCCACTAGAATTAAACATTATAGAATCTAAACATTATATTTAACACTAAACATTATAGAATCATCCATGGCTACATTCATGGGTCCATATGTCAATGGAAAACAATCTGTTAGGGTCCTCTTTCATGGGATACATGAAAAGAATCTGATTTGAGTAGTTGCTGTAGACCTTCTGTTCATCCAGATAAGTTTTACTTTTTTATATTCCTTACATGCTTTCTCTTGGCATTGTTGTTCTCATCATTATTACAGCCAATATTATTTGCTGTTCAATAAACACCATTCCCTTAATACTACTAAACTCAACTTCTTTTATTATTAATATTAGTATCTTTACTGTTATTGTTACCTCTCCTATTGTTTTCCTGGATTTTTAAACACTCACTAGCGGTAGTACTTGTTGGAAATCTTGCAAACCATGACGCTTCCAATGAATCCTCCCTCCCCAAGACCCTTATCTCCCAAAATTTATTTGTTGTGTGTACATGGTTTTAATGCTACTAATCCTATGTAAATTGTCCACCACTGCTGACAGCAAAGAGGAGAGGAAAAGGCCAGGGACATTAACCATCATTAGAATAAGAATCATGTATTCCTCACAGGCGAGATGCACATAATTAGAAATTAGAAAAAGGTCAGATCTCGCCATTATCAACTCAATCAGCTGCTGAGTGCCACACAGTCAATTAATTCAGCATCTGTATTTTTTACAACCCCGCACACGTATTCCATCGGACTGTAATTCATTATCCGGACAGATATACGGCTCAGCGAAGCAGGGACATAAAATGAGAGACCCCAAGCAAATGAGCTGAGATAATTGAGAGATTTATTATATATGTGTGTGTGTGTGGGTGTGGATGTGTGTGTGGGTGTGGTGTGGGTGTGTTACCCTTACACATGCACACATGCGAGAGAGAGAGAGAGAGAGAGCTACATGGGCACTCACATAGATGCGTGCACACAACTTTCCTTGCCCTTGAATGCTAAGTTTCAGGAAGACGTTTGTTGAGCAGATTCAATGTTACTGGAGAACTTCTACTATCATTGTTCTACTTTTTCTTTCTTTCCCAAAGATCTTTTGGATCTTTCCAAGAACTCAGAGTGGCACTTGGGACTTTTACTCCTGTCTTCTTTCATCCTCACAAAAACCTTGCAGGATGGGAGATGCAGAAGGATGATGTCTCTGCTAGGTTCATAACCAGAGTTTTGTGGCTGAGAAGGCACTTTCCATCTTGACTTCTGTTTCACTGTACTAGATCAGCCCTATTCTGTGACTATTGGTGTTTGTGGGAAGAAAGGGCTGGTTTATCTGGCAGGTATTACGGAGACCTGGTTGGGCCAAGAGGGGGGGGTCCCCTCGTAGAGATGTGCCCGCCAGGTTTCCGTGCATTTCATCAGCCAAGGGCCCAGGGGAGGGGTGGGGGAGTGGCGGTGATCATTAGGGAGAGTCTTTGTCCGAGGGAGACCACTGTTCCTCAGATAGCCAGATGTGAGTCCCTTTGTGTGAAGTGGGGCCGTGCGGTGCAGATGGGTTTGCTGACTATGTACCTGGCTCCCTGCCATGTGGCAGCAACCCTGCCCGAGCTACTCGACGTCATTGCCGGGGTGGTGGTCGATACCCCCAGACTTATTGTCATGGGGGATTTCAACCTCCCATCCGCAGGTGAGGCGTCAGAGGTGGCTCGGGAGTTCATGGCTTCCATGACGGCCTTGGACCTGACCCAGTTAGTTCAAGGCCGCACTCACATAGGGGGACACACTCTGGACCTGATTTTTATCTCTGGTCAGTGGTTGAATGATCTTGGTAGAGGGGACCTAGATATTAAACCCTTGTCATGGACAGATCATTCACTCCTTCAACTAGACTTTCCTACCGCCTGCCCCCACCGCAGGGAGACGGAACCGACCAGATGGTTCCGTCCCAGGCGCCTGATGGATCCCGAAAGGTTCCTGACGGAGCTTGGGCCGTTTCCTGAGACTCTAACACACGACTCGACTGAAGAGCTGGTGGCCGCCTGGGAAAGGGCGGCCGCTGGAGCTTTGGACCGCGTCGTGCCTTTGCGGCCTCTGACCCGATGCCAATCTCAATTAGCTCCTTGGTTCTCTGAGGAGCTGAGAGAGATGAAGCATTGGAAAAGACGCCTAGAGAGCATTTGGAGGACTAGTCAATCCGATTCCGACCGGACACAGGTGAGGTCTTATATCAAGACCTACCTAGTGGCGATAAAAGCGGCAAAATCTAACCATTTTTCCGCTCTTATCGCATCTGCAGAGAACCGCCCAGCCACCCTGTTTAGGGTGACCCACTCCCTTCTTCGGGGGGGAGTGCGGGAAGATCCCTTGCAGGGTCGTGCTGAGGATTTTGTGCAATTCCTACATGATAAAGTCGCTCGGATTCAGGATGGCTTGGACTCCGATTGGATGAGTCCACGGGAGGAGACCGGGGCAGGTCTTGAGAATGTTATCTGGGAGGAGTTTGATCCTGTGACTCCTGAGGATGTGGACAGGGTTCTGGGTAAGATTAGTGCCGCCACGTGTTTATTGGACCCATGTCCCTCCTGGTTGGTACTGGCCTCCCGGGAAGTTACACGAGGCTGGCTCCAGGGAATTATAGGTGCTTCTCTGAGTGAGGGTGCCTTTCCTGCCACCTTGAAAGAGGCGGTAGTGAGGCCCCTCCTCAAGAAGCCTTCCCTGGACCCAGCTGAATTAGCCAACTATCGTCCAGTCTCCAACCTTCGTTTTGTGGCGAAGGTTGTTGAGAGCGTGGTGGCACGACAACTTCCCCGGCACCTGGATGAAGCTATCTATCTAGACCCGTACCAGTCGGGCTTCAGTCAGGGGTACAGCACAGAAACGGCATTGGTCGCGTTGGTGGATGATCTCTGGAGGGCTCGGGACAGGGGTTGCTCCTCTGTCCTAGTCCTATTAGATCTCTCAGTGGCTTTTGATACCATCGACCATGGTATCGTGCTGCAGCGGTTGAGGGGGTTAGGAATAGGGGGCACCGTTTTGCGGTGGTTCTCCTCCTTCCTCTCCGACCACTCGCAGTTCGTGTTGGCAGGGGGACAGAGGTCGACCTCAAGGCGTCTCGCATGGGGAGTGCCGCAAGGGTCGGTCCTCTCGCCCCACCTGTTCAACATTTATGTGAAGCCGCTGGGTGAGATCATCCGTAGTTTTGGGGTGAAGTGCCATCTGTACGCTGATGATACTCAGCTGTACATCTCCACCCCAGACCACCCCAACGATGCCCTTGATGTGATGTATCGCTGCCTGGAGGCCGTGTGGGTCTGGATGGGGAGGAACAGGCTCAGACTCAACCCCACCAAGACTGAGTGGCTGTGGCTTCCGGCGCCCCGATATAGTCAGCAGGTGTCATCGCTGACTATTTGGGGTGAATCTTTGCCCCACACGGAGAGGGCTCGCAATCTGGGTGTCCTCCTGGACACGCGGCTGTCTTTAGAAGAGCATATGACGGCCGTGGCCAGGGGGGCCTTTTATCAGGTTCGCCTGATTCGCCAGTTGCAGCCCTTTCTGGATCGGGACGCCTTGCGCACGGTCACTCATGCCCTTGTTACTTCCCGGTTGGACTATTGTAATGCTCTCTACATGGGGCTCCCCTTGAAGAGCACTCGGAGGCTCCAACTGGTCCAGAATGCGGCCGCGTGGGTGGTTATGGGCGCAACTCGTTGTGCCCATGTGACACCCCTCCTGCGTGAGCTGCACTGGCTCCCAGTGGTCTTCCGGGTGCGATTCAAGGTGTTGGTTACCACCTTTAAAGCGCTCCATGGCATAGGACCTGGGTACCTCCGAGACCGTCTTCTGCCACCAATAGCCTCCCACCGACCAGTCCGTTCCCACAGAGAGGGTCTCCTCAGGGTGCCATCAGCCAAGTTATGTCGGCTGGCGACGCCCAGGGGGAGGGCATTCTCTGTGGGAGCCCCAGCCCTGTGGAACGAACTGCCCCCGGAAATTCGTAAGATCTCCGACCTCCGGGTGTTTCGCTGCGCATTGAAGACCCTGTTGTTCCGCCAGGCCGGACTATCAACACAATAGTTTTAAATTGAGGTATTTAAATTTATTGGGGTTTTAAATATGAGCCACTTTATTTAATTATTTTAAATTTTATATTGTTGTTTTGTCTGTGTTTTTAAATAGGCTGTACACCGCCCTGAGTCCTTCGGGAGAAGGGCGGTATAGAAATAAAATTATTATTATTATTATTATTATTATTATTATTATTATTATTATTATTATTATTATTATTATTATTATTATTATTATTATTATTATTATTATTATCTTTCTAGCTTCCCCTGTTGAGGACAGGCGGTAATTGCATTTGGATAACTGGGGTAATAGTTCTTCCTGTAAGTCCTCCTTATGAACCACAATTAGGACCTTTGCTAAGCAAAGCAACTGTTCAATGAGTCATATTAGATTTTATGGCCTTTTTTGACACAGTTGTTAAACAAATCATTGCAGTTGTGAAGAATATCACACGGGTATTAAGCAAATCCAATTTTCCCCACTGATCCCACTGAGTTCACTTCAGTTCCCCCACTGCTTCCCCCAGAGAAAGGAAGGAAGGAAGGAAGGAAGGAAGGAAGGAAGGAAGGAAGGAAGGAAGGAAGGAAGGAAGGAAGGAAGGAAGGAAGGAAGGAAGGAAGGAAGGAAGGAAGGAAGGAAGGAGAAGGGGAAGGGGAAGGGGAAGGGGAAGGGGAAGGGGAAAAGAAGGGAAATTCAGAGTGTGACCTACTGACTGAGAGCAGATGGGCAATTGGGTTTTCTTATGGCAGGGGTCCTCAAACTTGGCAGCTTTAAGACTTTGGACTTCAACTCCTAGAATTCTCCAGCCAGCATAGCATAGTCCACAAGTCTTAAAGCTGCCAAGTTTGAAGACCTCTGGATTATGGTGAAGCTTAAGTAACAAGGATCCTTTAGTAGATGGGGCAATTGCAGGAATTTGTCCTGTGTTTGCACACAAAGTGACTTAGTTCTGAATAATCTAAAAATTATTCTCTCCAACTATCTAATTTTCCCTTCTGCCTTTTTTGTAATTCAGCTAGGAAAGCTTTCACACTGCCACAAGGGCAAGAAGTGTTTCTGTTATTTCACCCTGGAATAGAGGAATCCATCCATTTTCATTTCTCTTGGCTGCTTAATTTTGTGAGAATGTCAAGTTTGGTTTGTCAAATGAGAGAAAAGCTCCTTTTAAAATCTCGTTCCAAATTTATATTTTAGCAATAGCAATAGCACTTTGAGTTATACACTGCCGCATAGTACTTTACAGCACTTTCTGGGTGAGTTACAAGGTTGGAGCATTATTTGCATCTTGTCCCCAACAATCTGGGTCCTCATTTTACTGACCTCGGAAGGATGGAAGGCTGAGTCAACCTCAAGTCCCATCAGGATCAAACTCCAGAGCGTGGGCAGAGTTAGCCTGCAATACTACATTCTAACCAATGCATCACCATGGCTCCACCAGGATTTAGTACAAAAATGTGCCTTTTGAGCACAATTCCACACCAGAACAACAAGACACAAGGACATTTTTTTCCCGAATGCCATCACTCTGCTAAACAAATAATTCCCTCAACACTGTCAAACTATTTACCAAGTCTGCACTACTATTCATCTTCTCATCATTCCTGTCACCCATCTCTTCCCACTTATGACTGTATGACTGTAACCTTGTTGCTGGTATCCTTACGATTTATATTGACTGCTTCCTAATATGATTTGATTGCTTATTTGTTCCCTATGACTATCGTTAAGTGTTGTACCTTATGATTCTTGATGAATGTATCTTTTCTTTTATGTACACTGAGAGCGTATGCACCAAGACAAATTCCTTGTGTGTCCAATCACACTTTGCCAATAAAGAATTCTATTCTATTCTATTTTGTTTAGTAAGAGGCGTAGTTCAATACAAATTAATATACGTCCTTATTGATAAACTGCATTGCTAAACAGAGCCGTGATTGTCAAATGATAACATTTCCATTTCTCTATTGATTTAAAATTGGGAACTTAGATAAGTTTATTTCAAATTGTTCCTTCCATTATCATAGAACAAAAATCGATATACTTTGCTTTTTGATAGCACCTTCCTTAGTAATTGTGCTGCTACTTCTTAGTGGAATCAAAAGCAAACTCCAAGCTGATAAGTGCAGTGGGCCACCCCTTGAACAGCCTGTGACTAATAGCTGGTAAAGGGGACCATTAAAATTAGCAAGTTGAAAAAACTGGTTTGAAATTTAAAGACCATTTGTTACAATATTTTTAAAAAGCTGATTTACTGCTCTGTGGTGAATAGCTGAGATTTTATACCTGATTCAGGATTTGGAGCTGGGGCTATAAAATGGAAGGCCTCCATTCCATGCATGGCATGTTTTATGTGTAAATTTTTTAACATTTATGGGGTACGTTTTATGAAGGCCGAGACTTCTCCCAAGGGAGAGCTTATGAGGCAGATTTTTCATTCTCCGGGCTTGTTAAGCAGAGAAGCCAGCTGAGAATAATCAAGGATGCTCTTACAGAAGAATTCTCATGGCTGGGTTCCAAAATGTTCCAAAAATGAAAAGCTAAGTTTTCCCAAGGGAATATTTGGGAACTGTGCCTCTCTTAGTGCCACCAGCAGCATCCATTACCAGACATAGAACAGTATTCTTGACTTACAATTGTTCGCTTAGTGACCATTCAAAGTTACAATGGCACTGAAAAAAGTGACCTGAGAATTTTTCGCACTTATGACCATGGCAGCATCCCCATGGTCATGTGATTTACATTTGGATGCTTGACAACTGATTCACATTTATGACAGTTACAATGTCCCAGGGTCATTGGGAAACCAGATTCACTTAACAACTGTGTTATTAATTTAACAACTGCACTGATCCTGGCCCCAATTGTGGTTACAAGTTGAGGACTACTTGTATTATAAATTATATCTTTAATTTACTACTACTTATTATTAAATAAAGGGATTTACATATTGTGTGTGTGTGTTTGCCTGTATACAAATGCACCTGTACTTCTTAGGTCTTTTGATCAGAAATATAAGACAAATATTTTTTTTCAGACATAAAATAAAAATGGGAAAATGAGAAACTGCATGCATTTTGTAAATGTTGAATTTATACATTATTAATTAAGGATCCTAGCAGAATTGATTATCATCGTTTGAAGGCATTATCTAATGAGTAAAGTGCCCTTGCTCTTCTTTTGGATTGTCTGCAGATGGTGAAAGCTATTCAGGTCCTGCGAATTCATCTCTTGGAGTTGGAGAAAGTGAATGAATTGTGCAAAGACTTTTGTAATCGTTACATCACCTGCCTCAAAACTAAGATGCACAGCGACAACCTTCTCAGGAATGACCTTGGGGGACCTTACTCCCCGAATCAGTCCTCCATTAACCTACACACGCAGGTAATTGCTGAAAAATACACTTCACGTGCCCCCTTGTAAACAGCTACAGATATTCTTGAGGCAGAATCATATTTCTCACAATGTACTCTTAATCTGAAAATACCTCCTGTTTTGAATTCTGGAAAAAATAACCAGCAGCCGTACATTGGCAAAATGTGACCAAACATAGAGAGCCCTGATCTTCAGGAATATATTCATTATTCTTGTATTTCACAGTATGCACCAAGTCTTAATCTTTTTCTCCCCTAGCACTTTATCCTGCTCAGTTGCAGCCTCTGTTTTGTTTATATTGTGCTTGATTAGCTGATGCAGCAAAGCTATCAATGCACAATGCAACAAAGGGATTGTTTTTCCACCTGCTGATTGTAGAAATTAACTCTGGGAGATGAGAAAGAGTGACTGGCCCCAGATCACCCAGCTGGCTTCCATGTCTAAGGAAAGACTAGATCTAGATCTTACAATCCTAGTCCAGTACCTTAACCACTACATCATGCTGGCTCTCTGTCAAAGTTTATCAAAACCTATACAGAATACAGAATAAGAGAGTTGGAAGGTCTTCTAGTCCAAGGGTCTCCAACCTTGACCACTTTAAGACTTGTGGACTTCAACTCCCAGAATTGAGGAGGAACTCTGGGAGTTGAAGTCCACAAGTCTTAAAATGACCAAGGTTGGAGACCCCTGTTCTAGTCCAATCCCTTGCTGAAGCAGGAAACCCTATCCTCCTCCAAAAATCCTTATAAAAGGTTTGTACAAAGCCCATTGATTAGGATAGAGCATGCATGTGACATGTTAAATCTTAGGGAACAGGCTGGACAAGAGCTCTCTCTGAAAACTCCAAAGAACAGTGATCAGTCATAAACCAGGCCTTCTCTACATGGTAGCATTTGGATGTGCTGGGACTGGCAGTGAATTTTGTGGGTTACGAGCTCAGAAAGAAAGTATAGTTGGAACAAAGGACTCAATAGCCTGCCATGAGTGTAGATATTTCTGTTACATTAGTTGTGGAAAGAAGAGCTGAAGCCCTGTTGCGTCTTCACAATAAATTCTGCCAAGTTCTCAAGATCATTACTGGGTTGGAAAACATCATCCAATCATCTTCCAGGAGAACTTTCCATATAAATAGATAATAGCCTGAGAGATCTCAAGATGCTAGATCTTCACAGTACCTAGGGATGATTTTAAATATGTCCCATAAGAGTTACGAACTTAGCTCTTGAACAGCCTTGTTGCACAAAGTATTCCTCTATTAGACTACAGTATTCTAAATGATTATTTGGCATGTCATTTTAATCCCATGAAGTTCCAGGCATTATTTCTAAGGCTATAAATTCACAATTTGATTTTTTTTTCAAAATTGATGATTAGAAATGATAGTTCTTAATAGGATAACTGCTGAGCACAATGGCTCAGCAGTTAAAAATACTGAGCTTGTCAACTGGAAATCTGGCAGTCCAGGCTTGAGACCCGAGTGCAACGCAACAGATGAGCTCCTATTCCTGCCACAGCTCCTGCCCACCTAGTAGTTCGAAAGCATGCAAATGCAAGTAGATAAATAGGTACTACTTTGGTGGAAAGATAACAGCATTCCATGTGCCTTTGGTCACATGGCCACAGAAAATGTCTTTGGACAATGCTGGTTCCCTTGGCCAAGAAATGGAGATGAGCACCATGCCCTAGAGTTGGAAATGACTGGACAGGGAAATATTTACCTTAACTCTGTGTGTTTCTTTATTCTCTTTCAGAAGAAACATTCCATATACCCAGCATTGGTTTCATTACACTAAAAATCATTTCAAAAAAGACTTACCAGCAATATAAAAGTTTGAAAACTCAGGAAACTCTTTTGTAGTTGTCATCTAGTCAAATAGTCAGCTCTGTTCTCAAGGCTAATCCACTGTTTTTGGTTGTCTCCATTTGTCACCTTCTTCACAGCTTCACAAAAATAGCTTTCTGTATCTGATTCCTAATTACTTTGACGATAGTCTAATAAATCATGCCCGAGAATGTTGTCTTGTTCATAAATTTGTTACTTACAAACATGGCTAATATGGCATGTAATCTGAGAAATAGCTCTTTTTTCAAAACCTAGCATGCAAGATTGAAATTGTTTAATTTGAAATATCTGATAAAAATTGCACTTACCTCTCCCTGTTTGTATTCTAAAGAGACAATCTATTCGATATTAAGTACTATCATTGTCTAAAGAAATTTTCTTTATCTAAAGAAAAAGATCACCTGGGCTCTTTTCTCTATGAATTTAACCTCTCCCATACAAGAGTATGCAAAAGATTATCATTATTTGAGTGAAAATAGGTCAACCTCAGAATGAGTATAATGCGATTTGCAGCTGGACATATTAAAGCTATTGTATATATTTGAGAAAAATCATTGCAATACTATTGCAAGTGGTTTAGTAGTATCCTTTTTACTTCACACAGAAGTAAGTTCTACCAAGTTCAATGGGACTTACTTCCAGGTAAGTAGATAAAAATATGAAATTTATATTAGCAGACATAATATTTCTTTAAACTGCAGACTTTTTGTGTTAGCACATGGAAATCTCTGTTTGAAAGCCAGAAAAATATTTCCAATGCAGTTTATGATCCAAGTTGCATTATTTCCTTCAAAATGTGTTTTGGGGTTGGGGTCAAAATTGTTCTCACTTTCTGATTGGTTGTGGAGATGGCAGGACCTAGCTGACACTTTACCTTCAGATAAGGAAGGACTACAATTCTTAAAATCTCAATCAGACATGGCTTTGTTTATATGTATTTTGCCAGACATAAATCAGAAGACAAATGTCTGGTTATGTCCTGTATAGATAGTATGCTTTTTATGATAATTTAGAACATTTCAGAATTTGCAAAAAACACATAAAACCCACTTCCAAAATATATAGATTTTCAACAACAACTGGCATACATGCTCATATTCTATGCTCATTTGATACTAACTTTTTTGAAGCTTTCAGATTTGGATTTCTGGAGAAGACATGAATATATACCTACAAGGACCTATTTAAAATTAGAAAAGAAACTACATACTGTCGAGGGGGCGGAGTATTATATAGGATCAAGAGCTGCAACATTTCCAAATCTGTTAGTTACTTTTAATTTCTTTCTCAACACTTGACATGTTCCTGCATCATCAAATGTATAATGCTTGGCAAAAGCATAACTTTCAAAAGAAAATCTGATTGAACATGCTGAGTAGTTCCTCAACTATCCTTTACAAAATGAAAAAGACTGTAAAAGAAGCATAAAAATGTACCCTCAC
This sequence comes from Pantherophis guttatus, assembly GCF_059756535.1. Lineage (NCBI taxonomy): Eukaryota > Metazoa > Chordata > Lepidosauria > Squamata > Colubridae > Pantherophis > Pantherophis guttatus. Next base: position 16,725,848 of record NC_142071.1, on the reverse strand, counting down.
AGAAAACAAATATACCTTTCTTTAAATTTCTATTCCCTAAAAGAAGAAAGAAAGAGAGAAATGCTGTGGAAAGAATAATATCCTTTTTAGGCATGAGTAATCTACTGTCAAAAAAACTAAAAAGATGTTCTGTCCCCGTCTCCACACACACACAAACACAGCCAGTCGAGGGTTAAGAAAGCACTTGGCACGCACACCGGTTGTTATCTCAAACTTGGCAGCTATACGAGCATCGACTGCCAAGGGCTTTACTTCATCAGATAAACAGAAAAATACATACAAATTGCAAATAGTCCAGTTCAAAACAAGGAACCTTCGGCAGATTTAGGCGTTGTTCAAGTGACTAGCCAGAGTTAGTTTTTGTTCGTCACAGAGTCTTAAAGGGCTACCACACTCTTTTATATAGTCTCTGGGGTGTGGTCCAGTGACTCAGTTATAATCCCTGGCACGCCTCCTTAACTGCTGCAACCGTTTATCACACCTTCGTTGGCGTGGATCCAGGAACGACAGATCACCTCCCTCGCTCTCATCGGAGACACCTGGCTCCTGGCTAATCTCCTCTTCCTCGGCCGGCACTTGAGGCAGTGCCAGAGGGGAGGGTCCTGGAGAGGGAGGCCTGGCCGACTCCTCTTCTTCATGTTCGGAGCCTTCTTCCTCCAATGAGATAGGCTCGGAGGGCGGGGCCACAACAAAAGAGATTTACAAAAATGTCAATGAGTTACTAGAAGATGAGTTTCTCCACTCAGAAAGTATCCAATGGAATTATCTGTTTGAGTGAAAAGCAAGCTAACAAATGATGCAAGTCTGAGTTCCAACCAGAGATACAAAAGAAACAAAACTTCAACAGTTCTATGGGATTTTTGAACCCTTGTTGATACAATACCCCAACAATGTCAAAATAAATATAGGAGACTGGGAGGGGGTGTGATGGTTCAGTGGTTAAAGAGGCTGAACTTGTCAGCTGGAAAGCTGACAGTCTGAGTTCAAGACCTAAGCTCTGTGTGACGGGGTGAGCTCTCATTACTTGTTCTAGCTTCTGCCCATGGAGCAGTTCAAAAGGATGCAAATGCGAGCAGATAAATAGATACCACTTCAGTGGGAAGGTTACAATATTATGTGCACCTTTGGTGTACAGTCATGCTGGCCACATGACCATGGAAGTGTCTTTGGATAACACTGGCTCTGTTGGCTAAGAAACAGAGATGAGCATTGCCTCCTAAAGTCGGACAGAACTGAGCAGGGGAAACCTTTGCCTTTATAGGAGACTGGAATGTTAAAGCTGAAAATACAGTAGCATGCAATATAATGGGGAAATATGGACTCGATATACAGAATGATGGAAAAGATGATCAAGAAAATACTAAGTTAATAATAAATACCTTATTTCAGCAATCTAAAAGACATTGCTACATGGACAGTCATCAAAATTAAATTGATTGTATATTCTTCAAGTAAAGGTGGAGACATTCTATTCTGTCAGCACAGCCAAAAATGAGTGCTGATTCCAACTCAGATCACAAGCTCCTTCTTGCAAAATTACAGTGAAACTAAAGAAAACAAATAAAATCATCAAACCAACAACGAATGTCTTCAGTAATGTATCATAGGATTATGCAGTGATGCTACAGCATATAGATTTAATGGATTAGAATGGATAAATAGAATGCCTGAACAATTCTGGGCTAAAATTTATGACATTATTAAAGACAACACAAATAAAACTATCCAAAAGAAAAAGAATACAAAATGCTTCTATAGGTTGAAAATAGCTGAAAAAATACAGGGGGAAAAGGCCACAGAGGGAGAGAAAACTGCACCCCATTAAACGCTGATAAGAATAAGAAGAGATAAGGAATTGTATCTAAATCATGAGTGCAGAGAAATCAAGGATAATGATAGAAAGGAAAGGTCATAAAATTTATTTAAGAAAGTTACAGAAATCATGAGAAATTTTAATGCAAAGAGGGACATAAAAATAGGGCAAAGATCTGTCAGAAAAGAAAATTATAAAGAAGAAATGTATACAAATGTACAAAAAGGTATCCATTAAAATATACCCACACGTTGGGGGAAATAAGTTAAATGGGCCCTGGAAAATACTCCTAACAACGTTTGCAAGAGTTGCTAAAAGACTAGTACAAATCTTTAAAAGCTTTCAAGATGATAGAGTGAAAGTGCCAAGCAGATATGTAAAACATAACAGAAGGTCAAGGCACTGGAAAAGATAAACATATGTTCTGTTACCAGAAGAGAACACTCCAACTACCAAACAACCTGTTTATCTCATTTCTTCTAAGATAACACTTCAGATGTTGCATCCAGGTGTCAACAATACATGGGCCAGGAGCTCTCCAGACTGGATTCAGAAGAGGCAGTGCAACCTGAAAACACATTGCTAACATCCAGTGGATAATGAAAAAAAATCTATCTTTGCTTTATTGATTGTAGAAAGGCTTTTGACTGTGTAGAATGTAGACAGCACAAACTGTGGATAGCCCTTAAAGCATGGATGTACTGGCTAATCTCAGCATGTTAAAGAATTTATATGACGATCAAGGGGGGAAAAACCCCAGAATATGAATTTTTTTTCAAAATTGGGAAAACTATGGACCAAGTTTAATTGGAATTAAAATTGCTTAAACCTCAAATACTACTTTGATACCTTGAAGTCAGAAAGACTTAAGGAATCTCTGTTAAAGATGAAAGAGTGCCAAAGCTGGTCAATATTAATACTAAAATTTCAAAAAATATATAAATATATGCATATCTTAACTTTATAAAATTAATAACATAAAAAAAAAATGTCAACTGGCAAGGCCAACCCAACACAAACAGGGAGCGAAGAAACTGAAGTAATAACAGGCTTTATTTTCCAGGACTGAAAAATCGACAAGGATGGTGACCATCATTTTAAAATAAAGAAAAGTGAGTCTGCTACCTGGGAAAATGACTCTGACAAACCTGGACAAAATATTAAAGGGCAAAGACTTCATACTGATATCAAAGGTACATATTTTCAAAGCTATGCTTTTTCCAGTTATAAGATATGGAGCATCAGAACAGCTGAATGCATTTAAAAAAATGATACCTTTGAATTTTTATCCTGGAAAAAAATGCTGATAATATCTTGGATTGTAAGAAGATCAACAAGTCAGTGCTCAATAAAAGAAAACTCATGAAAGCATCAATGATGAGACTAAAGCCTAAATATTTTGGACCCATTATATGAAAGCAAGTCAGTGGAGAGGACCCTGATGCTTGGAAAAATGGAAGGTGATTGAAAAAAGAACTGATGGGAAACAAGATGGCTGAATACTACTGACCACAATTGTGGGAACCTAAAAAAAAAACCCAGCTATTCACAAATCAAACTATTATACGCCAGATCACAAAGAGCCAGAGGCTACTGATCAATATCAAAAAACAATAAACTAACAATAAATGAAATAACAATTCTGTTATTTCCTTAATAATCTATTTAACAGAGTAACAGAGTTGGAAGGGACCTTGGGGGTCTTCTAGTCTAACCCCCTGCTCAAGCAAGAGACCCTATACCATTTCAGACAAATGGCTGTCCAGTCTCTTCTTAAAAACCTCCAGTGTTGGGGCATCCACAACTTCTGGAGGTAGGTCGTTCCACTGTTTAATTGTTCTCACTGTTAGGAAATTTCTTTAAGTTTCCATCTATTGTTTCTTGTCTTTCCTTCTGGTGCTTTGGAGAATAGTTTTGACTCCCTCTTCTTTGTGGCAGCCCTTCAAATACTGGAACATGGCTATCATGTCACCCCTAGTCCTCCTTTTCATTAAACTAGACATTTCCTATAACCGTTCTTCATATGTTTTAGCCTCCAGGCTCCTAATCATCTTTGTTGATTTATATAATATTCATGATTTACAATATTCATATTTACAATAATTTATAATAATTTATAAATATTATTTATAAATAATAATATAAATATTATTTTTTTATTTTAATATTATAAATATTATTTATAAATACCAGTTCCAAGCCAAACATCTCTACTCTTTATTCAGAACCAAATTCTCTTTTATTCTTTGCAATAGACCGAAACACCATTAGCCCAACCCTTTGTACCAAAAGCAGACAGATTTGTTTGCTTGTTTGTTTTCAATTTATTTCCAATAGTATCAACCAACAAACAGGGGCATCAGATATCAGCTTCACGTTGAATGCCTCCTTCCAAGTCTAAATCATGCAAGTTAGTCCTCTGTTGATGTTACCTGATTGTTTTTTTTGGCCACCCCACAAAAAAAAATGAATGTGCAAAAGATTTATTTTCTTAATTCTTTGTCAGATTAAAAAATGGTTACAAACACCCCCTTTCCCCAAAGGATGACAATTCAGGGGTTACAGCTGTTTTTTCTGCAGAAGGCAGGCTCAGGGGACATATTGGCATGTTTGGGTTTATGTACAAATACAGAGGTTGAGATAGCTGGAGACAAGCAAAAACACAAAAACTGGCAGTCTTCCCCTCCAGATTGTTAGGAGAATGAAATGGAATATTATGGTAAGGAGGAGAGATCCATGTTTTAGAAATGAGTTTAAAACATGGAAATGTTGAATGAGCATTGATACAACTGCCCTGCCCATCACATAAATCAACCTCTTGGTTGCTGTAACTGGACTATGATTTCTCTCTGTAGAATAATGTTTTAAAGATGCCAGGTGCAGTTTTTGAAACCAGCTGAATGGAGAAACCTCTAAATGTTGAGTTAAAATCCATCTTTTTCTGTGCAACAATGCAAAGGCTAGGTTATTCAAACCCAGAGAGTTTCTTGTGGGAGGAAAGGTGGGGATGATGAGAGAGTGGAAAAGTTTGGTTCCTGTTTAGATTTTACTGAACTCTCTAAATCATTTAATTGTTGATCTTGAGAAAGAAAGAAAGCAACATGTGCACACAGAGAGCCTATTGTGTCTTCAAATATTCTCCAGAAATGGACTTAATATTCCTTTACTGCTTTATTGTAGTTTCCCTTATGATCAAAATTAGCAAGAAACTTGCATAAAGGAGAACAATAATTGCTCAACGAGCATCTCATTTGTAATTTATTGGTTTCTATTATTGCGAGTTGCCATGGCAACGCCTCGCATCCAGGGCGATGAGAGAGATGTTAGATATGAACTGACGAAGCTCTGAGTCCCAGCAAATGCAGATGCACAGTTTTATCAGTAATTTTCATGAAAATAATATGTGAGGAGTTAATGAGATGGAAAGCTGTCCTGTGGCTATTGTGATTTTTTTTTTTCTAAATGTTGATCTAATTAGAATGCATCGGTCAGGAAAAGTAATGAGGATTTAGAGCTTCACAAAGATGTGAGGATCATATCAGAAAATTAACACGAGTCTTTGGAAAATAATCAGCCCCTTAGAGAGGCAAAGAAATGGCTCTCCTTCCCCTTCCCTGACATTTTGAGAAGGAATTTGTCTTCTGCAGAGGGAATGACTGACTATACTCATGCGGCTGGCTGCTGGGATGGCACATTGCGCAAACTGTTGGAGGGGAGACGGGCATAAGCTTTGGATAAAATTAGTTTGATGTTGTCGGCTTCTGCTGAGGTGATGTGCTGGGAGGGACATTTCAGGAGAGATCACATTTCACGTAACTCAAGAACTAACACTGGAGCCTATTTTTGGCCTGACATTTGAAGAATGCAGGCCCAGCCAGAGCAAGCCAGTAATGCAGGACAAAAAATTCAGTGTTTGAAGCAGGATTCATGTGATTTTTAATCCAGTACAGACAACCATTTTACATCTTTATGTGTTCCACTACAGATAGTTCTTGACCACAATTGAATCCAAAAATTTCCATTCTAAGCATGATAGTTGTTAAGAGAGTTGCACCCATTTAATGACCACAGCTGTTAAGCCAATTACTGCAGCTTTTAAGTGAATGATGCAACTGTTAGGCAAATTTGGCCTTCCCCACAGTCTCCAGCTGGTCTCATGCCTAAGGCAGGACTTAAAGTCTCCCAGTTTCTAGCCTGGTGACTTAACCACTACCCCAAACTGGTCATCCTCTCCTGCTTATCTTAGTGGGAGGTTTTTAAGGAGGTTTTAATGGGAGAGGTATGGAAGCCCTGAGTTTTGCACCTCAAATTTTAAATTTGATTAAGTCAAATTAATTTTAAGTCAAATTTAATCAACCTATTGGCTGGCTGATCCTGTTATCTAATCCTTTTTATCCATGGAAGGCAGGAATTAAATTAGAAAATTTCTACCTATTTGCTCTGCCCATTTCCTATAAAACTCATCCATCTGCATAGGTGACCATGTTGACTTCCCAAAAATGAAGAAGCTGTTTGGCTTTTTCAAAGCAGTGACTAGCAGCAGAGTTTTAACAATGAAGTCTCCAGCCCTATTTGAAGACCCCTTGAATTAAAGCTAGAAGTTTTCCATACAGCCCACAAGTTTAGTCACAGGTCTGGGCTAGATGGCCTTGTACTTTCAGTCTGGAGATCTAATGCATGTGGGCACTGGTTCTTCTCCTTGCCCCCAAGTTGCCTTTCTACACCTCTTGGAGAACAAATCAATCTTCTGAATTCTGTAGGACAGATGGCCATGGATCCAAATGTCTTTCTTCCAGTCCCAAACATTGTATCATGGGCTGGCATTCTACCATTGTAATGTGAGACGGGGAAAACTTGTTGAGTGCTATTTCCTCATACTGCAGGATCCTTGCACATGTTGGGCAGGTCCAAAAGCATTGGTCTTTCTGGAATGTCTAACTGACACATTGCTGTTGGACTGTATTAATTCATCCTTGACTTTCGGTCTGAAATCATAAATATGGGTCAGAGTTGGAGAGAGAGGGAGAGGGAGAGAGTGCCTGGCAATGCATTTGGGCTACAATAAGATGCAGAGAAATATGTTCTCCAGACTTCATTGCAAAGGCTGGAGGGTGGCTTATTTTTCATAAGTGTGTAGTTATAGTTTTGGTCACCAGGATACAAAAAAAGATGCTGAGACCTTAAGAAAGGGTGCAGAGAAGAGAAATGAAGTCTGGAGGCTAAATCATATGATGAATGATTGAGGGAAGTAGGTATGTCTAGCCTATCGAACAGAAGGATTAGGCAGCACATGATAGCTGTTTTCCAAGACTTGAGGGCCTGTCACAGAAAACAAGGGATTGACTTATTCTCCAAAGCAGCACAGTGCAGGAGAAGAAGTAATGGTGGAAGCTTGTTAAAGAAAGATCCAACCTAGAAGTAAGGAAAAAATTTCTGACAGTGAGAACAATTAATCACTAGAATAGTTTGCCTCCCAGAGTTGTGGGTGCTCCATCACTGGAGGCTTTCAAAAATAGACTGGACAACCATTTGATCAGGATGGTGTAAGTTCTCCTGCCTTGAGCAGGGGATTGGAGTAGAAGGCCTCGGAGGTCCTTCCCAGCCCTATGATTCTATATTCTAAACAAACTTGCCAGCTTTTCCTCTCTTGTTTTCCTGGCAGAGCTCCTGTGCTTTTAAGAGGTACAAGAAAATAAAAGCAGAACATTTTTCTGAATGGTTAAGTAGTCTCACATGCTGTCTGCTGTATAGTTTTCAAATGTGCAAGAGCCCTACCCAAGGAAAAAGCTGGAAGATCTCAACAGGCCCTATTCAGTTTGGCTAGATTAGCATTTTGACTTTCATCCAAAATAGGACTCAGGTCATTTCTTTTTTATCTACATGTGCAAAGGATTTTCCTGCTTTTATCCTGCAAGTGAAGGTGTTGCTTTTTCTATTTGTTAGTGGGAAATGCAAAACCACTTATAAAATTCAAACAGTATTTGTTCTTGATGGGATTTGTTTATCTGTTATCCAACTCTTCCCTTAGCCCTTTCCAAAGACACCAGCTAAAATTAATCTTCATTTGTACAATATAATACTGTACTATATAATACTTTCCTCTGCCTTACAAGAGGCTTAGGTTTTTTTTTCCATTAATCCTGGAGGCAGATCAAGGTAACTGTAACCAACAGAATTATAGAAAGTATAATGATGGCACCAGCCAACAAAGAGGGCCATTTTCCTTCGTCTGAGCATATCTGGATAACTTATCCCACAAACCAGAGTTAAAGAAACCAGCTATAGCACAATATACTGTATGAGCCTGGCCAAAAGCTATCAGTTCTCATGGGAGGGAATCCAAACATTTGAACAGAGTTGGAAATCTCAAGACTTTTATGGAAATGTGAGCCTTGGTAGTACAGGGGTTTAAGGCACCCTGTTATTAAGCTTATTAAGACCAGCTGCCTGCAATTACTGCAGGGTTCGAATCTCGCTAAGGCTCAAGGTTGACTCAGCCTTCCATCCTTTCTAAGGTAGGTGAAATGAGGACCCAGTTTGTGGGGGCAATAAGCTGACTTTGTATAAATATACAAAAGGATGAAGGCTATTGCTGAGCACATTGTAAGCCGCCCTGAGTCTTCGGAGAAGGGCGGCATATAAATCAAATTTAAAAAAAAAAAATGTGTACAATAATGCTGGGGCTGCAACGAGCATTTTATAAATATTTTGTATTTCTATTTGGAACTCATTCGCAATCGCTTCTTAGTTCTGTAATGTTTTATGCTCTTGTTCCAACCGAGGTGCAGACTTGGAGATGTTTTTTAAACAATATTAGTTTTCATTGTAGTATAAATAGCCATTTTGTCTTAAAGTTCAGGGCTGGGTTTAGCATGATGTCAAAGGCAGTGTAACTATAGCTTAGTCAGTGTAATGCTATGAAGAACCTGTGTGCATGGTTTCAGTTAGTACAGGGGCTTAATTGGAGCCCATGCATTGTGCAGTGCTATATGCACTGTTCACACACCGGTGCTTTTATCATTATGCTACAGCAGGGGATCCTGTGTTGACTGTATCTCTTTCTTACCGCCAGATTTCTCCCTGCTCTAAAAATAAACAAGCCAAAAGTATCCAGATCTTCCAGAAAGCATAGAGAAGGAATTTGACCTTTGCAAATTCCACTGTAAGCTGATCGGAGCAACATGTGAATCAGAACATCTGTATCTGTTGGAGGTTGCCCTTCACCATTTATTCTGGGGCAGCTCTCAGCTTCCCAAGCAGTTTCGCCAGCATGTTAAAATATAAATAAACAAACAAACAAACACATACACATACATACATACTTATTTATATTTATATTTTAACATGCTGGTGGAACTGCTTGGGAAGCTGAGAGCTGCCCCAGAATATATATACCGGTAATGGAATGGAATGGGGTGGATTTTACACAGTCCTGAGAAATCCCAAATCCATGCTCTCAAATGCTGTGTGCAAAATCAGCCTCTTAGCACAGAGCTCAGTACAAATGCACCTTGGCTTATTTCGCAGAATGTTTCTAAACTTATTGAGCCATTTCATGTTTTCAGGCGCGTTATCCCTCATCCTGTTTTGCCTTCCACTTTTGTGCCCAGGCACGAATACTCTTTTTACATCCTCTTGCAATATGTAGAGCAGTGATGGGAAAGCTTTGGGTGACCAGAGGCAAATCTATAAATGCGGGGGATGGGCGAGAGAGCTGAGTGTTCCAATAATCACCACAAAGTGGGCATGGCTGGGTCTTGTGAGTAGTAGAACAGTACAAGAATAGTAGAACAAAGGCATCAAAATAATGCTTCATGCATCATGATGTCATTCTTTAAATCGGCAAATTGCTTACATTCTGCAGCAAGTAGAGCAAATGTGCAGTTTGCAACATTTGCATGATGACATCATGAAGCACACAACATCACTTTCCCTCTCCTCTTACTGAAGACCACTATGACTGCATCCCACATATGTAAGTCTCATACATAATTGTCGGGGGGGCAGGTTGAGGGGGGGATCTTTTTAAAAAAAAAGATTACCAATTTGTTTATTGATTACTCTACTTTTTTCATTTGTATCCTATCTTAACAAGTTCAACAATTGTCAACATATATTTCAGGGTCCCTTTGAAACTATAAGTTATCGAATCCAGTGGATAGCAGTACTGTTGATGGCATTCCAGCTTCTGATTGTTATATGTCCGTTTGAAACATTGAATAGAGTTTCCATTTCAGCTGTTCTATGCCTTCTATTCCAATTTTCCGATAAATGTGGAAAGGCTGAGAAACAAACCATAATCAGAAGTATCATCAAGGTTGATTGTGGTAATGGTGGTAGTCATAGTATTATATTCATATTAAAAGTATTAGTTGTCAGATTTATATTCCTGAGATTCTTCCAGTACACACAATGATCCCCGTTCCAGTGTTATGTCCACAGCAACAATGATATGCAGTGATTCGCAGAGTGAGCAGTTCCTCCTATGTCTCCCAATAGAACATTTGTGGTAGAACTTGATTCTACGTGCCATTAATGAAAAACCCTCCTATACCTTTCTAGTACATCTAATAATCTTGCATTGTAGATGTTGTCAAGAGCACAATATTGGAACAAATTATTTTCTAGGGTATTTCTGTCTTTCTTATTATATGATGCTATGCACAATAGCTTCTGAGCTGTGGGAAGCCTACAGATCGTCTTCAAAGTACTCTATGCTCTATCTTTGAAGACTCTCAAAGAAAACACTCATAATATGATCGGGAGAGACTTGGCTGAGCTTGCCTTAACAACTCGGATAGGTCTGGGCATTGTATGTCCATATTACTGGCCACTCTCCATTAGCTTCCTAATAGCAACATGTGGCAATTTAGCTTCTTAGCTGACTTTGGCTTGATTTTTCTCCGCTTCTGTCATTTAAAATCCCAGTGCTGATGAGGTCACTGGGCATTTGATCATTAAAGTTAGGAAATGTTAATTATTTCCTATCAAAACTGCATGACCTTTTAGAATTATTCCCAGTCATGGATATTGAACAAGTGCTTGGAATAATAAGAAACACAGACACTCTGGAAGGATCAGCAGTTCGAAATATAATTCTACTCTACAATTATTGCCATACGACTGCTGCTACTTCTTCTTTCTCTTGTTTCTTCTGTTAGCACAGGTCATCTATTGCAATCCTATGGCAATTAAAAGTGGGAATTATTAATAATTATGGCATACAGGTAGTCTTTGACTTACGTTATGTTATGTTATGTTATGTTATGTTATGTTATGTTATGTTATGTTATGTTATGTTATGTTATGTTATGTTATGTTATGTTATGTTATGTTATGTTATGTTATGTTATGTTATGTTATGTTATGTTATGTTATGTTATGTTTATTATATTTGTATACCGCCCTTCTCCCGAAGGACTCGGGGCGGTGAACAGCCAACAGATAAAATACAAAAAATACAAAATTTAAAACAATATTAAAATCCAATTAAATTAATTTGGCCCACAGTTAAAACACCCCTATATTAAAACCCATAATTATGACCACAATTGAGTTCAAAATTTCTGTTGTTAAATGAGACATTTGTTAAGTGAATTTTGCCCCATTTTACAACCTTTCTTGCCTCAGTTGTTAAATGAATCACGGCAGTTGATAAGTAAGTAACCAGGTTGCTACATGAATTTGGCTTTCCATTGACTTTGCTTGTCAGAAGGTTGCAAGACGGGAATCACATTACCTTGGGACACAGCAACAGTCATAAATATTAATAAGTTGATGAGCATCTAATTTTTTATCAGATGATTATGGGGATGCTGGAAAGGTTGTAACTGTGAAAAATGATCATGTCACTTCTTTCAGTGTCATTGTAACTTTGAACGGTCACTAAATGAACTGTTGTAAGTTGAGGACTACCTGTATTATGAATTTAGTGGCAGAAGAGTGTTGGGGGACCCCATGAAAGGATGCAGCATGTGGTTTGAGAACTCTATGATATTTGAAGGGCTGTCACAGAGAAGAGGGTGTGGATTTATTCTCTAGAGTGTCCAAATGTTCAGACTAAAAGCAAAGGGTGAAAACTTCATAGAGACAGAGTGACCCAAACTTAAAATAAGGAGGACATTCCTGAACATGCATGCTCTTAAACATTGGAACCCCTGCCTGACAGAGTCATGGGTCTGGTGGTTGTCAAAGTTTGGACAGCCAGTTTTCTGGGATGGTCTGGGATGAAATTGGACTAGAGGACCTCCATAGTCCAACCTGATGGTTCCATGGTTCTATAAATCCCTAAAGTTGCTTTTGAGATTAGTGGAGGTATGAAAGTGTTTGTCCCAAAGGTGATTTTTCAAAGGGTAACTGGACTTTGTTTTTCCTTGAAGACGTTTCACTTCTCATTCAAGAAGCTTCTTGGATAACATGCAAAATGTCTTCAAGGAAAAATTAAGTCCAGTTGCCTTTTGAAAAAGCACCTTTGGGACAACCATGACCTGGCCGACTGAGAATCTCCACAGACATTTATGAAAGTGTTTTATGTCTTTCTTTTTCTTTAGAGAAACAAATTCTGGCTAACTCTCAGCATGTCTCTTTTTGATATGTGTTTACAAGGCAACCTGTGGTTCTTTCTTTCAGTGTTTCAAGAGTGGAGATTACATTCTTACACATTTGCTTTCTTGTTGGCTGTAAAAGAAGTTGTAGAAGTGAAGTCGAGAGGGCTGTAGTCCAGGAAACAAATTTGTTACAGCATAATCAATTTGTTATTCTTTAAGAGGTGACATGACTGTTTGTTGTCTTTTTGTTACTGTTCAGTTCATGCATTAACCCTCCAGATAGATATAGAGATCCCATGCAAGGAAGTCATTGGCAGTGTGCCAAGTTTCAATCTCCCGGCCATCACATTGGATTCAGGAGCCAGACAGTGCAGCTGTTTTTACATTATTGACTAATCAAAAATCCCAAATTGAATAGGTGTTTGCGCAGGAGAAAACGGACTAGCCTTAATCGGGATTACGTGTTATGTGAAATGTTTAATAAATGAATGTGTACATGACTGTCTGTGCATGTATGTGTACAATATTACACACTTCTCAGTACTGGTTTTTATAATAGTTATATGACAATTATATATTATTGTTATAAAATATTGATGTATATACAAGCCTCTTTAGGAAAAAGAAAATTATTTTTGTTGTTTTTGTTATTGTTGGTATTCAGACTTTATAGTGGGATTCTTACACATTACTTTAAATTTCAAATCGAGAGGTTTGTTAGTTTATTAGTAGTTTATGAGTTTATGATTGTGTGGTTAAGGTGGGAAAGGTATGAAGATACCTGAAATGGTGAACAGAATATCTTCATATGCCTAGTTGGTATAGGTATGTATTTTAGAGAGAATTTTCTTTTAAAGGGGTTGATAAAAATGTTGATTTTAGATGTACTTTTCTTGCTGCTGAACTGAATTTTTCTTGTATCGATTTATTAAGTTACCATTGGTTTAAGGGGAGGAAAATGCAGAGGTGTCCTTTTCAGAAGATTTCAAGGTTATGACACTGATCCTAGAGTCTGCTGACCTTGCACTAAGCTTTGGTGGGAAAATATGCCTTTAACTCAAAAGAGATGCTCTGGGTTTGAGCATCAGTGGGTACCCAGTCTTAGCCCTGGACCATTTACATTAATTCACTGGTGCCCTGTTTTCTCTGAAGGTGGTGTGGCATTATTTTGATTGATTACAAACACATTCAATGCTTTATTTACATTCTTGAATCCCACATCTCTTTGTGAACATCCCACAGCTAGTCATCCATCTGCGTAACTCATCTGAATGCAGTAATGATGAGGATGTAGCAGCTTTGCTGCCTCGATGAACTGGAGACAGGTTGTGCGAAATCATAAATCTTCTGCCCTTGAATTTTCATCCTAAATGCAATAAAAGTAGGGTTCGCCTCAATTTGGTGGTGATGAAAACCTGGCACTAAGGGGAAAAAAAATTTTTTTTTAATTTATTTTTATATGCCGCCCTTCTTCAGAGACTCAGGGCGGCTTACAATGTGTTAAGCAATAGCCTTCATACTTTTGTATATTTTATATAAAGTCAGCTTATTGCCCTCACATCCAGGTCCTCATTTTACCCACCTTAGAAAGGATGGAAGGCTGAGTCGACCTTGAGCCTGGTGAGAATTGAACTTGCAGTAATTGCAGGCAGCTGGATGTTAAATGCTGCCTTAGTAGGAGGCATTAGCCTCCTACGCCACTCAACAAGAACACAAAAATGTTCTGACAGAACAATCAACCAGTGGTATAGCTTGCCTTCAGAAATTGTGGGTGCTGCATCACTGGAGGCTTTTAAGAAGAGACTAGGCAACCACCTGTCTGAAATGGTATAGGGCCGTGATGTGAACCTATGGCATGCGTGCCCAAGGTGGCAAAAGAGCATCTTTCTGGGCACGCAAGCTGTCACCTACAGCTGCGCATGCGTGTGCACCCCAGCTGGTGTTTGGGCCTCTGGTGCACACAGGGAGAGCCACACAAAAGCCGTGCGCATGCACAGATGGTGCAATTGCACGCACAGCACATGGAGACATCCGAAAGCTGCATGCATGCACAGATGGTGTGGTTGTGCCTGCAGCACACAGGGGCGCACATGAAAGCTGTGCACATGTGCAGATGGTGTGGTTGCACATGCAGCTCCCAGGGGAGCAGCCACGTGTAAGCGAAGCATGTACCTGTTTGGCACTCGGTGAGTAAAAGGTTCGCCACCACTGATATAGGGTTTCCTGTTTGAGGAGGGGGTTGGACTAGAAGACTTCCAAGGTCCCTTCCAATTCTATTCTACTCTACTCTACTCTACTCTACTCTACTCTACTCTACTCTACTCTACAAGAACTACATCTCAAAGGAATTGGCTAGGAGCACTGAAAAGTCAAGGTTTTTCTTCCAAGGCATCTTGGCATGACATATCTGTTTTAAGAAAGAGGAGAGAGGGAGAAAGTGAAATTTGTCATGGTTCAGAATTAATCCCAGCAGCTTGAAATAAAAGAATCATCTGCACTCATGGTGATCTTCACACACACACACACACACACACACACACACACACACACACACACACACACACACACACACACTGGAAAAGGATGCAGCAGGATAAAAATCCCACTCTGGTGCCAGCATTGTTGAAGGCAGCTTGCTAATGTTTTTCTCAAGTTGTTAATTACTCAGATTCGTGTTACAGGGAGAGAGAGAAAGAGAGAGAGAAGAACGAGCAGTCTTGGGAAAAGAAGAGACTGCAGGCTCAATGCCGAACTGGGACTCTCTCTTCCCCTCTGCAGTTATACAAATTGGGCAGTTTTTATTCTGCCACATGTACAATACTGGGCCGGAAGGAAAGGCATGCAAGTAATGGAATAAAATATTTATGTAAAGTTCAGATTCCCCACTGGAGCTATGGCTCTGGATGGCCAGCTGTACCTCCTTCCCCTTTCTCACACTGCCTGGTGTGATTCCAAAGATGGCCCTAGAAGGAAAAAGAAAAATCATTAGAGGGTGGTGAATCCATACAAAGAGAAGAGCTGGTTACCTTCTACTCACTGTGCAGAAAAGTATTCAAGATGTAGGTTTCTGATCCTTTTTTGATTGAAAACAAGAAGGAGCTTTTTAGATTGTGCCAAGGAGATTGTTACTATACCTCAAACAGATTAAATGATTAAAAATATGGAAATTTCAAATTAAACATCTTTATAATTGGATAGAACCACTTGAGAAGTTGCCTGGAGGTTCAGAGAAGAAGTTGATGTTTTGGAGATGTTTAAATAGACCGCATACTGGTTTGGCTAGAACTAAAGACCACAAAGAAAAAATGGGAGTTTCTATCAGAGGACAAGCTAGGATATTTACTGTGAATGTGGCACTATTCAAACAACAATCCATCTTTTACAGAGCCCCCTGGGACCGACATGCACACAGAATGACTTGCTGCTTGAAAATATCCCTGCCTTCAATGTGGCTGAGAATTAAATAAATTCATTTTCATGAAAATTTGTAATCTTTTAACATTTAAATAAATAATTTTCCCCTCTCTAGTTCTTGCATTTCTGACATGAGGCAAGATCCTTTTCAATATATGAAATGAATATTTCAAGGAATCTCAAAATAAACCTTCCAAAGATGGGCATATAAGTGATGGAGAACTTCATGCACGATTCTCCTTTTTCCCAGGGAAGGAGGTCTCCCAACAGCACAAGCAAGCCTTTTTCAGCCATGGTTCCTTGTATATTGTTGGACCACATTCAGTGCAGCATCTCTCCTACCAAGATATGATGGAGCTCATAATACAACAGCATCTGGTCATTAGGAAAGATTGTAGCAGTGGAAAACTTTGACCCCTCCAGATGCTCTGAACTTCAACTGTCATCAGTCTCATCAGCAAGTCCAATAGTAAGAGATGATGGAAGCTGTTGTAAAACAGACTCCTTATGGTTGAAGGAGCCAGTCCTCTATTAGAAGAATAACAGAATAACAGATTTGGAAAGGACTTTGGAGGTCTTATAATCCAACATCCTGCTCTAACATTTCAGACAAATGGTTGTCCAATCTCTTCTTAAAAACCTCCAGTGTCAGAGCAACCACAACTTCCAGAGGCAAGTTGTTCCACTGATTAATTATTCTAACACTCTGGACATTTCTCGGGAGATTTTTCCTTAGTTCCAGGTTGGTTCTCTCCTCTTAGATTATAACTCAAAGATCATTCAGCCCTCTAATGATAGTTATTGTCTCGCATATGTAAATACAGTAACTGTACTAGCTAACCTCTAAGTGGTAATCTTTATTGAATATGGAAATAGTGGACTTAATATAAGCAATAGACATCTAAGTTATTCTGACATTTTTGAAATTTTCTTTGCTTTAGGAAATGCTAAAGCAACTTGAAAGCATCCAGACTTTCAAAGACTTTCCAGTTTTTGAAGTTTTATATTTGCTTTCCATGAAAATCCAAATAGGCATGACTGTCTACTCATTCACCGAATTTTAAATTTATTCTGCAGATGTATTCACACTGATATTGAAATATGAGTGTTACTTTCCTTATTGAGGGAATGGCACAAAATAGTATGACAAAGTTTTATTTGGGGAAAGGCTTCGTTAAAAACGACAAAACTCCTGTAAAAAATATTCATTTTTGAAGTTTTGCTCCACCTATTTGAAAGTTCTATTTGGAAGAATGTGGTGGCTCAGTGGCTAAGATGCTGAGCTTGTCGAACAAAAGGTTGGCAGTTCAGCGGTTCGAATCCCTAGTGCCGCCTAACAGGGTGAGCTCCCGTTACTTGTCCCAGCTTCTGCCGACCTAGCAGTTTAAAAGCACATTTAAAAAAATGCAAGTAGAAAGGTAGGAGCCACTTTGGGAAGGTAACACCGTTCCAGGCACTTTGGCATTTAGTCATGCTGGCCACATGACCACGGAGACGTCTTCGGTCAGTGCTGGCTCTTTGGTTTTGAAACGGAGATAAGCACCGCCCCCTAGAGTCTGGAACAGCTAGCACATATGTGCAAGGAGAACCTTCACCTTCACCTTTACACACGCACAAGTAGGATTTAAAAGAATCCTGGATGCATGTTTTATTTGCAGTCACACTGCTTCATGGTTTCAGTTTCATTCTGCAGACATTTTAAAATCAGGTGCCTTTTGGAAAAGCACCCTTAGGACAGTTATTTAGATTTTCTTTTTTAGATTTGTATCCCACCTTTTTTTTCATATTCAACTCAAGGCAATGAACATACCTAATACTCCTTCCTACTCCTCTTTTCCCCACAAAACAGCCCTGTGAGCTGAGCTGAGCTGAGAGAGAGTGACCAGCCTAAAGACACTTAGCCAGCTCTCATTTGTAAAGTAGGATTAGAATTTACCATTTCCTAGTTTCTAGACCAGCGCCTTATCAACTACACCAAACCAGCTCTCAGTTTCTGAATCAATTTTTCAAAGATTTGCAGAAGTTTCTGCTTTGCAATTGCTTAACAATTCTTCTCCAGTTTAACTACTGAAAAGCTATTGTTAGAAAAAGACCAGGAACGGATCTCTGTTTGAAAAACTTTGCAAGTTAAGGTTCTGTTACTGATAACAAAATCCTAAATTGAATACTTGTTAACAGACAACCTAACCATTGTTGATGCATGTTGGGTCGGCGGCTATTATATTTCCTCTGACCCAATTGATGGAGTATTTGTGATAAAAATAACAAGCATCAAGTAGATTCCTACAGCCAAGCCTCTGATAAGGTCTGGAATAAACCAAAGTCATACCACAACTCTACTTGTGAACAAGCCAAGATGTAATTTCTTAAATATCAGTGAAGCAACAAGGCTCCAACTCTTCAGAATAGCAAGCCAGGATGGAATAAAATGTCTGCCCAAAAATACATCAGTGAATATTACGAAGAAATAAGAAATTAGAAAATCAGACAAACAGTGTTTCTGCTGGATTACATTAGCTTTTTTCTGGATGCTGGAACATTGTTTGTTATATATTGACCAGCATCCTCAAGAAAGTAATATTAGCTATATGGATTTACTTAGATAAGACAAATACATAATAAGCAATGAAAAGTATTAATTGAACGCTGACCTGTTATCCTCCCCAAATTACAAGACAGTCTTTCTTAATAATTGAATATTTCTGTTCTGCATCTATTCTGCTTTGGGGCTTTCCCTCTGTTGCATACTGATAATGCCACCAGCTCGCAGAAAAGAATGTCTCACTATAAATTTAGTTTGCCTTTGCAAAAGGCATGTCTTACTGGCAAGGCTCGTGACAGCCAAGA
Source organism: Pantherophis guttatus (assembly GCF_059756535.1). Classification (NCBI taxonomy): domain Eukaryota; kingdom Metazoa; phylum Chordata; class Lepidosauria; order Squamata; family Colubridae; genus Pantherophis; species Pantherophis guttatus. The sequence continues at coordinate 16,707,227 of NC_142071.1, read as the reverse complement.
AGAGCAGATGGCTTGTACAATGTACTCAAGAAGCCTAAAAGCTGAATTGCCAAAGTCATATTGTGGGGGCTCAGTTGAAATCTGAGGAATCAGAACTTTCTAAGAAGTTTAATGACTGGTTATGTATCAGGAAAACCAGCTTTTCAACGAGGATGCAGCAGACCCCACCGTTCAAATTCTATTTTTCCATCTAAGTCCTCAATTTACGCCCACAATTGAGCCCCAAATTTCTGTTGCTGAGACATTTGTTAAGTGAATTTCTCCCCATTTTATAACCTTTCTTACCACAGTTAAGTGAATCATTACAATTGTTAAGTTAGTGACACATTTGCTAAGTGAATCTGCCTTTTCCACTGACTTTGCTTGTCAGAAGGTTTCAAAAGAGGATCACATGACCCAGAGACACTGCCATTGTCATAAATATGACTCAGTTGCCAAGCATCTGAATTTTGATTATGTAACTATGGGGATGCTGCAATGGTCATAAGTGTGAAAAATAGTCTAAACTCACTTTTTTCAGTGCCATTGCAACTTTGAATGGTCACTAAATGAACTGTTGTAAATTGAGGACTACCTGTATTTTATTTTCAAACACTTTTATCCCAACTATGCATTGATAACACAGACAGCCAAATATTTTAAGTTTATAAGGGCTTTCTAAGTTCTCTCTCACTCACTTTCCTACTTTTATCTAGATGTATTTAATTTCCAAACATACAACTTTCCCAAATGTACAATGATTTTGAGTTGAGAATTGCATCACAAAATTGGCACGGACACTGTGCAAACTCCAAAGGATAATGGATAATAGGGTCCTGATTCGCATAGGTTTCTGAGTAGGCTGCTTTTGAGGCATAGCTGTGGCTTTATGAAGAAAAAGTAAGTGGATCTTGTCTAAGGATTGGATAAGAAGTTTGTTGCTTCTTATAAATTATCAAATAACCATAGCCTCTTCTTGTGTCTCAGCTCATGCTATAAGCCTCAACATCAAAAGGAAATAAGGCAAATCCTAGAGAAAAAAGGATGAGGGTGATGGTGATACCCATCTTTGTTTTCATTTAAGAAGTCCTTAGCGCTGAAATATTATCTGTTGTGAGCATCCTAAGTGTTTTTGCAATTCTCTTCCACATTCTTTTCTTCTCTCTCTCTCTCTAGGATATGTTGCAAAATTCTCCCAACTCCATGACAGCCATACCTGGCAACCCCCAAGGAATTGTGGTACCTGCCTCAGCACTGCAGCAGGGGAATATCTCCATGGCAACAGTCAACTCACAAGTTGTGACAGGTGGGAGGCGTGGAGCATACGTCCGTGACCATGTTAGTTGCGCCTTTTGCATGCTTGGTATTTTTTTAACCCCCTTCCATCACCAGATTTGAACTATGCACAGTCTAGACAGAGCAGTGTGGAAATCGGTTAATGCACACACATCTTCCTGTATCCTCAACTTCTCAGTAAGGCTGTGCAGGGCTGGGACTTCATCTCCAAAAAGGTGGTTTGGGAGCAAAGGTATTGCCTTCAGACAGGCATGCAAAGAGGTCTTATGTGCCGTGAATCACATTTTAGGGATTGAGTCTATTGCACTGCAAAGTCCCACGTGTGTATTCCTCAGAAGCCCTTCCAGAATTTCTCTCAGTGCACACACATGTTGCTTTTTAAAATTTCTTTTAATTTTTACTTTTATTTATTTTTATTTTTACTAATTGCCCAGGTCATTCAGCACATAGGCATTGCAGGCTTTTGTGTTTTATTTCAGAGACTGTATTGACATTTAAAAGCTTCTCCCTTTCAAGAAAGCCTCCTCCAATGGTAATCTGTCTTTACAAAGGTAGTCCCCAACTTACAACTGCTATAGGGACCAAAATTTCCACTATTAAGCAAGGCTTTTTTTAAGTGAATCACACCCAATTTTATGACCATTTTTGCCATGGTTATTAAGTAAATCACTGCAGCAGTTAAGTGCAGTTATTAAGCGAATCTGGCTTCCCCCATTGACTTTGCTTGTATAAGAGCTATGATGCTGTAGTGGTTAGAATGCAGCATTGCAGGGTAATTCTGCTGACTGCCAGGAGTTCGATCCTGACCGGCTCAAGGTTGACTCAGCCTTCCATCCTTCTGAGGTTGGTAAAATGACGACACAGATTGTTAGGGATAATATACTGACTCTATAAACAGCTTAGAGAGAGGGCTGTAAAGCACTGTGAAGTGGTATATAAATCTAAGTGCTATTGTTATTCCTATTATTGGAAGCCAGATGAGAAGGTCCCAAATGGAGATCACATGACCTTAAGATGCTGCAACCATCATAAATGCATGCCAATTGCCAAGCACCCGAATTTTGATCACGTGACAATTTAGATCATGGGATACTACAATGGTTGTAAGTGCAAGGACTGGTCGTAAGTCAGTGCCATTGTAATTTTGAATGGTCACCAAATGAATGGTTGTAAATCGAGGACTATCTGTACATTGAATCAGCAAGTTTCTTAGAGTTAAGTCCTCATGGGACTTGAGTTCAGTATTGCACTAAATATCATGACCCAAAAAATATAACCGGTATCAGAAAGAGATTTCAGAAGTACACCTATATTTTTCAGCATGTTCTACCTTGGAATGGTGATACACACCGACCCCAGTTTTCAGCAAAAGTTGAATTGTTTCAGGGATTTGGAAAAGCTGTATGGAGTTCCAGAATCACTGTTTGCCCATTCTTGTATGAAAGAGGGTGAGCAGTTGGCCTGCGCTTTTAATCAATGCACTTATCCCACAGTACAGTCTGTGCCATACTAAGTCTTCTGATCATTGCGGAATTAGTAAGCAAATTAGTAAGATGAACCAACTTGCAAGCCTACTTATTACTCAACGTATGAAGATCTACCAAAGAGCAAATTGCATGCTGGGAATGAGGTTGCATGCATGCATCTTTCCACCAGTTCTGTTTTTAACCTTCTTTTTAACCTTCCCAGAGCTACTGTTTTTATATGAAATGAGCATAAACCATATTGCAATAAACGAATCTATCACATTTGTCTGCTGAATGCAAGCATTTGTTCGGCTGTCAATCCATCAAGGTGAAATCCTCACGTCACCATGTACAGTCATATTCTATTTCCATTCATGAGCAATTCCTAAGCTCGCTGCCATCAATGAATAAACAAATTTGTTTTCACTTTGAGAACCTTCTTGTTCATGATTTTTAATTTAAGGAGAGAGAAAAGCTGTTTGTTTATTCATGTATTCCACAGGTTAGGCAATTTAGGAGGAGGAGGAGGAGGAGGGGGAGGAGGGGGAGGAGGAGGATAAAGGCCCAGTGAGAGGCTCAGTAATAATCAGAAAGGATGAAATCAGGATTTCCCTGTCGAGGGACAATTAAAAAAATAAGTGAAGTGTGATAAATCAATTCTAGTTTTAACACACTGTTATATTTTCTTATTTTTTTCAGCTTAAAAATTACTGATTAGCTGTTTGCCAACTTTTCAAAGAGTGGTGCAGTTTGCAAGAAAGATACTTGGAGTCCCTCAATGGGAGCCATAGATACTCCAAGTTTAAAGTTCATATTTTCAAGTCATTCCTTATGATCATGAATTTAGGATGAACATGACATCTTTCAGGCAAAGATGTTAATGTAGATTCCCTTGATAACCAGTGGTTTTTTTTTTCAAAAACAATTTCAAACACATAAGATTGGTTAAAACTTTTGTTGGCTTGTGGGTTTTGGATGTTGCCTTTGTTGTTGGCTGCCACTAGACTTTTTAAAATTGTGAAATCTTATCTCTTTGCCAGGTGGAGCCCTTTACCAGCCCGTAACTATGGTAACATCTCAGGGCCAGGTGCTAACCCAAGCAATTCCTCAAGGGGCTATTCAGATCCAGAATGCACAGGTAAGAATGGAAAGGGTGCTCCAGAAGTCACCAGATTATTCTGAAGTTTTTGCAGGTCTTGACTGTTTTCCAAACTTTCCTCACAGTGAGAACAATTAACAAGTGGAACAGCTTGACTCCAGAAGTTGTGGGTGCTCCATCATTGGAGGTTTTTAAGAAGCGATTGGAAAGTCATTTGTCTAGAATGGGATAGGATCTCCTACATGAGCAGGGGGTGGACTAGAGGACCTCCAAGATCCTTTCTAGCTCTGTTATTCTGTTATTCATTGGGAGAAATATGTGGATGTGCCTGGCATTAGGTAAATTGGAGAGTGGGTGGACCTGTCCATTCCAGGCAAGGTTATTCCTCTACAGAAGTTCTCTCTTTGAGGGAGATATGTTTGAATTGCTGTTTTTAAGTACAACATTTAAATATTAGTATACTGTACATTAGGCAGCCTCTAGTTTAGAGAAACAGGAATAGCATGAGTGGGCTTGGAGGTAAAACTGTTCTTTATTATCTTTATTGCAGTCACCGACCAGCATTTTATATACTTTGTGAAAAGATCTCAGAGTTCAGGTGCTGACCAGTGCTGTTGTTCCCATTAGCGTGGAGTACTGCATGAGGAATGGGTGTGACTAAGGGCTAGTAACCTAATACACCTATTCTGTCTTAATAAGAAAGGGTTTTTCTTTCTCTTCTGCTTTTTGATATGGCTTCTACTGGGACCTCACCACTAGGCATGGCAGCAGAAGGATCCGCAAATGCTAATTCTTGATTGCCATCTACCTGTTTGATTATATGCTACCATGTCAGTGTTGACTCTTACGGACCATTAAAATAGATTTTCTCCAGGAGGATCTGTCCTCATCTTGGTCTTTAGCTCTTTCAGTGGTGTGCCCATTGTTGCCATAGCTGAGTCCATCTATGTTCGAGTCCCTCAAAAGAGCTCTGGTGGTACAGTGGTTAGAATGCAATATTGCAGGCTAATTCTGCCAACTGCCAGCAGTTCGATTCTCAACTGCTCATGTTGACTCAGCCTTCCATCCTTCCAAGGTTGGTAAAATGAGGACCCAGACTGTTGGGGGCAATATGCTGACTCTGTACACCACTTAGAAAGAGCTGCAAAGCGCTATGAAGCAGTATATAATAAGTCCAGGTGCTATTACTATTGCTATTGCTACTTTGGTACAGTTCATCCTCTTCTCTTCCCAGCATTGTTGTCTCCTCCTGAGATCTGGGTCTTTGCCTACTATATCCAAATTATGATGAGCCTGGTCATTTGTGTTTGAGTGAGAACTCTGGAGTGTTTTGTTCTATGATCCGTTTGTTTTTATGGCTATCATACTATTCTCAGAACACCAAATAGCCTCTAACCTTAATTTTTATAGTCCAGTCATGGTAGTTCAACCTTCACAATCACTATTCTTGAAGGAATGGGGCAAGAAGGAAGAACATATCAGGATCCCCACTACCACGAGCCCCCATTCAGCTCTCCATTATATTAACATCCTGATGGTGGATCAGGGTATAAACCAGAAGTCCAGCTGCCTTTCTAACACTACCTTTAATACTTATAATCAAAGAAATATATAACCTGTTTCCAGCCACATGACATTTAAATCATTCAAACAAAGATTCAGAGAACAGAGGCATGAATAATTAAGATCTTGTGCTGGTAGAAAACAGCCTTCCTTGTTAGTTTTCCCCACCGGATTTTTGTATGCAGAAATCTTTACCTGCTTCTTGAAATGTATCCCAGTTATTCTCCCTCTTCTTAACTGTCCTATTTTGTATTAATGAGAAGCAAATCATAGCAGCAGTTGCTACACAAGCTTAAATAAAAAAAAAACCTGTGCATTGATGTGCCAATGCTTCCTGCTGATTCAAACCTATTGGGACTTCCATTGGACCTAGTCAGTCTCCAAGCTCTTTTTAAGGTCTCCAGGCCTTCCCTTTTTCACCTTCTGGATTAAAGCTTGTTTTCTTTCCTTTTTTTTATAGAACGCTTAATAAAAGACTAGAAAAACAGCACTCCACGGTGAGATTCCTAATTCTTAGCTCTCTCTGAGTGGGAGTCTAGAGGGAGGAAAGCCCCAAATACTAGATCTGAGTTCTTCTGAAATGTGTAAATCTGGCTCAGATCTTAGAGGGAAATTGATCAGATGTGTTGAATACAAGTAGGTTGGGAATATTGTGGAAAGGATGGAGCCCTGGACAAGCACTCTTAATGTCATTTTTGTATTGCCTGGGTAATTTATTCAGCCCCGGCCTTGCTATACATCGTAAGCGGCACCTGAGGGAATCATTTATACCTGACACAGGGCTGCCATCCTGATGTTTAATTCATGCAGGAGAAATGTTTTTTATGAAGAACTAGAGGAAAAGAGTAGGTGGGTGTATGTGTGTTCTTAAAACTGGATGCTGAAATTTCCAATTTCCTGCAAACCTCATTAAAACTTCTCCCTTCCCAATTCTTTGTCTTTTTTTTTTCAACTACTTTTTAAAAAGACATTTTTTTGCTATCCTCTGCTTCTGGGTATTGTCTGTCCATTCAGCTAGCCAGCCAATAGAGAATTACATATTTTCGAAGAGTTTAATAAGACTGAAGGATAAGGCAATATAATTGGAGGTAACTTGGAACTCAAAGGCTGCTGAAAACTGGAGTTTGTTCATAACAGGAGAAGGGGGAGGGAGAACTGTATTAGGTCAGCTATCAGTCTATACACAATATAGTTGCATTGGCCAAAGGGAGCAGTCATAGCAAAGACTTGCACACACTTAAGCATCTACAGACAACATCCATGAGAAATGAATGTATGGAAGATGAGAGAGTGATTTGATCCTGAAGAGGTGCTGCAGTCATGGATTTACAAAAGGGAAGCATTGGTCTTGAGTCCTCTCCTGCTGAGTTTAATACACTAGCCCCTTGTTTGTTGGACTGGGCTTTGATGCATAAGATCAAACTTTCTGTTCAAATTAACAGAATAACAGAGTTAAAAAGGACTTGGAGATCTTCCAGTCCAACCCCTTTCTCATGTAGAAAACCTTATATCATTTCAGACAAATGATTGTCCAATCTTGTCTTTAAAACCTCCAGTGATGAAGTACCCACAACTTCTAGAGGCAATTCATTCCACTGATTAATTGTTCTAACTGTCAGGAAATTTCTCTTTAGTTCTAGGTTTCTTCTCTCTTTGATTAGTTTCCATTCATTGCTTCTTGTCCTGCCTTCAGGTGCTTTGGAGAATAGGTTGACTCCCTCTTTTTTGTGGCAGCCCCTTAGATATTGGAACATTGCTATCATTAGACATGAAACACTGCATTCAGAATGATGCAGTATTGCAGATAGTTACTACTGTACTGAATGCTTGAGAAACTCCCAGTGTTTTACCAGATACTTCAAAATGTTCAACAAAATGTTTCACACAGGCTTCAGTCAGACAGTGATCTGCTTACCTAACCATTGCGTTTCCCACTAAGATGCCGCTAAGATGAAATTAGTCTGCAAACTGCTTATTTTTCAATAATGCAATGTCTTTGACTGTTTAGAAAAGCTAAAGGTAATGGATGATCCAAACTTCTTCAAGGATCAAATTGACTATTTTGTTTTAGAATGACTGTCACTCAACTACCAATAATTTAAAAAGTGCTGCATCATTGATTGTACTAATCATATCTCTTGGGGTGGAGAAGAAATTTCCCTTCCTATAGATTTCCAGGCCCATCCCTCTCCCCATGGCACTCTTATTTATCTAGGCTCTTATTTATCTAAGGAAATATATTCCTCCAATAAGGAGCCAACATTTGACTGAGAAGATGCCAAGTTGTCCTTTCAGTTAATTGCATTGAAAGGGCTTTACAGAATAACAGAGTTGGAAGGGACCTTGTAGGTCATCTAGCCCAACCCCTTGCTCAAGCAGGAGATCCTATACCATTTCTGATAAGTGGCTGTCCAGTCTCTTCTTGAAAGCCTCCAGTGATGAAGCACCCACAACTTCTGAAGGCAAGCTGTTCCATTGGTTGATTGTTCTCATTGTCAGACAAAATTCTCCTTATTTCTAGGTTGAAGCTCTCCTTGATCAGTTTCCATCCATTGTTCCTTGTCTGGCCTTTGGGTGCTTTGGAAAATAGGTTGACTCCCTCCTCTCTCTGTGGCAGCCCCTCAAATATTGGAAGACTGCTATCATGTCTCCCCTGGTCCTTCTTTTCACTAGACTAGCCATGCCCAGTTCTTGTAACTGTTCTTCATATGTTTTAACCTCCAGACCCCTAATGTGCAAACAAGAAAAGAGATACCTATACCTAAGTTAGAATTCCTCTCATTTCAATAACTAGTGGGAAAGATCTATGTTCTTTATATCAAGTTAAGACTTGGGCAGAAGGACTCCACCTTCAAAAAACCGGACAGTGTCATTGACACACTGCAATGGCTGGCATAAAAATAGGTTTGGTAATTTGATAGTGTTATGAGTAACCGTTGGGAAAGTTTGAAACCTGATCAATTCACGTGCAAGTTAATACAGGGTCTTAGAAGTTCTGAGTTAAACTTTTGAATGGAAGAAATTTCCATTTAGACCCTCTTGCCCCAAAGTCCATGACCAGATATCACCTTAGTAGGTAACAAAGAACACAGTGGAGATAAAGATCCCTTGGCTTTTCTATCTTTTAAATAGAGGATTCGTAAGTCCAGGATTTCATAAGCTTGGTTCAGCTATCTACATATTTAGACATCAAGCTGAAGCATGGTTTATTTTAACCGTGGTTTATTGGGTAGGTTAAAATGGCTGGGATCACATGATTTCTTAAGTCAAAACCAAAGAAACTCTCTGATGGGCTTAGTGCAAAGTGAGAACTAAAGTCTCTCCTTGATGCAAGAATCTTTATCCATCAAGGTTCTACAGATGACAAAGACATATTAATGAGATCTCACTGTTTTCCAGTATTGCCTTTTTTAAAAAAAAACAAGGAGATTGTTTTGACTCCCTCTTGAAGTAAAGACTGCCGCCTCCCCCTCCCCTTTAATTTCCAAATGAACATCACTTTCTCTTAAGTTGTGCTGTTGTCTCTCACCACACTGTCTCAGGCCTCCTGGAAGCCACCGTTAAATGGGACTAACATTGACAACCGTGTTGCCATGGCAACCCAGGCTTCTTCTTCTTCTTTTCTTTTAACCTTACTTGTTGTTGAAGCTTTTCTTTCTCTTCTGCCTGCCCTGCAGGTTAACCTGGACCTGACCTCTCTTCTTGACAGTGAAGATAAAAAGTCAAAGAACAAACGAGGAGTCCTCCCAAAACATGCTACCAATATTATGCGCTCCTGGCTTTTTCAGCATCTTATGGTGAGCAAAATCAACATGTGTGTCTGAGAGATTAACCTCTTGTGGCTCTTTGCATTTTGGAGAAGTCAACTTGGAGAACATACCTTGTTCTTTTTGTGCCTATCTTGATCTGCTCCAGAATGTACACAATCTTCTTTATTCCGTTTTGAAAAGATTGTGCTGGAAGGTTGGGATTAGAAATAGGCAGAACAAAATCTAGCCCATGTTTTCAGGTACTCTTCCATTCCCTGTACTATTATTTGCAATCTTTTTTAAAAAAATACTCTAGAAAATCAGCATTTATTATCCATTCCCATTTTCCTCAGGGTTTTGTTCACTGTTTTGCCTAACTTATGTTTATTTTGCATAGCTGCCCCTTCTTTTCCCAGTTGCTTAACTTGATTACTCAATAAATTTATTTTCTAAAAACTCGCACAATACTGAATTGCACAGTAATTCAACTTGCTGGATCTGCCCAACACACTAAGTGACCAAAACAAAAAGAAAACTCTGAAGTGGAATGCAAACCTAGCTCTGTGTACTCTGTAAGTCCAGCCACCAAATTGTTCACTGACCTCGATAAGCCTTAGTTGACCTTCACTGACCAAATGCCCTATTCTGGAAAGAGGTCATTCTAAAACCTGACCTGACTTGCATATTATTGAATACAAAATGACAACACTAGTAGACCTCCGCTCATTGCTCTCTATCTGTGCAGCAACGGGATTCGTCTATGCAGGCCACCCTGGATTGCTCCAATTAAAAAGCATTGATGGATTTGTTTTACAGCCTTAGTTTTAAGTATATATGTAGGGCTCTTGGCTTTGTTCATTAGAGATCATCAGGCACAATCAGGCAGTTTATTCTGTAGGATGGACTCTGCCCATATAATAGCAGGGCAAGGATCTGATCGGCTGAAAGTTAAGTGTACACATATTCTGACAATCAAAGTAGGATTTTTCCAATATTCTTATTCAGGGAGCAAGTAATCTAAACCCTAAGGATCATTAATGTCTATGGAGATTCTCAGTCATCCAGGTCATGGTTGTCCCAAAGGTGTTTTTTCAAAAGGCAACTGGACTTTCTTTATTTTTGCTTGAAGACATTTTGCTTCTCATCCAAGAAGCTTCTTCAGTTGTGAAGAATCACATTGGATGAACTGAAAACGCTTCTTGGATGAGAAGCAAAACACCTTCAAGGAAAAACAAAAAAAGTCCAGTTGCCTTTTGAAAAAAGCACCTTTGCGATAAAGATAATTCAGTTCAGCTTACAACACAAAAACCTAACGTAATATAGTCAGGGCTCCAATTTCATCAGGAGAAGCCAAATATTTCCTAATTTTACTTCTTTGCATTTGTTCTCTCTTCTACACCAGTGCATAGCCAAAGGTGTCTCATTTTCAACTGATCTCAGTCAACCAAATATCGTAAGCATTACATTGCCAAACAAGAGTTGGCTATGTGACATTATCACTGAAGGCAAAGAAGGCCTGCTGATAGCCAGGGTGATGTTTTCTGAATTCATCTAAATCAGGGGTGGGCAACTATGGTAACTTTAGAAACTGTGGACTTCAACTCTCAGAATTCCTGAGCCAGCCATGCTGAATTCTGGGAGTTGAAGTCCACAGGACATAAAGTTGCCATAATTGCCCACCCATAATCTAGATTCTGGTTATAACTTGTAGGGAAGCTTTGATGCTGCTTTTGCCTGTTTAAAAACTACAAAAATCACTGTGCCTGGCAACAGAGGGAACATAAGGCAGATGCTTTAAAGCCAACAAGATGTCTGAATATGACAGAAGTGATTTATTTCACAGATGCATACAAATGACACACTCATTAAGCACCGGAACTCAAAAGTTCTTGATTTATTGGTGTTCTCTGTAACCATTCATGTTGACAAGAAGGAATGTTAAATCAATATATCCACGAAGATGCTGTAGGGAAATATTCAGTTAAGAATTCCTTCCTTGTCTTGGGATAGTCAGCCAAGAAATAAACCCTCAAACAATAAAGGTACAAAGCAGCCCCATTTGGAAAAATCCAGGCTCACCCTGTTCCATCATTGCAGCTGCTCTTAGCTGTGATAAGAAGTCAGGGAGTACCAATTTCTCTCAGCAATGAAAGTTTGAAACTCACCAGAGGAAGACCATTTTTAGGAAGTAAGATGTTTCATGGAAACTTGCTGGTGGTTTTTTTCAGCCTTCTTCGTTTTTCCTGATCTGCAACTTGGCTACCAGTATTTTCAAATAGCACATTTTCCTGAGCTGATCCTAGCTAATTAAAAAACTTCAAGACCCTATCAATCTGCTCTAGCTACATAGTTAAAAAAAAGATAAAAGATTTCCCTGTCCAGTTGTGTCTGACTCTAGGGTACAATGCTCATCTCCGTTTCTTAGCCAAGGGAATCAGCATTGTCCAAAGACATTTTCCATGGTCATGTCAGCATGCCTATACACCAAAGGTGCACACAGCATTGTTACCTTCCCACTGAAGTGGTACCTATTTATCTACTCACATTTGCATGCTTTTGAACTTCTAAGTGAGCAGGAGTTGGGGCAGGAACGGGAGCTCATCCCATTGTGCAGCACTTGGGTCTTGAACCTGAGCTGTTAGCTTTCCAGCTGACAAGCTCAGCATCTTTAACTGCTGAGCCATCAGAATGAGAGCAAAAAGTTTTGTCCTTGCTTTGAATAAGCTTCCTAATGTCATCATGACGCAGCCAACTCTTGCATTCTGAATTTTCCATCATTAAATGTTGATCCCCTTCTATCATTCATAAATTGTGAACTGTGGCCCAAATGGTTGCTTTAGGTGTTTGAGTGACCCCAGTGCAAGAGACCCACTCCCAGCTAACTTATATGCCATTTTGGCATAAAACTAGTAGTGCAATTACCACTTTTAAACTCTGGATTTAATGGCCTTGGGGTTACTCATTTAGATGGTAATGTAAATGAGTGCACTGCTTCAAAATACAGCAAGCCATTGCTTCCAGAGTAAGCCCTGGGCTTCTGCCCCAAAGGGTTGGTCTGATGGCCACATTATGTGAAGTAATAAAGACATTGTTTATATTGTTCCCTCCCTTGATTGTTGGCTTCAATACAATATGCCTGTCCTAGTTGTTTCTAGGTCAGCCAGATGCAACTCAATCCCAAATGCTCTGCTTTTCAGCTGATCCAAAAGTTAGAAAGAAAAAAAAAATCCCTAACCTATTTTCACTCTTCATTAATAGTTCTCTCTATAGAATTAATGCAACAACATAGTTCTACATCCTGCATCAAAACCGACAGTTTTCCAAAGTGAAAGAGCCAATTCTTTTCTTTTCTTTTTTTCTTTCCTTAATCAAAATCCTCAGATGGGAAATTTCCCCACATTTGGAATTCACTTACACCCTTATATTTAGGACGTCATCTGCCATCTAGTGTCCAAGACAAGGATACTACTCAAAGAATTGTCTAAAGATTGTCAACATCCACAATCCAATAATATGAGAATTTCTATGCACAGTAACCTTGTTGGAGAAGATTTTTAAAAAATTGAATCGATGGGTTAGACGATGTTATTTTAAGATCATCCTTCCTTCTGTTCACTTTCTAAAGGAGTAATAAAGGTTCAAAATTATTTTCCCCTTTTATTTTTCTCCAAAATTGTAGAATTTCTTTCTACAAGGCTATAGATTTTCCCTCCCTTCCTTAGAAAGTGTAAGACAATTAAGGACTAGGTGCCAGAATGTTGAGGCCTTTATTGTTATCCTAAAATAAAGAGAAAATGCACCTACCATCTGGAACGAGCTCCCCCTGGAGATACGGAGGATCCCGGATCTGCGCACCTTCCGCCACGCGCTTAAGACTCTTCTATTTCATCAAGCCGGCTTGGCCTAAATCTTCCCCCTTTTACATGTGGAAATTTTAAATTTGTTTTAATTATAGGATTATGGGTAAGGCGTTTTAAATTTGGGGAGCCATTTTGGATTTAATTTTCTTTTAACTGTATTTTAATGTTTATATTATATGTTTTTAATCTTGGCTGTTCACCGCCCCGAGTCCTTCGGGAGAGGGGGCGGTATAAAAATTTAACAAATAAATAAATAAATAAATAAATAAATAAATAAATAAAGGCCTACCATACTTAAAAGCTGAACTGCTAAATGTATAAGTAGCAAAATTTGAGATACCAAAATATTGTGCTAGTTAAGGAATGCTAAAGCCCTGGATTAAGATTGCTTAAAACTAGTATTATAGAAGCTGCAAACTATAAAGCTATGCTATTAAGCATACAAATATCCAAAATATCATTTCTAAAACTGTTGGATCTTTGAGCAAGCCCATCAAACATCCTAGTCTGTTTCAATGTTACCACCTTCCTCTCAGCAATCCTTAGATGTAAATCTTGATGGTTTTGGTATAATATCATTGGTATGTTTGGTATACAAATTTGGTATAATGCATGTGATATAATTGGTATAATATTTGTAATGGTATATATTAGTTTCAGTGATTTTTCTCTAATTTGGCCTGAGACAAATCTTAAAGCTTCCCAGTGTTCTCACCAAATTTTGTCCTAAACGCTCACAAGAGTTTTTACATCTCAATTTGCATTCCAAAGATTTTTAATCACACTACAATTTTTATAGTGCCTTATTAAAAAAAATTCTGCTTCAAGAATTATTCTTTGAAAAGTCATTGTCACTGCAAAAAACTGTTTCCTTTCACCTTCAGCTTTAAGAAAAGGTCGGAGTGTATTTTATACTTAATTTAGATGTAAAATCTGGTTTAGGGATCATCCCTCCATCTATTAAAAAAATCTATTGGTCTGTACAGAGCTCTTTACATTTGCTAGAAAACTTTGAGAACCACCAAGAGACATCAATACAGCACAAAGTTTTGGTGCCATTATACTTGTTATGCTGGAAAGAATTTTGTAGATTTTCTTCATGCCAATTTAAATTTGTTTTCTTGTTAAACAAGCTTGCATCCCAGTCTTCATTATATAAATGTGATTCTTCAAACTGCATCTGTTGCCTTCTAGTTGTACAACTTTAGTTCATCCACTAATCAAGAAAGATCTCTTAAGATGCTTAGATGAAGCTCCATGTTGGCATGATATGGAAAACTAGTCTTCATATTGTCCTATTTAAAAGCTTTCAAATGACACCTAGCTATTCAAACTAGAAATAAAATTCAAAACTCTTTGAAGCACCACTTGGATCCAGCAAGAATGTTCTTCTGTCTACATTCTGAAATGCTTAAAGGCAATCTTGATATGGCGATGCCTTAAACAATGCAATACTTTTAGCAGAAACTAGATATTGAAATAAGCTACTTCATATATTCTTATGTGTCCCTCTGTAGATACTTTCTGCAAAATCCAGAAAAAGAGAACTATTGGCATGCATAAACTTGTATATAAGGCAGTCAATGTGTATCCTTAGGAGCCATGGTGGTGCAGGGATTAGAATACAGTATTGTAGATTTACTCACTGCTCACTGCCAGGAGTTCAATCCTGACCTGATCAAGGTTGACTCGGCATTTCATCCTTCCGAGGTCGGTAAAATGAGGACCCAGATTGTTGGAGGCAATATGCTGACCCTGTAAACCTCTTAGAGAGGGCTGTAAAAGCACTGTGAAGTGGTATATAAGTCTAAATGCCATTGCTATTGCTTTCAATTTTCCCAAATTGCCTTGATCTTATGAGTTCACCAAATCTTTTAAAATGTTAACCCCTGTACCCTAATCATATATCAGAATCTCCTGCAGTTTGGGCCATAATTATTATAATATACATTTAATGTTTGGAGATTCAGCAGATGCAGCTAACTTTATGTAGGACTTGTCCTAACTGCCTAACTGTGAGAGGTGGTGATATTCTTTCAGGATTTCTGGCAAAAAAAAAAAAACCAACCCAAACCTTGCAGGCTACGTTTTTACATCCAGCCATTCATAACGGTTTGGCTCTAACAGCCAAAGATTTAAAAAGGCGTTGGGCAGATTTTCCAAAGCACACTTTTGTACAGCAATTAATACAGATTTATGCAATTAGCACTTTTTGAAAAAGACTGTCGAGTCCTACCGGAGCTCGCCATCGATGGGGGGTGTGGGAGACGAAGGAGTGGAGATAAGCAGCCGCAGCGAACACACAAACAGTTCCTGGATAGCAGCATTCAGGACGATGATTGATGACGTTGCCGGGCCTCTCCGATTCTGCTGTCCTCGCTGCTCTGGTGCTCGCAGCTGTTACTGTTAAGGGAGTGGGGGGTGCTTGATTGATAATTACCGGATGTATGTTTAAGGGGCTGAGTTTTTGTTAAATAGCGCTGTGGTGTGATTACACCCAGCGCTGACTTTGAACCAAAACACCGACTTGTACTTTACTTTTGGGGGTGAGTACAAGTACAAGTCGGTGTACTTCCTATCGCAGTTCTGAACGAACGACAAGCCGAGAGAAAGTCAGCGCTTTCTATTCTATTCTATACTCTGGGGCATTCTAGGTTTCTTGTCCCAATTATCCCTGAAGCTGCAGGGTGGAATAGATAGTTATGGCATAGTTTAATCTAAATTAAAACTTGTTACTCTAAATATTTTCCACATTTCAAATATATTCATTTAGCTAGCAATTCAATAACCTATTTTTCATGGAAATATCCCTCTTTTCCATGGTCCATCTCCTAGAGTAATTCAGTTGCAAAATGGCCACAAAATATTTTAGGAAATCTATACATCATGACTGTCTAACTAATATTGTTCTCACAATACCACTGTCTGTATGGCATTTGAATACAGAGTTCAAATTAGAAGATAATCCCTATAGTTTATGGCTGAAATGTGGGACTCTTTGGTGTGTTCCTGCAGAATTTCATTACCTGACTAGGTAACATCTTCAGTGCTAGAAGGGAGTGGGGTTTGTTCTCTGTTTATATATTCCTTTATTCTCCTTATATTTGTACATAACTCTGTTTACATATATATTGCAAATTGCAGATGAGGAGGAATGCTGGCATGCAAAAACGTATTCTAAATATATGGCAATCAAGAAATTGAAATTGTAAATTAAGCTATTCCTGGGGTTTTTTTTCCTTTGTTGTCTGATTATAAAAGACTTCGCTCAAAGATAAGTTTGAGATTTATTTATGCCTTTATTTAGAAAATGTTTATGGCCGCCCAGCTTATATGTGTGTGTGTGTATGTGTGTGTATATATGTGTGTCCGATCACACTTGGCCAATAAAGAATTCTATTCTATTCTATTCTATATTCTATATAATATTTCTAGAGAGCAGAAATGATTGAAAATGGTTCATTAACAGATATTATCATATTAATGCGGCCCTGGAGACTAAATCATATCATGAATGGCTAAAGGAACTTGATATGTTTAGCCTATCATACCTCCATCTCTGTTTCTTGTTCGGTGAAGTCAAAAGCCCAGTAAGTGGAGTTTTTGGAAAGACAAATCCCCAAATTTTGAAATATTTTTGCATCAGGTTATGAGTGATGTTTTATTGACTTGATTGAAAACTATTCAGTCTGATTACAGATAGATCCCAATTAGCGTGAGTTCAAATAGTGCAAAATTTGATTTAGGGTAGCTTGATTGAATTGCCTATTTCCTTTGAGTTAGAACCAATTACTCAACTTTCCATAGAAATATCACATTGCATAGTGCAAATTTGAATAGTGCAACCATTTTGTGGGATTCACTAATCACATTCATCACAACCTACCTGTATTTCAAAAACTAATCTATCTTTTGGACAGGATTGCCCTCCCTATGTGTGGCCAGTTGCAAAAAACATTGGCCTTAATCCTATGAATGATCTTGGTACCATCCCTTAATTTGTCCCTCTTTGTCAATAACTGCTGATATAAAGAAAAATGCCAAAACTTGGCAAGTTGAAAATGGTCCTTAAGCTAAGTAAGTTAAGTAGGCCTCTGGTTCATAAGAGTTGAAATAAAAGCAGAAATATATTTGCTGGCACTCAGCAGTGCAGTGTGAAGTAATATATTCCTCATCTGTTAGTAGAAGATCAAGAATATTTTAGGAGTCCCTGTGGATTTTACTCACATTAGTTGTTGCCAACTAAAGCGGGAGGTACTCATCTCTGATTCAAGGCCATTGAGCCAGTGCTGTCCGAAGACATTCCCAAGGTCATGTGGAGTGCTGTTACCTTCCCACCAACATGGTACCTATTAATCTCCTCGCAGTTGCATGCTTTTGAACTGCTAGGTTGGCAGGAGCAAGGACAAAAGCTCACCCCATCACATGGGTATCAAACCCAGGTTGCTGGTTTTCCAGCCAACAGGAATCTTAACCACTGAGCCACCATGCCACCCCTAGAAATGTTGGCAAGTGGGAAACCACCCAAATAACTTCTGTGACCTACGCAAAGGAACAGTTGCTCCAATACGTATCCTCCTTTTCCCTCCCAGCCTTCATTTTTAATAGGTAAACAAGGATGTTTTTTTAAAAAAAAATAATGTGTACAATAATAATAACATCAACAATAGAGATACTCCCTTAAGATCTGCTTACTGTGAGTTCAATATCTCACTCCAGCTAGCACACAAGAGATGGCATTTTCCATCAGCTGAAGGGTCTTTGAAGACAAACCTACCCAAAGGGCTCACAGCAGTCTAGTATTACCAAGATATGAGTAACTGGACCCATGTCTTTTTCTCTGGTTAAGGAAATCCAACTGGAAAAATGACAGTTTTACTTCTTGAGTATAAAACAATTCAAACCACTTTAAGAAACTTTCAAAATTAAATTGTAAGCAATTGTTAATTGAGCTTATTCCATATATAACTATCTAATGTAAACAGCGTATGTGCGTGTGTGTAATAAATTCTAATACACTTATATAACTACCATGTTTTTAACTTACTGTTTTTGTGCAAATGAATCCCATATTTCATTATATTTATCCATACAAAGTTTTACATCCATAGGCAATCCATTCATAAATGTAATCAAGTCTCCAGCCCACTAAGTAACTTCATTCTGTGCAGTGATTTAAAATGATCTTCCTTCTCCACCTCTGCTAAAATAGAAATAACCATCAGATAAGTATCTTGGAGAGGCAAAACTCCTCCTGGATCATTTGCTATAGATTTTAGCTTAGAAGTTGTTATTTCTCATGGGGATGTTAAATCAGGACAATTTTAATTACATGAGAATCTTTTTATAAGTTTGCATATAAGTGGTTATTGGCCACTGGTGATATCTAAGTAAAAAAGAAAAAATTGTTGCAAAGCTAGAATGCAACTTAGGAGGGGAAAATATAGAATATCCTCCATCTCTCCACTCAAGATCTTGTCCCACTGAGCATGAGCACCACAAAAGACAAGAAAAAATCTTTATTGGCCAAGTGTGATTGGAATTGTCTCCAATGGATAAGCTCTCAGTGTACACACAAACAACAAAGTAATGTAATCATAAGATACCAATAGGAGAAGTGAATAGGAAAGATGAGAAGGATAACAGGCAACAACAATGCATTACAACAATTGCACAGATTTATTGGATCAAAGCTTGAATATGGTTTTCTCTTTAATGCATATCTCCGTTTGAACACAACTAATTAGAAACACATATGTGAGGAGACAAGGAGATTGACCTTGGAGAAGAAACCCAGAGGTTATTAAGGCAACACCAGGTGCAGAAAAAACATGTGTCAAGTCCAGAAAAGTTGAGAGAGTATTCCCAAGAGACTTAGACTCACTTCCTTGCCACCTCCCAGTGGTATAAGAGGATGGGAAGAGAAGAAAGACGTGGACAGACCTGCATAATTCTGTTTGTTGGCCTATTTCAATAAAAGATAGTTTTAATCATTCCGTGGAATCAGCTTCCTGATCTGATGAAAGAGAATATAAATGCAGGTAGCTCTCGATTTACAACCATTTGTTTAATGGTTCAAAGTTACAACGCCACTGAAAAAAGTGACTTATGACTGTTTTTCACCCTTACAACCATTGCAGCATCCCCATGGTCACATGATCAAAATTCAGATGCTTGTCAACTGGTTCATATTTATGACGGTTGCAATGTCACATGACCACCCTTTACGACCTTCCTACAAGCAGTCAATGGGGAAGCCAGATTCACTTAATAACTGTTATTGATTTAACAACAGTGATTCACTTAATATCTGAGGCAAGAAAGGTCGTAAAATGGAGCAAAATCCAACTGTCTCGCTTAGCAATGGAAATTTGGGGCTCAATTGTGGTCATAAGTCAAGGACTACCTATACATCCATGCCAAATATTGGACAAGTTTAGATGGGATATGTCTGGTTTTCAATTCAATTTTATTTATTGATTAGCCCTTTGGGCCATATCAAGTGCAGAATTACAAAGACAAATCATTACAAAGGTTTGGTAAAACAAATTAAGTAAGATTGGAATAACTCGCAATTAAAATACAATTAGAATAAAATACGATCTAAAATAAAATCGGGATAAAATACAATAATTTAAAGTACCATTTAAATATAATTAAATTTATATTGTAATGTCGCCCCTGCATCTACCCAATCAGTGTTAACTGCTCTTAAAATTACATTGTTAGATCAAGTGATCATTCTTACAATCTACCGCATTTTGCTGCACCAACTTTGTCCTCCTTCCCATCAACTTTACCACAAATTTAGCAAATTTAGCCAAATATTGGACAAGTTTAGATGGGATATGTCTGGTTGTGCAGTAGTCCTTTATAAAACAGTATACATGTGTCCAATTTTCTGATAATGAGGACCACATTACTTAACATTAGGAGATAAGACAAGAGCATCAATAGATGCAATGGAGATGCAAAACAGCAAAACTATTTCAGCTATATATGAGATCTTGGAGCCAAACAAGAAGGTTTGTTTTTTGATGCTATTTTTATGCTTGCACTGCCTCCAAATGGTAGGAGGTCATACCTTAATTCTTGGCACAGCATCAGCAGCATTCAGCATCGTGATTGAAGGGGGTCACCAGGATCCCAAAAGAAACCTCATAAAAATAGTACGACTGTGTGGTTAAAGTGTCAGACAAGCACCTTGAAATGTTTCCGTGAAAATTGATATTCAGCCACGAGTCTTTGGATCTGATGCAACCACGCTGGATGATTATGAGTCTGAAATAAAATTGGTGTCAGCTCGCTAGGCAAGAAACAGCAAGGACAGGCTTCCAGCGATGTCAAAGCATGGATAAGTGAATTTATTGTAGCAAAGTAAAATGAACTATTAGGAAAGAATTCAAGGGACTGCTAGGCTTTTATATGCAAGACCTATTTATGGTGAAATTCAGGATCAGATTTTTGTGTCCTTTTCACACTGTGTACTGTTACAGGCTAAAAAACGAATTCTGCCATAGAAAAGATAGTTTCTACCTGCCTCTCATTTTGGTAATGAACTGATCTGGTATCAGACTGCTTGCTCATGTACTTTCAGCTGGATAAATTTCAAAACACAAATAATATAAATGCAATTTGAAAAAATGTACTATCTAAGAGGCTGATTGCAGAATTAAGTAGCCAAAATGGGCAAGGATAAGAAATCAGATGGACAACCAACAATATCTCTTCCCTGATCACTTTGTCTACATTCTTAAGCCACGTTAACTGAAGTGGATCCCACCCAGTTAATTTTTAGGTGCCTTCCTAGGAATTAGCTGGTGATTTTAAAAAATGTACAGTATTGCACATATTTTTCAATTCTTATCATACAATCATACAATAGTATGAAGGCTATTGCTTAATGCATTGTAAGCCGCCCTGAATCTTCGGAGAAGGGCGGCATATAAATCAAAATTTAAATTTAAAAAAAAATCTGATGAGAAATTAGGTTAAAATGTTTTTTCATTGAAGAAGAAATTTTCCATGATGAAATTTCCTGATGAAATTGGTATAGGAGTCTTCCCTTTAATTTTCTTATAGGTTGAATGTGGTGTGTCTCATGTTTTCTTCCGTTGCACAATAATCTTTCCAGCATTTTTAGAACCTCCCTGGTTTTCATGCTGGATTAAATCCAAACAGAAGGCAATCATGAGGAATTTTTTTCATAGAGTATTTTCAGATCTGGAGTTGGAGACAGTCAAGGAGACTGCAGAATTGCTAAGAAATGCCCTAAAAACCACCAACAAAAATTCAGATGAAGTTTTAAAGCATTCCTATTAAAAAAAAAAAAACGTCATTTCACAGTAGAGGATTTTAGAGACAGGATTTGAAGGCTCAATTTGAGGAAACATCTCCCAGGCTCAGAAGTCTCTGTTATGATTCTGATATCATTCTGCTCAGTGGTGGGTTTCAAAAATTTTACTACTGGTTCTGTGGGTGTGGCTTGGTGGGCATGGCATGGCTTGGTGGGCATGGCTTGGTGGGTGTGGCAGGGGAAGGTTACTGCAAAATCCCCAGCTGGGACTTGGGAGGCAGAGAATAGATGGGGGTGGGGCCAGTCAGAATTTTTACTACCGGTTCTCCGAACTATTCAAAATTTCCGCTACCGGTGCTCAGAACTGGTCAGAACCTGGTGAAACCCACTTCTGATTCTCTAGTTAGCTGTCTCACACTTACATTATATTTTTCTCTGATTTTTTTCAGGCAATCTTTTAACTTCCTTGTACTGATGTATTAAGTCCATTGACTTCTGTTGACCAAGTCAGTCTGACCTTAAAATCAGTTGACCTTAATTCAGTTGCTGCTAGTGAGCAAATTCTCCAATTCTTCAGAAATAATGAAGAGCATAGGACAAAAATAACACAAAGGAAGGAACAAGATCAGGAGTGACATCCTGTCATCTTGTATTAAATACCGTGATGTTCCTAGTAATATCTAGTCACCTCCAAGGACAGCATTATGCATGATGCTGCATTGGATGAACCATTATTTAGATTCAAAACATGCAGGAAGCCTCCTATTTTTACTTTTTATTGGGTAGGATATTTGGTAATACCTGAAAGCATCAGAAGAAGGGTGTAGAAGTTTTTAGGAGCCAAAATAGAACCTGGACAAAATTATACTTGATTTAATCTCATTTACTTGTAAACTTAACTAAAATGTTTAAATAAAGTTCATATGACTCCTTGCCATTTATTTAGTAATTTCTATCTACAATCACATTGAAAATAACCATCTACCATCACCTTTCTTGAGAGGTCCTGAGCACTACTTGCAGCCTTGAGATCTCATGTTTGGCATCTTATGTTAGTTCCTGATGTGAAACATAAAATGTGACATTTCTGTTCTCCATCAGTCCACTAGGATAGGTGAATTTGAACTCTTTCAACCACCTGATGTAACGGAACAAAACAAATCACGTGTGGGATAATCATGGCCTTTTGCTTTTTCCAGCACCCCTATCCAACAGAGGATGAGAAGAGGCAAATAGCAGCACAGACAAATCTCACACTGTTGCAAGTCAACAACTGGTAAGTAAAGATCATTTTTTTTCCTGAAGTGTAATAATCAAATGGAAATGTTTGTTTCCTGCCCAAAGAGAGAACTGCTTTCTTGATTAGGCTGATCACTTATGTAGTACCAAAAGTATGGATCAGTATCACAAGTGCACAGGCTTAATTAAATCTGTGTAGATCTATAAATCATGTCTATCATTAAAGAACTAAAGCATACTTCATCCTAGATCCATCTGCTGATAGGAACAGACTGTTGATGGTTCTAAGATTCATGGGATGTGCCTTCTACTGTTCTCTCTCTTTGAAATGGGCTTGGATTAGACTTTTTCATTTTAAAAAAATGTCCCTCTGTGAAGTCTGACAAATGGCCACTTGTCTTCTTGCAATGCCTTGAAAATGATGTCATATCAGATTGCTTTAAAACATTCCGGGTAACCCTTGTTTCTTTCAGAGTTTGCATTCCCTCAGAAAAGCCATGAACAGTGGGACTAAAGCGCTTGGGTGGTATCAGAAGCCAAACTGGATGGGGACACCCATTTCCTTACTGATATTTCTTTTGTTTTTCTCTTTTTATTATCCACTTCTCCTGGGAAAGAGTTGAGCCCCTTAGAGGTCTCAACAATTATTTCAATGTAATTTATTTATTGAGCTTTAAATTAGTCCAGAGGCCTCATGCAATATTTTTGAAGATATTGCCTGTATTACAACTATTTAAAAACTTCAGTCTACATTCGGGCTTTTGATCGAATATTTGTAGCTCGGGGCTGAACTGTGGGGCCCTTGGAGCCCTCCGAGCTTGGTGATTTTTTTGCAGATGTTCCATTTCCCAACTAGGTAACATCAGTAGTAAAGTGATGATGTTACCTAGTTGGGTAATGAAACATCTGCAAGAAAACCACAAAGCTCAGAGAGCACCAAGGGTCCCACAAGCTGGTTTTTGTTATAGTTTTTAAAATGTGAAGGAAAAATTCAATATCCCCCGTTAGGTCAATAAGATAAAATACCACAACTCTTTTCTTTTTTAATCTCCCTCTGTAAAAACTGGATCTCATTTTTACTGGAGGATCCATGTTTATGATCAGAACTCAAAGACATGATAAATTCCAGATCCCCCCACACAGGGGTGAAATCCAGCAGGTTCTGACAGGTTCTGGAGAACCGGTAGTGGAAATTTTGAGCAGTTCGGAGGACCAGAAGCAGAAATTTTGAGTAGTTCAGAGAACCAGCAAATACCACCTCTGGCTGGCCCCAGAGTGGTGTAGGAATGGAGATTTTGCAATATTCTTCCCTCAGGAGTGGGGTGGGAATGGAGATTTTGCAGTATCCTTCCCCTGCCATGTCCACCAAGCCACGCCCACCAAGCCATGCCCACAGAACTGGTAGTTAAAAAATTGGATTTCACCACTGCCCCCACACCGTGGCAAGTCTAGTCAGGGCAAAATTCATATATGATCGCATTGTCTATGAGATTCCAGCCCCTTTGCGTGGTTTGACAATCACAAGTAACCATACATTTCTGTCTGAACGAAAATTAATTTGAAGGCCAGGCCTGAGTATTATAGGAACCGGTACTGAATATTTTAATCCTTTGAAAAACCCTTGTATGAATCTGGTTTTTAAATGACATAGTTCCAATCTTTGCATTAATAGTGGGTAAACATGCAGAGGCTTGTGGGGTAAAGTTTCTTTCTTTACATGATTGTAAATGTTTTCTTTGTATTGGCTGATATTTCTGGCATCTGTTGGCTCACGCTGGTATTTGTGGAACATTTGCAAGACAGATTTGTTTTCTTCTGAGGAGGAAAAATCAGCTCTTTGTGGAAGGCAAATTCCTTACATTCCAGACCTATATTAATTCAATAGCACCCTCTGCTGGTTACTTATCATCAGCAACGAGCAGCATTGAATATAGGTGTTTTTTGTAACTTATAGTATATTTATATCCTGCCTTTCCTTCAAAAGCTCTAGACAATAATCAAAACATAAAAGTCCTGTGCATAGTTGGAGAAAATAATCTCATGTCAGAAAAACTCAGGAGGCCATCAAAGCTAGATGGACAAATATCTTTATAGGTAGTCCTCATTTAGTAACTGTCTTGTTTAGCAACTGTTTGCAATAATGACAGTCATAATTTACAATCAATCCTTGCATTTACAAATTTGTAAGTCTGAAAAGCAAAGGAAAGCTGTCAGATCATAAGCACAGTTGCAATTTCAACAGAGGATTTTCCTGCCTGAGCAGGGGGTTGGACTAGATTCCCTTCCAACTCTGTTATTCTATTCTATTCTAAATTTCTTCGATTTCAGAAACGGCTTCACTTAATGACCAGATTGCCAGTCCCAGTGGTGGTTGCTTAATGAGAACAACCTGCATAAACAGGAATAGGAATAATTTGATTTGGTATAAATGCTGTTATAAAAGCAGGAACAACAGGAAAGACCTTCCACAGGGTTCAAAATCTGACATTCTCCATTTGCTGTTGGGAAGAAGTATCGGATGAAATTATCTTGAAATTTAGTGTTGAGATCAGTTTAATATAAGTGTTTGTCTGTTTCTAACTCTTAAATATAAGTTTGCCAGACTGTCTTTCTTAAACAATAGCATTGATGCATTGTCTAGCTCAAGAGAATAAAGAAACCGAGAAGCCACTCAGAGTTAGCTCAAACCATGAGATGGGCAGCATATAACATTAACAAACAAATAAATAAATGCAACAATTAGCATTTTATTTTGATATGCCATCTTCTTTCTGGAAAGGTTTATCAATGCCCGGCGACGTATCTTGCAACCTATGCTTGATGCAAGCAATCCAGATCCAGCCCCAAAAGCCAAGAAAATCAAATCCCAGCACCGGCCAACCCAGAGATTCTGGCCCAACTCCATTGCAGCTGGGGTTCTGCAGCAACAAGGAGGCAACCCCGGGACTAACCCTGATGGTAAGAATCACTGGATCTATGCAACATCTGACTCTCTTTGCATTGAGGTCCATTCTCAGTCTGTTAGATGTGTTGAGGCTGTGCCAGTTGACAATACTTGGAATCACAACAACCTATCTAGAAAGTGACAGATTGGTGAACTGTAGAATAACCCTAACTTTGAACTGGACCACAACCTAGACCAGAACATCATTTAAATAATGAGACTCAGTGCAACTCAATAGAGGAAAAAACAGGTGAGCCTAGAGGGTTTCCTGCCTGAGCAGGGGGTTGGACTAGATGAACTCCAAGGTCCCTTCCAACTCTGTTATTCTATTCTATTCTATTCTATTCTATTCTATCCTATCCTATCCTATCCTATCCTATCCTATCCTATCCTATCCTATCCTATCCTATCCTATTCTATTCTATATTTTCTATTGACTGCTATCTAGTGGCTAACTATTGATGGACAATTTATTCCCCTTGATTCACTCTTAAGCATTCAGTTCACCATGTAATATCCTGGAGAAACTATTTGTCTTACACACATATTAAATTACTCAGTGTGCTTCTTGCAGCCCTAAAGTACCACTGGATGACCATTTTGTTAATCTTCTCAGTAAGGACCCTCTGATCAGCTACTAAGAATACTATCCCAGGATATGAAAAAACCAAATAGCACTTGAGCTTCTGGTTGCAGAACATAACCACATTTAGATCTGGATGGATGGGTGGGTTTGACCTGGTCATAGGCCCCTTTGCAGAAAAGAACTCTCTTTTTTTCCCCTCTAATGCTATGTACACAACTTCTTAGCTACAGTACCTGATAGTAGGCAATCAAGGGTCTCCCTCATAGGGTGGAAGAGGCAATAGATATTGCTTCACTCTGTGTATTATTTCTTTTACTGTACTTTTTAAAAAAAACATAAATCAACCTCACTGCGTTTGGGACCTCAGTGGGTTCTTGGATGCCTGGCCCAAAGTCATAGTCAACAGCAACATTTCAATGCCTATCCTATCAACTCTTTGCCTTTCCTTCTAGGCTCCATCAATATGGACAACCTCCAAACCCTCTCCTCCGATAATGCCACCATTGCTATGCAGCAAGCCATGATGGCGGGTCATGATGATTCATTAGATGGGACAGAAGATGAGGAGGAAGATGAAATAGAAGAGGAGGAAGAGGAAGAAGAAGAGGAGGAGGAGGAACTGGAAGAGGATCCTGAGGAGCTCCAGACAACTAACGTCAGCAACCTTGGCCTGGAGCACAGTGACTCGCTTGAGTAGAGGATTATAGCCAATGGTGGAACAGTCGCCGACTGTAAACTGTTGAACCTCCTTGTGAAACTCATTGGCCTGAATTGTAGAGAGCGCCCGAACATTTGATGAGCACATCCCTTTAACAATATGATTCAACAACAGTACCCTTTCTTGAATGTCCTACTTGACCTGTATAAAACTGCAGGAATGGACGTGGAAGCACACTGAACACCTGTCGAGTGTGCAAGCCGATTATTTAAGTGAAGGACACACGTTTACAAGGACATATTGTGACTAGTTTCTTCCCCACTCTCTCCCGCCTTTGTTTTTGATAACCACAACGACAAAAGTGTTTTTAGAGTAAGCTGTTTTCTGTATGACTGAATGTTTTATGGAAGTTCTAATTCAATGCCTTTTTTTGTGACATGCAGTTCAGAGGCATGGCTGTTTTCATTTTCACTGCTTTTATGAGAGATTTATAGATACAAAAAAGAAGAAAAGATCAGTGGTTTTTACAAAACAAAAAGAAAAACTAGAAGAGAATGATTTATAGAAATGTAGGTGGAAAAAAAATCAAACATTTGCAAATGGGCAGAAATTCAACGAAGGAGCAAGTGAGAGTTGAACGCCTTTTGCAAGTGGATGTCTTGTGAGTTTTGCAGATATGGAATCCATACAGACTCAGGTGAAGCCCCAAGCCATAGGTCTGTGCTTTGCAATCAATATGACAAATAGGTAACATCCTGTGATCGAAATCCCTTTTAGAGAAGAATCACGTTTGCTTTCTGAGTGGAACATTGTGACATTTTAATATCCCAAGCTGATGCCTTGGTATAGCATGTGATATTAGCTAACCAATACAGAAGGCATAATGGTGGCTTTATGCATTGGTTGAGTACAAGTAGGTTCAGGTTTCTAACATTTGCAAAGCAGGAAGGAATCAGTGGCAGAGAGAATTCCTGTATTTTCAAACAGAGATAAGCAGAACAGCTATCCAGTGGGGTGCAGGAAATCATATTTTCACAATCTTGTTTCCCAGGAATTCCTCTCCTTCCTTTATGTTGCTCTCCAGCCCACAAACACTCACATTAAAAAAAGCCTACAAAATTCAACAAGACATATTCCAGACATTTAAGGAATGGGATTTGTAATAACGTTCCCCATTAGCAATCACTGCTAATTGTAAGTTAAGCCTACAAACGGGTTGATTTCTCCATGTGGGCATTATCCCAGCAGAGTGAATTCATTGCCTACAACAGAACATGAAAAGTAGATATGGGCTCCCCCAACATTTTGCAAGCTGTGAACTATTTGGGATTTTGAAATTAAAGAAGGAACCTGCTTGAGAACAGCTACTGGTAGACATAGACAGAGTGTCAGAAGATTTCTGACACAGAAGGGGCATAACCTTTCGTGACACATTGATTTATCAGAATGCTATCTGCCACCCCCATCCTAAGAGAGATGGTGCCTACAATATCCCATTTATGTTTATCTTTGGAAGTAAGGCATCCTTCCAAACAAGACACTGAGTAGCAGCCACCCATCGTGTGCTAAGAATGCTAAAGGGCCCACAGGCTTACTTAGAAATACAAATGTTGCTGGTGGCTTCACTTTGCATCGTGCCGGTTCCTCATTTTTTTTAAAAAAAATGTAAAACAAGTCAGGTAGTGTAAGATCTTAACAGGAACCCAGGGGAGAATCAGGTGATGCTTTCCATCTGGCTGCAGACATTTAAAAAAAGATGACTATAGTATCCATCAGTACTGGGAATTGTTGACCCTGAACCTTTCTTTTTGTGGAAATGTTTTTGAGCAATTTCCACCTGCAAGCTCTACTGTAAACACTGGCCTTAAGAATGCTTTTGTGTGTGTCTAATGCAGTTTTCTCCCTTTAAAAAGCCACAAGTTCAAGAAACAGATGTTTTCATGCAGATGGACAATCCTAGAAATATCATTAGAAAAGGCTCAATTAGTTGAGTGAAGACAAACGATCACCTCCAACCACAGGTGCAGCTCTAAATATAACCCACAAAGGAATCTGTGCATGGAGCTAGGCCTTATTGCTTCTGCCACACACCAAAAAAATCCCCACATGGCTGCTGTATTTTCTTCCAGGAAGGCATGGACAATTGCCTGCCAGAGAAATGATGCTTCTAATAGGCAAAAAAAAAAAAAAAAAGGCATTGTGGCATAGTGGTTAGAATGCAGTATTGGAGGCTAACTCTGCCGACTGCCAGCAGTTTGATTCTGACCAGTTCAAGGTTGACTCATCCTTCCATCCTTCCGAGGTTGGTAAAATGAGGACCCAGATTGTTGGAGGCAATATGCTGACTCTATAAACCACTTAGAGAGGGCTGGAAAGCACTGTGGAGCACTATATACAATACATCTAAGTGCTATTTTTGTAAGCATGTCTCTGTTAAAGTTGGAACATACATCAAGGGTGTTGTTTCCTCTGGTAGATCAGACATGGAACCCTCTCAAAATGATTGAGGTTTGACCTTCATTCTGCAGCCATGAAGGCTTGGCATCTTGAGAGTAGGCTGGGCACCATTGAGACTTCTGGCAGAATCTTTGCATCATGAGATAAGGAAAAGCGAGAGAGAAACAGGGGCCAATGTCTTAATAAGGAATAAAGGCAACGTGTGTGATGAATGTTCAACATTTGCCAACTCAGCAGTTTAGGTGAAGCACTGTCTTAGGCAGACTGAAACCTCTTGCTCCATCTTTCTTCCTTCAAACATCCCCTCGGAGACAGTTTGTTGATTTCATTTTGTGCACTGTGCTCAGGAAAATGTCTCCAATGTGCAAAAATGAAAGGGAGGGAGGTCTCAACCAACCTATGAGCTACAATTTGTGGGTCTCTGACTTAAGAAATACATACTGTAACTCCATTTTCCTGACATGAATGTAATTTTCTCTCCCACAGGGTGGAGGGGAATGCTGACAATGTTTTCAACAGAGAACTAAGGCACCAATAATTTTATTTATAATCTGTGTGTTTTCAAACAATCTGATTCCTTTTTTCTGATGCTGTAATAAGTGGGGCAGAAAGTTTTGCCCTCTAGGGCTTGTCTTCCTTTAGCCAAAACTTGTCCAGTGGTTCATACACTTTCCTGTACTGCAAGCCCCACACAAATCTTGAATTTCCAAGATGAAAGTTTTGCCCATTTTACTATTCAACAACATATCCAAGTGTCAGTTCTAAGAATTCCTTTCTCTTTGCTCACAAAACACATTTACCATCTACTCCTTTTTTTAACTTTTTAAAGCAGAGGTGTCCATCCCTGGCAACTTTCAGACTTGTGGACTTCAACTCCCAGAATTCCCCAGCAAGGAGAGATGGATGGACGGATGGGGAATTTGGGAAATTGAAATCCACAGGTCTTAAAGTTACCAAGGTTGGACACCCCTGCTTTAAAAAGTTAAAAAAAGGAGTAGATTTAAATCAATCACTTTACATTAAGGGTTGAATCGACAATAATTCCTTGAGAATGTATTGGAGTATCAGTGGGCATAAACCAAGCCCCTCCTTCCATTATGGATCCTGATATGGCATGAATGTAATATGTAATTTCATAGAAAATTCATTGTAATTTAGTATTAATTCATGTCCATTTATGATAAAGTGCTACCAGATGAGGTTTTCCAGCTGTATTTCCTTCCTTTTTCCATGTTCTTATTAAAAAGGTTTAGGAATAACAAATAAGGAGAGTCTAAATCCACTGCAGCAAATTCTCTTCCTGGTGTTGTATTTCAGATGTATCTCAGCCAGATGATTGTCTCTAAAGAGGTTCTCTATCCTTAAAGGTCTCTGAAGGCATTAGCCATCTTTAATTACATTCACTTTACAGAAATGAATCTATGCAAACCTGACATTTCCTTTCCTGCTACACTGCTCTCCTTGTTATGATTGTCTTATTTATTTTTTGAATGACAACGTGCTCATAAAGTTAATCTTAACCATGGTTTGAAAGAAGACATCTACCAACCACAAATGATCATAACCACAATGAGTTGATTCTTGCAGTTAAACCTTCAGAAGTTGTGGGAGCTTCATCACTGGAGGCTTTCAAGAAGAGATTGGACTGCCATTTGTCAGAAATGGTGTAGAGTCTCCTGCTTGGGGGGTGAGGGGGTTGGACTAGATAACCTACAAGGTCCCTTCCAACTTTATTAATTTGACCTGGAAATAAAAGCTTCTCATTTTCTCCTTGCACAGCAGCCATATTAGAAGAGCAAACAGAAAAGTGTGGGTGTGTATGCCCACTCTCTTCCCAAGCTGATCCTCATCATGTTAAGCCCAGAGTAACCATGACATCTAAATGCAGCCTGTAGTCTTAAGCATAGTCTTAAATAGGAAGTTGCTTCTCGCTGGGTTTTGAGTTTAAGAGCTCCATAGACAAAGTGTAGTTACACAGATACTGCTGATGTAAATACTTTGAACCTATCCTGCTGTACACTCCTATTCTTGATATAGACTGCATCAATATTCTTTGCTCTATGTACATTCCAAAGCAGTGGTGAAATCTGAACCGGTTTACTACTGGTTCGCTGGCTGTGCATGCGCAGTGCGCACCACGCACCAAATGTGAGGTGCGCGCATGCAGTGCATGCCAAAAGTAGGCTTGCAGTAAGCAGAAAAGCGCGTGAGGGGTGATCAGCAGTGGCGCGCAATCTTTTTTTTTTTACTTTTAAAAACATTGCTTTTAAAAGTAAAAAAACAGCCTCTGACGATCGTGCTGCTCGACTAGGATCGTCAGAGGCTTTTTTTTACCTTTTAAAGGCATTTTTTTTTCTACAACCACTTCGGCCGAAGAGGTTGTAGAAAAAATGCTTTTAAAAGGCTCTGACGATCCCAGCTGAGCCTCACGATCATCAGGGGCTTTTTTTTTTTTTAACTTTTAAAAGCATTTTTTCTACAACCTCTTCAGCCGAAAAAAATGCTTTTAAAAGTAAAAAAAAAAAGCCTCTGATGATCATGCGGCTTAGCTGGGCATGGGGGGGGCAGGGATTTTTGCTACCAGTTCTCTGAACCACCCGCACCATCGCTACCAGATCAGGCGATCTGGTACGAATCCCTGTTCCAAAGACTCTTTGCCCAACTGGACTGATGAAACTGCTTGGATGAACAGCAAAACATCTTAGAGGAGCAAAAAGATTAGTCCAGTTGCAATGATTCAACCTTTGCCTGGATGATTGAGAGACTTCATCCACAACTAGCCCAATCATTACATTGTTGAGTATAGAAAAGCTCACCACTGTTTGGAGGAAACCCTTGTTCAGACCCTTAAGAACAGGCATATGCCAGCATCAAGGTTAGAGCCAGACCTAATAGCTAAAGCTACAGTCTATCTGGACAAATCACCCCAAAGAAGACACAAGCGGATAGACATTTACAGAGTAAATCAAGGAAAGACTGGTCCAAAATCAAAGATGCAGCTTCATCGGTATACAGGTAGTCCTTGGCTTATGACCCCAACTGAGCCCAAAATTTCTGTTCTTAAGTGAGAATTTGTTAAATGAGTTTTGCCCCTTTTTATGACATTTCTTCCCACAGTTGTTAAGTGAATTGCTGCCATTGATAAGCTAGTAACCTGGTGAATCTGGCTTCCCCATTGACTTTGCTTATCAAAAGGTTGCAAAAAGTGATCACATGACCCCAGGAAGCTGCAATGGTCGTAAGTATGAACCAGTTGCCAACCATCTGAATTCTGATCACATGATGATGGGGATGCAGCAAATATCGTAACTGTGAAAAACGATCATAAGTCACTTTTTTCAATGCCGTTGTGACTTTGAACAGTCACTAAATGAACTTGTAAGTCTAGGACCACCTGTACAATGCTAAAGGGAGCATTAACTGAAGCAAGGAAGGTGGTAAAAACATGTCACCGTTGTGGTCCAAAATGTGATGGGAACACAATCTTGTGTCTAGCCTGGGCTTATTTTCAGCAGCCAAATTAATCTCTAAGAAGGATGTCACTTCCTATAATGAAAAGGCCCTACCAGGTGCACTTCAGAAAGCCATAATAAAGGTCAGCCATAGCACGATGTATGCAGTACTTCATTACAGCTTTGTTTTACGATGCCATAAATTTTGTCAAATCTTTTCCTGGGGGCTGGCAGGAGAGGTAGCAAAGGCTTAGTGTACAGCTTCCTTTGGGATCTTCAGCTAGGACTCATTAAAAATTAGCCTGCTAATTTGCATATCTGCTGTTTGGAAGCCAACATGAATATGCATAGAAGCTCTTTGACTCGCCCCTTCAGAATTTTTTTTTAAAAGATGAACTAAATGGATAGGATCTTGTGCAACAACAGGCATACAGCTTCATTCGATAATACTAGAGCAGCAGGGAGACAAGGTTGGAATCAAGAAGACGATAAAATACAAATGACAAACCATCATTTTTCTCATCCCAGAAAGCTAAATAATGCAATGCAGCTTTCCCCCAAAAGAAGATACAAGTGGATAGAATTTACAGAGTAAATCAATGAAGGATTGGAATAAAATCAAAGTTGCACCTTCATCAATATACAATGTTAAAGGGAGCATTAATTGAAGCAAAGGAGGTGGCCCAAGCATGTCACTATGTCAGTGTTGTGAGCCAAACGGTGAGGGGCACACAATCTTAATGTCTACTCTGGACTTACTTTCAGCAGCAGAATTAATCTCCAAGAAGGATGTCACTTTATATAATGTGAACCTACAATGACACTTTTCTCTCTTTCTTGCTCTCTCTCTCTCTCACACACACACATACACACACACCAACCTTTCCCAACCTGGTTCTCTTCAGCATATGTCCATGCTGGCTTGAGAATCTGGTTGTCAAAGTCCAATACATTAGTGAGGCATCACTTGGAGAGGAAACACATACACACAAACTCATCTGGACATGCCAGCCTTGGGGAAATGAGAAGTTGCTCCTTGTCCAGCCAAACAGACCATGGTACCAAATAGGAACAATAGGTTCTTCACTCAGATTCCGCACAAGGTGAACAAAAGGAAGTATCTTTTTTCTCCCAGCATAGTCTGGAAGTGAAGCAGCTCCCTTGATTCCTACGCTCCAACATTTTAAGTGTTCTACAAATTAAATATTGGATTGGTTTCTCTTCTCACTGATATCTGGGAATCTATTTTCTGCATAGCGTGTGCTAAACAAAATCATCTTTTTACCCAAATCGAAATGAATTTGTTTGTAGCAGAAAGGAAACTTTTCCTCCCAGCAATAAAATTTTCGAGAAATATGACAACTTTTTAATTAAATGAAAGTTTTATTTCAGTATTCAAATTAGTCTCATAACTGCTTGGGGGAAGGGGGAAGGAGGGTACATGGAATAAAGCAATGCCCACCCTCCAAGACGGAGGTGGCAAAAGAGAGAAGAGGGGGGGAAGAGAGTGGGGGAACGCGCATCCCTTGCCTTCACTCATGCATTCAATGTTGACTATGACTAGAAACCAACAGTGAAGGATAGAATTTCACTCGTATTTAACCCCAGTTAATGCTATACATCTTAAATACACAATTCAGAAGTGTACATTATGTCATGCAGTCCTGTGATGGAATGACACCCTGGCCTGATCTCCTGTTGTCTTCATGATGCTCAGAATGTGGAGCTTAGGTAGGACAGAGAACTGGAAGAAGGGAAAGAAAGGAAATTCAGTGTATGGAATTCTTCAGTCCAATGGATTCTGGTTTTACTGCTAAGAGCATAAACTTAATAAAAATCATTAAAATGTTCTCAACGGTTCACTTCTTTAGTTGCTATGGCTGAAGACAATCACTGTTGAGGGCAGTGCATCTTCTACCTACTTTCCTTCAAATTAGTACAAGGAAATTAGATTCATCCAGACTCAATTCCCGGCTGCATTAATTCAGGCAGTGTATATTGATGAGAAAATACCAGCACCCCTTGCATATACACCAGATAGCAGACAGCGGAACTCTTTTTATTGTTGTTGAGCTCTCACAATGTCCCAATTATACTGTATGTGTGTGTGTGTGTGTGTGTTTAATCTAGTTTAACTTCAATACTCTTCATTCAAGCCTAAACTTGGGTGAAACTGTTGTTCCTGTTTCTATGAATAGCTACTTTAAGCTGTGGAACCATTTGTATTCCCTAAACTTGGTTGTTTTCCTGCAGATGTTTGATTATCCAACTAGGTAATATCATCGGTGCTAGAAGAGAATGAGGTTTGTGGAGAGGAAGGAGGACGACTGTGGGGTCCTTGGTGCTCTCATGGTTGTTTTCTTGCAGATGTTTCATTACCCAACTAAGTATCATCATCAGTGCTAGAAGGGAGTGGGTTTGCTCTCAACAGCCTAACCAGGGAGCAACCAAGAAAAAAACAATATTCCCCCCAGCACTGAGAGGGTAAGCAACAGAGAACAAACTCCACCCCCTCATGACTATTTGGGTCATGAAATCTCTGCAAGAAAACAACCAAGCTCAGAGAGGACCTCAGAGAGGACCTCAGAGAGGACTCCACAGCTCCATCTTGAATTGCAGATATTTTCTTCTCCTGGAGCTACTATAAGCACTACTAATAAACCGAGAAGGCCCAAGACCATCAAAAAAGCAAATTCAGTCCTTGAAACATGACTTCCATTGTTAAAACTTGTTCAACAAAATGTACATATTTTTAAAAAGACATACATTCATTTTATTGAATTCATGTCTATATAGGGCAGTTTAATAAAAAAAAACAGTGATCTGCAGGAACAGATCATCAGCTCAAGCATGTTTGCTTTACAAAGGCTGGAGGGAAGTTATACACCAAGGAGAAAAAGAAACTCCGCAAACTAGTTATTGCTAAGCATCCTAATATGAGGGCTAGAAAACTGAAGGACATAAGATGCAGCCCAGACTGAGAAAGACGTAAATGGTGTCATCTTTTCTTTTGGCCTCTGTAGGAAAGGCTGCATATTCAGTGCCAGATGACTCCAGTGAAAGCTTTGGATATCAATTTTAAAAAATCTAAGAAAGATTTCTGCGTTGCAGAATAATTTCTGCTGAATCAAGGAGATAAGATTAGTGGACCCATCATCTAACTCTGCAGCTGATTCTTCTGTTCCTACTCTTACCTTTTAAAATGTAGTCAGTCAGCAGTGTAGGGACTTTTTCGTTGTCTTCCTTCATGGCAAAGAGAACTGAGGAAACAAGTTGGGGCAAAAATCATTAGCGAGTCCTGTTTATGAGTTGTTTCTCTTTTTAACCTGCCTGGGCACTGAAACATCAACTATTCCCCTGCCACATTTACTCTACCTTCCACAACCAATCCTTATATGCCAAGTGAGGCAAGGAGCAAGATAGCACCCCATCAGTTCCAGATATGGAAGCAAACCAGACTTATATTCAGATCTTCTGCAACTTGCCAGTGTTCTGGACTACTTGAGACACAGGAGCTAATTTGGAGAGTCCAGAATTATGGAACCCATAGCTCTGGCTTGTATTCAATTTTATTTATTGATTAGCCCTTTGGGCCATATCAAGTGCAGAATTACAAAGACAAATCATTACAAAGGTTTGGTAAAACAAATTAAGTAAGATTGGAATAACTTGCAATTAAAATACAATTAGAATAAAATACGATCTAAAATAAAATCAGGATAAAATACAATAATTTAAAGTACCATTTAAATATAATTAAAATTATATTATAATGTCGCCCCTGCATCTACCCAATCAGTGTTAACTGCTATTAAAATTACATTGTTAGATCAAGTGGTCATTCTTACAATCTACCGCATTTTGCTGCACCAACTTTGCCCTCCTTTCCATCAACTTTACCACAAATTAATAATCCATTTTACCAACTGCAAGTTGGAACCTAACAAACAATATCGCAAAAAGTGCTCTTTAGACTTAGGGGTGCTGGTATAAAAGATCCTGCCCAGTTGATGTTCCCTCAGGTCTGAATATAGGGGGCAATCAAAAATTACGTGGGACGTTGTTTCGACTTCCCCCGTCCCACATAGACAGACCCTTTCCCTTACAGGAATACCCTTATATCTACCCCAGAGCATATTTGTTCCAAGTTGGTCCAACCTCAATTTTGTAAAGAATCTTCTCAGGACGGGAAACAAAGGCACAGCTAAATATTTTTTTATTTTGAAAATTTGTTTATTGGCTGATAACCAAGGGCAAACTTTTACTGCTGTCACCTGTGCAATATCCGATTGGGCACTTATGTCCTTAAATCTCTGTGCAATCCAATTTCGGATCTGCCTGTAGTCGTACTGCTGCCAATTTAAAGGGATACCAGAGCTAGATACCTGCTTCAGAACTCTTGATAACCAGTTATTTTTATTACTTGAGATAATCTGCTCCATTAGCGCTAATTTTGGTAACCTCCCTTCCTCCATCTCGATTATTCTCAACCAATAATAAACAGTCTTCAACAAGGCCCTAGTGCCAGTCGCATGGACTCCTGTTTCTGCCCTTACTACACATGCTGGGGTTCCAGGGGACACTGCCAAAATTCTCCTCAGGAACTTATTTTGAGGGGTTTCCAGCCCAGGCAGCTTAACTGACCCCCATATTTCTGCCCCATAGGTAAGTACTGGTTCAATTTTCGCCTGGAAGACCTTTAGCACTGGGATTAATGAAAATGGAGTTTTCTCTAAAATAAGTTTGTTTAATTGAGCCATCTGAGCCATGGCCTTCCGAGCTCCGGCTTTTACCTGCTTATTCCATTTGCCATTTGTCTGAAATACTAGCCCTAAATAGGTAAATGACTGAACTTGTTCTATTCTTCTGTCATTTAAAACCCATCTCCTCATATTTTGTTGCCTGCTAAATATCATTACCTTTGATTTCTCTATATTAATTGTCAGGCGATTTTTTATACAATATGCTGCCCCACCTCCCAAGTGACCTTCATAGCCCCACCTGTGAGGCCGACAACAAAATTATATCATCGGCATATAACAAGCAATTGACCTGTCTTGTTCCTATACTAGGCCCATGGAGTGATGTATCTTCCAGACATTTTGGGAGGTCATTTAAATATAAGTTAAAAAGTGTTGGGGCTAAAATGCAACCTTGTCTGACGCCCTTTTTTAATGGGATTGCATTTGTTACCGATCCTGACCTATTCACTCGAACTCTTACTTGGGTTTCCATGTATAACAGTCAAATTAAATATAACAATTTATCCCATAAAATTTTTCTATCAATTGTATCAAAGGCTGCCTTCAAATCTATGAATGCCACATACAGAGGTTTTTTCCAAGACTTAAACTTTGTTATTAGATGGTCCAGCACAAAACAATTATCCATAGTAGATCTTCCGCTCCTGAAACCTGACTGCTCTTCAGCTAAGATATTATTTCTCATTATCCAGTCCTCTAATTTATGAAGCAAGTGCTTAGCATAAATTTTTGCTGAAATATCGATTAGACTAATTAATCGAAAATTATCTGAGTTATCTCTAGAGCCTTTTTTATGTAAGGGGATAATTATTGATGAATGCCAACTGGCAGGAATTTGCCCTGTTCTATTGATAAAAGTAAAGAGACCCGCCAGGACGGGCGCCCACCAGGCTATGTTATCTTTAAATAACGATGCCGGGAGCGCATCCTGTCCTGGAGCTTTGTTTGTCTTCAGGGAGGAGATTAAACTCCTCACCTCTGTGATTGACACTTCTTTCCACTGCGGTAAGGCTTCATATTCCTGTATCAAGCTCGGAGAGGATATAAGCTCATCAGAGCTTTCTGCTGCTGCTGGCGTGGCCAAATGCTTCTCCCATCTTTCTGCACTAATGTTTGGGTCACTTATTAGTTTTCTATCTCTAATAATTTTTGAGACCTCCAACCAGAATAGTGTGGGTGAGGCCACCTTTGCTGCCTGTTCTAGACCAGCCCATAAATTGTCAATATACAAGGCCTTTTTTCTCTTCAGTAGCTGTTTATATTTCTGCCTTATGGTAATATACTCCTTCTGTAGTTCCATGTTTGGGCTGATTAAGTATCTCCTAAGTGATTTCCTAAGCTGTTTTTTCTTTTCCTTACAGTCATTATCAAACCATGTTGAGTAACTAGAATCAGACTGGCCCATTGGCTTGGTAGTGATGGAAAAATGCTTCAATTTATGGCATATTTCCACAAAACAAACTATAGGCTCTTGTTCACCCGTACTGTTTGAGCATATATGCGCTAAGGCTTCCATACATGGTGAAATCATGAATTCAGTCACTGCTTTGCTATCAACCCTCTTCCATGTTAATCTTCTCTCTTGGGCTATTTCTAAGTTGAGGCCTATTTGTTGGATTGTTTGATTCCTTTTCCTTAAATCTGAAGGGATTGCCAGGGACGTCACAATCGGAAGGTGATCACTTTCTGGCCTTGGTAACGTCAAGACCGAAGTTGCCCCTGCTACTAGGCTGTGAGAGACACAAAAATAATCAATAGAACTACATGCCTTGGGGCCAAAAAAAGTTATGGGGTACCTTCTGAGCTCCGAGTACTGGCCTACAATTTGGAGGTTACAGTTGTATACCATAGTTAGAAATTTCCCCCCATCTTTGTTCTTTTTCCTGTCTTGGGAGACCCATGATTGTTGGTTATGTAAATATCCCTCTGGAATTGTACCGTTTTCAATAAAACATTCCAACGAGGGACCCACACGCACATTAAAGTCTCCTGCCAAAATTAGAGGTGTTTTTGTGAATTTTTTCCATATATCTAATATTTTTACCTCTAGAGCCTCCCACAAATCCCCCATTGCTGGGTTGACATACACATTTGCAAATATCATTGACTTCCCTTCATATGCCAAATGGATTGCTTGAAAAAATAGAGGGCCATCCTCCAAGCATATCTCATTTCCCTTCCATCCTAGTTCGGCTTTTACCAAGATGCCCAATCCTCCAGAGACTCTTCCATTTTTAGCTACTCTCTTTGCTGGCAGTTGCCAAATATTAAACCCGGGGAGCTCAATTGGGGTCTCATCGCTGCTAACCCATGTCTCCTGCAAGGCAATTACATGGTACCTATTTAAAAATTTAATACAGTCATCTGTGCACCAACTTCCTCTCCATCCTGCCACATTCCAAGAGAGGAAGTGCACTCTTGAAGGACGTGGTTGCTCACTATTTCCTAGTCAGGCTTCTTGGATAATCTCTCCTACCCCTCCTCCCTCATTTACACACACACATCCATTTAATCGCCTGAGTTCAATAGAAGTCTGTTTGGGCGTCATTGCACTGCCTGTTACTTTCGGACTTGCAGGTCCATAGGCTCTATTAATCTCTGCCTCCACAGTAAATGATTTTGCATGAGGCACCACGTTTGTGTCGTTTCTTGGTATCATCTTTGCCACTAAGGGGGATTGGGGGATTCCTTCCTGGGTGCCTTCCATCTCCGATGTTTGTCCCACAACACTTTGTGTTATCAAATCTACTGTCTCTGGTACCTTGTGGTGTATAGACGTGGGCATCAGGCTTCCTGGGTTTATAGGCTGCTGACTCTCCGGAGCTGCATCGTGCCTTGAAGGGGGTAGAGCTATCGACGCTAAAGGAGCAGCAGAGGAAATAGTCTGCTTCAGCAGCTTCCTCGTCTCTTTAAGTTTTTTAAGTACTTCTTGCTGCTCCATTTGTGAAAGTGAGGAAAAAGTTTCCAAACAGGCAGAATCGAATGTCTCATCTTGTACCAAGCCAACTGAAGGACGTTTCACTTCAGCTGGGTCCAAAACCCTAACTGACATTTCCTCTGTAACGCTAAATCTCCTCCCTACCTCGGCCAGCCTGCTTTCCCTATTCAGTCCACTTTCCCAAACAGCTGTCCCATGCACTGCCACACTCTCCCTAGGGGCTCTCTGAATTAGCGGGATGACCTCACCACTAGAAAAAACTCGGGTAGGTAAAATTTGATAATAAGCCAAGAATCCTCTCATTCGCATAAGCAGGCTTGGGAAGAGCTGTTGTTTGAACTTAAAAAGAATTCTGAAATAATTATCACATTGTGGAAGATGTTCATATGCTGCCAAATCTACTGCCCCCTTGTCAACCGAATAAGCTGTGACAAAGAGGTCACTATCTGTCTTTTTGAAGACCATCTACCCACATTTATCTCAGAATTATATATATTCAATACAATCTGCTCCTTCAATAATCGCCTGTTTCACCCCCTACTCCTGTACCGTGGGATTTCAGGTCCAACCAGCTCACCATCTCTTGCTTTTTTTCCATGTTTACAGTCAATATATTGTCCGCTTGTTCTTTCCCTTGGTTGCACCATCTGGCCAGGTCGTTCTGTCTGACAGCCAGTTGAACATACCTGCGGCTTTTTCGTCTGTGCCGCAGCAATAAAATTGATCACAGAGTCCAACTTTAAACGCACCTCTACAAATTGGTCAAAAATGGCCAAGACTGTCTGAGAAGTGAGCATACTGTGTCGGCTAATGAAATCCCTTGTACTAACATTTAGCTGGTTTTCAAGTCCTGAAGCTAATTCACTATGGTTGTAAAACTCCGACTCTAAGCCCTTGTCCCGGCCTGGAGCCAATTCACCCAAAGTTGCTGAGTCATTTGTCATCAAATTACGCAGAGGGGTTTGCAAGCTTCCCAGCTGACTTCCTGATTGATTCTCCTCTGCCTGCAATTCCCACTCCAGGGTGGAATCCCCAAACAATGCCAAAACATCACAGCTAACCGGCAGGGAAAGGGGGGAGGATGCACGACCCACTGTTGAGTGCAAAGGCTGGCAAAATCCGTCAATCTTCTGTTGCTTTTGAGGATTGGTTCCACCTTCCTTACTGTTTGGAGAGCAATATGCCGTCTTTCTTTTCTTCCCCTTGGCAGAGGCCATCCAGACTCCAGTCAAACACAGCTGCAAAGGTTCTTCCCTGGGGCAAATCAGTCGCTATATGAATAAGCCACAGTCAGGATCTTAGGTTGTCTGAGCACTGGATGACTGCCATGGATAGCTGGTTTGCTTAGTAGGGAAGACTTACTTCCTCTCATTCACTAAATGCTTCACCAGCTGGAGTAAAAGCTGAGGTAAAAAGCCAGGATAAAAAGTGAACCTTTCGAATAGTAAAATTAATAGCTAAAAGTTAAAAAGTTAAAAATTAAAATTGAGAGTTAAAAATTAAAAATAAAAATAGAGAATAAAAAGTAAAAAGGGGAAATAAAGGTTAAAA
This sequence comes from Pantherophis guttatus, assembly GCF_059756535.1. Lineage (NCBI taxonomy): Eukaryota > Metazoa > Chordata > Lepidosauria > Squamata > Colubridae > Pantherophis > Pantherophis guttatus. The sequence goes on along the minus strand of NC_142071.1, from coordinate 16,665,331 downwards.
TTGATTTAAAAGTTAAAAGAGTATTTTAAAAGGATTTAAAAGGGATAAAAATAGAGAGTAAAAAGGAGAGCAGGCACAAAGCTGCTACTCAATCCACAGAGTTCTGATGACATTGCAGCTCTGGCTTGTAACTACAAATCATTTGGGAAATAGCCCTATTCCTACAGCATTTGGCACTTAAGATGAGTCCTTCACTTTATTGGTCCTGTTTTAAGAAGATCTGAATTTCAGAATTGCACAGAATCACACAGAAGGCCCTAAATGCCATCAAGCAAGCAGAAACATATTTTATGCATTTTAGATCAAGACAGGGATACCAAAGTTAGAAACGGCTGGCATAGAAAAAGAGGGGAAAGAGGCCAGGGCAGGTTGCCCTGTGTTTTGCACAGTTTTAGGTCTGTGTTGAATTGCAGAGCTGCCTGGTGTTAATGTGACAGTTACCAGATGTTGTTAAAGGAAAGCTATTAAAGGCCTGTGCTGTAAAGATATTCTATGATCCCATCAAGGTTCTTAGCACAATGGTTAATTTCAATCACTGGCAAAACTTAACACAGCCTTCTCTGCTCTTAGCTACAGGGAGACTGCAAACACACTTTGGGGCATGTTGGTTGGAATTCTGGAAGCAGCAGTCCCAGTAGTTTGAATTTGGTTTTTAGAATAAGACATGGGCAATGAACTCAATCCAGAAATAGGAAAGGCTACCATTTTCTTTTTTTTTTTTATTGAAAAAGTTTTACAAATACAAATTTTCCCCCTTTCCCCCCCCACTTTCCCTCTCTAGTCCTCCCTTACCCTCCCCTCCCCCCATGGCTTCCCCAGGATGAAATCCAAATCCAAATCACATTATATAATACTTTACCGCCCATCTACTCTACCCCCTGTGTAGTATACATTTCTTCCTGACATTCTAGTATTCTATCCCCTGTATACTATACATTTCTACACAACATTCAACTAAAAGTTATCTGGTACTTCCTAATTTAATATTTATTCTGCACATAATCTATCCATTTCTTCCACTCCACTCTTGGGTCCGGTCTTTTATGTATGCTGATATCTTCACCATTTCTGCGAAACTGGCCACCTTCAGAGTCCATTCTTTAATAATAAATATAACATTCCTTTTCCAATATTGAACAATCAGTAACCTAGCCTAACACCATATACCATATCAATTTTGTTTCACCCACTTTCCCGCAGGTCCACCATATATAATAATTTATAGCATCTAAACAGTCACATCAAATCCTTCTTCCAACAGTGTATTTAATGTCTTTAGTTGCCATCTGCCATCATTGAAGAGTACTTCTATATATAACCTCCCCCGAATGACTTTATATTTATATTCTGTATGATATCTTCTATAAAGTCTTTCATCTAGATTATTAATTCCATCGAGCATGTTAGGGTAACAACCAGATCAACTGCACATGCCCTTATTCCATAATCCCCATAATCCTCTTGCCTCATGGCTATTCCCTTCAACGTACAGATAATCCATCTTTCTTAAAATCTATAATAGAAAGTTCCAATTCACTCGATTACAGGCCTTCTCCACATGCTTAAACACCAGCACTGCAGGGATCTGTTTATTCTTCTCAAGATAGTCCAATAAATCTATAATTTGCCTCACATTGTCTTTCATATATCTGTCTTCTATAAATCCTGCTTAATCATGAATCAGTTCTTAAATAACTGGCAATAATCTGTTGGCTAATAATTTTGCAAAAATTTTATAATCCATATTCAGGAGAAATATTGATCTAAAATTTTCTAGTTTTGTGGAACCTGCTTCTTTTCTTGCCTTGTGCTGGCTTAGACCTCTGTTGTTGTTGTTTTTCTGGAATTTGTTTGTAGGCTGATCAAGTTATACGCTGGTCTTTAACTTTGTAGGACATCAGATCAAGATCCAAAGCCACTTCTCTTGTATTTTTAGGTAGTCCACCTATAACCTTTACAGGAAGATTCGGGAATGGTTCATCCAAAAAGCCCCCTATGGTTCCTTGTATTTCCATTGGCTCCATCTCCATCTGCTTCCACTGGACTTCAGTCTCTCGTTCAATTTGCTTTTCTTTATCACCCTCCTGTATTCCTAATACTGAAGATGTACATGGAGATGTTGGGCCAATTTTAAAAACATTAAGATAAAATTCTTCCGCTTTTTCAACAGTATTTAATCGATATTTTTCTCCTTAATACCTCAATATTATGCCAATTGGAACATCCCATCTAAATGAAATTTGTTGTTTCTTTAGTTCAGTCACAAAAAATCCAAAATCCTTTCTGTCTTTTAGCATCTTAGGCGGCAGCTCTTTATAAATCGCAATCTCCCTTCCATCCACTTGTAGGGTAGAAACAAAAGACTTTTGCAAGATGTCATTTCTTATTCTTCTATCTGTGAAGTATATCACCACATCTCTGGGCAATTGCCTTTGCCTTGCCACCCAAGAATTGACTCTGTAAATCTTGTCAATTTTGGACAAAACCTCTTCAGGGCTAACCTTTAGCATCACAGCCAAAGCATCAGCACAAATCCTTCTCAAATCTCTATTGTTTTCCTTTATCCCCCTCAGTCTTACAGCAAACTCCATAAATTTGAATTGCATCATTGTCACTTCATTTTCAATCCTTTGCATTTTATTATCCACATTGTAAATCTTATAATCAGCTTTCTTCATTTTAGACTCTACTTCTAAACTAATTTCTTCCACTTTTTTATCAATCTGGACAATTACTTCTGAGAAGCCAGTCAGAACTGTCAAAATATCTCGCTTCATCTTGTCATACTTTTCTTGAACCACCTCCTTAATTTCCTGTTGAAATTTTTCAAATTTCTGGTCCATAACTGCATCTTGTTTCATCAGAGCCACAATAATAAATTCCTTCAAGTCTTTAAAATCAATCTCCTGGCTCTGGCTCTGGGTCTGCAAGCTTAAAAACTGCTCTTGTGACTTATGAGTGGGGGAAAACCCCCCCCTACAGCTTTGTTGTCTGGCTTTGAAGCCATTCTGCCACGCAGACAAACTCTTTTTAAGAAGGAAGTCTTCTCTCCCTTTACCACCACAAAATCCTCTCAGAGTTAATCAAGTCTCTAAGGGAGAAAGAACATAAAGACACTTTGGGAAAAAAAACTTTTCCCTTCTCTTCTAGACAGCGCTGTTGTTTTAGATACTTTGTAGCGTACTGAGACAGGCAAATCCACTTTCACTTTCAGCTTTTTTCAAGCCGCTAAAGCCGGACGCCATTTTAAACTTTCACTCTTCTCTTTCTCCATTCTCAAATTCAATCACAGGGCTATTATAAATACTTGCAGTTTTGAGTTTCAGATCCAGATTTCACCCTGTTTATTTTTAATAAATCTTTTGACTTTCGCTGATTACGTTGGTCACGTCGTCTGGCTCTGCTATGTGCAGAGTTCCCCCGGAGTCCGGAGCCTCGGCGAGCTGGATAGGGAGCTTCATCCTGCTTCCTCCCCAGAAGCAAAAAAGACAATCTGGGGACTTCACAGGGGCTCTACCTGATCTCGCCGGCTCTTCTCACGTTTCCTCAAAGAAACGGAGTTTTTCGAGCCACCTCTCAGCTGTAGAGGCGGCTCTTTACGGGCGGCGGGGCTGGCGGTCTTAAAAGACCGTCTAGCGACGACAACGGCGCCAACCGGAAGCCGAAAGGCTACCATTTTCTAATGTGGAATGTTGAGCTGATTTCTTCTTCATATAGACAAAAGTGCCAATCCAGACTCTCAAACAAATTCCACCTTGGTAGACAGGCCTTAGTTGATTAAATATCTGAAAATGTGTATTTAAGTGAGGAGGGAAATAAAATTGGAGGATAAATGTTAAAAAGGAATCTCCTGTTAGGGAAGGACTATGAAACGTGAAATGAATTTAATCTGTTTTTATCCAGAATGTGGGAAAACCATACATTCAAATTGGATACTAGACACATTATTCATTAACTGTTGGTTGTAGCTTGGATACAAGGTCCAATATTTTGAGGATCTGCTTGCTCTGTGCATCTTATTCGGGAAGTTTTCTTTCAACCCAGTAACCTGATCTCATCTAAGTATATTTGCATCATGATTTGAAGCAGTGTTGCATAGTTAGTTAGACAAGGGAAAAAGAAGCCGGGGTGGAGGGGACAAATTTATCCCGGGTAACCTCTTTGCTTCTAGAAGCTCTGCTTCTAAACAGAAATTGTCATTTGTACAAAACTCACTGTGTGCACAAAATAGCCATTCATAGCTCTCTGCTCTTTTCAAAAGAAGACGGGGTTTGTTCCAGTGAGTGCAAAACACAGTTGCCATAGAAACACAAAGGGAGACAGATGATTCTCCCAGAATGCACAAAGGATCATCACAACATCTCAACCTTTTCATTTTTGTTCCACAAATCATTTAGTCAGAGTTAGGGAGGCTAAATCCCATCGCTGGCAAATTCAGATGTTTATAAAATAGCTGCTGAAGTTATTAACTAATCTATTATTCTAGGACATATTGGGTTGGTTTTTTTGCAATGATTTCTTAGCAAAATATTTTAGGAACTGCAATAAGATCTAAAACAACAACTTGCAAGCTCTAAAACAACCATTTATCTCAACCCAGACAATCTGTATGCCGCCTTATTAGCTCACACATGTGTTTTTGCACACATTCCAATGCATACACATAGAGGAGGAAAGGGAATTACATTCACTCCAACTGGCAACACTTAGATACCACTCAGAACTGTTCAGAATTTTGGATAGATTGAATGAACAGCAATGCTGGTACATCTTTCCTTAATTAGTCACACTTGGTTTCTCCTGTCATCAGAAAGAACTAAATAACAAATAGAAATTATTTCCCTGGTTTGGAATAGCCACAAATTACAGGGGTAATGATTCCTCTAAGGACCAAATATAGCCTTAAACCCCCAAAACCCATTAAAAAGATGGGCAGTTAGATTTCTCCAAAAAAAATAATGCTACAGGAATATAACCTTTACTTTTCTCCTTTGTGATTAAGGAAATGTTTTAAATTAAAGATGTTTTCAATACTCTCTCTCTCTCTCTCTCTCACACACACACACACACACACACACACACACACGGCAGATCAGGAACTTAAATTCTAACACACATAACCTGACATAGTATAAACTTACTGTTTGTAAGCATTTGCAAGTCCTCAACTGACGGAGGTGCCCCTTTCTTCTCATAGGGAATGACAGTGTTCAAATACTAAAAATAAGAAATACTGGCAGTTATAAATCTTAGCCATTCTTCCAATCAGAAGCAACCAACCTGACCTTTGCTTTGTTTCCAAAAGAGGAATGACAGACAGTTCACACAATCGATAAATAAGATAACAACATATTTTATCTACAATCTGTGTCATTACCAGTCAGAGGGTTGGGAAATGTGAATAATAAAAATAGTAAAAATAATACTGACTAGGAGCAACAATTGACTGAAGACAAGGGCCTGGGTTCCTTAATCTCAAGACTACCTTCAGTTGGTCAAGACCAATCTTCTACAAAATGGTAATGTTATTTCAACATTCTACATGGGCTGCCTTTGAAAAATATCTGGAAGTTCAGTTACTTCAAATGCAATGAACCAAATGGCTTTGTGTAGGTCTATATTTGCAAATATGTCACCTCTCTTATGGAACTGCATTGGTTGCTGATTTGCTTCCAGGCACAATTCAAGGTGCTGAATGTACATCATCTTTATAGCCCTACATGCCTTGAGGGAAGGTTATTTGAAGGAGCATCTTTTCCCAATTACATCTACTCGATCCACCAGATTGGGGAGACAGAGTATAATATGGGTACCCATCATCAAAGAGGTCCACCTAGTGGGACCAAGACAAAGGCCCTTTTCCATAGTGGTTCCATCCCAGTGGAACATTCTCCCTGCAACAACAATCACAACCTTAACCTCAGATAAACTGTATCTTCTGGGTGAAACTATTACACTCTTACCTGTTTTTCAGATGCTGAATTTCCAAACGTCTGCCGGATTCCAGTTTGCAGAATATTTGAAATTCCTTCCATACTGAACCGCTATAAAGAGGAGAAAACAGAACTCTGAGGACTTGTTCTTAGATTCTTAATTGCTACTACAAGACTGTCTAATAATTAGACACAACACATTGGGCAGAGCAAAAGGAGCAGAAGTTTGACAAAATTCATCACCATTCTGCCCCTATAGATTTTGGGTTGAAAAGTATTTGGTAGAAAATTAAACTGGAGCTCTTGATATGCATCTAAACCACAACTCTCAATTGCTCAATAACAACAGATGCTACAGGAAGTACCAACAATAAACCTTAATGGCACAACTCATGTTCTAAGGAAGAATGTATATCCAAGATCCTAGATTTACATATATACCTTATCTATATCCCAATATAAAATTAACCAGACAAATCGAGAAATTCCAATTAAAAGAAACCAGTAAATCAGTCTTCCCTAATTTGTGCCCCCCTCCAAGATGGAAACCAGAGGCAATTTCTCAGCCGATTAGATTTTCTGAGTATTACCATTCCTTTCACATCTGGAAGATCCTGGGTGGGGAACGCTGTAAAACAGTTGTGCAGGGTGAAGTATTTCAGTCATAAATTGCTAAGAGTATCCTAAAATCCCTCTAGGATAATTTTTCAATAACTAGACCATCAGCCAGAAGCCAGCATCAAATTCTCACTGGAGAAGAATTCACTGAACAGACAACCATCCACAACACCTTTGTGAATTTGTCACAATTGCTCATTTCCCAGCTCCCTTAACTAAATGAGCACCTAGCAAAATCACATTAAGAGAGTTTGTAAACAATCTTAAAAGTAAGAGGTGGACAGGAATCTTAAAACGATGCTGTTCTTATTTCTATTCCTCCTTTTTAACAGAAAGCCATCTTCTTCAGGGAATTCTCACTAACCTTAAGAGGCATCTGAGCTGCCCTTTCTATTCGATTGTTTTGCAGACTCAGCCCTTTTTCTTTCCTCCTCCTCTTCATCATCTCTCGATGTTCTTTCTGCTTGTTCTGCACCTCCATCAGGATGGTGATGAAGGAGTTCTTCACCTCCTTCTCAAACTCCAGCTCATCTCGACAAGCCAGTTGCTGCACCAGCTCCTCCGAGTAATCCTGAATAGCACCTTCCACTCGATCCAGGAGCTCCAGAAGCTCCGAGACAGACATGTGCCCCAAACCTAGGAAGAAACAAGTGTGCCTGTTCATATGAAAGGTGGACCACTCTGACCAAGGTCATGATAAGGAGTTTAGTGCTAGAATCTGTGCAAAGCTCTGTTAGATGCTTACAAATTGCAGTGTTAAGTGCCAAGGATCATTAATAATGTCAAGTATTATTTTTCAGGACATTTTTCACAACACCCATAATGGATTCATTAATTAGTGATGTCACTTTAGTACATGAATTGGTTAAACTGGGATGCATTTGGAAATGAAAAAAATTAATTGTCTCAGATGAAAGAAAACATACATGCAGTAAGATTTTAGAAGAGGCATTCTAACCCCTTTCATTCTTAGCAAGGAGGAATGCCTCTTAAGATGATTGCTTATTAAACCTTGGTTTTAAAATAATTCAAATTACCTGCCCAGTGTATCAGTCAATCAAAATGTTACTCTAATTCAGTGTTTCTCAATCTTCGCAACTTAAGATGTTTGGACTTTAAATCCCAGTATTCCCCCAGCCAGCATGTGGTTACAGAAACTCTAGGAGTTGAAATCCAGACATCTTAAAATTGTCAAGGTTGAGAAACACTTGTTGAATTAGTGAAATAATAGACTGCAGCCCCAATTATTTTAGATTATTAGGGAGTGGAATTTTAGGTCACCAAGCCAAGAATCCAAAAATAGGATTGCAATCTGCTTCAAGAAATCTCAGCAGAAATGCTGTTTTACCTACTGAACTTGGAGGCAACCAAGATGTGGCCGGCCCAGCTTTGTTCCCCACTAGACGTTTCCCCAAATGTGAAAATAATTCCATAGTTTTTGTATTTCGTATGCATTCACAATATGTGTTCACAGACTGCATACAAGGAAACAGATGAGCATATTTAAGTCAGGGATACTGACTTAAAGGCACATACACTGGGACTGAATGATTGGTAGAGACTTTCTGTGGCAAATGTGTGTCCCTTAAAAGCATGTTGTGGTCTTCCTTAATGAGTAAAACATTCATAGATGAGTCTCTTTAAGAATTACAGTGATTTTTTAAATGGCTTGGTGTTCAATTTATAATTGGGTTGAAGGTTCTGGTGTCTGTGTGCTTTTATTTGCTTCTTTTTTCACCTGGGCACCTTATGTTTGTGGCTCTGAGAAACTGTAACTCACCCCAGGTTCTAGGAATGGGGCAGCCTACAAATAAATAAATCAGCATTAAAGACTGCAAAAACTGGAAAGATTAGTTCACACTTCAAAAGCATATTCCATTTGTATCATGGAATTTGTGTCTTGTTTTGAGATAAACTTCTAAAATGTCAGAGGTACAGACTTCTGGATAAATAGAGAATGCAAAATTAACATCTTCCTTTCCCTTTACCCTGCCCTCAAAGCTAAAAGTCAGGCAGAATTTAGCAATAACAATAGCACTTAGACTTATATACCGCTTCACAGTGCTTTACAGCCCTCTCTAAGCAGTTTACAGAGTCAGCCCATTGCCCCCAACAATCTGGGTCCTCATTTTACCCACCTTGGAAGGATGGAAGGCTGAGTTAACTTTGAGCCTGGTGAGATTCGAACTGCCAAATTGCAGTCAGCAGTCAGTCAGCAGAAGTAGCCTGCAGTACTGCATTCTAACCACTGCGCCATCATGGCTTTTTTCTGCTCTTCTCAAAATAGTAAATTTAAGTAAATTTAAAATATTTTCCCAGCTCCACAGTACTGAAGTACCCCCCCCTCCTTCCTTGAAAAAGATACCAGCAGAACAACTAAATAATCCCATGTCATGACTAAGAAATTGAGTAGATTTCATCCTTCACAGCAACATCTTGGTGCAGTAACTTGAAGAAGAGAAGATACAGTGCAGCTAAAATGAATCTATACTTTAGGTTCTGTTTCATAAAAGTCATCCTACATTTGAAAGAGGATAGAGCTATATTGCTTTATATCGTGATTTAAATTTTGTTTGCTTGGCTATTTGTCACTCCTTTCCTGCACTTGCAATATAGTTTCTTATCTCCTAATCACAGACATGTTAGACTATGCAGCATTATTAAAAATAATCTCCATTGAGAAGGCTGTATGGTGCAAATCTGGTTTAAAAGGAAAGGAAACATAAGAAGGTCTTTAGGGTCTTGATATGCTCTTCCACAATTAGCACAAAGAGAACAAATATCTGCACACATCAATATGAGTAGAGTAGAGTAGAGTAGAGTAGAGTAGAGTAGAGTAGAGTAGAGTAGAGTAGAATAGAATAGAATAGAATAGAATAGAATAGAATAGAATAGAATAGAATAGAATAGAATAGAATAGAATAGAATAGAATAGAATAGAATAGAATAGAATAGAATAGAATAGAACAGAACCGAACCAAACCAAACCAAACCAAACCAAACCAAACCAAACCAAACCACCTGGTACAGTATATTTTTGTCTGCTTTGAAGAAAGGGAAAGGAAGCAAGGAGGGGAGAGGAGCACAGAGAGGAGAGGAGAGGAGCACAGAAAGGAAAGGAGAGCAGAGGAGAGGAGAGGGGTGGGGAAGGGATGGGATGGGAGGGAGGAGAAGGAGAAAGAGAAGGAGAAGGAGAAGGAGAAGGAGAAGGAGAAGGAGAAGGAGAAGGAGAAGGAGAAGGAGAAGGAGAAGGAGAAGGAGAAGGAGAAGGAGAAGATTTTTGTGCAAATCCATATCATTACTTTCTTTTTTCACTGATGCAATTGAACTTTGGGGCAGGCAATGCGTAATAACCACAACAGACCTGCATATCACAGAGACAAGTCATTCTCACCAGAGTTAGGTAGGTTACAAACACAAGACAGCCAGAGGGAAATATTCACAACTGCACAACAGAAAGAGCTCTGTGTCTGCTAAATGTTTCATTGAGTTTTGTACCATGACAGTTTGGCTTCTGGAATCGTGCAATCCTAGTTCCATCATCCCATTAACCTCCTCACTATCTGAGGGAAAAGAAGTAAGCTTTTTTACACAGCTGAATCAATATCACCCCGAATTGGACCACTTGAAGTTGCAGATGGGAATTAGATATTTGTTGTGTCACGTGTTTGCTTGATGTTTCTCCCTCAAGTCTTAATATTCACCATACAATATTTGTAAATATGTGGGCGTATGCATTAGCTATCCTCTCAAGCAGAAGAATCTGAATTGCTTTGTTACAGTCTGAAATGGTACAACCCAGGAAAAACTGCAGGGATAGTTGTACAAACTAGCTGTCAAAGGACAACAACACTTTACTTAGAGAGAAGACATGTTCCTTTCAATGCACCACATCTTCTTACCTTCACATGACCAATTGTTGTTCAGGCTTTGTGACAAGGCCTGAATTTCCTGCAAAAGGATGGAATCAGCCTGACTGCTTGTGTCCCCACCATCATCCTTCTCTAAAATTTCTTCTTCCTCTTCAGGGTCAGGGGAATTTTGCATCATTTCCTCAATTTCTTCAATCACCTGCAAAAAGAACAGTTGGTCAAATCAATTAAAGGTAATGGCTGGCTTCAGTGTGTCAGAAAAGGAGATGTTGCTATGGAAACCTTATAGTTGAAAAACTCAAATTCCCAATTGGGCTATAAACCACGCAAGACAAATGGAGGGACTTTTTTCTCCAACAAGTAAAAATACAGTCAGGGATACTTTAAAGCCTTATTTTAGATGCCCAAAACCAGAGTGTGATTTTTTTAAAAGGAATATAAAAGTGCCAGTGCTAAGTCAACACCCCCTCCACAGTGAAATCTTAAGAAGGAAAGAAAAGCTCCACTAGCCCAGCTTTCTTTCTGATGATGCCCAACCAGGTGTTTGCAAACCAGAAGGTGGAGATATTATTATTGTGGTTGGTTGCACAGCCAGCCAGATGCTTAGACTGAACTATTTTATCCACTTTTATCCACTGATCAAGTCCTTCCCAAGGAGCCGGAATGGACAGATGTTGATGTTTGATGATAAATATATTGCTGCGTTTAAACATGTTTAAAGATATTGCTGCGAGATGTCAGCTGTTCCTGTTACTAATCTCAAGGATCCGACCCAATAACAGACATAGACTCATTTAATATTTAAACAGGTATCCTTTTATTAACATTGATCTTCTCATTACAGCGATCTGTAATGATCTGGAGAACATCTGGAGCAGCGTGGAGCAACCTTATATACCTGGGAGGTGGAGACTGAGGTAAGGAGTGGTCTAGGGGGGAGGTGGATGTATGGATTATGTGACTTAACCCTTGCAGTCCTGGGTCATGTGTACCTACTTGTGTGGGTAAGGCATTTACACGTGACAAATCCCCCTCTAAATGCCTAACCCACATGTGTGTGTTCTGTGTTTGGGGAGGAGTACAGAGGAGAACGCATAGTTTGGACACTAGGTAGGTGTGCTGCTTGCCCTGCAGGGGTTTCGTTAGTATGTCTGCCGTTTGTTCTTCGGTGTCGCAATGTGTGGCTTTGATGAACCCTATTTTTGAAAGTTGTCTCACATGTTTGTGCTTTATGTCGATGTGCCTGGATCTCTGGCCTATGGCATCTGCCCCTGTACTGGGCTGTTGTTGAGGAAGAACACGTAAACTGAAGTGCTCTTCCTGCTCTTTACATCTCCTGCCCAGTCAGCATCCGCGTAGCAGGTGAGGGTTGGTTCATCAAGTGTATCTGGTTCTAAGCATAAGCATGCGTCTGAGCTGCACTTCAGGTACCTGAGTACCCTCTTGACTACTTCCCAGTGGTATACGGTGGGTTTGCCTACGTGTCTGGACAGTAAATTGACTGATAGGGCGATGTCGGGCCTGGTCCAATTGGCAATGTACAAAAGTGACCCTATGGTTGACCTGTAGAGCGTGTTGTCTTTGAACTCGGGTGCTTCACCATACATGTTCTTTACAAAGTCTGGTTGCATGGGTGTTTCACTTTGTTTGGCATCTGCCATGTTACACTTGTGTAATAATTCAATGATTTTCTCTTTTTGGGACAAGCGAAATCCCTTGGGTGTTCTATTGATTTGTACACCCAGATATTTGTTTATCTTCCCTAAAGATTTTAGTGAGAAATGTTCACCTAATTTGCTGGTGAAGGAGTCACATTTTTCTTTGTGTTTGCCAATGTACAATATGTCATCCACGTAGATGAGCACGTATTCCAGGGAACCGCCATCCCTTCTGACGAAGAAGCAGTTGTCTGCTGGTGTTGCAGTGAATCCCATCGCTTCGAGCACCTTGACCAGACACTTGTACCACCATTTCCCAGACTGCTTCAACCCGTACAAGCTTTTGTTGAGCAGCCATGTGTCACCCCTGCGTGTGTCCCTGCTGTGTGGTGCCTTAACATAAATCTCTTTGTCCAGTTTGGCCTGTAGGTATGCAGTCTGCACATTGAACTGGTGTACTTCCAAACCTAGGATGGAGGCAATTACTAAGGCGCTTTTAATGCTCTCTGCTCTCACGGTGGGCGAGTAGGTTTCGGTATAGTCCTCTGGGCATTTTTGAGCAAACCCTTGAGCCACCAACCGGGCCTTGTACAGTGTCTTGCCATCCTCTAGTGTTTTGATTTTAAATATCCATCTAGTTTCTATTGGGGACTTATCTTCTGGAACTTTGGCAGGTGTGAACACATTTAACTCTTTTAGACTGCTCATTTCCTTTTCCATGGCTGTCTCCCATTTTAATTTTTCTTTCTGGGGGAGTTTGAGCACTTCCTCGTACGAGTTTGGAGTAATTGGGTTGGCATGTATGTGGAGTACGTAATCCTCAAGCCTTTTGGGGATCTGGTTCCTGCTTTTTTTTTTTTTTTTTTAATTTGATTTATACGCCGCCCTTCTCCGGAGACTCAGGGTGGCTTACAATGCGTTAAGCATTGCCCTAACAGGTCTGTTTGGAATCGATTCGGTGTCGTGTAGGTACTTTGATTCTTTCTGTGTGAGTGTGTCTATCTTTATCTTGGGGTGGTCTCCCTTCCACTCACTGATTTTGACTCCCTGGTGTATGGGTTTGTGTTTCCTTTCTCTCTCGCTATCTAAAGTGGTTTGTTTGGCCTGTTCTTGTGTGTTGTGCTTTATCTCCTGTCTGGGGAGTATTTCGTTGAGGTGTATCTTGGACCAGTTCACTTGTTCATGGAACACTGCTGTCCTAGATACGATGAACCTATTGTTACTGTCTATAAATCTGAACCCCTTGGTGCCTGATTCGTAACCCATAAACCTAAGCCTTCTAGATACGTTGTCCCCCTTGTGTCGTAGTTGCTTTGGTATGTGTACATCAGCCGTGACCCCAAATACATGTAGGTGTCCTATTTGTGGCTTCCTATTGTACATTAACTCGTATGGGGTTTTGCCAATCATGCTAGACCATAGTCTGTTCAGCGTGTAATTAGAATACACTAAGGCCTCTGACCAAAAATGTTGGCCAATCCCTGCATCTTCTAATGTGCATCTAACCATGGTTTGTAGGGTGGAATTCCTTCGTTCTACCACCCCATTCTGGAAGACTGAAAATGTATAGTGTAGTATTCCCTTAGACTTGAGCCAGTGTGTGAAATCCCTTGAGAGAAACTCTGACCCCCTATCGGTCATTATTTGTTTTATCTGTGTGTTGTGTTGGACTTCTACCCTCTTATAAAACTCTTTAAATTTCTGATATGCTTCGTTTTTGTGGCTCAGTGTGTACACGAAGCCGTAGCGACTGTAGTCATCTACAATGGTGAGAAAATATCTTTTTTTGTATTTTATGGATGGCCTTAAAGGCCCCACTAGGTCCATGTGTACTAGGTTGAAAATGTGACTGGTGGTGCGTGTTGCCTTCTTGGGCCTAAGTTTTGTTTTTAACTTTGAGCATTTACAGACCGAACACTCGAGGTAATTTTCATAGTCCTTTACTTTGATACCTTCAGTACAATTGATCATTTTTTGAATAATAGGAAAGCTAGCGTGCCCCAATTTCCGGTGTAACAAGTGGGCACAGTCATCGTGGATGGGCTTGCCTACATAGGGTTTCCTCTGACTGTGTGAGTTGTGTTTGTGTGTGCCGGCAGTTCTATTTCCCTGGCCCCCTTCATCTACATTGTCGGTTTTACCTTCTTCTGGCTCAGTGTTTGTCTCAACTATCTCTGTCTCCATGTTGGCGTTTATACTATGTATGTTGTTGTTCTCAGTGTGTAGGTATGGTAGCCCTCCTCTAACTACTACCTTCCCTATGTCCTTCCTGTTTCTATTCATGAGAACCCTTCCTCCCTTCAAAGTTATTTCTATCCCTGATTCTTGGCTGAGTTTCAGTGCAGCTAGGATGTTGTGAGGTATCTCTGGGACTAGCAATACCCCCTCTACTTCTCCTATTCCTGGTAGGTATGTGTTTCCCTTCCCTGTTACTCGGACATCACTTTGGTTGGCTACCTTGACTAGGAAGTCCTCCTCTGTGAATGAAGAGAGTAGTTGTCTCTACTACTTGTCATACATGTTGTATGATTGGTGGCTCCTGAATCTACGAGCCACATGGTACCCTCCCTGTCTTGATGTGTCACTGGAGTGTGTTTTCCTATCCCATACAGCAACCCTGTTTGGCTGTCCCTGGAACTGTCCCTGTTTCCCCTTCTATCCCTTGGATTGGGAGAGTCCCTGCGCCTATATCTATTGTCTGTTGATTGTCTCTCCGGATGTCTGGTCCTGTGCTCATGTCTGTCCCTTTCCCTGAAATTTCTGGGGCAGTCCCTTCTATAGTGGCTTCTGAACCCACAGTTGTAGCATTCTGCTGTGTCCTGTTGCCTGTCCTGAAAGTCTACCCTCTTTATAGGCCTGTGCTCTCTGCGTGACATGGGGTGGCCCTTCCGCAGGTTGTCTTCCACTATCAACCTGTTGGATAGGCGGTCGATGGATAGGTGCCCCAGGTTTAGTGAATCTAAGTGTGTGATAAAGTTATCCCAGGTGTGATCTAAGGAGTTAACTATCACGCTCTTCATGGTCTGGTCTGACACAATTTCCCCCCTTAGGTGTACCTCAGCCCTAGTGGTGTTTAATCCTAACAGGTATTCACTCATGGAAACCCCTGTCCTAATTCTAGCAGAATAGAATTCTTTAGAAATCCTGGTTGTGGTTGCCAAGCTCTCACTATAGAAAAGCCCGTACATTTTTTGCATTAATTCTGATACCGTTAAATAGTGTTTGATACTGGGGTATATGGTGGGAGAAATACTGGAGATTAGTAGGTAAAATGCCTTGTGGTGCAGGCAGTCCAGTTCAAAAGTCCAGGGCCATCCTTGTAGCCATCTGCCTTGATTCACCCGCAGATTTTACTTGACTTCAAGCAATTCTAAATACTGTAACTGGGTAGATGCCATAAATTTCTCTAAACCTGGGAAAAGTAGTCAAACACGGCAGATATTCCAGCTTTATCTCAAGCTAGATATTAGTCCATCCATTAAGAGTTTATGAAAAAAAGGATCAAACAATTGACATAGACCTGCCTTAATGTATTCAGAAATCAATGAGGACTAGAGTAGTGTTTTTCAAACTTGGCAACTTTAAGATGTGTGGATAGAATTCCCCAGCTATGAATCCTGGAAGTTGAGGCCCACACATCTTAAATTTGCCAGGATTGAAAAACACTGGACTAAAGTATCCTTGTTTCCAAGATTCTGACCAGGAACCCAACCCCGTTTTTCCCTTGCATTAGACCTGATTAATGACACTTTGACTTCTTGTTTTCTTGGATGTCTGCTGTGATTAGGACAGCAAGTATGTATGAGAGGAGGCACTACTGCATGATCTAAGGCTGAATTAGCACCAGGAATATAAAGACAACCACTGCAGCTGAAAAATCTCTAATTCCACAAACCCATAAGGACTTCAATTAATGGACAGTAAATGAACGTAGGAAATTGAGACAGATAAACATTCTTATCTGCCAAGCCAATTGCAGAACTAAAACTTTACGCCAATGCTCTTAGCAAATGTTGCATTTTTTTTAACTGCCATCCACAGATGTCTTTGGGCTACGGTTCCAGAATCTCTAGCCAGAATTGTTTTGCCCATCATACTTGCAGTCCAAAACATTTGGAAAATGGAAAATGGCAGGTTGGGGGGGAAAGTTGCTTTGGGAGATTTAAATATCTTTAATGGAGGCTGAATTATTCAGCTCACCAAGACATACATGCAGTAATGAAATAATAAATGAAGATCACATTCCAGCTTCTTAATTCACAGAGTTATATCTTGGCTTCCTACCAAAGCTACACAGACACTTTGCTTACAGTTGGCTGCAATGGTTTATAATCTAAGACAGGCTTCCCCTGCTTCATGGCCCCTGGGTGAGTAAAACTATCTCCATCTGGAGGGGCCATTATAGTCACACCAACATTGAACAATGCTAGCTGTTGCCAACACACCTGAGTGCTTTAGGCTGGGGATGACTAATCTACAAGGATGTGCATTCTTAAAACAGTTCAAGATGCCTCCCCCTCCTTCAAAAACTAGCCTTAAATTAGGAAACACAGAGGACAGATGTCAAGGTTGAACATAAGTTTATACAAGTTGACACACACAGGGAATGGCTAACTTGGAAACTGATCAAAATGTGGTAATTGTATTACATTCCAGCCCAGCATATCAAGAATTAACCAAATTTCTTTTTAACCTCCCACTATTTAACATCCCATGATGTAAAAAAGATGTTGAGACTCTAGAAAGAGTGCAGAGAAGGGCAACAAAGATGATGAGGGGACTGGAGGCTAAAATATACAATGAACAGTTGCTGGAATTGGGCATGGCTAGTCTAGTGAAGAGAAGAGAAGGACCAGAGATGACATGATAGCAAGGTTCCAATATTTGAGGGGCTGTCACAGAGAGGAGGGGGTCAAGCTATTCTCCAAAGCACCTGAAGACCAGACAAGGAATAATGGATAGAAACTAATTAAGGAGAGATTCAACCTAGAAATAAGGATAAATTTTCTGACAGTGAGAACAATCAACCAATGGAACAGAAGTTGCCTTCAGAAGTTGTAAATGCTCCAACACTGAAAGTTTTTAAGAAGAGATTGGATAACCATTTGTCTGAAGTGGTGTAGGGTTTCCTGCCTAAGCAGCGGGGTTCGGCTAGAAGACACTGAAGGTCCCTTCTAACTCTGTTATATTCTATGTTCTATTTGAATGGACACTGTTAATCTACCCTATACTTGGTGTTGGAATTGTACTCCAAATATCTAACCAGAGAGATCCACACTGGGAAAAACTTGCATATCTGATCATGCAGAAATTAATAATTCTGTTCCACAAGATTATGCAATACATCTCCTAATCTCTTTTTTATGCTAGGAAACTGATGCAACTGATTTGTTTCATAACAAATCATCCCTACAATTGGCCAATGGGAGATGGTCTCAGCCATATGCTGTGCCATTTGTTATCTTGTCATAAATTATGCAATACCCATAACATTGGCAAATTAGCGCACAAACAATTACTGTTCTGAATGACTGGCACTTATTAAGTAACACCAGTAAAATCAGCCGGATCTCAAATATATATAGCAATCTGAACAAGCATTCTTATATGGAGGTGGGTTGTGCTTCTTTCTTGTCATTGAAACCATGTGGCCTCTATGCTGAGAAGTGCTCTCTTTGCACTCTCTTTGTCCAAGGCAGAAGTAGATAGAAAAGTTAGGTCTTGATGTTAATGAAGACTCGGTTGATAGACTCTATCTCCTCACCCACCCACTAGTATTGGTGCTGCAATACTTTGCTTTATTTTACTTTTGTCTACTTATCATTTAATATTTGTGTGCACATGTATGTGCATGTATTGCATTTGGGAATCCAGGCATACACACAGGAACACATGAAAATATCAGGATAGGTGACAGATGATAGATAGATAGATAGATAGATAGATAGATAGATAGATAGATAGATAGATAGATAGATAGATGAGAGAGAGAGATGTGATAGACAGATAGAATTATTTATTGACAGAGGCTCTGAATGGCAATTCTATCCACCCCATCAATAACACAGACCAAGAATTTGAGGCTGTTTGCAGTATCACATTATTATTATTATTATTATTATTATTATTATTATTATTATTATTATTATTATTATTATTATTATTATTATTATTATTATTATTATTATTATTATTTCAATTTATATACCACCCTTCTCCTATTGGACTCAGGGCGGTGCACAGCCAAGGATAAAAAACATACCAATACAAAATTTAAAATCAATTAAAAGAATTATACAGCTTTGGCCCACAATTTAAAACAATCCAATTAAAACCCAATTTACACTTAAAAAGCTAAAAAGCTAGAAAGAGCTAAAAAAAGAGCTAAAAAGGGGGGGGTTCACGCCAGCCCTGCTTGATGGAAAAGAAAAGTTTTTAGGGCACGGCGAAAGGCTCGGAGATCTGGTATCCTTCGTATCTCCGGGAGCAAATCGTTCCAGAGGGCAGGTGCTGCCACAGAGAAGGCCCTCCCCCTGGGGGTCGCCAGCCGACATTGCCTGGCTGACGGCACCCTCTCTGTGGGAGTGTACTGGTTGGTGGGAGGCTATCTGGTGGCAGAAGGCGGTCTCGCAAATACCCAGGTCCGATGCCATGGAGCGCTTTAAAGATGGTGACCAACACCTTGAAGTGCACCCGGAAGACCACTGGAAGCCAATGCAGCTTGCGCAGGAGAGGCATCACATGGGAGCGCCCTCTTGCTCCCATAATCCCCCACGCGGCCACATTCTGCACCAGTTGGAGCCTCCGGGTGCTCCTCAAGGGGAGCCCCATGTAGAGAGCATTGCAGTAGTCCAGGCGGACTACCCAGGCAGACAAGCGCCTGAGTGACTGTGCGTAAAGAGTCCCGATCCAGAAAGGGCCGCAACTGGCGAATCAGGCGGACCTGATAAAAAGCCCCCCTGGCCACGGCCGTCATATGCTCTTCCAAAGACAGCCGTGTATCCAGGAGGACGCCCAAGTTGCGAGCCCTCTCCGTGGGGGCCAATGATTCACCCCCAATAGCCAGCGTTGACACCAGCTGGCTATATCGGGACGCCGGAAGCCACAGCCACTCAGTCTTGGAAGGGTTGAGTCGAAGCCTGTTATTCCCCATCCAGATCTGCACGGCCTCCAGGCACCGGGACATCACTTCAAGGGCATCGTTGGGATGGCCTGGGGTGGAGATGTACAGCTGCGTATCATCATGATGGCTTTTATGAGGTTTTGCCAAAAACTGGCATTTACTTCAAGTTTTCAACTCCCTCAGTGAACCATTGGTTCACTTAATGACAGCTGCATTTTTTAATAATTAATCACAAAAAGGTCATAGAATCAGGTCAGTCAACCCATTTTATGACCACCGTACCTTACAACTGTGAGGAGCAGGCTCCCTTAAGATCATAAGTCGAGAACTACCTGTACTAATGACCCATCTCCTTCCATTCTAGAGAGGAGCTGTCCAAATGCTGGCTGAGTCTCAAGGTCTGCCTGTAAGTCCTATGGGGATTAGAATCTAGGGTAGCTGCCCCAACCTTTTGGGCACCAGGGACTGATTTCTTGGAGAAAGGACCATGGACCAGAGTGGGCGTGGTTTTGCCTTCATCCCACGGGTGGGGCATCACCTGTTTGCATGGTCCGGTTGCTGGCATGCCACGGACTGGGGGTTGGGGACCCATGATCTAGAGAGCAAATTCTTGTGGGAAAAAGAGGTCAGACTGTTGATCTGCACTTAGATGTTGAAAAAGGACCTCCACGACACACAAATACGTACACATGTACATACATAGACCACCCTTACTGCAAAAACCATCACTTGGAACAGCCAGATGCTTACAGCCACTCAACGAACTGCAGCTCATTTCTAGCAAAAAGTTAGAGGCCCAATGAAGGATGGCTCAGCATGGAATAAGTTGACTCATCACAAAAGCCCAAGCCCAAGACATATATTAAAGTCTATTTAAATGAAACGGTGGCCAAAGATTCTGCCTGACAAAGATGATCTGAAAGTCTACTGGCAAAATCTATTAGGAGAATAAATTGTCCACCGTTTTCCCTATTATTTCTCCTCTTTTGAACACCTTTCCCTGCATCTTCTATTCTCTTCAAAAGCAGAGTTCATATTCATCCTGCTGCTGCTAACAATAGCATAATGCACCAAAACAACAAATGTTTTTTTTTATTGCAAAAGTTTTACAATTACATTTTCTCCCCTTTTTTCCCCCCCACCCCCCCCAACTTCCAAACCTCCCTAACCCTCCCTAACCCTCCCCTCCCCCCAGACTTCCACACAATATACTCATATCCGATACAAAACCCCCCTTAGTATAAAACTTGTATAAAACTTGAACCCCTCCCTCCCCCTTATAATTTCTCTTTTTATCTTCATTACATTAAAAAATTTCTAATACATTATTTTCAAGTAAAAGCTATTTGATACTTCCTAGTTTGATATTTGTTCTGAACATATTCTATCCACTTTTTCCATTCCCATTCATAAGTCTCTTGTGAACAATCTTTTAAGTATGCTGAAATCTTCGCCATCTCTGCAAAACTGGCCAAATGTTCAATAAACGTTTCTTTACCCCTCCGCCGGGCTCTTTGGTTTTAGCAAAACTTCAGTTAACTTTTTACAAACAAATAATACAATGAAAACAGTGGAGGTTTAAATGCATACTTCTTTTTTGGAACACTAGTCTATTTAAAGTGACTTTATGAACTTTTTTCTTTCCATTCAATTGCATCTGATTCTTGGAGACTGCCTGGGCAAGTCCCTGCAGCTTTCTTGGCAAGACGTGTTTTTTTCAAAAGTGGTTTGCCATTGCCTCCTTTCTAGGGCTGTGAGAGAAACTAATCAAGGAGAGAAGCAACTTAGAACTAAGGAGAAATTTCCTGACAGTGAGAACAATTAATCAGTGGAACAACTTGCCTCCAGAAGTTGTGAATGCTCCAACACTGGAAGTTTTTAAGAAGAGATTGGCTAATCATTTGTCAGAAGTGGTGTAGGGTTTCCTGCCTAAACAGGGGATTGGACTAGAAGACCTCCAAGGTCCCTTCCAACTCTGTTATTCCATTCTATTCATCCAGTTGGCGTTGTGCCCAAGGCAGCACTAGAATTCACAGTCTCCCAGTTTCTAGCCTGATATTTTAATCACTACACCAAACTGGCTCTCTTTATGAACTTATGAATGTACAAATTCTGGCCTAAGAACATTGAAAG
Organism: Pantherophis guttatus; assembly: GCF_059756535.1. NCBI lineage: Eukaryota > Metazoa > Chordata > Lepidosauria > Squamata > Colubridae > Pantherophis > Pantherophis guttatus. The sequence continues at coordinate 16,643,994 of NC_142071.1, read as the reverse complement.
GTGTTTAGTTAGAAAATTTCTAACCTTTCCTATTTTTTTATTGATTTTTTGTTTTTGTTAGGATGGAATAACTAAACGGGGGGGAGGGGGTTTCTACTACTGCAGTAGCTAGAAGCAATCCCTGATCTTATTTCCAATATTTCCCATAGGGAAGGTCAGGAGGGGGGGTTTGCTTCTACCTGATCGGCTGTGAGTAGAGGTTCTTCATTAATACCAGAATCGTTTTCACTCTTCTCATTAAGTTCTTCTTCCTCCTTCTCATGGATCTGAAAAAAGGAAGAAAACAAACCGCACGCAGCTTCAGTAGCAAATATGGGTCCCATGTAGGTTGTTGTTGTGATTTACAGGTTGAGGGAGAAGAAGGAATCTCACACCAATTCTTATAGCACATACAATTGAGGGATTGCAGATGAGCAGTTATGACACTGGGTTTGTTGACTGGAAGGATGGCAGTTCACGATCCAAGCACCACGTTACAGGGAGGGCTCCCATTATTGTCTCACCTCCTGCCCACCTAGCAGTTTGAAATTCTAGGTGGGCAAATAGATAAATAGGTACACTTTGGAGGGAAAGTAACAAGTTCTGTGCAACTTAGTGTATAATCATGCCAGACACATGACTATAGAAGCATCTTTGGACAACAATGGCTCCCTCGGCTAGGAAACGGAGATAAGTACCCCACCCCTAGAGTTGGACACAACTGGACAAAGAAAACCTTCTCCTTTTTTACCTTTCACTTCAAAAAATGAAGCTCTATCTTTTAATGGATCTATGGCATTTCTCAAACTCCAGATTGTGTTTTACTAACACACACACACACACACACTGAGCATACTTGACTGGATTACTTCTGTCAAGATCTGGGAGAAGGAATTTTGCAAGAAATGGGAGAGATTTCTTGAGCCAAGCAAAATTGTCCTAGGAAATAACTTGGAGGGGCTTTTAAGAGGAGGGATTTTTCCCCTTAGTGTCAGCATTATCTCCATTCCTTATAGGGGGAACTGGCAAGCCTACAAGGAAGCGTTAATACCTGCTGAAATTTGCCGGCCAAATCTAGTTGCCATTTTAATTTCCGAACGTGTCCTCAAGTGACCTTACAGCCAGACAGCAGGAACACAGAGATAATTTAAAGTAACAGCTAGGGGGAAAAAATTCAAAATTTGAAGCTTACCGCAGGGTTAGGCCATCAGTCAAAGAGACTGTGCCTCTTCAAAGTTGAACGTAGCCTTTGGGGTGTGTCTCTCTGTGTGTTTGTGTTTGTGAAATGTTTCCAAATAGACAAATTCCACCCAGTTACCTTGCATTTCCTATAAAACAGTATTTTCCAACATTGGACATTTTAAGACATGTAGACTTCAATTCCCAGAATGCCCCAGTCAGCAAAGCAGAGCTGTCTGGGGAATTCTGGGAGCTGCAGTCCACACATCTTAAAATGGCCAAGGTTGGAAAATATTGCTGTAAAGAGAGGCAAACTAAAAGAAAATGGGACATCTCTCTTCTGAGGCAGCAATCTGGACAGATATTGGGGAAGGCGGGAGGAAGAGGTGATAGTAGTATGGAATCTGCCTTGTTATCTGGAAATCCTTTCTCGCCATTCCATTCAAGCCAAAGTCCTCTCCAGATTGCCCTTGCTGTCTCATGACTTTGATTTTGAAAGGCAATCAATATGTGCTCATCTCACCATTTCCCTGGCTGCAGCAATTTATTCTGCTGAATTGCTGCATCAGCTGATGTTCTCAACTTCTCTGTTTCCTGGAGTGTCAATTGCATAACTCACTGCACAGGAAAAGATGGCTACTGAAGGGCTCCCAAAAGGTTATGGAAGATGGTTCAAGTTGCCTTTCCTGGAAGAGGAAAGATGTACTGAAGTGCCATCTTACTGGCGTGGGAAGTCCACACTAGATGACATTAGTTGATGCGAGGTCATCTAAGCACCCAACAATCTGGAAGGGGTCCTGGTTTACCAGTGCCTCTGCCAGCAGTGCCCTACATAGGATCATAGAGCTGTAAGAGATCTTCTAGTCCAGCCGCCTGCCTAAGACAGGAGTCCTTATTTCATTCCAGACAAATAGCTATTTAATCTCCTCTTGAAAATCTCCAGTGATGAAGCACCCACAACTCTGGAAGGCAGGCTGTTCTATTGAATAATTGTTCTCACTGTCAGAAAATTTCTCCTTAGTTCCATGTTGGGTCTTTAAGGCTCCTGAAGGATCTGATGAGCTCTAAGCCAATGGCTCCTTCCATCTTCAGGTTAAAGTATAGCACATCTGACCACAGAAGATGAGTTTATGGCAGGGGAGCTACCAGATACTCTTCAGATGTTTAGGATTACAACTGCAGCAATCTCTTGTCATTGGCTGTATTGGTTGAGAGAAGTGGAAGCCAAACTCCTAAATATTAGGAAAGCACTAGAAAGAGCTCAGAAGACTACACAGGAGAGCATTCCCTCTAAAGAGCCTCTGAGTTTGCATCGGTTTAAGGAGATTTCAAGCCCACATGTCTATGTCATGTTTTTCTTTCAATAGAAAATGGTCACTCACTGGACACTGACATTTATATGTACTCTGGATCCAACAAAGAGCTTCACATGTTTGATGATCCTGTCATGGAGCTCATGAATGTTTGGTACCCACTACACATCCCTCAAAACCAGATTCCTTCAAAGCAGTACCCCAAAAATGGATTCAGCCTTCTCAGTGACTATTGTAGTTATTAAAAATACTTGCCCAGGAGCAAAATCATACCCAGAAATTTTATTCAAAGAAAGGTTTTTGTGACATAAAGAAGAGAAAGGTCCAATTAAGCCTTCTAGGCTACACGCACCCTCCCCTCCCCACAGATTAGGTAGGAGATCATATTTTTTTCTTCTCCCAAACATCCAAATCTCCACCACAGCTGGGACACTGACCTTCTCTATCAGAACTTAAATCCCATCTCACTAAAACCATTTTCCTCAATCTGGTGCCCTTCAGATGTTCAATTCCCACTGTGGCTGGGAACACTGTAAAGTTGCATTAAGGGAAGTTGTTGTGCAGAGCATCAACTGGTTTACTGCTAATAGAGGACAGACATCAACAATGAAAGCTACTGTACATTGTGAAATAGTTCTGTGTTAATTGAAACAGACCCGTGCCAGCTAAATTTCACTCATATTTTTCAGATTTAAAAGAAACAGGGGAGAAGGAAGGAATGGGAATGTCTATGATTCCAACTATTTTTTTTAAGAATACCCAACATAAACATGGAAATAATATTATTTATGGAAACTTGGGAAGTCAGGAAGGATTTTGGGCATATTCTTAGGTTCTGCCTTGTGAAAAGACAGCCAAATGTTATTTTAATTTTTAATACAGTCATTCCTGTTTGTTGGATTTTAAACAGAGCTTCAGCACAAGCATACCCCCTGTGTTATCTTATGAGTAATGGAGGGGAAGGTTGAGACAGGCCCATCCAGGTAACTACCTCTGTGTCGGAGATATTGCCATTGAGCACTTCAATGTTGGGATCCCTCAAGTCCTCGGTGATGGATGGGATATAATTGTCCGTTAAAGCATCCCAGACCCTGCAGAAGAAAGCAAGAAGGGTTAATATAGAGAATCTGTCTTGACAGCAGAGATGCTTCCCTCAAGGCTGTTAGCTTGGTCTACAGAGTTCAAACACAGCATGAAGTGCACTGATGATGTTACCTAGTTTGGGTAATGAAACGTCAGGAAGAAAACTCAGAGAGCACCAAGGACCCCTCATATAAATATATCCAAGCTAAACATGTGTTAGACCTGATTTAATTTGAAGTCTAAGATGACTTGGTCCAGATCTAGCCCAATGGTGTTAAAAAAAGAGAGGAGGGTTTTCATAGGAGTTGAACATTAAAAATATTTCTCAGCTAAGAAATAGTGGACTGAATTTAAAGTATCTAGCATACTTTCTTTACCTTGACATTATTTTATATTAAGCATAGCTTCACAAAAGTAGATACAAAGTCCCTTTTACAAGAGGCACTGGTTTTGTTTCCCCCAACAGTAATATTTTTGTACAACTTCACAGTACATCATGAGGGTCTTCACTTTCCTTGTGCGTACTCTCCCATTACCCAACAGACCAGCATTAATAATTGTTGGTGTCCTGTCTGCTTCTTTGTTTTTCCCTAGCTATGTTTGCCACTCTGCAGGCGTGCAATAGAACCAAACAGAATAGGCAGCAAAACATCCCAACACTTAAGGAAAGAAGGGGGGAGAAAATGGAAGGACTGGAAAATGGAGTAAGACACACTGCAGCTAAAAAAAAATGCAGAAATGTAGGTGTCATGTTTTTTCTGAAGCAGTAATTATGCCATTACCTTCTAAAGTTAAACAGACTTCACATGAACACCACTAGAATCCCCTAGAATCATTCAGGGGAACACCAATCTTGGATCGGTGTAAAGCTTGTATTTGGAAGGATTCCTAATTTAATCAAGATCTTCTACAAACATAATTGGTTGCTTTAGGATCTGCTAATTAAAGACAGAATGAATTCTAACACAAGCATCAGAAAACATTTTGGGGGCCTTTCCTTTACCTGTAACCACCAGGATATTTGTTTACAACATTTCTGTTCTTAATTTCATGTCTCTACTCTGGTAAAAAAAAAGTCAATAGTAATACATTCATCTATTTTCAATATTGTGAGACCAATCTCTGTTATTTATGTTTTGACAGCCAAGGAGCAAAACTGCAAAGAATGTGAGCTGCCGAAAGATGTGTCATATCACTTCAGGCCACTCTGAGGTCTCCTGGCTCAGCTACAAATTAAGTTCTAAATCCAATTAATTATATTTATTGAATGTATTTTCTTCAGATATTAGTTTCCGGTTCCATGTCTATTCTCTCCAAAATGGCTGAAATTGTCCTCAAGAAATCAAAGAGAAAATAATTCTGTGACAATATAGACAGGAAGTGGAACGAATAAAAATGTCAGAGGATCTTGTGCATAGATTTAGCTAACCAATAAAGATTGCTTTAGTCCATGTCAATAAAAATATTAATCTTCCCACATATTTTCTAACAGATTCTTAAAATATCCTTTTGAAATCACTCATGACTGATCACCCCATTCCAGATGGAACTATCACAATGTGCCTTTTGGTCTGCATCTTTATATTTATGGATAGCAGACATCTCTCATTATGTGTTTCATCACATTGTTTATAAAGACACCACAAAAAATGGGAGCATATGATAAACTATGACTCAATGAACAGGGATTGTCCTCACCTCTCAGGAGGAAAAGAAGAAGAGCAGAAAGTGAGTCCTACTCCATCGGTCTCTTAAAACCAGCATTATCTGACCCTTGAATTTAACATATGAAGAAAATAATGAAAAAGAAATGAAATAAGTCACTATGACTAAGATAAATAGGTTTTAGAGAGAGAGAAATGGAAAACCTGTCCCTTGATATTAGCTTCATTTGAAAACTATTGATTTATTGATAGAAGAAAGTGTTTGTAGCTCAGGGTTGAGCTATGGGGTCTTTTATACTTTCTGAACTTGGTTTTATTTGCTTGCAGGCACTTCTGGACCCAACTAGGTAAAATCTTTAGTCCTAGTAAAGGAGTGAGGTCTGCTGTCATATTGCATGCTACTGGTTTGCCCAGTGTTGGTGATTGTGGTCTTGGTGTTACCTTAATGAGGCTGTTGTTTACTGCTAGCTTGTTTGTCTGAGTCGATGGTTCCTTGATTGGGTATTGTTTGCTCCTTGATTGTTGGTCTAGTGTTAATTGTGGTGTTGATCTTTGCTTATCTGGGTGTTGATTGCTGGTGAGGAGGTGTTTTGGTCTTTCTGTTTTCTTTTTGGCTTATCTCTTTGGATTAGTATGTAAATCTCTCTTGATTTATCATTCTCTACTTTAGATAGATTTATTTAGATACTATTTATTTAGATAAATAAATAGATAATTTATTTATCTATTATCTATCTATTTATCTCTATTGAGATCTATTTGTTTTTTCTTTTTCTGTCTGTGAGTTTGAATGATATATATTTTGGTTGTCTTTGTTTCCTAGTCATGGACTAGAAAAAGAAATGTTTATCTGTCTCTTATGCCAGGATAAGAGAAGGCCTACTCAGGGTGCCATCGGCTAGACAATGTCGGCTGGCGACCCCCAGGGGTAGAGCCTTCTCTGTGGCCGCGCCCACCCTTTGGAATCAACTTTCCGTGGGTCTTTGGCTGTTCCCTGACCTTCGTACCTTCCGCTGTGAGCTTAAGACCTGGCTGTTTAAACGCCCTAACCAGGACTGATGGGGTCTACTGTTTTAAATTGGTTTTTAGTCTCTTTTAGTCTGTTTTAATTTGTATTTATTGGGATTGTTTCATTGATGTGAGCCGCCCTGAGTCCTTCGGAGAGAGGGTGGCATATAAATCCAATAAATAATAATAATAATATTGCTATGATTGTTGTTATTAAACATTGTTATTCATACTAACATTACTAATACAGTAGCAATGTTTACCTTACAAAGCAAAAAATATATTTTGTGGATTTCAATCTGATGATAGCTGAGGGCTTTGCTTAAGGTGGGGGCTCTTATTCCATTTTATAAAATTGTGTTTATAAAGCTGCCTGTGTGGTTTTATATAATACCTGTAGTTATTAAGGCAATTGTCATGTTATGGCTCAGGGCTGCTGTTCATTCAAAAGAACTCGAATGGCAGATCTTCACGTATTGGACCAAGTGTGGACCAAGTAAAGTCCCACCACAGAATCAAGGACAGTCATTGGCTAACTGGGTGGCAGTTTCCAGTCTTCTGTCATTCAAACCCCAAGAGACGGACAAGTAAAGAGTGAAAACTGAGCCAGATCAATGATAGTACAGCTGCAGATTCTCTGTTTCAGATTCAGCCATGACTACGATAGAATGTGCACCTCCTGAATCATCAGCCTGGTTGGTCCTGACAGTAACGATGATTCAACTGGACGCAACTGGTTCTATTTTAAAACTGGAGAGTGCATGCCAATGATCTGACACTTCCCATCAAAAGGAAGGAACTAGAATTATCTCGGCTCAGAAGCCAACAGGCTGGAGTCTTTTTGAAACTGATGGGATTACAGCCCAATCTCCTAAAGACCAGAAGATAGGCACAGTCTTGATCTAACAGCCTGAGATTCATATGTCCGGGCTAGGCTCGTAGGCAAGCAAATCCAGTTTATTTCCCCAAATAGGAGAGTTGCATTTCACAGAGAAATTTCAGTATCCCATTCTATGGGGTGACCTTCACTAGGATCCCATTAAAGAGCTTACTGGCTGATTTCTGCAAGCGTTGGACCATACCTAGAGTGTTATCAGATAATGTATTTTTAATATCCTGGTTTTGGAAAAGTTCACATCTGTTCACATGTCTTTATAACAGTAAACAATGTGTCTATTCAAGTAAAAAGCAAACAACTGCATATCTGGGATTGAGCCAAAATAAAGAAAGAAAAACCCAAATCCTCCCAGCTGCGTGGAGCACAGCAGGTCAGTAACAGATCAACAGCCAGAAGGACAAAAATTATGAAAATCTGTTCCTTGTTGGAATACAGACAGAAGTCAGGCCTCTGTTTCTGAATGAGATATTGGATTTTCTTGGACAGAAAATCAACTGTTGCTGGTCCCTCCTGCCTCCCAAATTTGCATAAACCATGCACACTGATAATTGTAAAATAGTACCTAAATTATTTGCCACCTTAATGTCGCCACTAATATTTAGCTAATTAGTAATAAAAACAGAAATGCACCAAGCCAACAGAAATTTGCACAAAAGTTTCCCATGCTAATTCAACTATAAAGCTGCAAATTTAGAAATTATTATAATAGTAATTATAGGTGGTCCTCAACCTACAACCACAATTTGGATGGGAAGTTTGGTCACTAAGTGATATGGTTGTTAAATGAATCATCACATGACCAGACCCAATTTTAGGACAATGTTTACTGTGATTGTTAAGCGAATCCAGCTTCCCCAATTGCTGTTGCTTGTGGGAAATCAGCTGGGAAGGTTGCAAATTGTGATCACATGATTGCAGGATGCGGCAACTGGTCATAATTGAGAGCCATTTGCCAAGTGTCTGGATTGCAATCATGTGACCACAGGGGTGGTGCAATTGTCCCAACTTCACAGACAGGTCATAAATCACTTTTCCAAGAGGGTATCATCACTTTGAACCATTGTTAACAAATAATCATAAGTCAAGGACTACTGATAGGGGTATGGTTTCACATGCTACCTAGATCCTGCACATGCATAGATATAGCTTTGCTCGCTTGCACAGCCCAGTTCCTAATAGGCCATGGACCCAGACCAGAGACCCCTGATCTAGGGAACAAAAACTAAAAAACACAATTGTTACACTAACAAAGGAAGAATCTATAAATTTAGTTTTGCTTCTTTGTTTGAATTTTTGGACTGTTTCTTGCTTTTACATCAATTGCAGCTGTTTTCTTTAAAAGTTACACAAAAATGCAATTGCATCTTTGGGATGTTTTGTTTTTAATGGACACAATTTTACATCTGTCTGAATAGATGCTTTATACCAAGTCAGTTTTTCTCAACTTGGAGCCCTTCAAATAATTTGAGTCCATAATTCAATTTCAATAAAGGGGACCTAAAAATAAATCACTTTCAATAAAGTGGAAATAAAAATAATAAAAAGGAAGAAGAAAAGCTGGTATCTCTTTGACTCAGTAGATGTTCTATTAGATGTCTTTAGGTAGAAAACACAGAGAAAGTGCTAACCAGAAACAGTTTCTATGACTGTTCATTTCTTGACTTACTCTTCATCCTGCAGATTCTCCTCTTCTTCCTGGATCTGGAAATGATTCTTCACGGGAGCCAAGTTCTCTGTTTTGGCATTGTAATTCCGAAAGCAAATGTTGAGCTTCTCATCAAATTCATTGACCAAATCTTCCATGGACTTGAAGCTGATGATCTCAGAAGAGAAGTTCTCAAGCTCAGAAAGAGAAGGATCTTCCAAATGCTGAGCTGAAGAGCCATAAAAATAATGAGCTTTCTCTTCCCTATCTGCTATGTAGCATGGCCTCAGATCTTCAAACTCTTCATCTAGGCTTACAAGAGGGGCTTCCATGTTGAATTGGCAAATGGAAGAAGGATGGCCTCTGCAAGAGAAGGAACATAAATGAGGCAATAGTCAACCCTGGCACCAACAGTAGAGCATTGATTATGTCACATTGCATGGAGTGAAAATTATCCTAGGTTCCAATTATCTTGGTTCAACTGTTTCAGGAAAACACTTTTATGCAAGGGTAGCAAAAAAGATAAGCTTTTGCTTCCTGGTGTTTGGTTACCATAGAGGTTTTTGCTGCTGAAAATAGCAGGAGAAAAAGAAAGGAGAGACAGAAAAAAACCCTAATAAGATACCAAACATTTCTTCATAATGCCATTTCTTCCTTGTTTGTTACAATTGACTACCAAGCTTTTTAAAGCTTTCAGCACCAGTCTAATACCTCTTTATACCTCTTCATCCAGTGCTTCACTTAAAATGGTATTATTGTATCTTTTTAGAATTAGAGTTTTAGAGGTTTTTTTAACATTTTCAAATAGTTTTTACCAAACTGTTATTTGTTTCCAACTTATAGAAAATAGTTATGTTGGGGGGGGGGGACAATTAATGCCACTCTTCTTTGGAATCATGTTTAAGGTTAATAGATAGAAATGTTATAATTTAATAATAAATAAAACAACTGATTCCAACAGCAGAAGAACTAATAATATCTAACCAGCCCCAGTTTGGTCTCGTGGTTAAGGCACCAAGCTAGAAAGCGGAGAACCATGAGTAAAAGTCTCACCTTAGCCATGAAAGCCAGCTAGGTGACTTTGGATCAATCACTAGGAGACTATGAGTTCTAGTCCTGCCTTTGGCATGAAAGCCAGCTGGGTGATTTTGGGGCCAGTCACTCTTTCTCAGCCCAACTCACTTCCCAGGGCTGTTGTTTGGAAAACAGGAAAAGGAAGATGTGTTGGATAGTTTGCTGCCTTCAGTTTTTGTAAAAATAATAAAGTCAGGATACAAATAAATATGTAAATAAAATATGATAGAACAGAAGCAGCAGCTGTCCCAAAGAAGACAGTAGAGTACCATGATTTTGAAGATGAAACTTCTCATCCTCACATTATACTGTATTTGCACACAATGTAAAGAAGAACTACAACAAATGAATGGTGTGAGTTAAGGATAGAGAATTCCCACCTATAACTACCATATCTCTAACAGAATAATATTCTGATCAGGAAGACTAATGCACATGCAACTGTGCTCTTTCGTATGTTCTTTGAAACCAAGCAAACAATGATTCTCTGAAATTATCCACCATAGTTGCAATCAGCCCTTTTTGGTGAGGAACAGAAAGCCATATATTTTGCTGAATATTCTCTTGAACCAGGCAGAATGTTGCAGTAATTAAGGATAACAATACCCCCACCCCACCACCCCATCACGAAAAGGAAGAAGGGAAATGCTTGGGCAATTTTATATTTGAAAATACCAGCTTAATTATATTGAGCTAAAGTTCAGAGTCAGATCCACCTTGGTGGCCAAAACGCCATCTTTTTTACCAAAATCAAAAAGGAAGAATTATCCTCCCTCTGTAGCGATTCTCTGATGACTCAACTTCTCAAGTTCAAGGACATGGGGGGGATCCAGCTCTAATTTAAGCAATTGAATTCATGTCCAATTGAATATCCAGGGAAACCTAGCTTTCAAGCAAAGACAATGCTACAGTGTGAAGAGGTTCACAAGCTGCCTTAATTGAAAAGTATGATCTTGCCTATAATAATCCACACCTTAAGAAAAGACATTTGAGTCCCTTGTAGGAGCTGAGTTGCAGCTGCTTGACGCTGGCAGTAAAAACACAAATAATATTGCCTCTGAAGGTTCCCCTGCCAGCTAAATCCAGATTGCCTCCAAGCATTCTGCTTTGATTTGATAAATTTAGGGGCAAGGGCAGGGAAAGCTGAACCAATTTAATTTCCGAAGGGAACCATTAACTTATTTGAATATTGCCATCTAGCAGACGAATTCATTACCCCAGACACAGCCTGGGACGAAGGCAAAGTTCTGTAAACCAGAGCTTTTTAAAAAGGCTGCCTGCTGGCTCTGCTGGCTCCATCCAGATTTCTTTGCTGATTGATGGATAGGCGCCTCGGCTCTCCTTCTGGATTAAAATTGCTCTATTGTCACCACAGTCACTGCAAAGAAAAGGCGTCACGATTGGGCTGCAGATCTGTTGCTGTGACAACTCCCCCTCTTTCCTCCCTCCCACCTTGGGGCACAAAGAAACAACTGTTGCTGCCATTTCAAGGATCTGCAGATGAATTTAAAGCATTCTGCAACTTTTCTGGAAGCCAGGATCATTTGGATAAGCAACTGATTGTCAGAAACTCAGACTGAAATCTATGAATTTTGCAGGTGGTCTTCCATACAGCTCGTCTTTGATGGTTTACATGCACTATTTTAAAAAACAAATTTGGGGTGTTCATGCTGCACTAATGATCCGTGGTCGTCTTTAGGAGGGGAACAGCAGCATGGGATGGAAAAGAAGCAGTACTGTGTACCACTTGCTGCTGGCATTGCATTTAGACAGTCTCTATACCTCCAGTTAAAAGATTTAGATTGCAAGAAATGTTCTTGCAATGAAGGCATGGGAACATCAGCACTGACAAAATCACCATCAATCAGTCACAAAAGGGAGCTTTACTTGGAACAGCTTACTGTTTGTGACAATACCTTTAGCACCATCAAAGAGCCACATTTGCCTATCCCAGGTCCTTGGGAAGGACTCAATAGGTAGACAAAAATGCCAAATCCAGTCTGAATATTTGGCTGACTGTGAAACCAACACTAGTAATACTAAGGGCATCTATGCAAGAGCTGAAGGAGTTTCTTGGATGAGAAGCTAAGCATCTTCAAAGAAAAACCAGAAAGTCCAGTTGCCTCTTGAAAAAAAGCACCTTTGGGACAAGCAAGACCTGGAGGACTGAGAATCACCATAGACATTTAACTGTGCAAGAATTTCACTTCCATTCTTGAAAATGATGGTGTTAAAATGTTACGGTCTTTTCACTTACAGAGTGATTACCATCTCTAGATGGTACCTTATACACCAGAGGTCTTCAAACTTGGCAGCTTTAAGACTTGTGGACTATGCTATGCTATGCTGGCTGGAGAATTCTGGAAGTTGAAGTCCACAAGTCTTAAAGCTGCCAAGTTTGAAGACCTCTGTTCTACACTATCACACTCATTGAAAAGCAAAGCATCATTTTCGTAGATGTGGCAACCACCAAGGAGAACAGAATTGAGGAACCACAATTGGAAAACTTTACTCACCAAAGTGGGATCAGAACTCTGATCAGGCTGTAGGAAAATTCTTGTAAAGTGATTGACATAGTTATGGGAGCACCAGGCAGGATGACAAAGAGATTAAACACCTTTTTTCAAGGATTAAATATTTCAAGTATATAAACTATGGATTAAAGAAACTACCTTACTGGGCACCTGTAATATCTTCAGATGTTACTTGAGATAATTTCCATCTTCCTGGATGAGTCTCAAGTTTCTATTGGTTAAACAAGTTATTATTTTGTTGGTTCTTTTCCCTGCCTTATTCTTTCATGAATAAAAACTGCATCATCATTATCATTCTATCTACATTCATCTCTGTTCAGCCTAAAACCTATATCCCTTTACCTGGAATCCCTGGGCAATCAGGAATTTCATGCGCAGTAATCAGATGATTAGCCAAGAAGGGTTCTAGACCAGCCTGGTTTATTTCCATTTCCCTAGCCTCTACAAATATCAAGACCCAGGAAATTGAAAAAAAGACAAGTCAGAAAAGAGAACTTTTTCCAAAAATTTCTGTCCTGCCTCTTTTTTTTCCTCCGCAAAGGAAATATTCCTCAAGGCTAGCAGGAAAACAGAAGATACAAATCTCTTCTTAGCAATACAGTGGGATGAATGTATCACTGTAGGCTAGGAAGTTGAATTATACCTGAATTGCCTAGGCAATTCTGCCTAAGCGCTGAGGTCCAAATCTCTAACATCCCTACTGCTCTGTTGTAGAACAGAAACCCTCTTGTGAAGACCATTTTAAGTATTTCAATCATAACTACTACAGCCCTCCGACTCATTATATTCTCAATTGTTTTTCCATCCTGCTTAAATTAGTACTCTCAGCTTTACTAACTGGCTGCCTGGATTATAACTGGGAGAGATAAAGTAAATTTTGTGAGATAAGACATTTCCACCTTTAGTTTACATTTTTTGTTATCAGCACACTGCACTTATACAGCAGACTTAACTTGTGGCTGTCAAATCATAGCTTACTTATTTATTTATCTAGCGTATGGCATCCGCAAAGATTGTGCAATCGCTACTAGCCACTGGGGTATGAAGTCTCCATTATGATATACCCCAAGCAATTAACAGAGCGGCTAATAGTCAACACACAGAGTGACCGAACTGGATACTGCATCCCTCATAGTTAAAAACTACAAAGGTAGCAAATCATAGCTGTGTGTTTCAATTTAAAAGAAAACCCTCCTACCCAATATTTATATATGGAATAAAATTTAAAATTATCAGATGGAGCTCATCTAGGTGCAGCCTCTTACATCATCATCTCACTGGAAGTCCCCTCTGTATCTTATTTATGGGGTCCCCAACCTCTGGGCCACGGGCTATTTGGAGCCGGGCCATGCAAGCAACATGCAGCTTCACATGTGCGAGTGGCAGGAGCTCATGCACAAAGCTCAATTTGGGTGAGTGGCAAATGGAGGCACGCATGTCTGCTGCATACACTGTGCGCCCAGAATCACCTCCTCTCCCCCCTGCCACGCCCACTATGGAAAGTGCAAACAGTGGTGGGTTGCTACCAGTTCGCCCCAGATCAGGTGAACCGGTAGTGGCGGCGGCAGGAGGCTCCGCCCACCTGCCTGGACGTCTCTGTGCAGAAGAGTCGTGCGTGCACACGCACACACCCACAAGCGAACCGGTAGCGAATGAAATTGAGACCCACTACTGGCTCGAAAGATTGGGGACCACTACTCTACAGCACCAATCACTTTCATTATTCCTCTTGCAAACAGGACAACACAGGTTGTTTTTTTTTTAATTTGATTTATATGCCGCCCTTCTCCGGAGACTCAGGGCGGCTTACAATGCATTAAGCAATAGCCTTCATACTTTTGTATATTTATACAAAGTCAGCTTATTGCCCCCACAAACTGGGTCCTCATTTTACCTACCTTAGAAAGGATGGAAGGCTGAGTCAACCTTGAGCCTGGTGAGATTCGAACTTACAGTAATTGCAGACAGCTGGTGTTAATCACAATGCTATCAGTCTGCTGAGCCACCAGGCACCAATTGTTGTCTCCCTGACTACTACAAGGAGGCCTCCATCAGATTCAGCAGACCTGAATCTATTGCAGGCATTCAGAGATTCTCCCTGCCATCCACATTATCAACCACTGATCTTTCCACCTCTTCCATTTTTTATTCTAACTACAGGTGGTCCTTGACTTACAACCACAATGGAGCCCCAATTTCCCATTGTTAAGTGAGACATTTGTTAAGTACGTTTTGCCCCATTTTATGACTTGTCTCATAGTTGGTAAGTGAATCACTGCAGTTGATAGATTAGTAACCTAGTTGTTAAGTGAATCTGGTTTCCCTGTTGACTTTGCTGGTCAGAAGTTGCAAAAGGGGATCACATGACCTTGGGACACAGCAAAGATCATAAACATGAACCAGTTGCCAAGCATCTGAATTTTGATCACATGATCATGGGGATGCTGCGAAGGCCATAACTATGAAAAATGGTCATGTCACATATTTCAGTGCAGTTGTAACTTTGAACGGTCACTAAATGAACTGTTGTAAATCAAGGACTACCAGTACCTTCCTCTCCCACTGACCTCCAGATATAATGAAATGGTCAGTTTCTGGACAGGCAGCAAAATACAAGTTGGCCTTCCAATTACTACTTTATTTTATATAAGCTTCCAACTCCCCTTGGTCATTATGAAGTGACAAAAGCAACTGAAGATGGACGTCAAAGGAAAAGAATCGAAATATGAAATCTGCCTGGCACGGCCATCCATTTTCCTTTATGCATCTCTGTATTTAAAAAGTCCTAAAACATGCCACATTCCCCATCATATTTTGGAAGAAGACACACATTAGTGTCCCACCCTAATCTGAGGTTCTTCTCATGCAGCTATTTAGGAAAGTCTTATGGCTTCTGGGTTCATGAGAGTCACCACAACTCCTTCCCAGAGACAGAAGGTTTAAAGAAGACTCCTCACCCAGGGACAGAGGTTAGGAGGATTGGCATGTGCCAAAGGTTACACTCCCAAATGAAGGGCTGCAGGAATCACTTCCTGGACCTGCAACTTTCTCCCTGTCTTCCTTGTTATTGCTACCTGCTTGCTTATTGGCTCTTTTTGGCCAATGAATTAAGAGCAGAGACTGGAAAGAGGTGACTCATTGAAGGAGAGGAAGAAAGACTGACACAGAGAAAGTCATCCAAGGTCAACACCATGCTGATTTGTGACAGGACACATTTCCCAACATCCCAACTACAAGATCCCTCACTGATGATCCTGTAGGGTCAAGGAATGGAGAAAGCACATTTGGGGGATTCCAACATGCAAACCAAGCCAGGTGTCATAACGGGGAAGACAACAAGCAAGACAAATCTCCCATCTGACCTGCAGAAGTCCTTAAAATGGGCTGGCAATCAATCAGAACTCCCGAAATGAGAATTCTATGTGGGCTAGGAATTCTAGAAGTTTAAGACCTCTTCCCAATCACATCCAGTTGGAAAGGTCTGCTTTGCTGCATCAGCTTTGTGCTAGATGGATTGGCCAGACGGTAGCTCATCGCCCGTCAACTTAAAAGCCAAGATGAACAAGGGCAAAAAGAAATATTGTGTTTCAGTAAGTTAGAAGCCATTGAAAAAGCATCTTGGCAAATGCAAGATGGAAAATAGCAAGCGAGGCACTTAGGTAGCTACTTCAATCTCTCCAAAAAGAGAGAAGAGCTGCAGCATGGAAAAGGAAAACAAAAGACATGTGTATTTATATATGCTAATATATACAGGCCCATGCAAATTTAGAAAGAATTGCTATGTTATAAACAAAAATACTTTATAATATAATGTGATGTAATTGGTTACAGAGGGTAGAATATCATATATCTGCACAGTCTATCCTAGTAACAGCTGATGGGTACACTCAGAGCTCCTGGCTCTTTCTTCTGACAACTGTTATTAAACTGGATTTGAATTGAATAGTCCATCCAACATGTTCAGACCAAGAGCTCAGCTTTGTACAGCAAGTTTCATGCCATGCACCACCCAGCAGGAGGTCACATTTGCAACTGGGAAAGAACAGAGCCATCCGCCCACTCTGTAATTTAACTTCTCCTGACTTTGGAGAGGGAGTTGAGTTTTAGATCTAGGAACGTGCAGTCAACATTTTAATGTCTCCAAAACAAAACAAACAAAGCACAATATAGGGAGAGAGAATTACTAGGAAATGGTTAATAGAGGCTTATTAAAGGCTCAGTAAGTACAATAGGTCTGTTCTTTCCTTCCTTCCTTCCTTCCTTCTTTCCTTCCTTCCTTACTTCCTGCCTCCCTCCTGCCCTCCCTCCCTCCCTTCTTTCTTTCTTTTTCTTTTTCTTTTTCTTTTCTTTCTTTTTCTTTCTTTCCTTTTCTTTTTCATACAGTAACCTCACTAAATATATCACTATTATGCTCATTTTATACAATAAGAGTGGAGAAACAGACATTATGACTTGTAATTACTGACTCAATTTTGCAATGACTTATTCTTAGGACAGTTCCTTCAATATATCTGATTTCTAGCTATGAAATGCAAGGCTCAGAGGCCTAGATGGAAAAGCCTCGTCATCCATTATCCAGAGCTGCCAGCAAGTTTGAGAAGATGATGGGGAAAAGCACCATTGGGGACCCCTCTTTTGCTGAGTACAGCAGAACTAGTCTGGCAGTGGTGACCATCAGCCAGCAACAACCTGAGGCAACTGAGATCCAGCATTATAATGCATACATAACGACATAGCAACAGAGACAGATTTACACCAGGGATGATGATGTGAGTGAGGGTAGCTGAATTTCACTTGGCTGGTGTTCCTAAAAGGCCAGTGAGGGTGTCATCAATAAGCCCTGTCCAAATCATGGGACTTCAGAAGACACTAGTTCCTGATTTTAGTCCTGGCCCAGCTTCTTTGAACTATTACTTCCTCCTGGTATAGTTCACATCAACGTTATGCTATTTAAGGAAGGATGACACCAAAAACTTGCTTTCCTTTACAAGAAGTAGCAACAAAGACCTATTTTAATGCTGATCTTCAAAAATCAATGAAGACACCTACAAATCATGGCCTCGTCCCTTTCTCATTTTGCTTTTGCAGCATCCATCTGCAGAGATGCAGAGTTCAGCTTCTCCAGAATAGTCCATAGTCACTTTAACATCCCTTCTGCCTCACCACCAACCAAACAGCACCTTGCAAGTACACCCACCTGCTCCTGCAGATCATATTATATACCTGATCCTCCTTCTCAGAGCTTCCCACACAGGTTCTCACATAACACACACACACACACATACACACACGCTTCACAAGCAGGCATCCCAGCCTCTGCCAAGTCCTGAAATCACTGATTGGTTTCCCACCCATGTCTAATGCTAGAAATCATGAGCCTCTAATGATGTTATTTCCAAAACCCAGCTCAATGCCCAAGCATCCTTGCCACAGAAGCACCCGTACCCCTGCTCCATGCAGCCCCCTAAATAAAAACCTGGCTGCTCAGATATTGCAGGCCTCATCGCAGAGCCCCCCTCCTACCTCTTTGTCTCCGCAAATAACCCTGGTCACATCTCTCCTTCCCTTTCAGTCCAGCCATTCAATGTACGGAGACATTTCCCACCTGTACAAACACACGCCTGGTATCCCACAGCCCAGCTTTCACTTGAACAAAAGGTTAGCCCTCTCTTCTCTGAGCCATGGAATGCAGCCTTAATCTATAGGCAAAGAGGCAGTCCCCTATAGATGCCTTCCTCCAAACAGAGCAACCTTGTTCCCATGCACAAAGACGGCGCTGTCCTCATTCCAGCATCTCCCCAGTTGCCTAAACATGCATCCACCTGTCAGGAACGCTCAGCATCTCATCCTTTTTTTTTTTGAGAAGCACAACATTACCCCACCCCAATGACAGGCTACTGTGGAAGGGTGATAAGTGGGGAGTTGAAAAGGTATGATCTGCTGGGCCTTTCACAGCAGACAATAGGAGAAGCCCTTGCCCAGGAGACACCTCTGGTTCTCCTAGCCCATCCCAGCCTCCACAAATACGCACCTTAGCGTGCTGGCAACACTCCGCTCACCTCAGCATCCCATCCGGTAGGCCCAAGTGATGGAGGGAAGGAAGGAAAACCAATTCGGCAAGAGGAACCGGCCAGCAGCTGTCTGTGCGGGAGGAACACCGCGCGCTGTTCCTAGTCACTGGACTGCCTCTCCTCTTTGCAGAGAGCTTGAATGAGCCGTGGGCTCAGCCTCCCTCATCAATATGCATTAACTCTCAGACACGGATGGATAGCAACAACCCTCTCTCACTTCTGATCTGGATGCCAGGCCCTTCCAAGAACAGGGACAGCCTAACAAGAGTCCAGAGACGTAGAGACAAGATAGGAAATCTGGGAGGTTAGGCAGCCCGTCTGAGTAAGGCAGAAATCTTCGCCATCCTTTATTCACAGCCTGCAAAACCAAGTGGCAAAGACAGCTCCAGCCCAGCCTCTTCAGAAAAGAGCTGCATCATTTGGGGGCCCCACCCCTCCCACGGATGGAGTCACGCTGATAGAAAGGAATATTTGAAGCAGGGCCCGAGCTAAAGTATCTGTATCTGCTCTCTGATGAGGCTTTTACAGAAGTAGAAGAATGAGCTACAGTATTACGCTGCAGAGAGAAAAAGATGTCACGCAGCTTTGTTTTTTTTTTCTGCAAAAGGAACATAAATAAGAAAATTGTGGGGCAGATTATGAGGAGCGACCAGTCTGATTCTAGGTATCCTCTTCCCAAGGCAAAAACGGCCAAAGTCAAGAGACAGAGTTAGAATTTCAAACTTGAACTTTTAATGGCTGATTACTCTGATCTTCATGAACATTGCTGCCTTTGAACAAAATTGGGTGCTCTAAAAAGATGCTTCCAAATTCGTATTTGGGGCTGTCACAAACTAGTACATCTTCCCTTCCACCCTGCCCAGGATTGATTTGTAATGTTTCACTGGTTTGCATGATGTTTTCCAAAGGCCCAAGATAACAAAAAAATTAAATTAATCAAATAAGATGCAACTGTAGGTTATGTTCTCAAAATAGCATCTCAACTCAACCCCTCTCCTTGCTTCTCCTAGAACACCCTTTGTGTTATGTCACCACTTGTTTTCTGCTAAATCAAGCTTGTCCAAGGAACCCCACATTTCTTCCTCTTCATTTATGATGTGTTTAGCAGGCTCAAATGGGGAATAAGAGTGCTGACACTCAAAAGAGAGGTTTCTGTGGTTTACCAGTTTGAAAACAAGTTTACTGGTGGCATTTTTGTAATGTTATTCAGGCCCACAGTCAACAACCTAACAGTATTGGGTGAGTGTTCCAGTCTCAATATCCTTTGAAGATGTCATGGAGACTTCAAAGGACTTACTTTGAAATTCAAGCCAAAGAAGAAATGCATAGTTTAACGAACCAAATACATGAACTCCTATATAAGTCTGCCTAAATATGGATGTCTTTCAATCTCTCTTCCATGGGTTTCCATCATCCAAGAAAAGACAGACAGACCATATTTTCCGTGTAGCATCCCATTTGTGAAATCTTCTCCTGTGGACCATCTGTCCAATTCTATTACCTTTCCCCATCGTGCAACTGCATTTTTATTGTAGTAGACATCTTATTGGATTTGATGATACTTTGGGCTCACCATGCTTTGACTTTCATTTGGTTGAAAGACAATATTTATTAAAGATAAATAAATGGCAGCAGAGACCAAAAACACCTGCAATTGATAGCTACAGTGAAATCTGAATTTGAAAAACAGTATTCACTCCAGAGAACTATTCAAGGTGCAGAACAAAAGCAATATAAAATAGTTACTCAGAAGCCTGAACATTTCACAACTGCAAAGTTGTGTTGTGGGTTATGTTTGGTTTCTTCTATTAAGCATAAGCCTACGCTGAGAATTATTGTAAACATGAAAGGGAGTGAAGAACCCTTTTGAAAGAACATGATGACAGCACGAACAAACAGAAATCTGAGGGAACATCTGAGTCCTGTCATTGATCATTTTTTTCCCAAGCTGCATATAGTATGTGCAGTATACAGGTAATCCTCAATTTACGGCAATTGGGACCAGAATTTCTGTTGCTCAGCAAGATGGTTGTTATGTAAATCATGCCCAATTTTCCAACTTTTTTGTCAGTTAAGGAAATCACTGCACTGAACCATGCTGTCATTAAGCAAATCCGGCTTACTCCCATGGACTTTGCTTGTCAGAGGTCGAATGAGGTCGCAAATGGTGATCACATGACCTCATGATCCTACAACCATCGTAAATACATGCCGGTTACCAAGCACTCAGATTTGGATGCATGTTGATCCTAAGCGTGAGGCCCAAGTTGTAAGTTTTCAGTGCCATTGTATTTTCGGTCACTAAACGAATGGTTATAAATCGAGGATTACCTGCACATACATGCCTGTTTCAGCAGCAGTACTGAAGGGATAGACTTGAAGATATTGGAAAAGAAATTGCCAAAGACACAGAAGCAGCTATAATTTCACAGGCACAGATGTTTGTATGCAAATAGGCACATATTAATCCCACTTTCATCCCGGCTGTCAGGAATGGATGCCCAAACTGACTTTGCTTTATTATGACGTGGTGATCTGAAGCTTTGGAGGTATGTATCAGTCATCATGAACAGTGACCCAAAGGGTTACAGAGTCTTCCTGTGAACACAACTATCAGCCTTAAAAGTAAAAAAGAAAGCCTCCATTTATTGCCTCAAGGCTATGTAAGGCCTCTGGAAATGCTAAATTGTTTACTCGAAGGTAAACCAGAATGGCAGGCAGTACTGTACTGAGATTTCTATCACAATCTTGCTCATATTATACATAGATGGGTTTTGCTGTATTTCTCCCAAGTAAATACAGGTAGTCCTCAACTTACAACAATTGTGCCCAAAATTTATGTTATTAAGTGAGAAATTAAGTCAGTTTTGACCCATTTTATGACTTTCTTTGCCACATTTGTTAAGTGAATCACCGCAGTTGTTAAATTAATAACATGGTTGTTAAGTGAATCTGGTTTCCCCAGATTTTGCTTTTCAGGTCGCAAACTCTGGGGCACATGATTCTGGAACCATCATAAATGTGAGTCAGTTGTCAAGCATCTGAATGAAAATCACATGAGCATGGGGATGCTCCAACGGTCGTTAAGTGTGAAAAATGGTCATAAGTCACTTTTTTCAGGGCTGTTGTAACTCCAATCACTAAATGAACTGTTGTAAGTTGAGGATTACCTGTATTCATAAGTATAATTGATCAAAAGGATGCACCTTTGAATTCAATGGGGCTCCACTGGGGATAGCAGCTCATTTTACTTATAGCATCCCTATTCTTTAATCAAAGCATTGGATAACAATTCAGTCATATTCTGTAGTATTTGCACTGTGATTTACCTACTGTCTAATGCACCTATCTTTATGTTAAAAACAAATTAGAACCATAGTCACCTTGGGTTACAGATGGGGAGCAAATAAAATAAAATAATAAAATAAAATAAATAAGACAGACAGACATCGCTGGAAGGGACCTTGGAGGCCTTCTGGTCCAACACCCTACCCAAAGCAGGAGTCCTTATATCATCCCTAAGGTTGACTCAGCCTCAGGTGGGTAAAATGAGGACCCAGATTGTTGGGGGCAATAGGCTGACTCTGTAAACTGCTTAGAGAGGACTATAAAGCACTGTAAAGCGGTGTAAACGTTTAAGTGCTATTGCTATTGCTATCCCAGACAAATGAATCTCCAATCTTTTCTTTAAAACCTCCAGAGATGGAGCTCCCACAACTCCAGGTGTCAAGCTGTTCCAGTGATCAATTGTTCTGTCAGGAAATGTCTCCTTAGTTTCAAGTTGCTTCTTGTCCTGCCCTCCAGTGCTTTGGAGAATAAGTCAACTCCCTCATCTCTGTGACAGCCCCTCAAGTACCAGAAGACAGTTATCATGTCACCCTTAATCCTTCTCTTTGTTATGGAAGACATACCTTGTTCCTTTAACTGTTCATCATATAGTTTAGTCTCCAGGACCTCTTATCATAGTCGCTGCTCTTCTCTGCACTCTTTCCAGAGTCTCAACATTTTTTTTTTATTTTTTTTTTGTAGCCTGGAGATACTTCAATTCAAAAGTATTAATTTTAGCAGCTAATTTGAGATTAACAGAACAGACACGCAGCCTGGGATTGAAGACAATAATAAGTTTAATGGGAGGGGGAAAAAACACTGTCCATAAAGCTCGAATTTTACATCACGGTTGGTACACTGAACAAGACATCCGTGTGAATTCTGCATAGCTGAAATGAGTCTCCTGGAACTAGAGAAATGACTATTTAAAGACTTATTGTGCAGTAACTTTTGTCGCTTTATGAGACACGTTTGAAAACTTCACATGCAGTAAATCTATCCCTCTTGCCGATTTTCAAACCCTGAGGCCACCCCAAAACCCAGAGAAGTAGAAGAATGGGAATAAAATAACCTTGGTTTTAACACACAGCCGGAGGCTTAAAAAAACCTGATTTGCCTCATTGATGTAAAGTGCTAGATAATCATTCATAAAAGGAAAACAGCTACGGTGTCATGGCTGGTGGTCTCTTTATTATTTTCAACAGCTTTCAATGCGGGTGTCTCAATTTCAGTACAACCTAGTAGCATGTGTTTGTTTATCTTGTTTCAAGCAAAACGCACGTCCTGTGGATTGATAAAGTGTCAGGAATAAACCATCTGGAAATAAATGCCTCCCAACTGATAGAAGACTCGGTTCTTATATGTCAAGATAAAAGCATAACTGAAGTGGGGGGGGGACCCTAAACCTGGAAGTACTGCAACTCAATTTTTTTTAAAAAAAATGACATGAGGTCAGATTTCACAATCCGTAACGCATTAATATTTCTTAGCTGGAACATTGGAAGAACATGGCGGGGTGGAGGGGAGTGTAATGCTGTTTCATATATCAGATTTACACTCCCTGCTACAAATTAGTTTTAATACGACTAACTGGGAGAATCAGATCCTGGCTGGATTGCTTCAACGAATGCTTGGATGAAGCTGGCTGCTCTTATTCCCAGGCTCCACCCCGAGAGCTCTCATTGTATCTTGTGACAGCTGCTCTGCCCTGCAACCAAAGTCCTGTATCTCTATTTTAGTAGCGTTTCAAGAGTGTCAGCCCTCCTCTGAGCCTTCCTATAGGCTGTAAAGCAACCATCTTCGCTGATTGATCCCATACCAGGATTTTCACACAGTTCTGGATCCAGATCAGCTGTCTTGTGCTCTCTCAGCCGCCAGGTCATCAATGCTAGCAAAATTCAACTCCTCACTGTCAACGATACCAGAGCTTAAGTTGGGACCGAGAACATCCAAGCTGAAAGCAGGAGCCTGAAAACTATCATCCCCTCCTGCTGCAGAGCTTCCGTTCATGAATGTCTCCATGTGTCTTAGCAGCTGCTTTGGGTTTTTTTTGGCAAAGGCTTCCAATTCTAGACATAGCAGAAAGAAAAAGAAAAACCAGGAAAATTATATGCAATATGCAGTGGTGGGATTCAATTTTTTTAACAACCGGTTCTGTGGGCGTGGCTTAGTTGGGGGTGTGACTTGGTGGTCATGTGACCGGGTGGGCGTAGCTAGCTGGTCATGTGACCGGGTGGGCGTGGCTAGCTGGTCATGTGACCTGTGGGCGTGGCTATCTGCATAGGGACTACAGAGGGCTGAAAAAAGTCATTTCTGACTGGTCCTCACACTTTTGACCGGTCCTCACACTTATGACCATCCTCACATTTATGCCCGTGCACAACAACCGTGTCACTCATTTCACAACTGCTTCTCTTCACCATGGTGACAAGATAGGGTAAAAACGTAAAATGTGAGGACAGTCGTAAGTTCGAGGACTGGTCAAAAGTGCGAGGACCAGTCAGAAATAATTTTTTCAGCCCTCTGAGTAGTCCATATGCATAAAAGGATACAGCAATAGAGAGGGATGAAGGAAGGGAAGGGAAATTAGAGTAGGAGTGAGGGTAAGAGAGGGAGGAAGAGAGGAGGAGAAGGAGAAAGGAAGAGGAAGTAGGGAGGAGAAGAAGAGGGGGAGGAAGAGAAAGTAAGAAGGAAAGAAAAGAGAGAGGTGGTAGGTTTGAGGAGAAAGATTGCTGTACAATAAAAAAGATGAAAGGGAAGAAAGCCAACCCCAAACAAATATTAAATATATTAAGATAAAGAATGAATTGTTAAACTTTAAAGAATAAAAGAGAACAAATATGAATAAATAACAATAATTAAAAACACACATACAAACATACAATGTATTTTCTTTGAACAGAGTATTTGGCCGGTTCACAAATTTAAACAGTGTTTAGTTATTTCAATTAAATTTACAATTTCTATATTTCCTTTTTGCCATATTTATTCCTCCTCTATTTTTGTAAAAAACCAATATTACCCTTCATCTTCATCTCTAATCTTAATTAAATTCAATTTTTCCCTTCTATTCTATATTATACCCCTTCCCATTGTCATCTATTTTTATATCCATCCTCACATTGGTTAATTATGTAATATTACAGTTGTTTAATATAAATTCAACATTTTAATATAACTCAATTAGTTATATAACTACCTTTTTTGTATATTAATCAATATGAACATGAATATTCCAATTATTTCCATGCAATCCAATTTCTTACAAATCAATTAATTATATTTACCAATAATAAATATAATTTATAAGGCCAAATAATTTCCCCCATATATTCCTCCAAACCACAACTTAACCATTTCTGCTTTCAACACAATATACAATTAATAGTATCTCAATTATTACAATTCCCTAGTTAAATAGAGCTTTTTTTCTTTTGTGTTTTAAAATCTTGAACTCTCCTCTTTTGCCCTAAATTTCCCATTGTTTGCACCTACCTTTTTTGGTGAGGAAAAAGAAAAGAAATCTGCCTGCCTAATTCTCCAACGTTGCAACAACAGCAAAGCCAACAGCCTGCTTCACTTTCTGTTTCGTTTTTCAGCATAGCTAGGGGGGAAAAAATCAGCACTCTTTGCAAGCAAGCAGCAGAGCCCTGAGCAAAACAGCTGAGAGCAAATCAGCTGAGAGTCGGGAGCCGATCTAAGCAAGGGCTAATTAGCCTATGCTGAAGCTCCGCGGGCCAATAAAATTACAAAAAAACACTGAACCCTTTGTTAAATTGCTGGCTCGCCTGCCCCTTGCCCACCACTATTTATTGGCAATAAATAGTGGTGTGGAGGGGCGGGGCAAGGCGAGCCAGCAATTTAACAAAGGGTTCGGCCAAACCCCCTAGAACCGACAGAATCCCACCACTGGCAATATGAGTATGCTTTAAAAAATCTCAACATCCAGCATAGAATGAGTACACATGGTACTCATGACTTATGAGCACAATGGAGCCCAAAATTTCCATTCCGGTTGTTAAGAGAGTTGCACCCCATTTTTTGCCAGCTGTTAAGCAAATCGTTGCAGTTGTTAAGTGAACAATGCAGTTGTTAAGCAAATCTAGCTTCCCCCAGTGACTTTGCTTGTCAGAAACCAGCTGGGAAGGTTACAAATGGTGATCATGTAACTCCAGGATGCTGCAACAGTCATAAGTATGAAAAACAGTCATAAGTCACTTTTTTCAGTGTTGTTGTAACTTCAGTCACTAAGCAAAATAGTTGTTAAGTTGAGGACTGTGTGTACAAACTTCTGGTTTGTAAGAAAAGCTACTGCTGTATAGCTCTTTCCAATTTAGCATCCTTCTGATATATGAGATTATTAGCCACAAGGCCAAGCGCTATGAATTTCTGAGTCTGAGATTATTGTTTTCAAGCAAAGGTTGGACAACCACTGGTCCAGGATTTATTTATTTATTTATTTATTGTGATTTATATGCCGCCTTTCTCCCTAGGGTCTCAAGGTAGCTTACAAAACGACAAATTCCAATACAAATCACAATGAAATAATTAAAATCAACAACCCTATTAAAAACAGTTTAAAATTATGGCAGTGTATCCCCAAATGGATCAGTTGAGTTGACGAAAGAGCCACGTCTTCAGCTTGTGACGGGAGGAAAGAAGGTCGGGGGCTATCCTGAGCTCGGTGGGCAATCCATTCCAGAGGGTCGGGGCTCCCACAGAGAACGCCCTCCTCCTGGAAGCCGTCAGCCGACATTGTTTGGCCGACAGCACCCTGAGGAGGCCAACTCTGTGAGAGCGCACAGGACGGTGGGAGAGCGGCTGGAGATGGTCCTGCAAGTATCCTGGGCCTAAGCCATGAAGGGCTTTATAGGTGAGCACCAGCACCTTGAAATGTATCCGGAGCGCCACCGGCAGCCAGTGCAGCTCATGCAGGAGAGGTGTTACACGGGAGTATCTAGACACCCCCGTAACTACCCGCACAGCTGCGTTTTGGACTAGCTGGAGCCTCCGGACGCATCCCAAGGGCAGCCCCATGTAGAGAGTGTTACAGTAGTCCAACCTAGAGGTAATGAGGGCATGAGTGACCATGGCGAGGGCATCCCGGTCTAGAAAAGGGCGCAACCGGCGCACAAGGCGCACCTGTGCGAAGGCCCTCCTGGTTACGGCCGTCAGATGGTCCTCTAAGGACAGCCGAGAATCCAGGAGGACATCCAAGTTGCGGACCCTATAAGAGGGAGCAAGAGTTTCTCCCCCGATTGTTATTGGACCCTTATTGTTGGTTATCACCTTTAAAGCGCTCCATGGCATAGGGCCTAGCTATCTTCGAGACCGCCTGCTGCCACCGATGACCTCCCATCGACCCGTGCGCTCCCACAGAGAGGGCCTCCTCGGGGTGCCATCAGCCAAACAGTGCAGGCTGGTGACCCCCAGGGGGAGGGCCTTCTCTGTGGGGGCACCTACCCTCTGGAATCAATTGCCTCCAGAGATAAGGAGAATCCAAGACCTCAGTGCCTTCCGCCGTGCCCTTAAAACCTTCCTTTTCCAGCAAACCGGGCTGGCCTAATTTTTAAAGTGTTTTTAAGTGTTTTGTTTATTGTTTTTAATTAATGGGGCCAAATTTATATATGTATATTTTAACTGTATTTTAATATTTGTACTTGATGTTTTTACTTGGCTGTTCACCGCCCTGAGTCCTCAGGGAGAAGGGTGGTATACAAATTCAAAATAAAATAAAATAAAATAAATAAAAACACGTGGAGGACCCCAGCCTACCCATAATCCTGTCCACGTCATCCAGCAAAACAGGCTCAAACTCAACCCAAATGTTTCCACCAAGACTAGCCCGTCACCTCAATGGACTCTGTCCAGTCAGAGTCCAACCCGGTCCGAATCTGAGTGATTTTGTCTTGCAGAAACTGTGCAAAATCCTCAGCATGGCCCTGCAAGGGGTCCTCCCTCGCTCCCTGATTAAGGAGGAAGCGGGTCACTCTAAACAGGGCTGCTGGGAGGTTTTCTGAAGATGCAATGAGAGTGGGGAAATAGTTACGTTTCGCCACTTCCATCACCACAAGATAAGACCTAATATGGGTTCTTAGTTGTGTTCAGTCGGACTCGGATCGGGAGGATCTCCAACCTCCCTCCAGGCGTCTTTTCCGACGCTTCATTTCCCTGAGCTCCGCAGTGAACCAAGGAGCTGCCCAGGATCTGCGTCGGATCAGAGGCCGCAAAGGCGCAATTCGATCCAGGGCCCCCACCGCAGCCTGTTCCCAGGCTGCGACAAGGGCCTCGGATGAATCGTGAGCTAAGGAGGCGGGAAATGACCCAAGCTCCATCAGGAACCTTTTGGGTTCCATCAGGCGCCTGGGGCGGAACCATCTTACCGGTTCCGCACCCCTGCAACGGGGGATGGCAGTGGGAAAGTCAAGCCTAAGGAGGGAATGATCAGTCCATGACAGAAGGTCGATAAAGTCCCCTCCCCACAATCATTTATCCACCGTCCAGAGAGAAAAATCATGGTCTCAAGATCGCTGTCCTAGGTGTGGGGGTTTATCTAGAAGACCTACAAAGTCTTCAACCCTATGATTCTATGATAACAATGAAGAAAGGGCTTAATTACAACAACTGGGCTTAGTTCAGAAAAATGTGGAGAAAGGTTATATATATTAAGATAAGGCACTTCTTTTGTTTTCCACTTCTGGTTTGGAAGATGCTGTGGTGCCTCCTGTCAATCTTAGTTTTGACAGTATTGTCCAATGGAGTGTCTGGAGTAGAATCTAGGAATGAAATAAAAATTGCTTCCCTTTATCCTTCTCATTTGTTCCAATTCACGTGACATCTTTTTGCAGCGGTTGTTAAGCGAACACTGCGATTAGTAAACAAACCCACTGTTTACCCCAACCCTTGTGTTAGGATTCTTGGAGGGTCATTTTCATATCTATGATTGTCTGCCTATTGCAAGAAAAGCCTGTGTCCGGTGGGAGTGGAAACCGTATTGCTGAAGCTTTCCATGGAGGAATGCATTAATATAAAGAGTACATCATGTTAATTCTGTCGATGTTCAGAACAAAACCAGAGTAACCCACCTTTTAGAACAAAACCAGAATCAAAAATGGTCTTTTGCTGTGTTTTCCAGATGTTGAAAAGCCGTAAAAATACAGCCACGTACAAATCGTTGAGCACTGCAATGACCTGCTGCCTTCGATTGCATTCTCTGAAAAAGACACATTACAAAATATTTACATCCACCACCACCGCCCTATCAGTAGGACATACTCCAAAGGCTTAATCTTCCTTGAGCTGTTTGGGTTCTTCTCTCTTTTTCGGAAATATACTTTAGCAAACCTTTAGAACTTCCCTTCAGGCCTACTGCCCATAGATGGCGCTGTTTGGCTACATAAGAATTCACATTTGTTTCACTCTATGTGGAAAATACATAGGCACAGGCTTATTTTTAAGTGCAGGAAGACTTAAAGGATGTACTTCTACTTTAAACAAATGATAAGAGATCATTTTGCTTTCCTTTGGGCTGTGAGCTGGTTTAAGAATCTTTTTACTGATAATAAATTAAATAAGTTAAAATAAATCTCCACCTCTTAGAAAAGAGACTCATTTGAAGATGGCATTGAAAATGACAGGAAAGCTTAAAACAAAGAAGCCATCATCCATTGCCAGAGGAAAAATCCACATTAAACATTATACCTTTACAGCAACATGTGAAAAAGGAAACGGCTTTCAAAACTAATATCCTGTTCCTAATTTGAAATTACACCAGTGAAAATTCTGCTTACAGATAGTCCTTGACTTACAACAGTTCGCTTAATGACGGTTCAAAGTTACAACAGTGCTGAAAAAAGTGACTTATGACTGTTTTTCACACTTATGACTGTTGCAGCATCCCTATGGTCACATGATCAAAATTCAGATGTTTGACAACTGGTTCATATTTATGACCGCTGCAGTGTCCAAGGGGTCATGTGATCCCCTTTTGTGACCTTCTCACAGGCAACGGCAATGGGGAAGCCAGTTTCACTTAACAACCATGTTACTAACTTAACAAATGCAATGATTCACTTAACAACTGTGCCAAGAAAGGTTGTAAAAATGGGGCAAACTCATTTAACAAATGTTTACTTAGTAACATAAATTTCAGGCTCAATTGTGGTCATAATTTGAGGACTACCTGTATTTTAACAACTTAGCTGATGGATCAATGCACTGAAAGCTCACAAAGGCACAGAGAGATCCATGACAGTGCCATGCATGGTGCTGATATAATGTCTGATGTTAAAAACTCTTGATTACATACATGTATGCACAGGAATGTCAAGTCACAGCACGGGCATGATGACATCAACATATGTCCCATCAACTCCTCTGCAGACACCCAAAACCCATGATGAGCTCACCTGGAAAGGCGTTCTTCCCTTAAAACTTGAATGACAATACGGGTAATATTGATAGACATCACACAGAAAGGAAAATTCTGGAAAAGAAACAAAAGCTACATTTTTAAAAGTGCCTGCCTATAACAGACTCAAAACTCAATTCCTTTGGCTTTACTAAAGATAAAAAACAGCTAGCATGTTTCAAATCAGTGTTTATCGAATTTGGCAAGTTTAAGCTGGGTGGATTTCAATTCCCAGAATTCCATCCAGTTTCAACTTGCCAAGTTTGAAAAACATTGCTTTAAATGATCAGCCTGAAAGGTTTTGTTTTCAATATGTACATAACAACCGCTTTTTAAAAGGAAAATCTGAACACAGAGCAGAGAAAAATGAGGAAACATACCTGAACCTCATGATGAGACAGCTTAAAAATTTCTCGAGCTACAGGTAATATCCGGGAATCCATCACAAAATAAAGTGTTTGCATCAATCCTAGCAGCCCTGCTCCACGTAGGTCTGTGCTGGGATCCATTCCTTAAGGGTAGAAGATACACAGAGGCTGTCACACCAAGAAATGGTCTTGCATGTATTAAGTAAACTTCCAGACAGTAAATTGCTCAGACACTTGAGGCAATGCTGGAATTAAAGGTGTATGATGAAAATTCCATGCTCTTCCTCATGAGTTGGTAATGAAATACAGCTG
Organism: Pantherophis guttatus; assembly: GCF_059756535.1. Lineage (NCBI taxonomy): Eukaryota > Metazoa > Chordata > Lepidosauria > Squamata > Colubridae > Pantherophis > Pantherophis guttatus. The sequence goes on along the minus strand of NC_142071.1, from coordinate 16,613,129 downwards.
CAAAAACTAGACCCAGCTGCAGAAATTGCCTATTAATTATTTTATAGCAGGGGTGTCAAATGCACGTTGTCATGTCGGCATCACGTGACGTTATCAGGACTTTTTACCCCTTCGCTAAACCTGGAGTGGATGTGGCCAGCGCGTGACGCATCGGGCCTGAGGGCCGGGAGTTTGACAGCCCTGTTCTAAAGCTATCAGAGGTCAAGAGTTAGTGTGCTGTAAGAAGACAGCTTGCATGTATTTATGGGATGATTTGGGGGTTGTGTTTAGCTTACAGGTTTTTGTTCAGGTAGGTAGATTGGTAGGTAGGAAATAAGGAAGTTGAAAAACTTGCCTACCTACCCAGTGGGGAAATTCAAACAGTGCCATTTGGAGGAGTAAGAGAGGAAATCAGCAAATCTGCATTCCCTCACACTCCTACAAATGTTCTGGTGACCACTTGCACTGGCTCTCTTGAAAACTATGTGCTGAAGGGGAAGAAATCAATGTTGTGATGTTGGTGCACAAGAAAAAAGCACAAATAACTTCAAATGGCCAACAGGGGCATTCTTCGTTCCAAAGTCCATGAATGACAGTGAAACAAGGCTCCCCCTGGATATATGTGCTCATGCAAAGACTCTTGTTCTACACTCGGCATACCTTGAAATCCAAGATCTTCCCAGTGGGCTCCATAACGGGCACAATCAAACCGGGAGCCAGTTAGTTTCTTGTAAACAGTTTGCAAGATCCTCATGTGCACTTTTTCATTATTATCCAAACCACCTGTACAGGAAAAGGCCCATTAGGTCCTCTACGTAAGTGAGAACAAGACAGTCAACCTATCAGTTTGTTGTTTCTATGTACACTGAGAGTCTAAGCACCAGAGACAAATTCCTTGTGTGTCCAATCACACTTGACCAATAAAGAATCCTATCCTATCCTATCCTATCCTACCCTACCCTACCCTACCCTATCCTATGGGGTCCTTGATACTCTCTGAGCTTAGTTGTTTTCTTGCAGGCATTTCATTACCGAACCAGGTAACATCTTCAGACCACTGGTGATGTTACCTAGTTGGGTAAAGAAACCTCTGCAAGAAAACCACCAAGCTGAGAGAGCACCAAGGACTCCACAGTTCAACCCTGAGCTACATTCAATATTGGCTCCATTTACTTTGTGCTTCCTAAGGCCCAAATAAGACATCCAGCCTCTCTGCTTAAAGATCTCAGAGAGCACAGAGAGTCTGCCTAAACTCTATGATGACCTTCTGACAGTTAAAACAGACCATGCTGAGTTAGCTGTAATAAAATTAGATCAATACCACTTTCTCGGCCTTTGCAGAAATAGACAAAGCAACCATTGATTTTATTCATTTAAAAATTTTATTCTATTTTTCATTAAAAGTAATCCTCTAACACAGATAGAATGCAATGAAACAAATCCATAAAGCTATACAATAAAGGCAGTCCTCAACTTACAACACTTCATTTAGTGACCATTCACAATTACAACAGCACTGAAAAAGGTGGCTTTTGACTGTTTTTCACAGTTACGACCTTTGCAGCAGCCCCATGATCACGTGATCAAAATTCAGAAGCTTGGCAAGATACTTATGACTGTTGCTGTGTCCCAAGGTCATGTGATCCCCTTTTGTGACCTACTGGCAAGCCAAGTCAATGAGGAAGCCAGATTCATTTAACAACCGGGTTACTAATTTACCAACTGCAGTGATTCACTTAACAACTGTGGCAAGAAAGGTCATAAAATCGGGCAAAACTCACTTAATAAATGTCGCCCTTAACAACAGAAATGTTGGGCTCAGTTGTGGTCGTAAGTCAAGGACTACCTGTACTGAAAAGTGAAATAAATTGGGATGACAAGACTTAAGGACCCCAAGGGCCCTACCACTGCGTTAGCCACAGCAGACAGCAATGTTTTGGCAAACTTTTCCAGTGTCCCCTGAACTTGAACTCCTGACGAGAGACAGCAAGGAAGTTGCTGTGAAACTGTTGCTAGCTAATTAATAAGCAGAGCCATTGGGGAGATGCTTGCGTTCATTTTCAGAAGCAATACTCACACTGGGCAATGGCCAGAGCCAAGTCTCTCTCGTTCTGCAGCTGCTGATGAAGACGAGGAGGACCAAAAAGGAAATGGGCCATGGCAGCCAGGCCTCTTCTTTGGATGGTTGGCCGAATCTTTTTCTGGAAGAAGAAAAAGTTAAAGGTAGAAGAAAGGCAGGTGCTGAGAAACCTATTCCTGCAGGGAGAAAAGCAACGCCACAGCATCCTTCTCAAGTGGCAGGGACACTGATAAGGGAGACGGCTGGCATAAAGTTTAATAAATAACCATAAATAAGAACTGCTACTGTCCCTGAACAAGTAGGGCTTCTTTTGAGAGGTGTTACTATCAGAGATAGACAGACTCTGAAAGGGCCTTATGTTACCCAAGCGTGTTCTCAAGTTCAGTTTATGGTCACTCATTCACACACTCACAGGCCTAGAAAATTGCCATACTCAATCCCAAATCAACTGAACACTGAGGCACAAACAGTTCTTTACAATACACAGAGACCCAGCGCATTTAAAATAATAGTAAACTTTTATCGATATATTTTTGCTCTTACACACACTCTCATTAACACTTACCCAACGTCCACTACTAGGTTGCCAGGCACTAGCTGGAGGGACAGAAACTGCCAAGTCTGGGATCCAAAAACGACTCCAAAGGCTGGGCAGGCTTCAGGACCTCTGTTTATCCCCCAGAATTGGTGGGGAAGGGTTTCCCATGCAGGCCCAACTCCTTTGTGGTGAGACTTGGGGCGGGGCTTGCCATGTTCTCAGGCCCAACTTTTGTTCTTTTGTTCCCTTAACGACTTGGTTCCCTGAGGGAACTTTTCCTGGCTTTGTCCACTCTGCTTACATGTCTTCAGCACTTTTAAGTATGGTGGCTTTGGCCTAGTCTCACACTTGCAGCTACTTCTACAAATTATGTCACTTTGGGTCCTGCCTGAGGTAGACTACTCCATCCACACACTATGAAACTACTTCAAGACATATGGACATATTCACTGCTGCCCTAAGGACCACATAGCAACTGTCTTCGGTCCCTAAAATATTTAAGGAGACGGACTGCTACATCCATCCTAGATGGTGCATACCTACCCTACAGTCAGAGAGGTCTGCTGTTTGGAAATACTGCAGTGCCTCATTGAAAGAGATCAAAGGTATCGGGCCAAGAGGTTTCTCCACAATGCCTGCAAGCAAAGAAAGAAAGAAAGAAAGAAAGAGGATTTGATTTTGATGTCCCTGTTCCTTCCAGTAGAAGAACTAAGCATCTTAACGTATTGAGGGGAGAAAAGATTAGCCACTAAGTTAAAACTACAGTATTTGAATTTTCCAAACGGGTCTCTCCAAATTGGAAGAGCTCATGATACAGACAAGTAATCCTCAGCTTATAAACAAAATTGGAATCAGAATTTCCATTGCTGAGCAGTGAGTGATGCCCAATTTTATGAGCTTTTTTTCCACAGTTGTTAAGTGAATCACTGCAGTTATTAAGTGAATCACACGGTCGTTAAGCAAATCTGGCTTCCAACATGCAGTGCCCTTTGACAGTGCATGTCAGAACCTGGCAGGAAAGGTCACAAATGGGGATCATGTGACCCCATAAGGCTGCAACCATTGTAAATACATGCTTGTTGCCAAGCGCCTGCATTTTGATCATGTGACCACAGGTTGTAAGTGTGAGGATCCGTCGTAAATCAATTTTTTCAATGCCACTGTAATTTTGAATGGTGGCTAAACAAATGATTGTAAGTTGAGGACTACCTGCATAATTCAAAATACACATAAAGTATTGAGTGGGAAACCTTAATTGTCTCTATATATTCACCTAAACACACACATCCTTTTTATACCATCATTTTTAAAACATAACTTTGTTTACATTTTTTAAATCCTTATTATCCTTATTGCCTTGTTTAGGGATGGTTTCCTTGCTGAGTATCCTTTGTCTACTCCACCTTACATCCCTTCCCAGACTGAGCAACATCAGAATAAAATAAGTTAGTTAGACAAACTGGTGGGCTTTGTATTATGTGAGGACATCCATAATGGTAGCATTATGGTGGCTAGCACAATTAAAACTCAACCCAGAACAGATCCCAATATGGAATAAAATGATACAGTACTTATTTTTCATACCTCCTGGATGGATGCTTGCTATGTTGTCCCATTCTTCACGGACTCGTAGTACCTCCTCCGAAATATCTGTAGCAAGGGGAAAACAAGATGACACATCAGAACTACATGCTCCAGAATCACTTCCAAAGAAGCTCATTTAAGAGGCATGAATTCCATTTCTTTTAAAGAAAAAGTCTAGGTGTGACTATACAAAGGAATTACTGAGTCTGTTACATGTACTTCTATAACTGTCTGGTTTGGTACAGCAACCAAACATACAGGTATAGACATCAATGGAAAGTTAAGAAAATAGCTAGAGACCCCTCACATCCTGGAGGGATCTGCAGATAAACTGTTTCAACTCCTCCCCCTGGGATGGCGATATAGGGCCTTCCATGCCAAAACAAAGGCAGTTTTTCCCTCATGCCATCACTCTGCTGAACATTCAATTTGCTCAGTGCTGCTTAATGTCTGTTACCCGATCGAGTGCGGCTGCAATATTATTATCTGCTTTTGTACCATTGACAAATTCCTTGTACGTTTAACCAAATTGGCCAAATAAAGTATTCAATTCAGCTCCAGGCACTATACAGCAGCTCCATTTTATTCTTCTAAATGGGAAACTGTAAAGGTGGATTCTAAAATAGAAAGCATCTGAAACTGACAGGTGGAAATAATACTATGAAAACCCTAACCTTTCCCTGCAGGAAGGTAAATGGCTACTGCTGGGTAGGAGGAGTGAGGGATTGTAAGAGTGGCTTGGAAACTGTCAGAGAAAGTTGAAAATGAAGATCTTATGACCGCAACAGCAGCATAGCAACAAGCAGTAGCAATGAAGCAGCCATGGCTTCCCCAAATTTCATTCCCTCAGGAGCCATGGGTCCCAGATTTAGGGCACATTCTGCAACTTAGACCATTTGAGATAGCAATAGCAATAGCACTTCGACTTATATACCACTTCATAGTGCTTTTACAGCCCTCTCTAAGCGGTTTACAGAGTCAACATATTGCCCCCAACAATCTGGGCCCTATTTTACCCACCTCAGAAGGATGGAAGGCTGAGTCAACCTATGACCTTATGATGTGCTGTTTTGCCTAGCTAAAGGTCATGACAATGAGAGTTTTAGTAGTGTACAGATTTTTATGCCCTAAAACAGTTAGAATCTTTATAATTAATGTCATTTTTAAGAACACCATAAAAACCATAACTGCCTGTCAGCCAATCGCAATTCAACCTTTACTGACTTTAATGCAGAATTTAAAGGAGCATCTGCCTCTAGACACAGTTATAAATGAGAAGCAGATGAAGCTACTTAAATTTCTGGGAGATCTAATACTGTCATCTCAGGGACTTCAAAGGCGTATGATCCTGCCACAGTTCCTTAGAAGTAGAGTACGAAACAGCTTCAAGCTTGAAAAGATGTTTGAAGCACGATTTACATGCAGAATTCACCACCTTATTTCCAGTAAGGTTGGAACAAGTCCTTTTGAAAGTGAAATGTTTTGCAAGTCCCTGCTCTTCAGTATTTCACATCATCCAAAATGCAACAGAATCCAAGGAGCAGTAACTAAAATTCCTCCTGATATTCATGGGGCTGAATGTCAATAGTCTCCCAACTGAGACCTGGCTCTTTAACCTGGGCCTTGTATTAGGATGGTTGGGGTTCTTGTTGGATATATTTGGTTGTGTGGATGTTCTTAGCAAAACTCAACCTCTCTTCTTCTTCTTTCTTCTTTTTCTTTTTACACCCTTTATTAATTTTCTACTTTGCTTTTTTTTTTTTGCTTTTATTTATACTATACAGAATTAGTTTAGAGTTGGGCAGTGCCTAAACTGAATAAATTAAATCAAATTAATTGGGTCTTTACCTGATTCCTTAAAATCACTGGGTGTTGCTGATAGAGACTGCAGCAGTCCATTCTGTTTCAATGCAGAAATCTGAAACAGAGAGTGATGAGGATTCTAAGGCGCAAAGCAGGATGTTGTCGGGCGCAAAGAATCAGGACTACACATTAAATTCCAGTAAGATGATTTATTGTTCACGCTTATATACCAGAATCTAGCCAACATTCAGCATGAAATTGGTGCTAATAGAGTTAATAGAATTCAAGAAGGATCGGATTTAAACTGTAAGGACTCCAGGCTGATTCCTCTCTTGACTCCATCCCCAGGCTCTGCCTCTCCTTCTCCTCTAAATTGTGAAGAACCCAGGGGCAACCTTTTCATAACTTATCTGCAAGGCCTTTCCGAAGCCAGTATCTCACAAAGTGATTTCATGTCACTGCTTCAGACCACGTAACATCCCAACCTTTTCTGTCAATGCACATTTTTAGTAAGAACTAAAAAGTCACAAAGAACACATAATCTGTTCCTCAGATTAACTTGTTTGTTACTATAATCACCCAATGTGCTTAATACAAGGTTAACACAACTACAGTTTACTCAATTAACCTGATTTTCTGACTTCACCCACCAAACTAAATGTTTCTCAGCCTTGGAAGTTTTAAGCTGGGTGGACTTCAACTCCCAGAATTCCTCAGCTAGCATAGAATCAAACATGGAGCCTCAAAATTTTAGCAGGGGGGATTGTATATAGGGAAGCCCAAACTGTGTGTAAAGATACATACTTATACATACTTAAAAGGTCATTTATAATAAACAAAAATATAAACTTGATGAAATTATGTTTCCGTCAGGGAGGATTAAAAACTGGAGATATGGGTGAAGTAATAGGAGCGGTTTGGCTCAAGTCCCTAGCAGCTAATATCTGTACCCTGGAGAAAGGAAGTGGAACAATTTCCTCTTTTAAAGAAACATGCAGACAAAAAAAGCTGTATTTCCTTTCTTTCCACAATGTTACATTGAACAAAACAGTCAGTTTCAGATTTGGTAACTGATTCCTAATCTGAGTTTTTTAATGTTTTAGAGGTTGGCATGAGTGAAATAAGATTATGGAATACCCCTCAATTCTATTTCTTACTGTCATTCGAGCAAGAGAAACAGTGTCACATTTGCACAATATTTGGATTTAAGAAAAGACGTACACGTCTGTGAACTGTGGTTAAATCCTGAGAAACTTGAACGCAAGTTGGTTCTCGTATTGGAGTGTAAAGCCTGTTTAGACACTGCTAGGGGGAGCATTTCCCAATAATGTTTCTTAAACTTATGTCCTCCACCTGCAGTCAGCTATAACCCCAATGATTGTAGCCAGGAGTACTGCACGAGGAAAGACGAATTTAGTGACCAGTATACTCACATGCACAGCTTTGTAAACTGGATAGGTAATTGTTTGTGTTTCATGCTGGCAGTTGTTTATGCTGCACTGGTTCATCCCCTAATGGAAACAATGAAATCAGAGTCACCAGGGAAAGCACGATCATTTCTCAAAACCCAAAGGTACTTTTCCTTCTGCAAAGGAACAAGAAATTCAGCTACACAGTGCACAGAACTGCCTGCATCAATTGAAACTGAGCAACCCCTTTTTTTCCCTTATCACGGAAGGTGTGATTCCAGAATTACTGCTATGTAAAACTGCATGTGTTCCAGATCTCTTTCCAATTATTATGGCATATTCCATATTCCTTCCAACAAGCACTCGCACCAATCTCTCAGGTTCCATGCCCTTTTCACAATGGTATGGGACAAAAAAAGCCGGACCACAATTGCATCCTGATTCAGGTGACCCGGAGGGCCTCAAACAGCTCAGAGTGCTAATGACCAGAATCCTTCCATCCATCCCCACCACTATCTTATCAAAACCTATCCTTCCATCTCCTAGAACTGATGAAGCTTCTTGGATGAGAAGCGAAATGTTTTCTTCTTCTTCTTCGTCCCAGAAAATACAGTCCAGTTGCCTTTTGAAGAAAAAAAGCACCTTTGAGACATCGATGATCTGGATGACTGAGAATCTCCACAGACAGCAGGATCCCAAATTCTAATTTGGAAATGCATTATCTCATTGGGGGGGGGGGAGTGTTTTGCAAAAATCGAGCAGCTGCAGCTTTCCACGCCCACCGACAGAACTTCCAATTGCTCTGGTTGGAAGGTCCTAAGAGGGAACTCCATAATTGGCTTGGGGAACCTGTCCAGGTTGCCAGAATGTCCGTTGAGTTGTGATGCATCTAAATTACAGTCTGGAGGCAAATGGATGTTTGCTGTTATACTACAAAAGGCCAGAAGGGATTAGCAGGGGAAGCAAAGGTGCAAGGAATGAATGAATGCTGGTGGTCACTGGTGGAAGCAGCTTTCCAGGTGAAGAAAAGTCAATCTGAGATTTGAACCCTCCCTGCAACTCACTCCCACTTCCTTCCCTAGGTCCACAATTATTTCTTTTGAAAAAGACTCACCTTTTATAGTTTCTTCTACAAAGCCATCTGATCACGACAGAATCCGCCCCCCAATAAAAACACCATTCCCACGACCTCCTGTCCCAGAGGGGCTTTCTTTCTGCCCTCTCTCAACAACCCCCAACTCACTAACTGTTACCCCTAAATCTTTTCGCCACACCTGCCAGCTGCCCAGGCTCTCTTCCTCCCCTGCACGCATCTGCAGACACGTATCAACAGGTTCCCACATTCCCAGCCCCGTTGCTCTTCCCACGGTTCTCCCCAGAGCCCCCTACTGCCCCTCTGCCCCTCGTCACGCACCCACGGAGGTGTCATTCCTGAACAGCTGGACCGAACCCGGGTTTTAAATCCGCCGTTTTTCCTCCAATCTGGGTTCTGTTGCTAACATTCCCTCCCCCGCTCGTAACGCCCACAGGAACAAAAAGCGCAGGCGCGTCGCTTTGCATGCTGGGAAGCGTAGTCCGAGCTTAGTTCGGGACTGGGAGGCTTGCCCCGTGCTCTGCGTTCGCTTTGCTTGGTGGCAAAGGCGCCACTCGGAAAGAAAAGATGAAATAAAGCGTGGGGAGCATGCATGAGGTTTAAGCGGGTTTGCATCGAAGTGATTCCCGTTTCCTGAGCCCAGACCTCGTCTTTTAATAAGCCGCAGGAGAGTTTTAGTTTCGGGGCTACGCTGCATTGCGTTGAAAAGGGACTCGCTAATGTCTATGGAGATTTTCAGTCATCCAGGTCATGGTTGTCCCAAAAGAGCCTTGGTGGCGCAGCAGACTAAAGTGCTGTTAAATAGCACCAGCTGCCTGCAATTACTGCAAGTTCAAATCTCACCAGGCTCAAGGTTGACTCAGCCTTCCATCCTTCCGAGGTAGATAAAATGAGGACCCGGATTGTGGGGGCAATAAACTGACTTTGTATAAAAAAGAACACTGCTTTGGGTTGGAGGCGAAAGCCCTACTAAGCATAATGTAATGAAGCGGGCTGTGATAGATGACCACTGGATAACTTTCTATTCACTCTATTCTAAAAAGCAATGCATCCGGTTGGAAAAAGTACAAACTCAGCCAAAATCCTTTTGGTTCCTCTAGGAGGCCTCTAAGTTGTCAGAAGAAAGGAACATTCTAATGACATACAGCTTAAAGGTTGGTTAGGTCAAGGGGATCCACATGAGTTAAAAGTTGTCCATCGTCAAAAGATGATTTGAATCTATGCTTCAGTAATCTACAAAAAGAATTATAACTGTTTGCAAAGAAACTCTGTAATTAGGAAATGTCAATTAAAAATGATAAATGTATATGACCATATGAATTGCTGAGTTAACAGAATCCTTTGTCTAGAAGGGTATAAAACCATTGTACCTAATTTCCGTCTTTGTTCAACGCTTCATGTACAGAGCCTTGAACCTATTGCGCAATATATAAAATCTGTCTCTGATTAATCTAAAAGTTGTGTTTGTCTTATTAAATCCACAACAAGCAGGTATATACAAAAGTATGAAGGCTATTGCTTAACCCATTGTAAGCCGCCCTGAGTCTTATTAAATCCACAACATTTATGGCACCCTGCAGATGGGACTACAAGGCAGAGAACTTTTGTTCTACCAGACAGCCTGCCTCAGCGGGAATCGCCGCCTCCCCAAGGAAAATCCACTGGCCGGCCATTAGGACTCCTTTGAAGTCCATGGAGATTCAGTGAGGAGGTGCCGTAAACCCGCTGACGAAGACAGGCCAGTCAAGAATCCTTGAAGGTTAATCAGACAACAGAGACTCAACATAAATACATAAGAAAGAAAGAAAGAAAGAAAGAAAGAAAGAAAGAAAGAAAGAAAGAAAGAAAGAAAGAAAGAAAGAAAGAAAGAAAGAAAGAAAGAAAGAAAGAAAGAAAGAAAGAAAGAGAAAGAAAGAAAAGAAGAAGAAGAAGAAGAAGAAGAAGAAAAAGAAAGAAAGAAAGAAAGAGAAAGAAAGAAAGAAAGAAAGAAAAAGGAAAAGAAAACAGATAAGTATAAATCAGAGAGTTAAAGTCTCTCTGTTTAGAGGTGCCTACCCTTTAAAGGGGTGGAGGGACCAGGTGGCATCCTGAAGTCTCTGGAATTAAGTATTTAAGTATTGGAATTAAGGAACTAAGTATTGTGTGTAATCTTATGTGTGGTAAGAGAAGAACTAATTGCAGTGTTATAAATTTTCTGATAAACTGACATTCTTAAACAGCCAGAGAACTGTTGTTTACTGTTCTTCCCTCCCGGGGTTTAGCAGGCAGTTAAAAAGGTGAAGCCTGTCTAAATGGGAAAACAGATATGACTTGATCAATTTGGTGTGATTTCTGTTAAATATATATGTATATATATAATGATAGTGTGTAAATTTGAATGGAATTTAATTGATTGTGATATGTGTGGCTGCCAGCAAAGTGAGATGATTTGTGCTTGAGGCTGTGGGAGATGTTTGAGATGATTGTAATGGTGGGATTTTTTTGTATGTGAAATTGGTTTAAAGAAGTCTGATTGCAGTACAAATATGAAAAGCCTGTGTGTTGATAAAGTGAGAAATTAGAGAAATACTAATGTTAGTATAGTAATAATACTGTGTTGCTTTGTTGTAAGAATGCTGAATGGAAGAGGGAAGCGAGGCGTGCTTCCTTGCGTGCTGTACAACATTTTTTTCCCTCTTCCCCCCTCCTTTTCCTTTGTAAGAGAGAAACAGTTCCTTTTAACTTTTTTTTTTCTCTCCTTTCTCTCACACCCCCCATCCCTCCTCCTCTTTCTGCGAAGCCTCTTTCATTAACATATGAAAGCTATGCAGATACATAGATCCTTTCTGCTCTAAATACAATTTTGATTTTATTTTTTCTGGAAATTTTTGGAGGTTTAAAAACGCTTCATTAAACCTGTACTCAGAATCCTGTTGTTTCGCCAGGCTGGGTTAGCAACATAATTTTAAATCGGATGTTTTAAATTTCTGGGGTTTTAAATTGAGCCGAATCCATTTAATATTTTTAATTATTTTAAATTGGTGTTGTCTTGTTTTTTTAAACAAAATAGGCTGTACACCGCCTTGCGTCCTTCGGGAGAAGGGTGGTTCGTTTGTAAGTTTGTTTGTTGTTTATTTGTTTGTTTGCTAGTAGCACAAGTTACTGCCCTTTTTGGGAATTGTCACAGAGATGAGTTGGAAATTGCGATGTGTGGTGGGAGAGATTCAGTGGCATTTTTGTCTAAAATGTTGGATTCTGCCTCGAGAGTATGCTTGTTTTTGTTCACTTCAGTTTGCGGGGAGATTAGATAATTGGTGCTGAGGAGCTAATTTGTTTATAGAAGGATATACGGTAGTTGATGGGTGAGAGGAAGTTTTAAGGGAAGTCAGAAAGTTGCCTTTAAGTTTGTCTACACAGACTTGTGCTGACAGCAGTAGGAGAATTGTATAAGAAGGAGTTAGAGAAAGTAGAATTGATGGAAAGGAGAAGGTATGTGATTTGTTTTTGGAAGGTTATGGATGTTGTATAACCTTTGGACGGGGAAGGAAGAAAGGAATGTGAGAGTGGAACCAAGTGATAATGGGAAGAAGTGGTGATATGGGCAGGGAAGACAGCGTTAAAGATTGCCCGATCCAAAGAAAAGAGAAGTGGTGTTTTTCGTTGACAGAGATCAGATTAAGTGAACAAAGCATTTGAATACACTTAATCAGTGAAGGGAGTGTTGGAAGATTTGAGAAGCTCAATATTAAAAGCACAAGAAAATTCCCCTAAAGAAAATAAGCAGAAACTCAGGCAGAGTTCAGTCCCCACCTTTACCAATGGGCCATTAAGAAACTGAGACGCCACCTTATTTTCCACGACAAAAGAAGAATAAAAGATGTGTTTGTTTCTTGCTTGCCTTACTAGGAACAATAAACTGATTCCAGGAGCTTTGAATTCAGGAAGGGAAAGCTCTGCCTTTCAGCAATCTTTAAAGGGAAAGACTTTCCCCCCCCCCCACAGGAGTAGTAAACAAAAATCACTCCTGATAGAAAGGAGGGGTGGCATCTCCGCCTCCATCTATAAACAAGCAAGAATTAAGACAATTCTATGCAAAATTAATTGAATCTGGACCTTAGAGTTTGAAATGGGAGGGACATGAAAGAGGAAGCCTTGAAAATTTGAAACAGGCTTTAACCAGGGCTCCTGTATTGGGTTTGCCAAATTTGGAAAAGCCATTCGGTCTCTTTGTAGACACACACACACACACACACACACACACACACACACACACACACACACACACACACACACACAAATTGAATTGCACGAGGGGTGTTGGCTCAGAAAGTAGGAAATTAACCTTTGAGGGAGCCCTCATTGTAAGCACCCCACATCAAGTCAGAACTATCCTTCAGTGCTGGTTATCTGTTTCAAGATTCTAAACAAAAATGAAACAATTTTAATGTAGCAGACAGATTTGATTTTCCCTACATATCTCAATTTGAATCAAGCACAGTTCTTAACCAACACCAGATCAATGGATCACCTTGGATGAGAACATTATGGTGTTGAAATAATTGGTTTCCATACAAAAATAAGACCAGATTTGGAAGGACACCCCCTGGAGACAAATTGCCTCGAAATTGGTCTGCTCAAACCTTTGAATTGTATTCATTAAATTAAGCTCTATGGACAGGGAGCCTGGATAGCTCAGTAGACAAATGCATTGTAATTTAACACTAGCTGTCTGCAATTACTGTAAATTCAAATCTCACCAGGCTCAAGGTTGACTCAGCCTTCCATCCTTCCTAAGGTAGGTGAATTGAGGACCCAGTGTGTGGGGGGCAATAAGCTGACTTTTTGACGGCTATTGCTTAATGCATTGTAACCCTTAGTCTCTGGACATCATTTGGCAAAATATGGGTGGAGTCATTGGGGACTTCAAGCTATTGTACATGAACTTTTAAACTAAGCTATGGTTGTATTGGGATATATCCTTTAGTAACATCAATTATAAACAAAAGTTTGGTTTGTAAAAAGGTGAATGAACATGCTGTCAGAAAACAACAGATGGGTAAGATGTATCACCAGCTTTAACATCATTTCAATGTATTCATGTGGATTTTACAGAATTACTAAAAGTGGGGAGTGTAAAATATTTATTAGTCATAGTGAACCACCTCATAGGGTGGGTTGCAGCTTTTATCTGCAGTAATGCTACAGCAACAGTGGTGTCAAGAGTTTTACCCAACCTAGACAGATTATCATCATATGAACTGTTGTTTGGAGTAGTTTTCACTACAGGAAGCATATGCATTAATTCCCTGGAAACCAGTGACAAAGTATTGAAACAATATGTGTATAACCTGTCCAGATATTTTGAAGTTTTTAGGAAACAAGGACTATTAGCCCAAACACCACCTTTGAAGTTTCCAGTCCACAAATTCCACCACGATGATTGGATGTTAATCCAAACTGGACGGAAGTTAGACCCCAAGTGAACGGGCCCAATCTCATCAAGGAAATCCATTGAAGTTGATGATCCAAAGGATCCAGCCACCAGTGGGAATAGTGTTCTTCATCATCTGGACTATTTTTGTATTTTTTCTTTCTTAGGATTCAGTGGTTGCCTATGCTGTTTCCCAACTGAAAAGGACTACAACTGCTCAGATTCCTTTGCGGACTCGCCCAGATGTATTGGTTTTGTAATTGTGTTTTTAAGATCTTAGAAGGACGATCCTGGATCCACTGGATGAGACTGATACCAGGTGATCATCAGCCCTGCTGAATCACTCCGGAAGCTGATTCTCAACGCACGGCGGAAGATTTGTAAAGAGGACAACTGCCTTCACATTGTACATATACATATTATTAGCTTTAATATAACTCTTTCTTACACATGCTAATGTTATTACAAGTTTGGGACTACGTTTTGTGGGTACTTGTTTTTCTAATCTTGCTAGTAATTTTGTTTTATATATATATAAGGAACGGTTTTGTGGTAGACCTAGGATTTTTATTGCTACTCCTGTTTCCCAAACCACATGCACCACTAACCCTTTCCCTGACGAAGTGAGCTTCACACCATGGTTGATTATGATTTGTTTATGGCTTTGGACATTATTCGCACTAGGACTCTCAAGTGAACATAAGATGAACATTGATTCCCCAAGTAGAGACACTTTAGGTCAAGTTCGCTACCGCCAAAAACGCATTGTCTATGCACGGGGTTCTTACTTTAGACCTAAGTCAACTCCACCACCTAAGGTTGCACTATTGACATTCCCAGCTGAGGGGGGAATAGATAAGGAAAATGGGCCTTTGCAACAATTACATAGAGGAGATTATATATCACGGATTCTGGAATAAAGTCAAGATCTTGTTAAAACAGTATGACCCTACCCTAGGTCAGAAATGCTGCTTATGTTTTATCTGCTAGCCCTGCATCTTATCATGCTGTTCCTGTCAAACCACAACTCTGGGTTAGAACAAAGGCTACCAGAAATAAACTTTAAGAAGGGAAAGAGGGGTGGATGGAATCTGTCCAAGACCATTTCAACCTTCAGAATTTCTGCTCTGGTTCAACTTGAAGTCCAAATCAGATTTGTGTATCCTTTTTCCACCTGGAAATACTACCCCTCGATATGTTTTTTTGAAGGACCAATTCTCAGAGATAAACAGAAGGACCCCTCACTGGAAGTCCCATTGCAACCACTGGCAGGAATGTTTGTGGCAGGGACTTAGGGGTCTGGACTAAGGCAAGGAACTACTGAGTGCATGCCTTTTCCATAAAACTTCTTATGTGGAAAGGATGCATATTTGTGTTTACCAACAAACTGGACAGGAACATGTAACGAATCAGGTGTGGTCAGAGAAATTGCCAAGGAATTGCAGGATAGGGCTTCCAAGATAGGTCAGAGGTTATAAACAACTGACATGTGGTTTTCTTGGTTGCCTGGATCCGGGTGGATTAATATGGCTGTGGCAGGCCTAGCTTTTATTCCTTGTGCAATCCCTATGCTAAAACATCTATCAATAAGAGCAGTAAAGGAGATTCAAGTTGAAAAGGAACTAGCTTTGATAGAACATTTTCTTAATCAACTTGGTCCCTATCCTATGGAAGAACATAAAGATTCTGAGGCAGACCCATATGAGAAAATGGAACCTGTAGAAAGAGGTAGAGAATCTCCCCAAGAATCAAGAGAGTTAAAAAAAAAAAACAATCAAGAACTACCTATCCTTTACTTTTATTATCTTTTGTTAGACCCTATATATGGTAGATTTGTTTATTGGAACCTTGTATACTCAGAAGTTAAACTTATATGAGAATAGTGAAAGTTTCTGCATTGAAAAACTTTCAGAGGGGGGAATAATGTAATGAAGCGGGCTGTGATAGATGACCACTGGATAACTTTCTATTCACTCTATTCTAAAAAGCAATGCATCCGGTTGGAAAAAGTACAAACTCAGCCAAAATCCTTTTGGTTCCTCTAGGAGGCCTCTAAGTTGTCAGAAGAAAGGAACATTCTAATGACATACAGCTTAAAGGTTGGTTAGGTCAAGGGGATCCACATGAGTTAAAAGTTGTCCATCGTCAAAAGATGATTTGAATCTATGCTTCAGTAATCTACAAAAAGAATTATAACTGTTTGCAAAGAAACTCTGTAATTAGGAAATGTCAATTAAAAATGATAAATGTATATGACCATATGAATTGCTGAGTTAACAGAATCCTTTGTCTAGAAGGGTATAAAACCATTGTACCTAATTTCCGTCTTTGTTCAACGCTTCATGTACAGAGCCTTGAACCTATTGCGCAATATATAAAATCTGTCTCTGATTAATCTAAAAGTTGTGTTTGTCTTATTAAATCCACAACAAGCAGGTATATACAAAAGTATGAAGGCTATTGCTTAACCCATTGTAAGCCGCCCTGAGTCTCCGGAGAAAGGCAGCATATAAATCGAACCAATAAATAAATAAAAGTGCTTTTCCAAGAGGACAGCAGCAGGACTTTCTTGGGGTTTTCTTTGAAAACGTTTCACTTTCATCCAAGAAGCTTCTTCAGTTGAACAGAGAAGGAAGGGGGAGGGAGGAACGGAGGGGAAGTAAACGAAGGAGGGAAGGAATGAACTTTGGGAATCGCTGGCAGTTTTGATCCTTTGGATCCGTCTGCAGCCAGATATCTTCCAATTCATTTGGAAGATTTTCTGCTTGTTCAAAAGTGGCACTGGCTAGAGATCAGGAGGTCTTCCCCCAGGAAACAGTGGAGGATTCTGTTTTACTTCATTCTGATGTTTCTCTGAT
Organism: Pantherophis guttatus; assembly: GCF_059756535.1. Classification (NCBI taxonomy): domain Eukaryota; kingdom Metazoa; phylum Chordata; class Lepidosauria; order Squamata; family Colubridae; genus Pantherophis; species Pantherophis guttatus. The sequence goes on along the minus strand of NC_142071.1, from coordinate 16,596,375 downwards.
TAGCTCTTGCCTGATAGCTTTATGCTACATCTGAGCCCAATCCATCAACGTTTGTCAGAAACAAGGCAAGGCTTGATTTTAAATTCATATGGGGGGGGTCTCACAGAGTGAGGGCAACCTGCCTAGAACTGGGCTGTTAAGACACATGCGGGGTGTTTTGTAACAGTGAGGAGCATAATGAAATGCCCACAATTTGGCTTGCAAATTGAATTTTGCAGAGGCACCTCTGCTGACAGTCCAGTGACTGAGATCAAGTATCCTGAAGGCCAAATCACAGCTGGCCTTTTTATTAAAATGAGAGCGCACTGATGCTGTTACCTAGTTGGATAATTAAACGTCTGCAAGAAAACAAACTTCAGAGAGCACCAGGGACACTCAGAGAAGAGAGAAAGATGCATCTTAATCACTGTATTTATTTTAAACACCATTTAAAACAATGATTTAAAACTTATTTTTTGGACTTTCCAAATTGAAACACCAGTTTCAATATATTACAATATTACTGAATAAACGAAACACACATCAAAACTGCTTTGTGACGCATTTCATATATGAACTGCGTGCCTGAGAAAGACCAATGTTTATAATGTTATCTGTCTAATCAAGCAGGATATGGATTTTCATTCACAGCTCCACACCCTGAATGCTGAATCATAAGAGTTCAGAAGGGCACATGTAAACCTATATCTGTGCACACATGCAATGTTTTAAACAGTCCACCATCAGGAGATTCCTCAGCATGGCTTGCCCCAAAAGGAACCGAGCTGTGATCATTGTCAATCATCAGTTCCTTCAAGCCAAAGGACTTAGACCAAGAGTGGGGGCCAGAAGGGAAGCAGACAAGCTTTTTAGAGCACTTTCCAAGTGCAATTATGATGTGAAATTGTTTCTGGATTTGACAGCCAAAGAAATAGAAGAAGTGTATGAGAAAGGTATGTTTGGGTTGAAGGCAACTAAGATGCTCAAAAAGGTACGCCTGAAAGTCTTCCATGGAAGTGTTGAAAAGGTTGGAGGAGCCTCCAAAATTTTGTTCTACTGTTCATCAGAAAAGTCTGAGCGGCAGGGAAGAGAAGAATGGAGAGGACTTAAGACTAAATGGACAGTGGGATTATATAGTTAGGTTGTACATAATCCCGTTGATTATGATAGGATATAAAAATATATGATTTTTTTGTCATCTTTACTGGGTCTTTGCTGATGAATGATGATGATGATTGAGAGGCAAGTTTATAGAAAATGGGCTGAGGCATGGAAGGAAGTGAGGTATGGTTGTATTTTAAGAGACAGTGATAAGTTGTCAATGATGAATATTGTTGTTTGGGATGAAGGGGAAAGTTTCTTTTTCTTATTATTTTTGAGGAGAGATATTTTCCCCCACAAAAAAAACCACTGCATACATACACACAGTACATATGAAAATGTACTGTGTGTATGTATGCAGTGGTTTTTTTGTATTACCCTTATCAGTCTAAATGTCTATGGGAAATCTCAATCATTCAGGTCATGATTGTCCCAAAAGTGCTTTTTCAAGAGGCAACCAGAGTTTCTTTGTTTTTCCTTGAAGATGTTTCACTTCTCATCCAAGAAGTTTCAGTCAGAACTGAAGAAGCTTCTTGGATGAGAAGCGAAACATCTTCAAGGAAAAACTAAGAAAGTTTGATTGCCTCTTGAAAAAGTACTTTTGGGACTTGATGTGTTTACTGTAATCCTTAACCACATTATAAGAAAAAGAGAGAGAAATGTCTGATGTGCAGGGGCATTCAGAAAGTTGGAGGATTGGATTTTATAGTTTTACCCACCCTCTGGACTGTTTTGATCCGCTTTATAGATGCCCCTAACTCTAGAGAGCGAGCCTGAGACCTGGATGGGCATCTGAGAGTGTAACATTTAGCCAAACATTAAGAGAGTGAGACCTAGTTAGAAGAATGCCTTGGAAGATACCCATTGTTGCTGAGCAGCCATGGGTTTAGGGATACTAGTTAGCTGCAATGTCACTACAGATCCCTGAAGGTCCCTTTCCATCACTAAAATAGTAGATGACTTGATGCAGAGCATGGAATAATAGGGTTGAAAGAGACCTTGGAGGTCTTCTAGTCCACCCCCCTGCTCAAACATGTTTCTGCTGGAGATTATGTCATTTTGGGCACCTATGAGCAATTGTTGAACAATGAGAAGGTGAAGAGCATTCAAACAGTCCCTCTTTCCATTTCTCATCTGATCTCTTGTTAAAAGAGTCTCTGCGTTTCAACAAAAAAAAAAAACACCAAAAAGAAAGTATTTCTCTCTCTCTCATGCTTCCTGCCAAGATGTAACAGGAATAGAAGATATACAATAAGAAATCTAGCTTTCACTTCAAAGATAGGTCTGCTCTACATCCGACAACAATTCTATTCTGAGCACTTTATACATTTTAATGGGAGTTTCTGGTCCTTGTTTACTCAGTATTCTTTTAGCACTTTGCATATGTTCTGGAGCACATTCTCCAACAATAGGTCCTGTTGAATTCAGTTGGCCAGCTGTGGTGCCCTGCTGCTTTAGAGATACATATAGATGGATGTGGAAATGCAAGGCTGATTTATGGGAATTAGGCTGACAGATTGGAGCAGCATTTATCAGCCTCAGCAACTTTAAGATGGGTGGATTTCAACCCTCAGAATTCCCTAGTCAGCATGCAGCTGGGGAATTCTGGAAGCTGAATTAAAAGTTGCTGAGGTTGAGAAATGCTGAACTGGAGAGATGATCTTCAAACAATTCAACGGTCTTCTAGAAACATCATCAGGAGAGCCTGCCTAGCTTCTGAACTTAAAACAGGTGACACCACGGAAGTATAGTTGCAGTGGTTTTGTGGCTGGGATTCTGTGGTATGCAAATCAGCAAAGAGCACAGGAGATCAGATGAAACAGATCCAGGATGTATTCTTTAAAACCCAGGATTTGATTAGGCTCCACATTGGAACTGCGAACTAAATTTCCCATTTACTAACATTGCACAATTCATTGAAGCAGAAACAGAGTGTGGCCTACATTTACAAATGCATAATTCTATTCAAGATTAAAACTAACCAGGTTTAGAATGTCACAGATATGAGACAATTACATTGTTGCATGAATATAGGGGAGGGGGGGTTGCATTGAAGTATCTATAGCAGGACTATTAGATTCTGTAACAGCTTTGTCCTTATGCCATCAGTCATGTAAACTTGCAGAATTTTTTTTTGTCATGTATATGTTATACATTTGAATTAGACCAGTGTTTCTCAACCTTGGTAGCTTTAAGATGGGTGGACTTCAACTCCCAGAATCTCCCAGCCAGCACCATTTCATTCTCTGTTTTCTATTATTTTCTCTCTCCTCTCCTCATTTACATCTATTTGCAGTGTTCCACAGTCACACGACCCATTTTAAAAGGGTTTGCACTTCTGGCTTTTGGCAAAACCATGCCCCCCCCCCGGTTACTTATTGGTTTGCTTCATGACCATGGCTTTTGCTTAACATCCACTTCAAAAAAAGATCATAAAGTCAGGTTGGTCACATAAACAGCCATTCTGTAACCATCTTGACAGACTATCATAATGAGCAAACTCGATTATGGTCCTATGCAGGGGTGGATTCTACTTACCTTTACTACGGGTTCGCGCACATGTCTTGCTTCTGCGCATGCGCAGATCGCAGATCACATCTGGGGCGGTGGGCAGGGCCTCCTGCCGGTTTTACTACTGATTCTTGCGAATCAGTCCGAACCGGAGGCAACCCACCAGTGGTCCTATGTGTCATCATTGTTTAATAAGTTGGATTTACAGGTAGTCCTCAACTTGCAACAATTCATTTAGTGACCGTTTGAAGTTGCAATGGCACTGAAGTGTGACTTGTGACCATTTTTCACACTTATGACCTTTGTAGTATCTCCATGGTAACATGATTTATATTTGGATGCTTGACAACTGACTCATATTTATGACGGTTGCAGTGTCCCGGGGTCACGTGATCACCTTTTGAGACCTTCTGACAAGCAAAGTCAGATTCACTCAACAATCATGTTGCTAATTTAACAACTGCAGTGATTCACTTAACAAATGTGGCAAGAGAAGTCATAAAATAGGTCAAAACTCACTTAACGAATTTCTCACTTAGCAACATAATTTTTGGGGTCAATTGTGGTCATAAGATGAGGACTCCATGTATTCCCACTTACAGGAACACAGGGCAACCTATATAGCCTTCCCTCCTCCAGTTTTACCCCACAATAGTCATGTGTCATAGGTTGGGCTGAGAATGATTGGCTTCAAATCCCCCAGGGACCTCCTATGGCTGAGACTAAACATGAACCATAGACCAGGGGTCTCCAACCTTGGCAACTTTAAGCCTGGCAGACTTCAACTCCCAGAATTCCCCAGCCAGCTGGCTAGGGAATTCTGGGAGTTGAAGTCCGCCAGGCTTAAAGTTGCCAAGGTTGGAGTCCCCTGCCTTAGATAATGCTCCCCCAATGTACTTTTAGTGCTCATTAGGAATGTGCTTCAAGATGGATTAGGTGCCTTTTTGTATATTTGATTGAGAGGCAAGCTCTGCATTTGAATCACTAGACACTTCAAAAAAAAAAAAAACAAAAAAAAAAAACACCTTAGTATCTATCCTTTCCTTAAATTTTGTCTTTGCAGAAAGCCAGGCAGAACATGGGAAATGTTTTGTGAGCATCCTCTCAAGCCACGGAGAAGAAGGCAGCATAATGGATTGCCAAGGACAAGCATTAAATCTAACTTGCATTTATAAGATCTTATCTCCTGAAAGGTGTCCACATTTGGCAGGAAAACCTAAAATCTTCTTCATACAGGTAAGAGCTGTGCAGTTCTGGGTCAAACAGAAGCAGTGAAGAATGGGAAATTCTATCAGTCTTTTTTATCCTATAGGACAGGGGTCTCCAACCTTGGCAAAACACAGCCTTGCAATAATTTCAAGACCACTATGAAATCTTAGAACATAGTCTTCCTTTGCATGTGTCTTTTTGTTTGCATGTATTTGAGATTAATAGGGAAATAACCTCAATGAGATTAATAGATACTAGAAAACTTTGACTTCATGATCCTAGGCTATCATTTTCAGAGTCCAAAGGTAGAATTTCCAAGTTATGCAACCAAAAGCTGGCAACCTTCTCTATATGAACATGAGTTCTGGGTTTGCGAACAGGGTTTGCCCTCCGCAATATGTACAGAAGCAATAGAAACCCTCTTAAAAAAACAAATGACTCATTCAGGAAATGTTTTTGATGCCATGTCTAGCATACTTGCATGACTCTGATGTCAAAAGATAAAGCAAAGGTATTTCTAATTCTCCTTAAGCAGCATCACAAAAACTACTGTTCTATATTAGTTTTATTGCATTTCCTGGATACTTTTACAGCCGGCATAAAGTTCAGACTTCGATTCAGTTATACTGATATTTTTTCCAAAGGCAAATATGAGTTGTGCAAATCTATGCAAGAGAAGAAAGGATGAAATCCATTTTTGTTGCCTGGGCAAGCCCCTAATTCCCCAGTCCTCCAGTTAATGCTATTTCATTTATTTATTTATTTTTTAAAAAGCATGCAAGTATAATGCAAACAGTTAACCTCATTCCTTCAGTTTAGCCCAGTGATGGCTAATCTTTTCTGGACTGAGTGCCCATAGCACACACGTGTGTACGAAACCCCAAATGCAATGCACAAATGGCCCCTTGCATATGCCCCGCCCACTGCACATACACAACCCCCCGCATGCACCATACCCCTACCACACATGTGCCCTGGCCCCCATACATGCACAGCAGATATCTGAAGACCAGTGGGGGGCGTGCACGCATACACGACAGAGCTGAGCTGGGGCAACGGCTCGCATGCCCAGAGAGGGTGCTGTGTGCCACCTCTGGCACACATGCCATAGATTCGTCATCACGGGCAGTGGTGGGTTGCTACAGGTTCGTCCCGGTTTGGGCGAACCGGTAGCAGCGGCGGTGGCAGGAGGCTCTGCCCACCTGCCTGGACATCTCTGTGCATGCGTCGAAGCTTCTGCACATGCACAGAAGCATCACACACGCACGCACGCCGGAAGCGAATGAAATTGAAACCCACTACTGATCACGGGGTTAGTCCATTCAGATGAAAATGGCAAAGGAGTCACCTCTCACTCATGGTCTAGATAGAATAAGTCACAAGAAAATCTGAAGTGACTCCCCAGGGTGTGGATCCAGCAAACAAAGAGCTATGTACAAAGGCTATTTAGCAGCTGTTGCCTTCCATGTGTTTTTCAGGCATGCCGTGGAAACAGATTTGATGATGGCATCTACCTAGAAACAGATAGCAGAGCACCAGAGGAAGACTGTTTCTCACATTACCTGTCTATTCCCGAAAATACTGCTGTCATGTTTTCTTGCAGCCCAGGTATATCAATCTAACCACCTAAACCTAGCCTAGGTCAAGTTTGCAGCAAAGGTCATCAGATACCTCAAAATAAATGCACAGGATTGGGTAGAATTACCCATTTGGGAATTTGAAAAATAAAAAAATCCTCAGCCAGCGAACAATTGGTTTGAGTCTTAATAAGGGCACTCGGCCAAGAGAACCATAATTACAGATGGATGCCAGTCCATCACAACCTATAATCTAATGTAACCATGGGGTCTTATCATTCAATGCTACGATCAGGGAGGGCAGAAATCAGCAAAAATGCATACAGTAGCTTGAACAGATACTTATGAAGAGGTGAACAGTGAAAATCTGGAATTTTAGAAGCAACCCATTCCTTTCCAGATTTTTCCCATCATTCCCTGTGTAGGGCTGATCTTGTCATGATTAAAGGACAAAAGAAGAATCAACTAGGATGATATGCTAAGAACATTTCACAGTTGTTCTTTACAGAGAAGAGTTGTATTTTTGGAAGATGACAATCTGTACTTTGATTTTTAGGTTTCTGGAGAATCGTTGCAATCCTTCCACTGAAAATAGAACAACACTTTTGATTTAGAGCCAGTTTTATTATTTCTCCCAGCCACTGTTAAAGGGATACAAAGCTTGCCTGTGCCATTATTACTTTGTCTTAACAATGATTGGATGGCTCTTTCAGTCATGATCAAAGCATACATGATATAAACACAACAGGCCTCTAATTCTGGCCACAGAGAAAGTCCCTATTTGCACGGCAATTAGTTTCCCATGTAATGTGCACTTTATCCTTTCCTGGCTCTTGAGATACGGCACATACTGGCAGGAGATGTGTGTTCAGATTTTACTAGACTTTTCTAACATGTTTCTTTAGTGTAGAAAAGTCCCGTTGGACTTTTGGCATCTCATCTTTTTCTTTCTCTTTCTCAATTGCTCAGGCTATGTTTCCTTCAGCAATCGGTGGGAATCCATGTTTCTCAAAGCATTACTGGAAGTGCTAGAAGGAGAGGAAAGAAAACTGAAAATCACCAAACTCATGACTTGGATTAACTGGAAGGTTGCTTTTTTTTGTGAAGCAAAAGGAACTGAATATAAGGGCAAAAAAGAGATGCCTTGCTTTGTTACAAACATGGTGGAGGAGGTTTACCCTTTCAAACAAGATAGGGAATGCTCGGATTAACCAGATCACTCCAAACCTACAAATACAACTCAGTCGCAGTTTGATTTTTCACTTGCTGCATTTTGATCCAGCCAATTATAATTTATTCAACCAGTCAGTTACAGAAGTCATAATTTATTGTCTGAACGTGTCCACTCGTACCAAGCTAGGACAGAAACACTCTTACAGGAAATAAAAATGAGTCATAATAGCAGCATGGATATTACGCAACACTTCACCTTTGAAGGGAAAAAGTGGAGTGCTGTGTGTGTTTGTGTGTAAGCAGTTCCTTAAAGCTATGGCTTTTTTTGCCAGTATCTGTGACAATGCTAGGAAAAGGTGTGTTGGTTGAAGTTGTCAACAGATGCTATGTGTTCTCCCCTGCATTTTTCCCCCTTTGGATCCAATGCTTTGAGCAATGCATTTGCAGCAAAAATGGAACAGAATGTGTCCATGTTGCCCACGGTTTGACTGAAGAGTGAAATGCAAATTCTTGAAATAAATTAAGTATAACAGCAGATTGTGAAAATCAAGAAGGGGGATGCATAACATGTCGACGTGGGTCTCTCTGAAGATACATGTAATGTCAAATTACATTTAATAACTGCTCAAAAAGTTACAACGAACTTTAAGAAAGCTACTTATGACGCATCCTCTAAGTTATGACTGCTGCCCCTCCATGTCACATGATCACATTTCTGACGAGTTGCAGAGTTCCAGTCAGGAATGCAATTTACAATGTTTTTATGGGTTCCAGCAAAAAATCCTGCTATTTAGGAGAATGGATTCACTTAAACACAATTCACTTTATGACCATGACAATTTTAAGACCATTGTAAAAATGGACATGAAATTGAGTCTAGTTGTGGTTCCTTGACTCATGACAATGATTGACAAACAAAATTATAGGCTTCACTGTGTTCCTGAGTCGAGGGCTACCTGCATGGGTGGATTGCTACATAGGCCTTGAAATTCAAGGTTCCTTTTTGGGCCATAATGTACATTTGGAAGATGGAGAGATGGGGTTGCACAGCCGCTTAATGTACCTTCTATGCATGCTGCCTAAAGTTGCTTTGCGACTGGGCAGCCTTAGAAACCAAATGAATGGATGGAATGTTTTGTTTTCTTAAAAAAAGACAACGACACTGTTATAAGCAATATGCAACAGATACGTAAAGAAGTTAGACACAATTCTAAAGAATCAGGGGTATAACAAAAACAAAGTAAATTGCTAACATAGTCATATGGCATGAATGGCATCAGGAAATAATATTTTCCCTTTATCTTGTTATTTGCTCTGCTTAGTAAGTCAGGCAAGAAAAGAAAATAGGTTTTGAATAACAAAACCTATGCTAAATCCTTTTCCTTCACTGCATTTAAGTCCATGTCTAGCTTCACCTCTGTTCATCTTCATCATGTGTTTCTCTTCTTCCATAAGCCAGAGGCCTGCATGACTTTCCTATTAAAAGGGAATACCCAAAAAAGTTAAGATCCCTTTTTGACTGTCAAGTGCCAAAAGTAGGACTGAGGGTGTGGATTCTTCACTAGAAGCATTACATTTATCAAATCGGGGTACTTTCCCCATGCCTTCGCATTCCATGACGCCCATGAACAGAAGAGGGGAAGGCTATGCATTGCCCCCTCCCCCATTTCAGCCTGATAGGAGCAGTTTTCCAAAGAAGATGGTCACACAGGGAAAACATGGAATTCAATGGGAAGATTATGCTTTGGAGAAAAGGTAACAGTTAACAGTCCTAGAATAGTCCAAGATTCAAGTCTCTGAACAGCCAGGCAGCCTCTTGTAAGAGTTTGAGCTGACTTTCCTTCAAAGAATCCTTTTATGAATATGTAAGGTTGAACAGGAAGAGAGACCTTCCTTACCTACAAGGTTGAAAAGGGGGAAAGGAAGAGTTGTTGAATGCCATCCTGGGCATCTTGCTAGGATAGGATTACTGTAATATATACATTGCTTACTTCTACTGTCTTCTACATTGTACTCTTACACCCTGTTTTTATCAACGGTGGCTCAGTGAATACAGCAACATTCCCCTTGAGTGCCTCTGAGTAGGAAGCTCTAAGTTGGATCAATAGCAACAAGAGACAATGTGGAGCCTATTACAAGCACACCCAGCAGATACTGATGACACTATCTTTTGACCACAAAAGGAATGGTGGTGTAGCCATTTATTATTTGTTCACTAAGATTACAAAGATTAAAAAATAAATCTGAACATTTAAGGTATTTTTTTTAAAAGCTGGCCAATTCCAAAAAACACACATACTTCTGGTTTCAAACAGGGAAGAGAGCTGATTTCGACATTTGGAAGAGAACAATCCAGCAATGAAACTCAACTGAACTGATTAAAAAAAAAAATTATAACCTGAATATAAAAGAATATGAAGCAAGCTATTTAAACTTGAACCTCATGCCTAAAATCAAAATGCCACAAAATTTATTAGGTTCTAACAACTCCTTCATAACTAAGAAAATGGCAAAACTTTTCATGTCATGCACGACAGAAGTCATCCACCTGTGTCACAACTTCGATCCAAAGTTTCTATTGCACTCCAGAAAATTATATTTTATGTTAGGATTGACAGTCATGTGCTAGTTCCAAGGTAAGAAAGGCCATTTTATGGCCTGGAAATGTCCCACTACTGATCACCTGACTTTTTGTCATTTGTAAGGTTACACATTAATCACATACAAAAGCTGGCAGCTGGGTTTCCAAAGATACCAATGGACTTCCCCTATTTACGTCATTTAAAGGACACCCAACCCTAAGGTGATTTTCCTGACTTAAATCTATTCAGAGCCAGAATGAGGTTGCACACCAAACTGCTGGATGATAGAAGAGGATCAGTTTGACTACTTCTCTGTAATTCTAACTACTTAAACTTTGAGTTCCAAACAGCTGGTAAGAAATTGCCCCAAAATTTTTGGGGTGGGGTGGAGACATTTCTATCAGCAGGAAGTATTTTATACAGAAATGCTTTGGCTTACCTCAACAGATAAAGCTTAACTGACTGTCTCATTCTGTGACCACCCGCAGAAGTTAAGGAACAAAAGTGCACTAAGATTCTTCCAGGTGGACAGGGGACCCAGATTGAATGTCCTATCCTTTGATGAAGGCTAAAAGCAACGTGGCTTCTCACCAAGGGTGATATTAAGCCCACTAAATGAAAGTGGAAACTAAAATCAAAGTAATCCTCAAACAGACCTTAAGTTTAGCTTTCTCGTGCCATTCAGAACATCAACTTAAAAAATATGACGGCCACAGGACAAATTCAAGCTAGCAACGATGTGAAAAAGCTGCTTCACATTACAGGACTACCTATGCAATTATAGAAACACCAGTGCTGAGTTCAGATTGGGGAGGGGGGATATACGCACACCTACTCTTCAACTGCCATCTTCTGCCACCTCTCTATAAATGGTGCCATTGATCTATTCCTATTTTTGTGGAATGGGCCAATGAAATGGCTATGGGTGGAATGGGCCAATGAAAGATTTACCCAAGCAGTTCCTTTCTTGGATTGAAAAGTGAGTGGCTGTCTCCTGCCAGATGGTAGACTTTGATTCTGAATAGATCCTATTGCCATTGGGTAGTTTGTGCAATTTACAATGGATTACAACGGCCCCAACCTTCTGAGGTCAATCATGGGAATGTGGCGGTAAGGATCGGAAAGATCTTAATTCATGAAGAATGTTTGAATTAGGCATTCAGAGCATGGTGGGGTGACAAATACTGAAGTCAACGTTTCTTCAAATGTTTACCCGCAGTTTTAGCATCAGAAAAGGAGCAACTGATCTAAGTGATCAACCCAAGACTTGGCCCATATTAAGCCAAACATTAAAACTCAGGTATTTCACAAACATTGACACTTAAGATAGGAAGTACAGGATATTCACTTCTCAATATTGCCGTCTAAGACAGGAGATGCTCAACCAGTGCATCAGGCAATACGTGCCTCAGCGGAAGAGGGCACTTTAGGAACAAGAATCAATCTTCATAAACTCTGCTCCAAGCTCACAATGTTGACTATGATTCTAACATCCAGAATCGAGGGGACAAAGTCAGCCTGCTCATTTAACGTTCCTTAGGATCAATTTCACAGATAGTAAGTACCGCATCATTTAGAGGAAAGTCACAGAGCCACTGTCTAGTGATTGGTTCTTCGTCACAATGCAGGAGAAAAACAGGAAAAATGCAGGAAAATAATTGAAAGGGGAATTAACAGTCCAGGGCTTTGAAAGAGGGAACGAGGCATGGCAATGGGCAAAGTGCATGTGCACAATTAAAAGCACTTACGTTCCCCCCACCCCCCCGATGGGCACAATAACACAGCCAACAGGCTCTGAGGCTGTACTGACAAAAGGCTGGACATCGCCCGTATTTCTATGTGCCGTTTTCAAAACGAGTCCTCATGCAACACAAGAGCGTGCAGAAAGGTCTGGGTTTAGATCTGCGAAGAAGAAAAACAAAGAATACGTAAATCGCTTGGCAAGTTCAGACCACAGGTGTTGAAATTGTATTCCTTGGCATTGAAAAACCAATGGGAAGAAAATGGTCCTTCCTAACTGCATATAGGTTAAGAAAGACCATTTTCATTGGTTTTTCATACAGGTGGTCCTCATTCAACGACCAAAAGTTACAATAGATTAAAAAAGGCTATTTATGACCTGTCCTCTGCCACAACCCTCCCGTGGTCACATTCATGCACCTGGCTACCAGTCTGCATTTATGACCATTTGCGGTGCTCAAAAAATGCCCATTGGATAAGCTGGATTTGCTTAACGACCATGTGGTTTGCTTAAGAACCATGTTTACGACTGTCATAAATTGAGCTTAGTCACATGGTACCTCAATTTATAACCCTAATGACTTAAGACCAAAATTCCGGGCTCCATTGTGGTTGTAAGTTGAGGACTACTTGTGCTACATTGATGATGACACAGGAGCATGACAGATCTTGTGTTCCCACCAATGAAAGCAGATTTTGGATGAGTTTGAAATATCTCTATTAATTACAACAACTAGAAAGAAAGGAAGAATTATTTTATTACAAAGATTTGACGGTTTGTTTGTTTTTTTAAACTCGAAGGCAATGCTTTGTCTTTTTGAAGCTTTAAACTTAACTCTTCTGTATGAGCCAATAAGCTAAGTTCCAAAGCACATACCCAATGCTTATTTCTTCTGACTATAAATCTAGGCTTGTAGATTCCAACCAGGAATAAAGTACCAAACAGTGAAAGCAAAACCCAAGGCAATATCATCAGAAACATGGATTAGAAAAGTGCATGAATGCTGTAACGTATGTCTAATTCATGGGTGTCCAACCTTGGCAGGGTAACCTTAAAACTTGTGGACTTCAACTCCCAGAATTCCCCAACCAGTCATGCTGGCTGGCTGGGGAATTCTGAGAGTTGAAGTCCACAGGTCTTGAAACTTAAGAAGGTTGGACACTGCTGATCTAAATGGAAGTATAATGATGTACATATTTTCATTGTAAGCAGCTGTGAGAAGTGATTGTGGCTTTAAAGAAAATTAAAAAAAATCAAACCATAAATTCGGCTGTTTTGATGCTCATGGCAGAAGACCTTACCTTTTGATCCAGTCGCTGATAGTCGCTGGATTTGGGCCTTCGGGTTATCTTTGATTTTTTTCCTTCTAGAGCAAAAGCAATAATCTTTGCAAGGGGAGAAAAGAGAATCAATAAGTGTGCCACGGCAAGAATCTGAACCATCACACTATAATTTCTCATTAAGGTGAGCAAATCAGCTTGTCACAACTATTAGACTAGAAAAATGCACATTATTTCATCAGAGCCTTAAAAAGAAAGATGGCACAGATAGTACCATATATTAAAACCTGTAAAATAGCAACAGTTAGGTCTCACCAAAGGGGGAAAAACCGAATCTCACTTAGAAAGTAAGACATTATTCAAAATCATAACCCATCAAGTAATCCAGAGAATATAGAATATTCATAATAGGAATGTTGCTTGAAACAGCTTCTCTACAGCCAATAGACCAATTTACATCTTTTCTAAGGTAAGAAAAATGAACAACAGCTTGCAGCATGTATCAGTCCAAAGGAACATATTTTAAAATACCTAGCTTTTTAGAAGTTTTACATAGCATCAGGGTGGATTTGATTTAAATCGAGTTGATTTAAATCACAATTTAAATCATGATTTAAATCACTAGTAAAAAGGCTTGATTTAAATCAACTCAATTTAAATCATAATTTTTAAAGAGCAACTGTCATCTCTGCTACTCCTTTGACCCACTGTTGACTCACAGTTAGTCCCAGTGTTGCAGAATATACAGCCTCATGCTACATAACGAAGCTCCATTTCATGCTGAATAAACTAAATTATTTATGTATCTTAAATAGAAAACTATCTTATGATAGATTTTTACCCCAAAAGTTTTTTATTAAAATAAATTCAATAAAAATCAAAAAAATCTGATTTAAATCAAAAAAATCTGATTTTTTAATTTTTTTTAAAAAAATCATTGATTTTTATCCACCCTGCATTGCATTAGTATGGTTTACTCAGCATGGCCCCCATTGACAAAATTTTGATAAGATATTGACAAAACCAATATCCCAATATATTTTGAGAGATAAGCTTTCCAATTGTTTTATTTTTGAAAACCCAACAAAAAACAAATAAATCAGGTCCTAGCTAAAATAGCCTAATTAAAATCAGATTATCTACAGGACATTATACTATTTCTTCTTGCTAAAGATGCCTTGAGGAATCAGCTTTTATTTTTATCATCAGTCTACCTAGTCAGACAGAAAGACAGACAGACAGAAAGATAAAGGATGGACAGATATAGAGATGGATGGATAGACAGATAGATAGGAAATCATTAACACTAACAAGTCAGAATACTCACTTTCCGTTTATTATGATATGCAATGTATAGTGCAGCAACAATAATAGCTGTGGTCACCAAGTAGGCAAAGAAGTGGCTATTTTCAGATCCGTTCCTGGGTGTCCCCTCCAAATCCTCCTCATGCTTTGCACTCTTTTTCTTTTCATCACCCAACCCTTTTTCTTGTTCATCTCCAGTATCAACTATCTCTTCCTCAGTGTTTTTGGATTCCACAGGATTTAACTTTTGAGGAACAGAGAGACCTGATTGAAGATCCTGGTCTTTTGGGAATGAGTCTTCCATTTGTTTTGACTCATCATTTGTCTCTGGTTCAGAAAAGTCTGTCTTAGATTCTTCATTTTTGGGATGAGCAAGATCTAATTTTGAAGATTCTTGAGCAGAAGCCCTGGATTGAGCATTCAGGCCTTTAATTAATGGGTCCTCTCCCTCCTTTGATTCCTTAGTTTTTAACTTTGGAATAGATTTATCAGATATGCCTTCCTGAACGTTGGTGGCTTCAGAAGAATCTATCTTTCCAGAAGCAGGTTCTTGAAAAACTGACTGGGGATTCTGGTCTTTTGATTGTTCTGATTCCTTAACGTTTAAATCTGGATGAGAAACACCTGTCTTAGATTCTTCTGGGTGATCTTTCTTTTCCGGAGTGTTTCCAGTTTGAACAGGATTTAATTTTGAAGAGTCTTGAGCAGAAACACCAGACTGAGTGTTCGGGCCTTTAATTGATGGGTCCTCTCCCTCCTTTGATTCCTTAGTTTTTGACTTTGGAAGAGATGTACCAGATGTGTCTGTCTGAGCTTCTTCAGATTTATCTATGTCTGGCGGAGCTTTGGTGGCTTTACTAGCACCTAACCTTGCAGGATTAGACTGTTGAGCAGACAGACCTGACTGGGGAGTCTGTTCTTTTGCTGATGATTCCTGTGATTGTTTTGGTTTCTTAACAATTGTGTTAGTGACTTCTGAATGGTCTATCCCTTTCTGAATCTTTTTAGACTGAACAAGATCTAATTTTGAAGAAGCGCCTTGAGCAGAAGGACCAGGCTGGATATTCTGGATCTTAGTTAATGGGTCTTCTCCCTCTTCTGATTCCTTATTTTTTGACTTTGGAAGAGAAGATGTATCAGATATGTCTGTCTGATCTCCTTGAGATTTATCTATGTCTTCCTGAGCTTTGTTGGATTCAATAGCACCTAGCTGGGAACCTTTGTGATTAATGGATGGATTCGCTGTTTCCTTCGCTTTATCAGAACCTTGCTGGGGTGCCTCTGGCTGGATATTTTGTAAGTTACTTTGTACAACTTGAAGTGGTTTATTGTCTGCAGAACTTCTGCCTGGGTCTGAAGCACCTTGAGTCAAGTCCGTTAACTGTGAGTGATCACTGGAGAACTCTACAATGTGTAAAACTTAAAGTTAAAAAGTATTCTGTATGCTACAATAATTACTGTGTGGTAGTGTACAGTAATGCAAACTTTAAAATCATGCTGAATATATTCACCCTTTTATAAGTACAAAACATTTTAGGTAGCTTAGAGATAGTAGAGTATTTGTATAACCTAGTGCTATGGCCTTGGACCACAGACAGCTAACATAAACCAGACAGCAGTCTGTCTAGAACAGGGGTCTCCAACCTTGGCAACTTTAAGCCTAGCGGACTTCAACTCCCAGAAGTCCACCAGGCTTAAAGTTGTTAAGGTTGGAGACCCCTGTTCTAGAAAGTAAGAACAGAATGGTGTAATAAGAGATTGCAATATAAATGCTGTAGTATATTGGACATGTTGACAATGTCACACTGCAAGGGTGAAATATAATAGGGAGGTAATTTCAATGGATATCATGGTACTCCAGAGGAAGAGTTACAGTGTAATTCTATTATTCTTTTTACAGGTCATCAACTTACAACAGTTCATTTAGTCACCACTAGCTGAATAGCCGTGCTCCGCTACGAAACTATATGATCAGGCTTGATAAATCGACACTTAAAAGAGTTTGAAAATTAATGAGTAGTTACGATCGGCCTCTCCTCTCCCCTTCTCTCTCAGGCTAGCCCCATAGATCCCCTCCTTTCACCTTCTCTTCCGCAGGCTGGCCCCACAGAAGCCTCTCCTGTCCTCTCCTCTCCCCTTCTCTCCCTCTGGCTGGCTCCATAGATCCTCTCCTCTCCCCTTCTCTCCCTCAGGCTGGCCCCATAGATCCTCTCCCCTCCCCTTCTCTTCCTCAGGCTGGCCCCATAGATCCTCTCCTATCCCCTTCTCTCTTTCAGGCTGACCTCATAGAATCCTCCCCCCTTCTCTCCCTCCGGCTGGCCCCAGAGAAATGTCTCCTATACTATCCCCTTCTTTCCCTCAGGCTTTCTAGTCCCTTCTCTCCATGACACTTGCCCCACAGAAGCCTGTCCTATGCTATCCCATTCTCTCCAGTTATTTTCAAATTGGGAGGAGGAATAGAACATCTAGCTAATTAGTATCAGAGCGTGTTATAATAATATAGGAAATAATAATGCTCTGATTGTCATTCCAAAAAATCCTTTTTTAGTGAGCACCTAGAACCCAAGAGGAACATATTGTGGCAAATTTCAAGTTTGTAGGCTTTACGGTTCTGGAGATTTTGTGATTAATGCATGAGTGGTTTTCGCTTTTATATATGTAGATTCAAAGTTACGTCAATTAAAAAAGTGACTTATATTTTTCACACTTACAACCTCACTGCACCATCCCCATGATCAAAATTCAGACAGTAACTGACTCATATTTATGACAGTTGCAGTATCCAACCTTTTGAGATCTTCTGACAAGCAAAGTCAATGGGGAAACCAGATTCACTTAAGAACCATGTTACTAATATAATTGCAGTGATTTGCTAAGCAACTGTGGCAAGAAAAGTCATAAAAAGGTGGCAAAACTAATCAACAAATGTCTTGCTGAACATAAATCTTGGGCTCAATTGTGGTCATACATCGAGGATTACCTTTACCTTTCTACTTCAAATGTAATTGACCAAATGTATATAACTGGAGGGAACATTTTGCTGGCAGCCCTCTCTCTCCTGCTATCTGCTGGTAGGGAATCCAGTGTTCAGAGTTAGTGCTTTCCTATAAAATATACTTTGTTGCATATATCTCCAATGCTTTGGTTTCTAAAGTAAGTGAGCAACTTTCTCACAACTGCCCAAAACATTTACATACTGAACTTTCATTAATAGTGCAATGTGAGTTGTACACATTCATGCCACATTTAATTCATATCCCGCTTTTATAATTTTTTTTAAACAACTCAAGGTAGCGAGCATATTTCATACTTTCTCCTATTTTCCCCACAACAATCCTGTGAGGTGAGTTGGGCTGACATCATGTCAAGATCTCATTATTTTGAGTGTCTGTGTGGCCATCTCTAATCTTTGTGTTTTATTATACATTTGCATGCCTGACTTAATATGGCAAGAAAGGCAATCACACATTGAAATTAAGCTATTATATGTGTTGTATTTTGACTTAATGTTGTGAGTGAACCCTGGCAATTTTTGCACACGGTGGGACAACTCCCAGAATGCTCAGCCTACATTGGACAGAGGATTCCCAAGTTTGCTTATGTGTCTTTGAATCAGTGTCGATTTCCAATGATTAAATGGACATGTTTCTTCCTTGGCAACATTTCATAAGTGTTGCTGCCGCTTCTTCCCTGGGGCTGAGAGAGAATGACTTGCCAAGGTCACCCAGCTGGCTTCATAATTAAGCCAGACTAGAACTCCCAGTCTTGCAGTTTTTAGTCTGATGCCCCAACCACAATGAAGAGCATCAGATGGGAAAGGATGACCCAGATGAAATACCTATTACCATGCATTACACTGTCCATCAAGCAGTGACAGGTTTCACTT
The DNA here is from genome assembly GCF_059756535.1 of Pantherophis guttatus. Classification (NCBI taxonomy): domain Eukaryota; kingdom Metazoa; phylum Chordata; class Lepidosauria; order Squamata; family Colubridae; genus Pantherophis; species Pantherophis guttatus. The sequence goes on along the minus strand of NC_142071.1, from coordinate 16,578,031 downwards.
CCGGTTGGCACCGCCGGCGTTGTGGACGGTCTCTCCAGACCGCCGGCCCCGTGATTCCGTAAAAGCCGCTTTGACAGCGTTAAGCAGCTGTCTGGTGGCTTGAAAACTTCTCCATCGGGAGAAGAAGGAGAGGAGAGCCGGTGGGTGTGGGTAGAGCTCCCCCTAAGCCTCCTGGAATAATTCCAGAGGCTTGGAGGGCGAGAGCTCCCCGGTCAGCCCACTGAAGCTCCGGATCTGGGACAACTCTGTTTTAAACAGAGCCAGACGTCGCGACCAACTCTGCAGGCAAAAGTGAGTTTGATTGAATACAAGCGCAGACAGAGCGGAAACAGGAGAACAAGCATTTGCAAGTAACAGTGCTTAACTCTGGGTTTACATTGTTTCTAATTGAATCTCTTTGAGCTGGAGGCTGGAAGATGGCGCCTTTGTTGTGGGCGTGAAAGTGAAAGTAAGAAGTGAAAGTGCTTATTGAGAACTTTGCGCTCTGAGAGTGGATTAAAGCTGCTGGGAACTGTGAGCTTTGTGGAGAAAAGACTATTTTGTTTGACAAACTACAAACTATAAACTTTTGAAAATTGTTCAAGGGATTTTGTGGCTGTGAAAGGGAAAAAGACTTTTAAAATAAAGATGGCTTCTAAGCAAGCTAAGCTAGGAGTTTCTAAAAGTGGAGGAGGTACTCCAGTAGTGTCAGTAGTGACACAGAAAGCATAACTTCTGGCTGACTCACAGAGCCAGGAGGCTTCTTTTAATGAACTTAAAGAATTTATAAAAGAAGCTATGAATAATCAAACTGCAGCTATGAATAACCAAACAGTAATTATGGAGGGGAAACTAAAAAAAATTGAGGAGGATATAAAGGCAATTAAAGATGTTGTTGAAGAAAAGCATAATGAAATAAGAGATGACATTGTTCTAGCAGTCTCAGGATTGGCAAAACACCTTGTTCAGCTGGATGAGGGAGTAGAAGAAATCAATGAAGCCAATCTGAACTTGGAAAATAAAGTAGGAGACATTATGACTAAAATAGAGAAGGTGGATGATGAATTGGTTATGTTACAATATAGATCTATGGAATTTGCCTTGAGATTGAGAGGGCTGAAAGAAAGTAGCCGGGAAAATCTAAAGGACATTTGTGCTGAAGCTATGGCAGAGATAATCAAAGAAAGACCAGAAGATGTGGCAATCCGAATTGATAAAATTTACAGGGTTAACTCTTGGGTGGCAAGACAAAGACAGTTATCAAGAGATGTGGTGATCTATTTTACAACCAGGAGGATCAGAAATGACATTTTACAAGCTTCCTATAAGAATAAGGTTCAAGTGGCTGGACAAGAAGTGGTGGTTCTGAAAGAGATCCCTCCAAAAATGTTAAGAAGTAGAAAGGACTTTGGCTTTCTGGTAAATGAACTGAGAAATCAGCAAGTGCAGTACAGATGGGATATTCCAACCGGTCTAATAGTGAATTATGATGGAGAAAGATACCGTTTAAACACAGTTTGGAAGGCAAAAGATTTTTATGTCAATGTTCTAAAGGGGGTGGGGGGCAGAAAGAAAATGGAGATGTTACAACAAGAGAAAGATGGAAAGCAGATACAAATTTATGCTGCAGCTGCAGCTGGAGGAATTACCATGGAAGAATTATTAGTGCAATTTGGGGGCCCACCCCCAACTTTGGAACCACTCAAGAAGACAGAGGAACCAAGAGAACAACGATTGACACGAGCAACCTACAAACGCCAAGAATAACAACTAAAAGTGCAACAATCTCAAGACTTATCTCAAGGAGTCAAAAAAACAGAAGCAGTGGGTGGGGCTAGGCTGAAGAGTAAGATGGAGGAGGATATTCAGCTGATGCTTTTGAAGCTTCGAGGGGCCAAAGATGGCAACTAAATTCCTATCCTGGAATGTTAATGGTTTAAATTCACCACAAAAAAGAAAGAAAGTATTTCACTACTTGAAACAATTTAAGAACGATGTTATCTGTTTGCAAGAAAGTCATATTAGACTATCAGATCAAAAATATTTGATAAATTCAAGATTAGGTACACACTTTGTGGCATCAGCATCAGAGAAGAAAAATGGGTTAGTTATATACATAAAGAAAGGATTATCAGCTAATTTAATTGAGGCAGATACTCAAGGATTCAATAGTTCAATATTGCAATTGAACTATTAACTCAGAGTGGAAAAATGCTCTTAATTGGAATATATGCACCTAATCAACAAGACAAATTTTATAAATTTTTACACACCAAAATAATACAATGGGATTATAAAACTTTTATACTAATGGGTGATTGGAATGGAGTAATAGATACACAGAAAGACAAAAAAAGTTTATCAAAGACTTCGAAACGTGCAAAATTACCTAAATCTTTTGTAATGATATGATGGAAGATATGGAATTGAGAGACATTTGGAGAGAACGGAATGTTGAGGAGAGAGATTTTACATTTTTTTCCAATAGACATCAATCCTTTTCCAGGATTGATTTTATACTAATCACAAATGATTTTTTTTCTAGGGTGAAGAAGACGAAGATATGTCCAAGAATTCTAACTGATCATAGTCCGGTCTGGGTGGAATTGGAAAGGAGAGGGGAGAAAGGAGGCCTTGGATGTTAAATGAAAATTTATTTAGATATGAAGAAAATGTGAATGAACTTAAAAAACAAATGAAAGAATTTTTTGCTATTAACATGCATAAGGGTACTTTTATGGAAATGGTATGGGATGCGAGTAAGGCCTATATGAGGGGAACTTTAATACATATGAATAATAAACATAGATTAAAACAACAAAAGAAGCGGAAAGAGATAGAGGAGGAAATAAAAAAGAAAGAACAATTACTTATACTTAATCCAGGAGATAAGAAAGTAAAAGAAACAATAAACATACTACGAGAGCAATTCAATATGTTAATGGCTGATCAAGTGGCAACTAGTTTACAATATGCTAAACACAATACATTTTGTAATGCTAATAAACCAGGCAGGTGGTTGGCCTATGTGTTGAGGAAAAAACAGAAATCACGAGTTATTGGTAAGATAGAATTTAGAGGTAAGGAAGTTTATCAACAGAATATGATTAAAAAAGCTTTTTTAGAATTTTATACAAAGTTATATGCTAGTGATTCAATACAAGGCATGGATATAGATAGATACCTAAAGGAAGAGAATATTCCTGAATTAACGTCAGAACAGATGGAAGGATTGAATCAGCCGATAACTTCTGAGATTATTGCAGCAATTAAACAGTTAAAAATAGGTAAAGCTCCGGGAACAGATGGATTAACTGCTGTTTACTACAAGAATTTACAGTCTGAAATAGTAGAACCGCTTAGAGCTTTATTTTGTAAAATTCAATCAGGGGGAGGAGTCCCACCCTCTTGGAGAACAGCTTTTGTTTCATTGATCCCGAAGGAAGATCAAAACTGTACCAAACCTGAAAATTTTAGGCCAATATCACTTTTGAACACTGATTACAAAGTCTTTGCCAAGATATTAGCGAATAGATTAATGCCAGTTATGCAACAAACAATTCATAATGACCAATCAGGGTTTATAAAAGGGAGGCAAATGAAATACAATGTTAGACAAATTGTAAATTTATTGGAATATCTGGAAAAAAACAACCAAGTCCCTGCAGCATTCATATTTTTGGATGCAGAGAAGGCATTTGATCGATTGAACTGGCAATTTCTGTTTAAGATAATAGAAAAAATGCATTTTAGAGAGTATTTTACACAATCAATTAGAGCAATATATCAGGAACAAACAGCACAAATAATAGTTAATGGAGGTTTAACAGATGCTTTTAAAATTGAGAAAGGAACAAGGCAGGGTTGTCCTTTGTCTCCATTGTTGTTTATTTTAACTTTAGAAGTTTTGTTGAATAAGATACGTGAGTCTGATAAAATAAAAGGAATTGTAATTAAACAGCAAGATTACAGATTAAGAGCGTTTGCAGATGACTTGGTTGTTACTTTATCTCAACCTATAGAATCGGCTCCACACATGTTGGACATAATAGGTCAATACGGTAAGGTATCTGGATTTAAAGTAAATCAACATAAGACAAAGATGATAACTAAAAATATGTCTATATCTCAAAGAGAAGACTTAGGAAGAATAACGGGGTTTGAAATAGTTAAAAAGGTTAAATATCTAGGAGTATATATTGCAGCCTCAAATACAAAATTATTTAAAAACAATTATGAAGTTCTTTGGCAAAAAGTGCAGAAAGAAATGGAAAATTGGAAAAAGTTACAACTATCTCTACTGGGAAAGATAGCAGCAATAAAAATGAATGTATTGCTCATGTTCCTATTTTTGTTTCAAAAGATATCAGTGCTTAAGAAAGATGGAAATTTGAGGGAGTGGCAGAAAGGGGTTAATACTTTTATTTGGGGTGGGAAGAAACCAAGAGTGAAACTGAAAATTATACAGGACGTACGTGAGAGAGGAGGTCTTAAAATGCCTAATTTAAGATTGTACTATGAAGCAGCTGTCTTATCACAAATTAGTGACTGGTTTAATTTAACTGAAGAGAGAATGTTAAACATAGAAGGTTATAATTTATTATATGGATGGCATGCTTACTTGTTATATGAAAAAAACGTGGATAAGGTGTTTAAGGGTCACATACTTAGAAATGCTTTGTTGAGGGTTTGGAAAAAGTATCAATATAAGCTAAATTACAAGATACCTATATGGGCAAACCCCAGACACGCAATAGAAAATATAAGTATAGAACAAAAACAGGAGGTGATTACTTATAAAGAACTTCTTTTTATGGAAAGGGGTAAATTGCAATTGAAACCTTTAAATGTATTGAAAGAAGAAGGGATAATCTATACTTGGTTTCACTATGGTCAGCTTCAAGCTAGATGGAGGGAAGATCAAAAAATTGGTGTTATGCAAAAGGAGGAAAACCTGGTAAAACAGATTAGAGATCAAAGTCAAATGCATATTAAAAGGTTATAATGTATAAATGTATAATGCATTACTGGAAATAGATTCAGAAACGGAATTGGTTAAGGATTGTATGATAAAATGGGCACAAAACTTTCAGGAACCAGTTATGATAGAAACATGGGAAAAGATTTGGGTTAGAAATATTAAATTTACGCAAGCACAAAACCTGAGAGAAAATTTTTATAAAATGTTTTATAGATGGCATTTAGATCCTAAAAAAATTATCATGTATGTACCCAAATTTGCAAGCTAAATGTTGGAGATGTGAATGTGATGATGCAATTTATTATCATATATGGTGGACTTGTAAGAAAATCAAGGCATTTTGGATAAAAATTTGGTGGGTGATGCAGAACATCCTGAAAAATGGTTGAAATTTACTCCGCAATTGTTTTTATTGGGTATAACTACGGATTGTACAGCATTAGAGACTAAACTGATTTTAAATTTAATATCAGCAGCTAGGCTGTTGGTAGCGCAATACTGGAAGAAGGACTCTGCCTACTATTGAAGAATGGACATTGAAAGTAGCGAATCTAGCGAAAATTTCAGCGTATTTGAAGGACTATACACAAGAAAGATATATATCGGAATGGAGAAGATGGATTGATTATATTCAAAATAAGTATCAGACAAGAAAATATCAAATAGCTTATGAATGAATGTTAAATTTTAGAAATATTACATTATCCATAGTGGAGTTAAGGTTTCAGGGGGGGATTTGGTAGTTCAAGAATAGTTAGGTTACTTTAGCTTATGATTGTTAACTGAAATACCCTGTATTTTGCTCTGGGAAGTCTGGGGGGGAGGGTGGGATGGGAGAAAGGGGTGTGGGGGTGGTGGGGAGGGAAAAAGGGTGGGGGGAATATTGGGGGGGGGAAATTTTCTTTGTAAAACTTTTTAATAAAAAAAAAGAAAAGAAAAGTAGTGACAGGTTTCATCCTTTACAAAGGCTGTTTAGACACTGGATGCCAGATCTATGGGGTCATCACTCTAAATTCATCATTCCTTAAGAAGACTATATATGATGGGTAAACTTTAGGAGCTACCCGGGGCAGGCACTCGGGGGTCCCAGAGAGAGATATCCAGAAGTGTCAGAATGGTCCCTATCAGGGTTTCTCAACTTTTAAGATGTGTGGACTTCAATTCCCAGAACTCCCCAACTTTAGGACTATCCAGGCTGAGGCATCGAAGGCCCCAAAAAAAGAGATATCCAGAACCTGTCATACTCGCTGGGGAATTGTGGGAGTTGTGCAGTCCACAGGTTTTAAAACACAATGTCTAGGGAACGAAGGGACTAGTATCCACACATCTCAAAGTGGCTGAGGTTGGAAAAGCCTGGTCTGTATAGTCCTTCAGAGAAGGCGGACCGTACAGACCACCCTGATAGCTTCAATCACCAAGGGCAAGCCTAGGAGAAGCCTTTGGAACGAGCAGGTGGTGATTTCCCTTCCATTACTCCTCCATCCTCCTACCCGCCATAGCGAAGCGATAGGCCCAAGGTCTGCGGGCAGGATGGGGGAAAAGCAAAGCCGTTCTCCTTCTCCCCTTCAAGAGCCGCCACTGACCTGGAGTATTCGCCCCCGCCGTCTTCCCCTGGCTTTCTCCCTCGTCTAACGGCGCCGCACTGCCCCAGGCAGCCAGCGAACACAGGAGGAGACACCAGGACCAAGACGCCGCCATGCCGGCTCAGGAGCGCCTTCTACTTCCGCCCAGTTGCCAGCGGAAATGGAAAGCCTCTTTCCATGGCTCTCCGAGCGCCCGTTTCCGCTGGGGTTTCTCCCCCCCCACCCGACGCTTTTCTCGCGAGAGCTGAACTTCTCGGGAAGGCGAGAGGAGGGGTGGAAATCTGCTGATGGGCGTGGCTTACGACTCCAGGGAGGAGGGGTTGGAGGCTGCCGCTGGAAGGCAAGCGCCTGCTTTAATCTCATTTGTGTGAATACGCAGCACCAGCTTTAGGCCGCTTCGCATTTTTTTTCCTCTTCTAATTGAGAGTTGATGTGGAGCATTCTTAGCAAAAACTTGGCATTTTTCAGACGCGTGGATCAGGATTCCCCATCCACACATCTGAAAACTCTCAACTTTGAGAAACACTGATGTAGATTAAACCCTCACAACTCCATGTCTGAATTGCACACCGGACAAACTGGAAAGCTTGAAGGTAGTAGTAGTGTCTTGCTGCATTGCAGAGCGAAAGACCTGGTTGCTGGATTGAGGGCAGATTCCACCTCCCACCCTTGTTCTCTGCTGTCCATCTTTCTTTCTCAGTAATCATATAATTGCATTTCTCGCTGTGTTCTTTTTCGTTGTTTATTGCTCTATTATCTTCCTTTCACACTCTTTTCATTTCTTCCTTTTTATTGTTAAAAGCCGCCTAGAGTAGCTCTACGGTGATACAGGAGCAAATAAATTTAAGAAATAATGAGAGTGAAAGTAAACTAGGGAAAACAGGCTATGCCAGAAAAGTGCTGAAGCGGGACAAATACAGGCTGACTTTGCACACATTGTTAATTACAATGGAGTTTGTTCTGTTTTAATTTAGAGAGTGGGAACTCAGGTGCTGATGAAACACAGCATGGTTAAATCCAGTGTGGGAACTCAGCTTTGGCATTAGATGTGTCAACTAAGCCTTGGGTCAATAACTTTTTTAGTCCTAGGGAGAAGGCAATAGCAAACCTACTTCCAAAATCATGCCAAAAGATCTAAAGAGAACTTTGTCCAAGCAACTACCAGAACACAACACTAACTTGAAGGTGCCACACAAAAGTACAGCTTTACTCAGCGTGCAAAACTCCCTATGTTAAAAGAATGGTGATGCAGCACCATCTTGTGGTCTGCATGTTTTTTTCTCAGCTATTAACGAAACAAAGTTGCAAAGGGGATACTGGTATATTTTATTTAATCACAGGCTACATTGCAAGTTCTTATTTATTAATAGGGTTCTCCAACTGGTGCAGTACTCAAAAGATAAAAGTCAAGCTATTGTATTCTCAGCACAATCCTCAGAAGACTAAATGGGACTGTTTTTTTTTTTTTACTACACTTGCGTCTCACAATGGATTTCACAATGGAGTGTCAATAAAGAATTGGTAGCATCCTTGAAAGATAAAACCAAATACAATATAGTTTTTCCAGTCTTCCACAATGTAGCGAGTTGCATTGTTTTAATCTTCCAGCATTTTAAGTTTATTTGCTTAAGGAATTATAGATTCTTAAAACAATTGGGTTGTTCTGCTGATTATAGGTGGAGTTTTTGTTATTGACTAGATGATAGTCATTTTAGGTGGACGGCTGCAGAAAATTCTGCAATTCAACACAAAGCAAACATTTTCTCAATGAATCATTTAAAGGCTATCAATGTAACATTGGTTTAACTCTTAGTATTTTTAGACTTTAGAAAACCACCGGAAGCTTTTCTCATATTTAGGAACTCTGACGGATTTAAAAGAAAGGAGGGAAAGATTATCATTGTATCTGCTTTTAAAGCTCAGGAAAGTGCAGATATTTCATTCATGACTCCAAGGCAGGAAGCTGTGGTTTTATGAATTTGTATAGCCACTCTGCAAACGCTCTTAAATTCCAGGGATTGTTAGGTTAGTTTCAGGAAAGCTGCAATTTGGATAATTAGAAACTTTCCTAGTTGTTTCCTTCTTCCTTTTTTGCACAGGACAGTAGCCTGAATGGGAATATTCCAGCAGCATAGTCAGCTTGCCTTATCTTTGAGTTGGTATACTTTTTAAGGTTTTCCAGAAGTGCTTTCAAAATGCTGTTTCTGAAGACAATACATTTCTTTGGGATCAGGAGATTTTGTATGTATATATAGAGGGAAGCTGTTTTTCATATGGAATTCAAAAGCAGGGAGTTCTCATTTATTTAATGTAGCTGAATATATTCATACAGAAAAAATAAAGAGTTCAAATATCCCCTTCTTGGGTTAACTGCTGAATAAGCTTCATAAACAATTGGGCTAGTAGAGGTGAATCATTACTGTAGGAAAGGAATTGCCTGGTCAGATTTGTTTATTATTTATAGTTTTTATATCCCCTTGAATTCCCCAGAGACTTCTGTGATTTACAAATGTGACGTTGAGGTTAAATGTGTTCCGCTTCTGTGCATGATGGCGCCACTGGAATCGTTTTTGATTAGGCAGCCTTAAAATTGAATGAATTATTAATAATTAATATTAGGATGTGATTTAGGGCAGCAAACTATTATAACTTATTTAAAAATGGTTTAAAACATTGGCTTAACACAATACAGTGTTTTTCAACCTTGGGAATGTTAATAAATGTTGTCTTCAACTCTCAGAATTGCCCCTCCCCAGGGTTGGCTGGGGAATTCTGGGAGTGGAAGTTCACACTTCTTAAAATGCCTAAGGTTGGGAAACACTGGCTTAATACAAGAGCTGGACTTAACTACAGGTACTCAGGTTGCTAAGCCATAAAGCATGATTTATGAAACATTGTGACTAAGCTGCTAAGCTAAAAGCAAACAATCCACATACTGGTTTAGTGCAATCTATGGGCCAGCCATAGACTTGCTGCAAACCTATGAATTTCTTACCTGAGAATAAGTTCCACTGAACAAGGTGAGAACCATTCTGATTACACTACGTACCTTGATATGTCACTATTTTGAATTGCCGAACAGGAAAGCATGTTTCGGTAAGGCTTTAAATAACTTTTTCCTGTCCTAGGTGATTTTTGAAAGAAGGCATCTTTAGGATCTGATCCTGCAAAAAGTGATAGACTGGAAGGGGGGGGAGGGGTCTAACTGTGGCAATCGTAACACTTGTGGACTTCAGCTCCCAGAATTTCCCAGCCAACCATGTTGAAGTGGAGTTGAAGTCCACAAGTCTTTAAATCAAGTTGCCCAGGTTAGACACTTCTGGATTACAAGGTAGCATTTAAATAAGTATGCTAAGTAAGGCTGGTTCACTCTTCACACAACATCCTAGTCTTGTGAAGTTGGCTATAGTCCATTTCAGAATTTTTAGCCAATTTATTTAAATACAGATTAGCATGTTACACAAACATATCTAAACTTCAAAAAAAGTAACTGCCAAGGAATATCACTCAAGGCCACTTCTGTACCAGGTGGAGCCACAAATCAGCCAAATGTTTTAGCTAAGTGTCTTTGTAATTAACTTATGATTCAATGTATCATGCAAATGAAGGAAATTAAGTAAATGGAGTAAAACATTATTACATTAGCAATGATTGATCATATTTGCAAACACAATGTTTCAATGCTATTTTATTGGCTGACAATCTGGCAATAATGCACGGGAGGGTCCCTTTTTTAAAAAAAAAAGCAGAGAAAAAAGAGCTGCTTTGGAACATAAAATGATATTTATATTTCTTGATAGTTCCAAAATCAAAAGAATATATATCTAGAAATGTTAGTAATATAAAAATATGTTTTAACGTTTAAACTACAGGAACTCTGCTCAATTAGTAAATGGGATCAGAATTTTTAAAAACCTCCTTAACAGTTTGCAACTTGGCTTTCAAATGAGAAACAAAAATCTTGGTGCATTGACTTGCTGTTTATTTTTTTTCCAGTGTTCAAGATTCTTATATAAACATACCGCACTGGAATAGTCACATCAGCACACCAAAGCTGCCTGCCTAGTAAACAATACTGGTCTTGAAAATAATCCCATGTCTAAATGATACAAAATGAGGCTCTGGGACATAAAATAAAAACAAATGCTGCAATGTGGTTTTCATGTCACCATCTAGTTAGACAGTTTTAATCTGTTGAGTAACAGAGCCCTATGCCATGGACACATAATTAATATTTATTGGAAAGCTCCAGGTTGAATGCACTGTGATTTTTCAGTATCAAAATAAGAGCTGTTGATCATATTCCCATATTTAATTTATGCAACAAAAGGAAAGTATGAGTGGCAAGTTTTTCTTATGGAAGTGTTTATTTTAGTGTCTTCTGGATTAATTCCATAATTCTTCAAGGAATAGAGTTCCCTGAATGCTAGAAAGACTAACCAGCCCCTTCTTAGGCAGTCCTTCCTCCTCCCCATCCTTATGCTCCTGAAGCTGCATAATTGTGTCCAAAGGACCAGAATTAATTACCTCCTCCTGCTAAGTCCATTCAATACAAGATCTTCAGTCCCCAAGTATTCTGGGAGGCAATATAGTGCAGGAAATCTAGGCAGAAGTTTCCATAACTTGGAAAAATTGGAAGGGAGATACATGAAGTATATTGTAAACAGCTCAAATTAATTAGTTTTATATTTCAATTTTTTCAAAATGAAAGGGAGGAAGTGTGTTGAGTATGTGTGCTCTTTCTAAAGTATCCAATTTTGCCAGCTAGGATAAGATGTATAATTCTTGAACTGACATTAGAGATGGCTATAATACTATCAAACAAGTGTTATTTGGGATTGATAAAACTCTCTAGGTTGATGTTTCTCAAACTTGGGCACTTGAAGATGTGTGGATGTCAACTCGCAGAATTCTCCAGTCAGTCATGCTAACTGGAGAATTCTGCAAGTTGAAATCCACACATCTTCAAGTGGCCAGGATAGATAAACACTGCTCTAAGCTATTTCCTTGTGCTGAGGCCAATTCCTACCAGTTCCTCCATCAACTCACTGATCCCTTTAATTCAATCCAGGCCCCAACATGCTGCAAACACACTAGTGCATTGCTGAAATCGGCTGGATGAGTTTAACGATGAATTATATAACTTAGCCAAATATCCTGCAGAGAAGAGAGTAACCTCTTCTTATCACTGGCAAATTGCACAGGGTTAGCAAATGGATAAATAGAATGGGCGCATTGCAAAAGAATTAAAAGAATAGACTTGTCAAGAGAAAAGACAATCACTTCTATTGTTTCTTAAAACAGCCAAAGAAACACTATCCAAATGCATCTTAAATCAAGTACCATCTACTGACTAGTCTACATAATTATAGTATCCACAGAATCAGTTCATCTAGGGCAGGGGTGTCAAATTTACATCATGGTGGCAACACGCAATGTATCAGGACTTTTTCCCCCTTCACTAAGTTGGGCGCGGGCATGGCTAGCACGTGACACATCTGGCCCACAGGCTGGAAGTTTGACAGCCCTGATCTAGGCAATGGTCTCTATAATGCTTTGTTTTCAGCACCCCTTTACATTCTTAAAAGCCCCAAGAGCTTTGGTTTATGTGGGTTATATCTATCAATATTGACTGCAGTAGAAATTAAAACTGATAAATTTTAAAGTAATTACTTGACTTTGCAGGCCCCTTGAAAGGACCTCAGGGACCCCCAGACCGTACTATGAAAAACCCTGATCTAGGGTATTTGTGCTGTCACACTACATCTCAGTTGGAAATTAAGAATGTGCAAATCTCATTCAACAAGTTACAGGGAAATTAAATGGGCCCCCCACTTCCATTGATCCCCAATTTTGCTGTGGCGGTTCTAAGCCCATCCTTTGATTTAGCACCTTCCAGATGCATTGGGACAGGAGCGTATAGTCACATAGGCTGGGAATTCTGGTCGCAACCCAACTCTGGATTGCATCAATTAGGCAAGATGCTTAAGAAAAATGCACACCTTGAAGCCTCAGGACGAACAAAAAGAACTGTCTTTCTTATGATGTGAACTAAACCTGGTTCCCAACTAAGAAGACTTAAGTGACTGAAAGTAAAATTGTCTGACAGATAAATCAATAGGGTGTTTCAAGGCTCTTTACTGAGCTAAGTGGTCATCCTTTCCAATTTAGTAGAGCACTGTGCAAGGAACTTTTAAGATTCAGAACTCAAGACATGAAGAGACCCCAGGGTTAACCCAGAGTCACGTGTCCACCATGCCAACTTGGCACTTGCCCATAAAATTAGCCTGCCAAGCAGTCCCATTCAGGGAATGACAATTAAGTTTTCACCTGATTAGAAAGCATCTAAGCACAAACGTATCAACCATTTTGCTCCCCAGAGGATTAATTTGGTCAGAATAGAAGATCAAAAGGAAAACAATTAGCAAATTGAGGAGTTTAATGATGCTAATTAAAATGTATTAAGCATAGCTTCTGCCCCTGCACCAGCTGCTTGGGCAGGCAAGCCAAAGGCTGGGGGAATTTTTTCCTGTACTCCAAACATGTGGAGTTGGGAAAGAGGACATCTGGCATTCTTCCCCGATGGTCTGTCACAAAAGGTGGGATCAAGAAAGCTTCCTTTGCCCAAACTTTGCAATGGGCTTCTGTCGGAGTCCCTAATTATTTCTTGCTTGGCAAGATCCCTTGGGTCTTCATTAGGCATTTCAGTTAGTAAGAGGGTGAAAAGAAAAGAAATCTGATTTGAAGAGACACACAAGAGAGGAAGGCATGGGAGAATGCTTCTGCTGCATTGATCATGATTAGTTATGCAAGCAAAGATGGCAGACGCAACTCTCGGTTTCAAAAGAGACATAAACCTATGAACAGGGACCCAGATGCTATCTGCACTCTGGGGTTTTATAACAAGCTCTCTGAAAAGAAGAAAAAGAAAGATCTACTCAACTCAGGCTTTTAATGAGATGGCCAGTGGATCCCCAAAGAAAAGCAATCATACATTTAGAACCTGCCTACCTACATTAATTGTTACAGACAGAAAGAAAAAGCAGAACATAACAGTAATACACAAAGAGTGAAAGAGGAGGACAAGAAAGGGCCATGCAGACCTGTGTATCTTGCTGGCCAAGTTCAAGCAGTTGATTCCTGAGGGCTGCAAATGGAGTGAGGGGAAGTAACTTGAGACCCTCCATTCACTTCAGTTATGCCTGTGCAGCTGCTGAAGAGAAAGGAGAGACTGACCCCCTCAGTTTATTGTTATTTTTTAAGAGTCCATTCTCTTGCAAGGCTGTTTTACAGCTAATGCCCATCCTTTATTGCCTCTCTTGCTGGCATGAATGCTACTGAGGGATACTGATGAAGGAAAAACACAAAAACATGGATTTAGTTTAGCCATTATTTATTAACAAAGACCCAACTGAATGGGTTCAGAAGTTACCGTAATCCAAAATTCAATTCACAAAGGACATGCCTATGGATGTAAACACCAGTAGGATATTTACCAGGAGTAAGCATGGTGGGAAGGGCACAGAGTAATATTCATATCCATCAATATTTCACAATTAATTACAATCTATGTATTACAATCATACTGATAATTTCCTACTTATCAAAATAAAATTGTATAGCTAAACAGGAGTGATGGATGTCATATTCCACACTTCTGAAAGACCACGTCAATGAAGGCTTCTAAAGCCACCGAGTTCAGTTTGCTGTTTATCCATTGGTAGGACAGAATTCTGGATTTCCAGACATACAAACACTCCATGGGAGAGGACAGTTTATGTTTTAAGACTGAAACCCAAGATTCTCTGCACAAAATGGAGCACTCAAATGCTAACCATACATCCAGGAAAGTCTAGCTAAAAGCTAAAGCTAGCCAAGAGACCATTCCAGAACATCAATTTCCAAAAGGCTGAACACAGCATGAGCTAGTACCAGAGAAATGCAGAGGTCCAATCTGAATATCAATAAAATGTAGATATTTAATTCTACCTGAAGCAGAAGAACACATGGCATCTTACCTGTTTATCTGCTAGAGCTTACAGTATACGCCACCCCAATGCATCATGACTAACTGCAGGTTGTATGGACAGAAAGCAAGGAGTGTAGCAGACAAAGTCAGCCCTCATAAGAACTTTCTCCCATACATGTAGTAAAAATAAAATAAACCAATTTAAATAATACATACTGTATATTAATGATAGCCCAATACCCAACCATAGGCTAGCCCTGAATGTACACATGGAAAATTTAAATATTTCAAGAAAAAATGGTATATGCAACTCCTAGGGTTTTTTTGGGGGGGGGGTTTGGGAGGACTTGTAAATTCTTTCTCTAGTGCTGCTCTTAAGACAGGACAAGCTCATCATGTCTTTGGTCTGGTTAGAACTACACTTCCTGAAGAGTGACAAGAGAGCTCTACATCAAGTCTCACCACCACACACACAAATTTTTGTTGTGTTTTGCTCAATCTCACTGGAGATATCTAGCTAAGAAACAAGCAGAGCAGAAGAAATGAAGGGCTGTGAATGAAGTGGCAATGTCCAAAATACCAAGTCATTAATGAAAATTTAAGGTTTAGCTATACTTTGAATCTTAGAAATGACAAAGAAATGATGCTGGGTAGATGTTGTTGTTAATCTGGAAATTGAATTCAAGTCCATGCGAGTTTTCAATTCAATTTAAGTTTCATCTTAAAACACGCACACGCTCCTTTCCTGTTCAGCAATAGGGATATTGTCCTGTTTGTTGACAAAAGTATTTTAGCCCCAATGAACAGCTAAATGTTTATGAGGATATGGAAAGAATGAAATACTAAATTATGTAGAATGTTTATATATAGTCCTGAAAAGGAAATATAAGGAAGCAGTTTTCTACTGTCTCCAACTTCACTAAGTTCTTATCAACCAGAAGCTGATCTTGCCATTAACATTGCAGACTGAACTTTTTTACTTTGAAAATAAAATGTAGTTCCTTAGTCCTACTTGTATCTTTTTATAGATACCAAGTCAAAGGATCACTCAACAGCCAGTAGGCTCCATATTTAGAACTAAAGCTTAAGTTCTCAACAAGTTTTTCCCTTCATAAAAAGGAAAAAAAGTCATATTCCATGATCACAAAATACACTTATTGGACTAATCCTAAATGTATAGATTTGTGGGCAAACTTTGATGCAATCAGAATTAGATTACAGTAATGCACTCAAGACCTGTGTGGCAGAAGTGGGAGGGTAGTGTCCATGGCATGCAAGTGGGGAGCTATGAAAAATGTGGCTACAGGGTCTCTGTAGCCGTTCACTTAACAGTGAGGCAAGATAAACGCAATCCTTGTGTTTATCTGATTCCTTTTATTATACCATTAGGAAAACAATGGAAGGGTAAGATTTCAAGACTGGGTGAAACTACATCCGATTATAACTCATTATAGACCACTTACATTTGCAGCAACTAATTTAGCTTTACTTTTAGTCGTGCCAAGGATATAAGATGCCCATATTTGCAGTGGTATTGATGGGGCGGTTATTTTCCAAATTCCCATCCTATGAAAATATGCCAAACAAGCAGCAACTCTATTATTGACTTCAGGGCAACTACCAAAGCTGTTCCACTATCATTGATGATTGCAATAGGATCATGCTTTATACGGCCTCTAGAATGGCTGGACGATTCCAGATGAGGCCCTAACTTGGTTAGTGAGTATCTTGCCATCAAGAAGCATCATCTTGTTAGATAGGAGAGAAGAGTGAAATGCAAGGATTGTGTTGGAGTTTTTTACATGAGAAAGCAAAGAGATCCTGAATCAATAAAGTGGCTTCATGCCATGCTATCTGCTATAGGTAGTCCTCGACTTACAACCACTATTGAGCCCAAAATTTATGTTGATAAGTGAGACATTTGTTAAGTGAGTTTTGCCCCATTTTATGACCTGTCTTCCCACAGTTATTAAGTGAAACATTGCCATTCTAAAGTTAGTAACATGGTTCAGTGAATCTGGGTTTCCCATTGACTGTCAGATGGTTGCAAAAGGTGATCACATGACCCTGTATATGGGTCAGTTGCCAATTGTCTGAATTTTGATCACGTAACCATGGGAATACTGCAACGGTTCTAAGTATGAAAAATGGTCATAAATCACTTTTTAAGTGACCTTCTAACTTTAAACAGTCACTAAATGAACAGTTAAAGTCGAGGACTACCTGTACTTCATTGGAAGCAAACATGGCCCTAGACAGAAACCCTCAAACTAAGATGCCAGTTGTATTTTGACTGCCTCCCCCACCCCAACCCATTGTAGTAGAGTGACTTTGCCATTTTTTTTCCTCCTGAAGCAGCACCCTAACAGATGTTCTTTCCTGTATGGGAAAATGCAGCTTAAAACAAAGAAATATTCTCCTGCTAAAGCTCAACATCTGTTTGAAGCTGTCTGGCCCAGGGTCAGACTTTTAATTATTCTGACAGGTTGCTTCATGCCCTTAATTTTCCATGAAATCCGATTCAAGAGGCTGCTTGTCTGCAGGCAGCTCTTGGGATTCTCCAAGCAAGGTTGCACATGACCCAGGTGCTTTTTGCCAAATATGCAATGTTTTTGGAGATGTTTCTTGAAATCAATTTTTGCTTTTTAGAAAAAAGGAGCCATTGTTGAACTGCTAACATGAAGAAGCCTAGCATCCTGTTTTCAGTGGAAATACATTTTAAAAAATGATGCAGCCAATATTTTTTTAAAGGAGATTTCAACAGGCATGGCAGATACTATTTCCATCAAGATTTTGGTATTTTATTTCTCCCCAGGACACAGGGAGAAATTGGTTTTGTGTAATTTTATTTGAGACTTGCCTTGCTGTTACTGACTCTTTCACTGGATATTAGAATTACTCATCTACTGGGGACAGTCAGTTCTTTTTGTTTTTTTCCTGTAAATATGTGTCTGATATAATAAATTACAAGTCAAGCATGCAAGTGTTCAGTGCTTCCCTTTCCAGACTTCAACTGAACCATCAGTAAATGCTACTCTTTCTTAACATTTTAAATCCGGGCCTCTCTGATTTCCATTGGATTTAGTTTTAAAAGCATGAAGAAATCCCAGGAATACAGAGAATTGCACCTTATAGCCCCATTACCCTTGCATATCAAGATTTTAATTCAAGTCACTAAGTTGCATGCATGAAACAAGAGTATGCAACATTTCAACACAGGGTCCTTCCAAACCAAGGGTGATCAATCTTGGCAACTTTAAAACCTGTGGACTTCAACTCATACAATTCTCCAGCCAGCCATGGGAATTCTGGGAGTTGGAAGTCCATAGGTTTTAAAGTTGCCAAGATTGGATACCCCTGATCCAAAGCATTAAGCTACCTTCTTAGTGTAAAAGTGGTATGGTCAATCCACTTTACGTAGTGTTACAGTCTGTGAAAAAGCCTCTTTCCATGGAACTAGTCCCTGGTGCCCAAAATGTTGGGGGCCACTGTTCTAGACATTAGCACAAACACTTTGCTAACCATACAAGCAAGCCCATTTTCGTGTGTGTGTGTCTGTGTGTACAGGCTCGAGAGAGATCACCTTAAATTCAATGTCCTTTTGGATGAATGTCTCTGAAATATTCAGATAGATCAGGGCAAGAACAGGCAGTAAATATCCTTTCCATCCACCTCCAATATATGTTATTCAAAATAGACAGTAATTGCAAATGAATTGGAAAATGAAGCTTAATTATATAGTATGAAATTGCTATGATGGTTTTAAAACTTTTTTATAGACTTTGGAACCCGTTTAGGGAAAAATCCCAGCTCTCCCAATGAAGTGGCAAAACTCTTTTACTATAATAGAAAATTGATTGCATCAGAGTAAACATTTTGTGGTCGTGGCTGTTTTGCCATTAGTTTATCACAAAACCTGTGGTTCCACAAAACAATTTGAAAAAACTTGCTCTAACCTTTACTACCCAGAGCAAGGTGAAATGTCTACTGTGTAATGATTGGTGCTTTGTTAAATTTTAGGAAAGAGCTTGGCTTTTATTTATAGAATCATATTCTATGTCACAACTTGAGATTACCATTTCTCTTCTGGTGCTCTCTCCCCCCCCCACATCCATATGGTTCATACATGAACAGGTGGAAATTCTTGACCAATCTTGTTTGGGGTCAGTAGAGTTGGCCATGATTAATGCTTAGAAGGAAAATCTCCAGGGAGTATTAGAAGTATAAGTTAGGCAGGGAAGTAAAAAAAAAATCCAAGAAAACAATGGCTATCTTTTTTGCAGCCAACAAAATTATAAACTGGATGCATCGTTGCAACTTGAACTGAACCTGTGGGAGACTCTGAGGAAGAGATTTCTAGTTACAATAACAACAAAGAATGTCTTTGTGCATCACCTCACACAATCACCAGAATTCTTATATATGCAGGATATCATGCACAATCTAGATTTCCCAGCATGTGCTTACTGGGAAAATCTATAGTGTAACCTATCTAGAATTTGGTTACTTCTAGGAATAGGTTGTTTATACTGGAAATGAAAGCAGCGTTAAAATGAACAGACAGGTAATGTGACATCCTGGCAAACAGACATAAAATTTGGGCAGTAATTTAGATTTCATGTTCCAATTAAAGGAGCCAGAAGCTTTAATGGGGAAGATGCCAACATTTGATGGTCTTGGTAACTATGTTATTTCCTCACCAACCATATCATTAATATCCTACTGGATAGCTGAGGAAAAGCAAACTATTAGCTTCCCTTCAATGAAGACTACAGACCCTTAACAAAGATAACTAGAAAACTTCTATAAGGCACTTTGATCTTGCTGAAGATTATGTGAGATATAAATAAAATAACTCTAGTTATAAACCATGTTTCTCATTCTGCTCACCCCATTTGGCCTAACCAACTTATGTGCCAGTCAATTATTGATTTCCTGCATCTTAATCGCCTCTTTCTCTTACACAAATTGTCTTGTTTTTAAATGTGGACAGATTGCTGGAAGAAGTATTATCTAGAACAGCAGTCCCCAACCTTTGTGGCCTGGCTTCAAGGGGGGGGGCACACACCTGGACTGCACAAGTGGGCTGTTGCGTGCACAACTCGACTTGCATGAGTGGCAGACAGGCCGGTGCAAGTTGAGCTGCGTGTACGTACGCTCTAGTCAGCCACTCGCACAGCCCAATTCTAAATAGGTCATGGCTCAGTAGTGGGCTGCGGCCCAGAGTTTGGGGACCCCGATCTAGAATATGAATGGGGTCTTTTTCAATTCCCTAGAGGAGGTTCCCTAACCTTTCTGGCTTTGCTGATGGGGTGGGGAGAGGGGATGGTTCCGTGCGAGTGGCTGCCAAGCATTCACACATGCAGCTCCTACACAGCCTAGTAGTTGGGGACCCCTGCCCTAGACACTTTTCTGCACCCTTCCCTCTTTTAGTTATCCCACTTCTCAAGATCTAAAGAAAGAATCTTCAGATTTGTACATCCAAACAACATGTACAAATTATTTCTTTATATACACTTCATAATGTCTATTAGGGAAGGAATCATTGATGGTCCAATTCTGGGAATTAATGGGGCCAAAATTAAGGTAGACAGAACCAACAGGCTAGGCAATCTTAATATAAAGGCATCAGTTGCAAACACTTTTCCTCTTCATCCATACTCATGAAGGGAAAAGGAGGGGCAGAGTGCAAGATGTATTAAATGTAAATTCTTCATTGAATACTCTCACACAGTAAGTTAGGACGCAGATTTATTTTCCTTTTTAAAAATAACATGGAATTTCCCAAAGCCTATTCCCCTACTGCCTGCTACAGAAAATAATTCTGTAAGGAAATAGGATGGATTGTCCTACCATTATCCTGGACAGTCACTCCAGATTACAAGAAATGTATTTGGCCTCCCCGAGGCTCGGCAGTTCTGAATATGACAGTGAGGTACTATATTTCTGTGGTACTGTGTCTTCTGGTACATATTGCAAGTCTCTTAGAAAAAAAATGAAACAGCGGGATGAGGGGAAAAGTCATATAAAACATTGTCTTGCCAAGGGAATGGGAGATAGCAAAAGTTAGCAAGATATCAAAACATGCAAACACCATTGAGAGATGATCCATCTGTACAAGTCTACATGCCTGAGGCACTGACAGAAACACAGGACTTGGCTTGTGTTCTTTGTTTTTCATTCTTTTCAGGGTTTTGTTAAAAAGTAGTATTTTTTTTCTTGTGGTGGTAGGTTTTTAAAAAATAATAATAAAAAAATGGTCTTTAGACAGACTACTGAAAACAACTCTGAGAGTAGAGCACTTTCTTCCTCAAGAGTCACCTTACAGAAGAGTTCAGAAAGGGTCAAATATTGACCAATAAATGGCTTTGTCTGCTTCGTAATCTCAACTGGGGGCTTTTAACAGGGAGACAGGTGTTGGGGAAGCTTCCTCATTCAGCTGGTTTGGTTACCAAGGAGAGCGGCTGGGCCTGCAACATAGCCAGGGCGGCCTGAGAAGACGAAATGGCTGCAAAAGTCGGAGGTGAAGTCAGAAGAGCCGTGGGGGGCATGGAGGTAAAGGGCAGAGCCCTGGAGAGGAGAGGAGACTGGCTGGTGAGGCTTGAGGAAGAGGAAGCAGCCTTGCTGGGCAGGAAAGACGCCGAGTGCAGAGACAGCTGAGCCCTGGCTTCAGGTTTGGTGGTCAAGGAGAGGGGCTGTGCTTGCTCAGAGTGGGTGGCAGCGGGCGCTGCGGGTGATGCCAAGGCAGTGGAAGGGGTGGCTGGAGAATCTAACATGCTGCCATGAGAGGATGCAGGGCTGTCACAGGACTTGTCAGCTGACAGGTATGGCATGCAGGGCTTCTTGCTCTTCGAAGCCATTGGATCTGTTAATAACAAAGAGGGCAAAGGTGTATTGATTCCTTTGTTGTCTCCTACTTTTCACCACACTTGAAATTATCCTAATCTATTTTAATTTCATAAAAGCTGGTTAGGCTAAAAAGAGAGTGGTTAAAGACGGAGCCATAAACTATGCAATTCCAAATCTACCATCCTAATGTAAATGGCAGATGACATTTTCAGCCAAATAGGGAAAGGGCTGAAATGATTAAAAGCAGATTGTTTCCTTGGTTGAAAAATGTATTTATTCTGAAAGCAGCCATTCCCAGTCAGCATTGTAGTTAGGGCCATACCAAAGCCACAGCACCAGAAGTATTATTCTTTTAATGCCGACTGTCTAGAAGCCAGTTTACATTCTCTTTGAATTTTGTTTTTAGGAACCAACAATTTGGGAGTTATATTCTCCTCCTCCCCCCAATCTATCCCGTCAACATCTATTCTTTTTTTAATCCTTGATGCCATTTTGAAATTCCTACCCAGATTAGGAATTAGGAAACTAGGTTTCTTGATACATTTACACATCACCCAATTAGGAGACACTGCAAGACAAGACAAACAATAGCAATTTTGATCTTGCCCACTTCCTCTCTTTGGGGGGATGGGTAGGTGGGATAATTACACTCGATCAGGACCAGACTGATGGATTAGGACCAGATTGACCAAGTGGCAATGATACATACTTCCTGTTTCCTGGATGTGTTGCTGAGTTTGTTTCTCTCTTTTTCTTTTCTTTTTCTTACCCTGAAAAGGATAAATTTACCGAAAGTCAGAATCATATTGTAAACTTATTTAAAAACTTATGATACTTAGGGAGATAAATGCCATGCAAAACAATTTTATTTGAATAAGTCACTATACTGGACAACAGCATGTGCTTTTTTTTTGTCATTAATGATTTATGGTGAAGAAGACTGCCATAATAAAAAGATGTTCATCCAATTAAATACATATTGCAGAAAGACTATCTAAAAACAGAAACATTTGCTTTCATAAACTCATTTTAAAACCAACTATATAGCTGTTTATAATTATTCACTGAGCAGAAATACATTTTTTGTAAATTAAATTCTCAAGATTAAAAACAGTCTCAAAAGACGTGTATGGAGTGTCAAGAAACAAAAAATGGCAACTCTGGATGCAAATTTTATTTAGGGAAAAGAAAATAAAAGCACAGAAAATTGGGGGCTTCATAATGAGATGCTCTGAAAAGGTATTATTTGGCAATTCTATTTTATGAGAATTTTATTCTTTATTGACTTTACTGCAGATATGGTGACTATGAAAAATTTCCATTAAGCAACAAATAAAGGCAAATGTTGATAGAGTAAACAAAAATGTTTTCCCAAAAGTGATCAACAGATTCTTCATCATTGTTTTAAATATCTTAGTTTGCCCAAATAAGGGATTATTAGGATTTGTTCTGAAAAACTGAGTTTTGCACACTATAACCTTATGATTAATTTTAATCAATTCCTACTAGATCCTTCTTCAATCCCCCTTAAATTATTTTAGAAACGCATGGGCAAATATTCACTGAATATTCAGAAGGCAACTGCAGCTAACTCGCTATTCCCTGCTGGAATTGCTTACCTATTCCCAGCTTTTAACATTATTATTTCTTTGTGTTTTCTTCACATACTTCTGGGTGTTTATATAGAAGATGACCAATCTGAGCCCGAGGGAGGGGTCAAACGCATCATAAGTCATGGGTCTCTGCGTACCCACAAGAGATCTAAGTTCAGTCCACACTGAATGTTTTCTTAATTCCTGTTTTTTTCCCTTGACAGTTAATAGCTCAGATTTTTGTAGAGAGCTTAAGCTTGCAATAATTTTGAACTGAACAAATTCAACTAATTTAAACTGCCTAAATCTCCTGATTTCCCCAGCGCTTGATAGTTTACAACTCAACTTTGAAGACAATTCTGAAAAATGAACCATAAATGAAAAAAATATTTAATTGTCTATAGTACAGTGGATTGTGAATCTATAGATGCAGAGTTCAGATCCCAGAATCTGAATGATGATCATGATGATTAGAAGTACCATTATTGAAGCATACACATCTGCAATTATGACTTACATAGTTATCTCGGGCAGACCAAGTAGGGTACAGTTGAGAATGAAGCTGTCGTTCCTTCCGTGCTAACTCATAGTATTTGGCTTGCTCTTCACGGGACAACGAATGCCACTGAAGCACAGAAAAATATATTGTAGTCTGAATATGGAATAAAGCTTTAAATGATGGTTTAAAATTATGGTACTCTTTATACAAAAGAACTCAAATGTTGATTGATTTTATCATTCCGCTTTCAACATCATACTGAGAAAATAACTGAAGGCACATACATATTTGTAGCAACTTAAACCTACAAACAAAGCTTTAACAGCTTAATTCAAGTCAATGTTAAGAAAGTTTTATATTTCTTTTCCTCTTTCCTGATCAACTCCTACCAATCTATGATTGGAAAATTACAATAATGCAGCAACAGGCAACACTAGGCAGAATTACGCAGCCCAGATGTATACAAGAATCACCTGTATGCAACCTGCCAAATCTTGCTAGGCCAGCACATCTTTCTTACCAAAATAAAAACTATTCTGGTGGAATGGAAAAAAAGTTGTTCAATCCTATGGTACACACTCTCTATTATCCATTTTCTTTCTCACGATCCAGCTCTTTTCTATCCCACTTTGCAACCTTGACTCTTGCTCTTATGCATTCTTACCCACCCACTGTATTCTGGCTTTGGAGTTTGATGTTGCTTCAGAATAGACATGTGCCAGAGTTTCTGCCATTTTCTTTTGTTTTTCCTGTTCCTCTAAATGCTTCAGGTCCTCTTTCTCAGCCAACATTCTCTACATCAGTGGTCCCCAACCTTTCTGGCACCGGGGACCAGTTTCATGGAGACAATTTTGAAACAATCCGGAAGGGGGATGGATAGAACCCACACATGCAAATGAAGCTTTGCTCACTCGCCTGCTGCTTGCACGGACTGGTTCCTAGTAAGCCACGGACCAGTACTGGCCCAGGGGTTGAGGACCTCTGCTCTACATCTTTTTCTGAGCCATTTTATATTTGGACTTCTTAACATTCACTCATTCTTGGTTTATCCTCCATCCTCAGTCTATTCAACAAACAAGATACTCTTAAATTCCGAGTTTATAATCCCAGATAACTGACAACCTATTCTATCTGGTCAGAAGATGGACTTTAAACTTTCTTAGAATGGGATTTTGAAACAGCATAAGAACATTAGTCACAACAAGCGAATTTTGAATGTGTCAGTAGCACATGACACAAATGGAGCGGAGAATAAAAAAAGTGTGCTTATACCCGTCTTCCTAGGATCTGGTTGATAGCAGCACTCTCCTTCAACGTACACTCTGCCACAACCTTGGCGCGCATTTCCTTCATGTACAACATGAACGCATTCAGAGGCTTTTTAATATGGGGCTTCTTCTCCTCTTCCTTTTTGACAATAACCGGTGTTTTTCTGGAAGAGCCACATTTTTCATTAGTCCCATAATCCACGTATCTATGCACTCTCTTTCCACCAACAAGGAACAGAAAACATGAGGCACAGTGAAGGATTATTATTTCTAACAAACTCTGTCACTATTAGAAGTGGTTAGCTGCTTAATGAAGTTTTATTTCACACCATGTCTATTTTTATAGTATGCAATATTCCGTACCTTTAACGGCTGATGGAGGAATAAGATACAGTGTATGATGGCTGTTCTCAACAGTTCATAACATAAATGTTATGTGGGTGAAGTGCACTTGTGTAGAACTTGCAATGAAGAGAGTTATCTGCTCTATCCAATTTATCCCAGCCATGTTGCATGTTAACAAAGCCTGATGATATTTTACCTAATTTAAGATGAGTCAACGATTCCAAATTGGTGTCTAGTTCAAGGAAGAGAAAATTGTTGTTTCCATTTGCTTAAACAAGTTAGAAAAAGCATGCAGGGCAGAACTTCTGGATTTCTTTCAAAGTCCTTAATAATAGCTCCATTTTCAGAGTCATGTAACAGACACAGAAGATGTGGGAAGGAAGGGGCCCGCAGCTTATAATCAGAGGCATGAGCAACTATCCCAGCCATTGCCCAACTGCCTTTTCTGCAGGGATGTTGTGGGAAATGTTTTTCTCCACACAGCTGGAGGCTCATCTGACCCTTTTTGAACTTGATCATTGTTTTTCAAGCTTCCCTCCCCTCATGCTAAATCTGGTTCTGTTGTGTTCATTGTGCTAATGCCAGAGCCCTAATCCTTTTGCATTATTTCTTTCCATCTTTTTACTACGTTGAAAGAATAAAAAGAAAAATAATGCATTCCAAAAATATTCATTAAATTAGTTGGAAGAATTTTATAGTGCACAGTAAGGTTGCATTATCATGAATTTGCGAGGACATACATGTATCCAAGTACATTGTAAAACATGTTAAGAAATAATAAATGGATAGCAACTGTTTCCCTATTAGACATTCCACCAACGAAGGCATTCAGGCAGCAGCCAGCTAACCTATTACTTACGAGCTTCCTTCAGGACTCAGGCTGGGCAAGGTCGGCTCTTGTTTAACAATAGGTGACACGATGGTGGGGTGTGGGATTCCTGAGGGATGAATTCCATGTGCAGGAGGAGGAACCATATGAGGGGAAAACCTGCTAGACATCAAGCTGAAGCACAAAGGTTGTATGCTGAAAACAAATGCTTCTCACAACTATTTTCATCATTATGGATCATCTATTTATTATTTCTTCATACTCCTTCTACTTTTTCTATTTCTTTGGCATCTTGCCAGAGCACCCAAAGGAACAGTAAAAACCTAAGGTCAATGGCAATAACAGAAGGCCAACTTATGAATAACCAATTTATTGCATTAACTGCTAAGGCAGAGAGAACTACATGGACAGATTCTGGTTCTCTTGTGTATAATCCACATATTTTAAAAAAAAATTAAAGAGAAGAGATGCCTATTTTTATTCCTTATTAGAAATTTCTATTCATTCTCCTTTTCGGACTTCTGTCGATTAGAAGTCAATTTCTCAAAAATGAGATCCAAAATGGCAAATTATTGATTTACTACCTTTCCCCAAATCAAGTCATACAGGAGAGTTTCATTTCCTTATTTTATCCCTGCAATAACAACATCGTGATGTGGATTGGACTAAGACTGGCACATCCGGGTCACCAAATTAGTTATGTAGTCAAATGGGTATATGAACCAAATCTAGCACCTTAACTGTAGAGACTCTCAACTGTAGAGAAATCAGAAATCATGAAGGTGAAAAATGGCAACAGCATAACCAGAATGAAGATTATATAAACCATCAATGTGGCATAAATGCCCTTCCACGTGTGTTCTATGGAATCTTTAATGGTTCTTTGATGGAGGTCCCATGAAAAAATAAAGCCCCCAGCCAAAAAGTTCACTTGAACATAGCCACTTTTCTAATAACAGAACTTTTACTCTTGATCAGGGGTTCAAGGATTTGTTCTTTAAAAAATATAGGTTTTAAAAAAATAATACGTTTAAAGTTTTCAAAACCCCTGTTTTAGACAGTACTAATTACTAATTTATTTCAGTAAATTTCTTTCCCTTAAGTTTGCTTCTAATGAGTAAACTATAGCAATTCAAGTATCAATAAGCTGTTCATTTGGTATCCCCTTTAGATACAGTGACAGTTAACTTGCTATCTGGCCCACATCAGGTCAGATTGCATGTTGCCTTTACACAAATGCCTACTTCTTTCATGAAAATGAATATCTCCAGATATGTAAGGTGTAAGACATAAAGCATTTAGAATTTCTGAGATAACAGAATGAGATAACAGATGGGTGTGTGAGTTCTTGACCCTAGTTTAACACAGGATGCACAGATACAGTTTTGCTAGTTCAGAGATAATTAGACCCAGATTCCCACTTGAACGCACCTGGACATTGAGGCATTCATGGCCAAGGCAGGATATGGATGTCTAAACCCACCTGGAGGAATGGAATACACTGGCTGCCCTTGCCTAAAATGGACAAGACAAATTCTCCTTGTTACAATTGCCAACAAATATATTTTTTATCCCAAATTACAAAACTAATCACTTGACTGCTAATATTGTAGGTTTCTAGAAATTATAAAACATTCAGTGCTATATAGCCTTTATTTTTCTATGACTTCACTGAACATACATGGAATATATTATAAAGTATATTTACCTCCTGAGAATCACTTTTTTTTTTTTTAAAAGCAATATTTGCAAATATCTGTTGCCATTAGTTCATGCTGCAGACCTTCATCACCAAACCCAGATTCCCATTCCTTGACCAATTTCCCCCATAACTATCTTCTCTTGGTAAAATCCCAGATCACGTAAACATTATCTTAGAAAGAAAATCCACAAGATATCATTTGTAGAAACCATGCATAGTTCAATAGTGCAGTTTTAAAGCCATCTTTCAATTTAAAGGCTTTCTATATACAGTATAAGATATCCAGTGCATATAAGTTTAGTCTCTCCATTCAGTGCATCATAGATCCCTTTGAAGACCATCCACAAACTTCAACTGGGCCAGAATATAGCACTATGAACAGTGATGTTCAAGTCTTGGTATGCCCATGTAACTTCTGCCTCTGCTTTGTGAGCTGCAATGGTTGCGGTTTGTTTCTGGGTGAAATTTAAGGTGCTAGTTGTTACCTATAAAGCCCTATATTCAAAGGACCGGATTACTTCAGGGAACACCTGTCTCCCATAACATCTGCCTGACCTATTTGATCCTGTAGGATTTTTTCAATTAAACAATGTCATATATTGGGTATAGGTATGCAGAAGAATACCTTCACTGTAACAGTGCTTGCTCTCAGGAATGAGGTGTCCCACCACCACCACCAAAATTTATTGTTTACAAGAACTGTGAAACGGACGTTGTCTTACCTGAACGTCCCTTATATGCGCGCTGCTGGAGAATCCAAAGCGTGGGTTATTCTTTGTCTATTTGCAAGAGACTGAGTGTGTATTTCTTTAAATTTCCTTGACCAGGCCTCCTCCGCTCGGCTGAGCTCCATTTTGTTCACAAAGGCGTAGATGATGAGACTGTGTGAAGAGATCCACCCGGGCCTGAGAGACAGAAGCCTAATAGGGTGGGTTGGATTCTCCAGCAGCGTGCATAGAAGGGACATTCAGGTAAGACAACGTCTGTTCTCCAGCGCGCTGTTTGGAAAATACAAAGCGTGGGATATACCCAAACTAGTGAAATGATGGGTGGGAGGCTCCCGGGTGGCATTAGTAGAGTGGACCATCTGCAGCATGCGCCATCCGAAGGATGCCTCAGCCGAGGCAAAGGAGTCGACTTTGTAGTGGCGGATAAATGGTGTCAAGGAAGTCCAGGTGGCCGCCCTGGAAATGTCACTAACAGAAGCTTGGGTGGCCCATGCAGCGGTGGTAGCTGCGCTTCTAATTGAGTGAGCCAAAATTTTCCCCGGTAAGGGTTTTTTCTTAAGTGCATACGCCTTTGCAATGCACGCCATTAGCCAGCAACTGATGGTGGAAGAGGATACTTTCTTGCCCAATGACGACGGGTGGAAAGAAAGGAACAGGGCCTCTGATTTATGGAAAGGTGCCGTCCTTTTAATGTACCTGCGGAGGGCCCTCCTAACGTCCATGGTGTGCCATTGTTCTTCCAAAGGTTGTCTCGGGTCCGGACAGAAGTCCAGTAGAATAAGCTCCTGAGTGCAATGATACCAGGAGTTTACCTTGGGCAGAAAGGAGTGATCCATCCCCAGGACCACTCTGTTTGAATGGAAGATACAGAGATCTTCCCGCACTGACAGTGCTGATATCTCTGAATCCCGTTTGGCTGAGGTTATCGCCACCAGGAAGGCGACCTTAAGAGTCAGGAGTCTGAGGCTCATGGATCCCAATGGTTCAAAGGGGGAAGACATGACTGCCTGAAGGACCAAGGAAAGGTCCCATGTGGGATACTGATGTACGACCGGGGGTTGGAGATTAGCTGCCCCCTTAAGAAAACTCCAAATCCTTGAGTGTTGAGTAAGAAGATGATCATCATCACCAGACAGAACAGTATGCAAGGCCGTAACTTGCCGTCGAAGGGTGTTGGGGGCCAGTCCTTTGTCTAAACTCTCTTGCAAAAATTCAAGAATCTCAGACACTGACGCTGGTCAGGTCAATATGCGCCTTAGAACACCAAAGACCGAACGATCTCCAGGTGGCATTGTAAATCTGGTTCACTGACACACATCTGGAAGCCTGTATACTATGTATCATCCTCCCTGAGAGACTGTCCTTCCTCAGGAGGATCCTCTCAAGTGCCAGACAGTCAACTGGAGCCATTGAGGCTCCGGATGCAGAATGACCCCCTGGCTGAGAGAAATCATGTCTCGGGGAATCCTCCAGGGACGGGCCACAGACAGGGTCACCAGATCCGCGTACCAGGGTCACCATGACCAGCAAGACTTCTGCTCCTTCTGCTAACACCTTGTAAATCACTCTCGGAATGAGTGGAAGGGGTGGGAAGGCGTAGAGCAGTCCCCGAGGCCAGGGGCAGTGGAGAGCGTTGCATCCTTCGGCCCCTGGCCACGGGAACCAGGCAAAGAACCTTGGTAGTTGTGTATTCTTTGGGTGCACAAAGAGATCGAGAATTGGATGTCTGGACTTCTGCTACAGCTCTTGCAAAAGAGAAGGATGGAGATGCCACTCCAACTGATCTATCTGAGTCCTGCTCAACCAAACTACCTGGATATTGGTTGATCCGAAGATGTGCTCCGCCTTGAGGGAGATTGTGTGCATCTTTGCCCAGGTTAGCATCTTTGCTGTCTCGTCCATGAGTGATTTGGAGCGAGTGCCCCCTTCTCGGTTCACATGCACTTTTGTGATCACATTGTCCGCTAGCACTAGCACATGGTGGCCTGCCACGGCGGACTGGAAGTGACATAGGGCAAGATAGACTGCCCGTAGCTCCAACCAGTTAATATCATTCGTTAGGTCCGCCGGAGACCAACGTCCTTGGGCAACCCTGGAGAGAAGATGAGCGTCCCAGCCAAACATGCTCGCATCTGTTGTGACTGTGATGCGCCGGGGCTCTTGGAAAAAACACCCCTTCTCTATGGACAGTCCACCTGTCCAGCGAAAGGACAGGCGGACTGTTGCCAGGAGATGCACCTTGGCCCTGGAATTGCTGCGGCATGTTGGAGCCGACGTAAGGTTCCACTTAGATTTGATATCCACCCTCCAATGACGTAATCATAGGGGGCGTCAAGATGTTAAAGTGGAAGCTAGGGCTTGAGAAGCAAATTTCGCCACATCTAAAGATGTGTCTACAGAATATTCAGTGGCTGCCACCAATTTATTAATGTCCTGGTGTAGTCTAGTGTCATCTGGCAGCAGCCGTTCCTGTAGTTGGCGCAGCCATATCAATGATGCCCGATTAAAGAAGGACGCCGATGTAACGACTTTAATGGCCCAAGCTTGATGAGTTTTACGGAAGGAGAGTTCTGCCTGCCTGTCCTCCATCCTCAATCTGTCCACTATGTCATTGGAGAGGACAGAGGAGGAAGTCAAGCTAGCCACCAGGGCATCTATAGTAGACAACTGAAGTAAATCCTGAAGATTTGGAGCGGAACAATAAAGTTTTTTGTCATGACCATTTGGTGCCACTAGGGAATAGGGTTGGTTCCATGGTCTTTGTATCACCTCCGTGAAACGCTGGGGGCAAGGAATAAACTGCTCGGTTTTAGGAAGTGTAAACAGTTCATCATGAGGATGGGATGCCCCTTGTTGGTCAGACTGGCCCTCTGATACTCCAATATTAGTCGTTATTTTGGCCTTATGAAGTAAGGACTTGAAGATGGAGGAATGGAAGAGACCTGTAAAAGTCAGTCTATCAGGTAACATCCCATCGTCATTGGAGAATTCCATGTCTCTCTGGTCATCATCATCCAACAAGGAATCCTCACTATGAATGGAATCCTACTGGCATGAGTAATCAGAATTTGGATCCACATATGTCGGGACCTGCAACTGAGAAATAGCCGGCAAGGAAGAAAACTGGGCTACTTGGTGAGCTGCAGCTGTTAGAATTTTCGATATTGTCTCAGATACTAGGGTCTGAACGTTGAAAGAAAGACCCAGCTGTAGCCCCTCCCCGGCATGGAGCCCCGCCGCGGTAGGGGTAAATGTCGCTTTAGGGGGAGGACGTCTCGTAGATGGAGATACGTGAATCTCAACCTCTATACATGCGGGCAAAACTGCAGGATCCCCTTGAGGACCCCCAATCACTGGTCGTTAGGGGACACCAGCTCCTGAGGCACGAGTCTGGGAATCCTCTGTCAAAGGCTGAGGACCCTTATTGGAGCGAGGTGCAGGTGTTTCAGATGCAGATGCCATCTGATCACCTGTGGCCCAGGCCTTCTGTTGAGCCAAGGCAAAGTGTCTCTCTAAACCTTATGTCATCTCTTAGCATCCTTGTCATCATCAGACGACCGTTTTGATGGCCGAGAAGCTGAAGGCCTGTAGTTTGCCTGGTGCGTTTTGTAGCACCCTTGGAAACAGGCTTTGCCTGCTTACGGGCCTTGGGTGGATGGGGGCTGTAGTCTTGTTCAAGATATCTATCTATCTATCTATCTATCTATCTATCTATCTATCTATCTATCTATCTATCTATCTATCATCTATCTATCTATCTATCTATCTATCTATCTATCTATCTATCTATCTATCATCTATCTATCTATCTATCTATCTATCTATCTATCTATCTATCTATCTATCTATCTATCTATCTATCTATCTATCTATCTATCACAGCCCCAGTTCACCCTACCATAGGCCTTGACAATAAATCCGGCGCGCAGTACAAAAAAAGTCCAGTCAGCGTCTAAGTGGCTGGCAGCCAATGCAGGTTGGCGCCATATTGTGTTGTGGCCCGTCAGGGGCCTGTAAAGATTGTAGCTGATTCCAATGAGGAGGCTGGTGTGGTGCTGAGCCAGCAGCCTGTGCAGCTGGCGCTCGAGTCGGATAGTGAGGAGGCTGGAGAAAATGTGGTGCCAGAGGCAGGGATTCAGCCAGGGCCTTCAGAACCTCCAGAGGAGGTTTATTTAAGGAGGAACGCCGATTGCAGCAAGCTGTAGGGAACAACTTTAGTTCACTCTCCTTTGCGTCTGGATTCTCTGCAAAATTGCTTCTGGGCTTTCTGCCAACTCTAGTAAGACTGATTACTTTATCTTAGAATTCTTGTAGGCTGTTAAGGAAGTTTATTAACAGCCTTTGGCTGAAAAAGACTGAGTTATTTGAGTAAAATAAGCTTTGTATAGATTTTGTGTGTGCTGCATTCTTTGGGGTCCGTAGCTGGGGCAGAACATATTGGGAGTCCAAGATCCAGCACTCTCACAAAATATCACTGGCCTGAACTGAAGCAGGAGCAACAATTTAACCCTTAAGCGCCGCTTTGCAAAGCCCCCAATCTTTGCACAAAAACTGACACCGTTCCTCTGTGCCACGTCGGCTCGGCAAATCAAAGCAGGTCTTAGTGTGAGATTCGTAATTGTTCCTCAGCACCTCCGCAGATGGCCATTGACAGCAAAACGGCGTGAGAGCGGGAACCGTTCTCCAGTGCCTCAGCGGGCACAGAAGGCGAGCCAAAAGCACACGAGTACTAAAGAGCACTCCCAGCGCAGCAAAGCGTTTTAAATTACACGGAGTTTGCTGCGGTTAACCGGGCAGTGAATCTGGAGCCGCCTGCAGGAAACGGAGGAGCTGTGATGATGGTGACAGCGGTTGTGCCAGCAAGCCGGGGAACCAGGTCACACACCGGCGACAATTTGAAATACTTGGAGGTGCTCTGGGATGGGCAGGACTCCGAGACGCTGCCCTTGAATCCAGGACGGTGGAAGCTGACCTGGAGCCCCAAGGATGACTCACCAACCACCGGCAGCTGAGGAGGGAATGATTGATCCAGAAATTGCATGGGTTCATTCTGTCTGTGACGTCAGAGAACTGAGTTGGAAATTTCTTCGGCCATGCTTCCTTCTCTCAGCCGAGCCTCAGTTTTTTTCAACGAAACCAGGAATTGAAGAAGACACAGTCCACCGAAGAACGACCACTCCTGGACCCCGGACCATGACAAGCCAGGGTGAGATTGGACTCTCCTGCAGCGCACATAGAAAGAATGTTCAAAGTAAGTCCAACATTCATTCTCCTATGCACTGCTTGGAGAGTCCAAGCATGGGATATACCCAAGCTAAATCGTTACAGGGCGGGGGACAGATTGGTCCAGGATCTCCTCGGCCGGCAGGACTCTGCAAAACCCATCTCCTGAAAGCTGCTTCCGCAGATGCATACTGGTCCAGTTTGTAATTCTGCACAAATGGAGAAGGAGAAGCCCAAGTGGCAGCCCTGCAAATTTCCAGATTCGAGGCTTGCATAGGCCAGGCAGCCGTAGTGGCGTGATGCAACGGGGCATGGGCTGGGCCTGTTGTTCATAAACTAAAGTAATGCAAGCCTTGAACCAACGTCCAATGGTGGATGGTGATACTTTCTTTCCCATAGACGTGGGCTGGAAGGACACGAACAAGGCTTCCGTTCGTCAGAAGGAGGCTGTGCATTTAATGTACCTCTTTAAAGCCCTTCGAACGTCTAAGGTATGCCAGCGTTTTTCATGCAGATGTCTCGGGTTGGGACAGAAGTCAGGTAGAATAACTTCCTGTGCCCTGCGAAACAAGGTATTTATCTTTGGCACAAATGTAAGGTCTAAGCGGAGAATGACCCTGTCTGTGTGAAAAATGCACAAATCCTGGCACACCGAAAGAGCAGCAAGGTTGGATATTCTGCGTAAAGATGTAATCGCAACCAAGAAGGCAACTTTAAATGTGAAAAGTCTGAGAGTGGTGGTCCTTAACAGCTTGAATGGTGGTGATATGAGAGCCTGCAAAACCATTAATAGATCCCAGGTTGAGTATCTGTGGATTGCCAGCTCCTTTCAAATAGCTGCGGATCCTTGGATGGTAAGACAGAGGAACAGTTCCCTCACCTGGCAAGATGGTTGCCAAGGCTGCAACCTGGCGAGGTAGGGTATTGGTAGACAACCCTTTCTCCAGGCCCATTGCAGGAAATCCAGGATCTGTGGAACAGTTACAGATGTAGGAACCAGGTTCTCTTTAGTGCACCAGCGACAGAATGATGACCAGGTGGCATTATAAATCCGGATTGTCGATGGTTTCCTAGAAGCAAGAATAGTGGAAATCACATTTGGTGAATAACGCTCTTTCCTCAGGGTCTCCCGCTCAAGTGCCAAACGGCCAGCTTGAGCCACTGGGGTTCTGGGTGTTGAAGGCCCCCTTGGCTGAGGGAGACCTTGTGTGGTGGTAATATCCAGGGACATGATATGGACAGTGACATCAGATCCGCGAACCATGGACATCATGGCCAATGAGGCACCAACAACAACACCTCCGCCTCTTCCTCCAAGATCTTCCGGATCACCTTCTGGATTAGTGGGATTGAAGGAAAGGCATACAGCAGGTTGGCTGGCCACGGGCAATGAAGAGCGTTGGTCCCCTCGGCTGCTGGTGTCCAGTACTGGGAGAAAAACCGAGGCAGTTGGGTGTTCTGTGGACTGGCAAATAAGTCCATGATCGGAGTCCCGAAGGAAACTGTTATGAGGTGAAAGAGGTCTGGGTGGAGTCGCCATTTGGACTGGTCTATTGTTGTTCTGCTTAACCAGTCCGCCTTGCAATTGATGTCCCGGCAATGTGTTTCGCCCGCAGCAACAGCAGGTATTGTTCCGCCCAGAGGCCCAACTTCCTCGCTTCACGCATGAGAATCTTGGAACGAGTACCCCCTTGTCTGTTGACATGCGCCTTGGCGGTGACATTGTCCGTCAACAAAAGGACGTGGTGATTTGATAACTCAGTTTGAAAGTGGCACAGCGCTAGGTGGGCTGCTCTCAGCTCCAGCCAGTTGATGTCATTGAGCAGATCCTGCTGAGACCACCCCCCTTGGGTCACTTTGGAATTCAGGTGGGCCCCCCAACCGAAGAGGCTGGCGTCCGATGTTAACACCAGCCTGGGAAGGTCTCAAAAAAGGCAACCTTTGTTCATGGCTGCTGACTTCCACCAGTTCAGGGAGCGAAGAACCTGTGGAGGAACCCTGACCTGGCGTAATGAGTTGCTGTGCCCTAACCTCTGATTGGGCAGAAGGAACCATTGTAAGGCCCTCATGTCTAACCGAGCACAGGGAACTATCGCTCGGCAGGATATCATTTTGCCTAATAACTGGGAAAGGAGCAATACGGGAACTAACTGTAAGAACTGGACCCGAGCTACCATCTCCCTCAGACTGTCCCTGCGGTCTTGAGACAGGAAGACTTGTGATAACTGAGTATTTTTTTTTTATTGCAAAAGTTTTACAATTACATTTTCACCCCTTTTCACCCCCCCACCCCCCACCCCAAACTTCCCAACCTCCCTAACCCTCCCCTCCCCCCAGACTTCCCTATATTATACTCATATCTGGTAAAAAAAATAAAAAAAAACCCCTTAATATAAAACTTGTGTAAAAACTTGAACCCCTCCCTCCCCTTTATAATTTTTCTTTTTACCCTCATTACATTAAAATATTTCTAATACATTATTTTCAAATAAAAGCTATTTGATACTTTCTAGTTTGATATTTGTTCTGAACATATTCTATCCACTTTTTCCATTCCCATTCATAAGTCTCTTGTGAACAATCTTTTAAGTATGCTGAAATCTTCGCCATCTCTGCAAAACTGGCCATCTTCAAAGTCCATTCCTCAATAGTGGGCAAGGCTTCATTTTTCCAATATTTACCTATCAACAATCTTGCTGCTGTTATCATATACAATATCAGTTTTGTTTCACCCAATGTAAAACCCTTAACTATACCCAATAAAAACAATTGTGGAGAGAATTGAATTTTTTTCTTCAAAACATTCTGCATGACCCACCATATTTTTATCCAAAAAGCCTTAACTTTCCTACAGGTCCACCAAACATGATAATACGTAGCATCCAAACATTCACATCTCCAACATTTTGGCTGAACATTAGGGTACATACATGACAACTTTTTGGGATCTAAATGCCATCTATAAAACATTTTATAGAAATTTTCCCTCAAATTCTGCGACTGTGTAAATTTAACATTCTGAACCCAAATTTTTTCCCATGTTTCCAACATCACTGGTTCTTCAAAATTTTGTGCCCACTTAATCATACAATCTTTAACTAATTCAGTTTCTGAATCCCTTTCTAACAAAACATTATAAAGCCTTTTGATATGCATTGGACCTTTCTCTTTTATATGTCTAACCAATTCTTCCTCATGCAACATAATACCAGTTTTTTGGTCCTCTTTCCATCTCAATTGTAATTGATTATATTGTAACCAAGTTAGATTAATCCCTTCGTCCAACAGTGTCTGCAATGTCTTCAGCTGCCATCTGCCCGCATCTGTAAAAAGAACCTCTTTGTATAAACCCCCCCCCCCGAGTGACATTATATTTGTATTCCACAAAATATGACCAAGATCCAGCCATAGCGGTATTTTATAATCCCATTTGAATCGGTGCTTCTTCCAAACTCTCATCAAAGAGTCTCTAAGTATATGGCTTTTAAATACTTTATCAACTTTATCATCATAAAATAAGTAGGCATGCCATCCAAATTCAAGATCAAAACTTTCTACATTCAATATTCCAGCCTTTTTCCTTCCAAACCAATCACTTGTTAAAGTTAAAGCTGCTGCATCATAATATAACTGTAGGTTTGGAAGTTTAAGACCTCCTCTTTCTGGAACATCTTGCATAATTTTCAATTTCACTCTCGGCTTTTTCTCGTTCCAGACGAACTTATTCACTCCAGTTTGCCATACTTTCAATTGTTTATCACTTTTAAGCACCGGAATCATTTGAAACAAAAAAAGAAATCTTGGCAAAATGTTCATCTTAACTGCTGCTATTCTTCCAAGTAGAGACAGCTGCAGTTTTTTCCAAGTCTCCATGTCTTTCTGCACCTCTCGCCACAACACCTCATAATTATTTTGAAACAATTTCATGTTTGATTCTGCAACCTGAACTCCTAGATATTTTACCTTTGGTACAATCTCAAAACCTGCCCTCCTTTCAAGCTCATGTTTACGATCTTGTGTCATGTTTTTAGCTATCATTTTAGTCTTTTTTGGATTCAGTCTAAAACCTGAAACTTTACCATAGTCTTGTATAATGTCCTTCATCAGGATTATTGATTCCATTGGCTGTGATAGGGTAACAACCAGATCATCTGCAAATGCCTTTATTCTGTAATCCTCTTGCCTAATCATTATACCTTTCAGGATATTAAGAGTCCCGTATTGTATTTAGCAAGACTTCTAGTGTTAAAATAAATAAAAGTGGGGACAGCGGACATCCCTGTCTTGTTCCTTTTTCAATTTTGAACTCTGTTGTCAAACTTCCATTAATAATGATCTGTGCCTTTTGCTCTTGGTAAATTGCTGAAATCGCCTGTATAAATTGATCCCCAAAGTCCATCTTTTTTAAAGTCTTTAGTAGAAAATTCCAATCCACTCTATCAAAGGCCTTCTCTGCATCCAAAAAGACCAGCACTGCAGGAATCTGTTTATTCTTCTCAAGATATTCCAATAAATCTATTACTTGCCTTGCGTTATCCTTCATGTATCTGCCCTCGATAAATCCCGCTTGATCATCATGAATCACCTTTTGGATTACTGGCATCAACCTGTTGGCTAATACTTTCGCATAGATTTTATAGTCTGTATTCAAAAGAGATATTGGTCTGTAGTTCTCTGGTTTTTTAGGACCGACTTGTTCTTTTGGTATCAAAGATATATAAGCTGTTGTCCATGATGGGGGTATTTTACCCCCTTGTTGAATATTGCAAAATAAATCTCTGAGTTGTTCCACCATTTCAGCTTGCAAAGTTTTGTAATACACTGCGGTCAAACCATCCGTGCCAGGAGCTTTGGCTGTTTTTAACTGTTTAATTGCTACTATTATCTCCTCCTCTGTTATAGGATAATTCATTCTTTCCTTTTGTTGATCAGTGATTTTTGTAACTCTTTTATCGTTTAAATATTTTTCTATAAGTCCATTCTGCACCTCCTCTTTGGCATATAGTTTGGTATAATAGTCCACAAAAGCTTCTTTAATTAATTTTTGTTGAAAAATTTCTTTCCCTCCAATATCAATACTATCAATAGTCCGTATACTTTGTTTTTTCCTCAATGTGTAAGCCAACCATCTGCCCGGTTTATTAGCGTTACAAAATGTATTGTGCTTCGCATATTGTATGTTTGTTGCAACTTGTTCCGCCATAAGCATTTGGAATTGGTCTTTCAAGAGTTTTATAGCACCGCATATTCTTTCATCTGTTGGATTTTTAATAAGTAACTGTTCTTTATTCTTTATTTCTATTTCCAATTCAGATCTTTTCTTTTGTCGAATCAGTCTATGTTTAGAGTTCATGTAGATAAGCACCCCTCTCATATAAGCTTTACTTGCATCCCACACAATTTCTATTGGGGTACCTTTATTCAAATTTATTTCAAAAAATTCTTTCAAGTGCTTTTTAAGTTCTGTTGTGTTTTTTTCATATCTGAACAAGTTCTCATTTAATCTCCAAGAACGTCTCTCAATCTTATCAATCTCAATTTCTATCCATACTGGGCTATGGTCAGTCAAAGTTCTTGGAAAAATCTTTGTTCTTTTTGTCTTGACAAGTAGATCATCTGACAACAAAATGAAATCAATCCTAGAGAAGGATCTATGTCTATCTGAAAAAAAAGTATAGTCCAGTTCTTTTGGGTTATGTATTCTCCAAATATCTTTTAATTCCAAATCTTCTTTCATATCAAAAAAGGTCTGAGGTAACCTAATCCTAGATTTCGCTGAACTCCTTTTGTCTAATTTAGAGTCTATTACTCCATTCCAGTCTCCCATGATTAAAATAGATCTATAGTCCCATTGTAGTATTTTAGTATGTAACATTTTATAGAAATAATCCTGTTGTTGGTTGGGAGCATAAATTCCTATCAAAAGAATTTGGCCATATGTTGTAAATAATTCAATTGCTACAAACCTACCATCTTCATCTGTTTCTATAACTTTAGCCGTAAATTTCTTATTTACATAGATAACCACACCATTCTTTTTTTGCAACGTTGAAGATATAAAATGTATTCCTAGTTTGGAGTTTATCAAGTATTTTTGATCTTGAACTGTAATATGCGTTTCTTGTAGACAAATTATATCATTATTAAATTGTTTCAAATATGTAAATAATTTCTTCCTTTTCTGTGCTGAATTCAACCCATTCACATTCCAAGATAAACACTTAAGCGTCATCTTCATCTTTCTGGAGCAAAGAGCAGAATAACCGAATATCATCCAAAATCTTCGGAGTCGCTCCCCCCATGGCTCCAGTCTCTTGTATAGTAATCTTAGCTCCCTTCTTGTCTTGTCTTTCCTGTTGTTGTTGTTGCTTTTGTTTAAGTAATTTAGATTGAGCTCGAGTTATACGTTGATCCTTAACTTCGATCATCCGAACCGGTCCAAGATTGGAGAAGATTCCAGCAAAGGCTCATCCAGAAAACCTCCTTCTGCGCCTTGCATTTCCTCTGGTTCCTGCTTAGACTGTTCTTGCAATTCTCGTTGAGGTTGCTTCTCATCACTCTCCTTAATCTCCAAAACTGTGGATGTACGTGGGGATGGTGTTCTTTCCTTAAGAGTAGTAGTGTAGAAGTACTCTGCCTTCTCCACGGTGTTCAAACGATATCTTTCTCCCTTGTATCTCAAAATTATACCAACTGGGGCGTCCCACCGAAATGGTATCTGTTGATTTTGCAATTCTTTAACAAGAAAGCCAAATTCTTTTCTGGTTTTCAACATTTTAGGAGGTAATTCTTTATAAATTCCAATTCGTGAGCCCCCCACTTGCACAGAGGTGTAAAAGGATTTTTGCAGGATGTCATTTCTTATTTCTCTGTCTGTAAAATATATGACCACATCTCTGGGCAATTGTCTTTGTCTGGCCACCCAAGAATTCACTCTGTAAATTTTATCTATTTTGTGAAAAACCACATCAGGATTAACTTGTAAAATCTTGGCCAGAGCCTCAGAACAAACCTGTCTCAAATCCTGTCTATCCTCTTCTCGAATTCCTCGAAGCCGTATTGCAAACTCCATTGCCCTGAATTGTACCATCACGATTTCGTTTTCAACTCTCTGCATTTTATTGTCAACATCAGCAATTTTATAATCATTGTCTTTCATCTTAACATTAACTTCTGATTTAAATTCTTCAACTTTAGAATCAACTTTAATAATAAATTCTGCCAGGCCAGACGCCACTTCTGATATTTTTTTGGTCACCTTGTTTTGATTCTGTTTCACCATATCTTTAACTTCATTAATTTCCTGCATAAATTCCTGGTGTGACTTTTGAAGTTTATCATCTATCTCCTGTTGAGATTTTTGAAATTTATCATCCAAAATTTTAGAAATAAATTCTTTTAAATCTCCCACGTCAAAATCTTTTTTCTGAGTCTGTGTCTGTTGTTCAGGGGGAGGCTGTGTTTTATGTGTGGGAGATCCACCTCCTGTTGCCTTCGCTTCCTGCTTCTTTGAGGCCATCCTGCCACGTAGGCTAGTTTTACTAAAAAGGGAAGTTCTTCTTCCTCTCCCACCTCCACAAAGACTTCTGAAAAAGTCCCCCAGATTTATTCAAATAAAAACTAAAGTAAAGCAAAGTCCAGTATTGAAAAAGGAGAAATTTCTCTCTTATTTCTCTTGTTACAAGCGAAGCAACTTCGTAACAGTTTAGAAACTTTGTGACAAAGCAAGATGAGTTCAGCAATCCACACTCGCCAGCTCGTTAACTCTGAGGCTAAGCGCCATGTTTTTACAGTTCACTTTCACTCATCCGCATTTATTCACTCAGATTAGAAAGCCAATAAAACTCTAATACTTGCAATTCCGAGTTTCAGGGTTCAAGTAAAAATATGCTGCTTATTAAGGCTGGTTCCTTTCCTTTCAGTTTGAAGTTTCCTGTAGCCGGCTTGTTCTGCAAAAGCAGACTTGTCCCACGCCGCCCGGAGTTCCAGCAGGTTGAACGGGAGCCGCTCCTGTTCCCTCCCCTATTCCCTGGGGGGGTTGCAGGGGCTCAACCTGTGCCCTGCGATCTCTCTTCAAAAATCCTAAGGATTTTGAAGTTTTCGAGCCGCTTCTTAGTCGCGAAGCGGCTCTACAAGCGGCGGGGCTGGCGGAGCTTCAAAAGGCTCCGCCGCCGCCGAAGACGAGGAAACCGGAAGTCCGTGATAACTGAGTATTGATCACTGCCCCTAAATGAATAAGCCTGGTGGATGGTGTCAACTGGCTTTTGTCCCAGTTCATGGAAAATCGTGTTCCTGAAGGGTTTGGACCATAACTTCAAGGTCCAGTTCTGCCTGCTTGAGGGACGACGACTGAATTAGAACATCGTTCAAATAACACTGCAGGCGGATCAGCTGAGCATGCAGATGTGCCGCTACTATGTCCAGCAACTTGGTGAAAGTGTGCGGGGCTGACGAAAGGCCAAAGGGTAGCACTCGGTATTGCCAGTGATGGCCTGCAAAGGCAAACCTGAGAAACCTTCTGTGGGACAATCTGATGGGCACATGGAGATACGCCTCCTTGAGATCTATGGATGTTAGAAGTTCCCCTTTTTTGATTCCACCCAGGATTGTATGAAGGGATTGAATCTTGAACCTTTTGTACTTTATATGAACATTTAGTTCTTTTAGATTCAATATAACCCTTTGGCCACCCGAACTTTTGGGAACTAGAAAGAGGATGGAGTAAAACCCCAACCCTCTTTGTCCTTCTGGCACTGGCTCTATGGCCCTGATATCCAGTAAGTGCTGGATCTCTGCCTCCATCATAACTTTCTTGGAGGCATCCCTGGGAACAGGACATTGAATGAATCGTCGTGGGGGTTTGGAACAAAATTTGAGCGTCAGTCCAAGGTTTACTGTCTGTTAAGGCCCAAGCATCTGTGGTGGTGACCCACCACTGGTCGGCGAACATCCTTAACCTGCTGCCAATGGGGACCTGAAACCTTGAGTCACTTTTAACGATGGAAAAGCCGCCTACCTGCGCCCCTGAAGGGACGTCTAGATTGTGGTTGCCTAGCTCTGTCTCGAAAAGTAGACCTGTCCTGAGATCTGTCCATGTTGTGAGAATACTGTCTATGGAAATGGGAGGCGGAATATCCTGCCTCAGCCGTCCGAAAGGGCTGCCTGCAGTAAAAGGGGGTAGACCTCCTGTCTGTCCTCCTAGAAACCTGAGGTAGGACCTTATGTTTATCCTTGCTCTCAACTAGGATAGGGTCTAACACCTCTCTAAACAACTGCTGTCCTTTAAAGGGGGCCGTAGCCAACTGCCATTTGGACCTCATGTCCGCCTGCCACTGGCGTAGCCACAGTAAATGTCTAGAAGTGACAATGGATGCCAGAGCTCTAGAAGCAAATTTGGTAGAATTAAGAGTCGTATCAGCCAAATACTCAGTTGCAGCAATTATTTTACTAAGGTCTTGTTGAAGACGGGTATCTTCAGGAGATGCCCTAGCCTGCATTTGTTTCATCCATAAAAGTGTTGTTCTAGAAAAAAATGAAGCTGCTGAATTGCCCAAGCCGCTGCTTGGTGAGTTTTGCATGCAGCCAACTCCGCTTTTTTATCCTCAGCTCTCAATCCTTCAGCAGTGTCAGAAGGGAGAAGAGTAGCTGCAGCCAAATTTTGCTAAAGGAGCATCTACCAATGGGACTTGAAGAAGTTCCTCAAGCTCCTTTTCAGCTGTGTGCATCTTTTTATCCATGGGTGCAGGGACTGGGTGCAGGGACTGAAGCAGGTTGCTCCCATTGCTGTTGAATAACATCAACGAAAATTTTTGGTGAAGGAATGACTTCCTGTGTTGTGATTTGTTCTATAAAAAGACTAGCACAAGATCTGTGGTAGAATTATCCATCCTACCCATGTTGGCCGTAGCTTTGGCCTTAAGCAATAAAGTCTTAAAAAGATGAGGCCTGAATAGACCTGAATATGTGGGTCTATCTGGGATCATCCCTTCCTCATCTGAAAATTCAAATTCCCTTAATTCCTCTTCTCCTTCCAGTGAAGCCTCACTGTGAACTGATTGGGAGGTACAATGGGAACCCTCAAGATGACCTTTGTCTCTATGCTGATGGTGCAAGGGATCAGATCTAGAAGGGCCTGGCTGTAAAGGAGCCAACAAACCCTCTTTAGCAAGTGCTTCATCAATGCCCTGAGAAATAGTCTGTACTATAACAAAACGCAACTCTGCAGATAATCCCTGTCCTGCAGACTCCTGAGGGCGGAGCCCAGCTGCTGTGGGCGTAAAAGTAGCAGATGGAACAGCCTGTCTGTTAACAGGTACAGGTGATGCATCTGAAACAGACAATACAGGAGCCTGATCAGTCCCTTCCTGAAAGGGAACAGCTTGAAATCCTAATGACTCCTGAGGCACATTAG
The DNA here is from genome assembly GCF_059756535.1 of Pantherophis guttatus. NCBI lineage: Eukaryota > Metazoa > Chordata > Lepidosauria > Squamata > Colubridae > Pantherophis > Pantherophis guttatus. Next base: position 16,534,073 of record NC_142071.1, on the reverse strand, counting down.
GAGACCAATTAGGTTCATCCTGTGAACCTGGGATTCCAAGTTCACAGGCCCTTATCCTTATCAGGCCCACCTTGACTCCCAGAAGGTACTGTTGATGTAGGAATGCCAGCTATTTTCTGGGCTTTTGCAAAATACTTCTCCAAGGCCTTTTGCCTTCTTTGAATATCTTTCTCAGCTGCTGCAGATGAGAGTTTGGCCTGCTTAGCCTGAGAACTGGCAGCCATCTTGCTAGAACGTAATCTGGGTCTTTTAGGGGCAGAACACCCTGCCTAATGTAAACTAGATGATGACTCTTCTGAATCACTAATATTTGCCATTATTGGAGTATGCAAGGTCAAATTATACTCACAGGTGACTATTTGGGAAAATTTGTGCTAGGAAATCCTAGACTTATTACTCACTGCGCAGCCAAGGTCACCAATTTAATGCCAAAACCGGCAACATGGCTTGTAATGCGTCTAAGTTGCAAACAGCAGCAGCAGCCAAGCACCCACGTTGTAGCAATGGCGTGGGACCGGCAACACGGCCCCAACCGCCAGCAAACAGTGCCTAGAAACTGGCAACACGGTCTACTTGCACTTCAGATGGCTTCCAAACAATCTCCAGACCTTAGAAGGACGATTTCAGGAAGCGATGTTGCTGCCTGGCCATCTGATTCCTCTCTCGCTGCTTCAAAAGCTGCAAACAAAATGGCCACCACCCACAAAATGGCGGCTATTGGTCCTCCGATCAATGCGCGAAATTGCTGCTCTTCGCCTTCCTTGCAACAAGAAGCGGAAAACCGAAGCCCCAGCTCTCCCAGCAGCAGCAATGGCCTTTCCAAGCCTCTGCCACCCTCACCACACCAAACGATCCACATGGCAATGCTGCCTTAGTAGCAATCCGATCGCTATTGTAATACAGCCTTCAGCGCTGACTCACTTTCTTAAGCAGTCCCTGCCAGCACGATATTTAAAGAGGCTCTGTCCTTTTTCCTATTTTTGAATAACGAAATTGAGCAAATTAATTAATAAATTGAAGAGCCAACTCTCTCCCAGACTGAGTTGAAAAAAACTGAGGCTCGGCCAGGAAAAGTAGGCATGGCCAAAGAAATTTCCAACTCAGTTCTCTGACGTCACAGACAGAATTAACCCATGCTTGGACTCTCCAAGCAGCACACTGGAGAAAAACAGCTTCAACCTCCTCAATCCACAAATTTCACTCAGCTCCACTGACAAAACTTGTTGAAAATCCAACTATGGAAATCAAACTCGATTTATTTGCCAGAACAAATGGAAAACCAGTCTCTCTAGCTCAACTGAGTGGAATAAACTGGAGCTCAGCCGAGCGGACGAGGCGTGGTCAAGGAAATTTAAAGAAATACTCAGTCTCTGGCAAATAGACAAAAAATAACCCATGCTTTGGATTCTCCAAACAGCGCGCTGAAGAAACCTGGTTTTTCACCTAGTCCTTCGGCAAAGGAAGGTAACAGCCCCTGCTCCCTCAATCCGGTATCAGCACACTCGACATCTTTTCTCTTTTACATTTTATTGATTTTGTTATAATTTTTGTTTCATTGTCGTTGACAATTGGATAACATACAAGTTTAATGAATTTTTGCTACTATTACTATAAATGTGTAAGAAAAAAACAATGAATATAACAGACGCCTGAATCAAGGCACCCTTATAGGCAGCAAAACTTGTATAGTAGTTTTGTCCAGGTCTGTCAAGACTATGTCTCTTTCACAACTTTTAGTTGTCATGACCAATTACCCTAATTTAACAATGAGTTAAATTTCCAATTATATATGAATGGACTGAATCTTTTCAAATTCTTCTCAAGCTTCCTTGCGATGTTATGAGTACAATGGAGGTTTCTGCATTATTTATACTGATGAAATATCTACATTATTGTACAATAATGTACTATACATTCTTAAAATATTCCTTATTTATGATGATGTTAACACAAATACTAACTGTAAGTATCACAATTTAACTGAAGAAATCCCAAGTATATATATATGATAATATTTATCACTCTGAACATTACAATAAACTCAATTGTACATTTTGTTTACTCCTCTCTGCTTGCAAGCCTTAGCCACACAGCATATGAAAGACCTTGGAATTGTTTTAAAGATCAAAGGAGAATTTGAACTTCATAAATAAAGGATGTCACATGGATGGTATATCAATGTGACTGTAATGTGCACCTATGTATGTTAAATCTTATCCTGACAAAATAGGAAACTATGCAGAAAAAGTCTCTTGAACAGGTGAAGTTTTAGCTAACTCAAAAGATTAAAGCACCTGTGGCTTCATGAAATTGATTTATTTCAGAAGTAACACATGTCGGAGTCAAAAACTTTGTACTGAATGAAGACCAACTGGCACTGTAGACAGAAAAACAAAGCAAGAAAGGATATTTAGAGTGGAAATTCCTACTGTGGTACGAGCCATCCCAAAGGATGAGGAATTTGTCCAATGGCACCAGAAGACAACGGATAATAAGGAGAGAGTTCTGAAGGGTGGGGTGGTCGCGGAATTCCTGATAGTAAAGAAACAATAATATACGTTAAGAGAGTCTCCTCATTAGAATTCTTTTCTATTCTAAACTAGAATCCCTACCTCCCCTCTAGTTAGAAATGTGTAAATAACTTTTTAATTCCAGAATTTCATAAATATCTGCTGATAAACTTACTTTTTTGTGTTGACTCTTTCCCACTCAATTTATTTATTGTGCTTTTCTCTTGGCAAGGCACCCAAACACTTTGATAGGCTTTGGATAAGACTGTGATTTTCAAACACTCACCTGTCTTTGGGTCAATCTCTGGGGAGAGATGGGAAGGTGGTGAACTTGGTGAAAAGTGATCATTGCTATAGGTGATGAGTGGTGTCAGAGGGTGCATGTGATGTGGATGCTGAACTACAGGAACTTTGTTTGACTGCAAGAGAAAAGCAAAAATGTATTTGTAACGCTTCTGACCACGACCAAATCGGGTTCTGCCCAAAAAATTCACAATTTTTTTTTCCGCAGCTGATTTCCCCTTCCACGCCATTTTTTTAGTAAGGGCCAAATTTCCAAAATTAGGTTCTGGTCATGACCAAATCAGATTGCAACCAAAGTTATGGAACGAATTATGGTCGTGACCAGAGATTCTACTGTATTTACTTCTATTTTTAAATCATTTATTACCTGAAAAAACAAGGGAAGAATAAAAAACATAATTTGGGAAGTTAATTTTTCTATTTTATATACATACTCACAGATATCGCATAGGCTTAAAATAGATCTAATACATGAAATAAAATTTTCCGTATGGAAAGAGCTATTTGGTTTGTGGTGTGCTTGAGGTTTCATCACTCTAATTTATCTTTACTATAAATTAAAGGCACCAAACACAACAGAGATCCCTAACAAAACTGCCAATTTCCCTTCACTGAACAAGCTATTTCCCTCCAATTAACTGTTATCAAACCAATATTTTGACTTTTAAGCATGCTCAGTGGCCTTCAATAATAACCATTGCCACAGGCATTTTTAACGACAAAAAAAAAATTCTGATACCCAAATATATTTACATAACTCTTTGATAAAGATGTTTGCAATAAAAACTATGCTGATGCTCCTCCAGCAACATCTGTTCTCCTAAGTGATTGATAAGTCTATCTTCAGTATTGTTTTCGACAATTTGATCTGGAACAATTTATATATATATATATATATATATATGCCGCCCTATCTCCGAGGACTCAGGGCGGCTCACAACAGTAAAAATGCATAGTTCCTCATTAAAAGCGATATAAAATCAAAGTTCCGATTTAAAACAATTTAAATTCATTAAACACCCCCCCCCCCAAAAATCAGTCCAGGCTGCGGAACAACCAAGTCTTCAAATCGCGGCAGAACGAGCGAAGGTCGGGGCCATTCGGAGCTCCAAAGGAAATTGGTAGGATAACTTGCCTACTCCTTTTTTAATAAAAAAAAAAATGAGTATAACATTGGCTGATTTTCAGGGCTCAAGTTTTAGGGTTGGGGGGGCTATTTTATCTCAGAGTTCAGCATTTTTGAAAACTCAAATTTGACTTCTGTAAGAATAATCAGTAGTGTTCTGTTTGAACTTATTAATTTTTAATTTGTTAATTACCAGTTCATCTCTGTAAAGACCATTCAGATCTTTAAATTAAAGAAATTCTGAGGTTAAAAAAAGACAGACAATGTTATTTATTGGCCATCTCTCTTTTACTGTGCCTTTTATTCCTTTATTATTTACTCATCTCTAATGGGTTCCTCCTCCTGATAATTTCTTTTACTCTCAACATTCCAGCAGTAGGCTCCTTAAAAATATTTTCCATTTGTCTTATCAGCAAACTCGTTTTGCCATCGTCTACACTAATATCTATTTTCATTTTGGCAATATTTCCATTTCTTGCTTTTTCCTATCTCTTGACTATGCTCATAAACAACATCCACATTCTCTTGGACTTCTTCACACCGTTCTTAAGTTGTCCAAGCCTGCTCTAGAGAAGATCCTCTCATTTCTGCACTGGAAATGAAGAACTGGATCCAAAATGAAAACTTGAAATCACTTCATAAGAGAAGCACAATACAACATTGGGAGGAATCCTACTCAAGAAGTATAAATAGATTTCTTATACAGGCACTGTAATTCTTAAATCATTTTGCCTGTGTATGCTTAAGATATGATAATATTTTTCAGAATCACATAATACTCACCATTCTTAACACAAGCTAGTAGTTATCTATTCATTTTAGGATCATCAGATCATTTCAGGGAAAAGCTGAAACTTGTTTTGTTTTCTGCTGCTAGTATGTACATGTTGCAAAATAGTTAACTAGCACACATCCCATCTTGTCGTAAAACAACCATACTGGCAAAAAGTCCATTTTTCTTTTTAGCCAAATTCAGATAGCTAAGAGATAAGCTATTTAAGAGTTTAAACCTTGTATCATCATCCCTAGTATCAAGATCAATATTGGAGGCCTTTCTCTGGGCCACCATAACTTTGAAGGCAAGGGAGGCAGCAACCATTTTTGATGATAACACTCTCACTTTTAAGTCCATTTTAGGGAGACATGCTTGGTGCAGTTTCCCCCCCTCCAATACAAATTTTGCTGATACCCTGCATAAATTACTGTCCTTTTAACATGTCTCAGAAAGTTCTTTAATTAAAGTAATTTAAATAAAAGTCATTCAGTTCTGACTATAGAAAATATTCAAAACTACTTTTAAAATGAACACGTATTTGCCAAGAAATTTAACTACATAATAGCAACATAAGTATTATTTAAGTAAAACCTGATTTCTGGCAATTTCATGGACAGATCCATAGTTTTCTAGGATGAAGAAGTTAGCCCCTGCTGCCATCGTAGATAATTTCCCAATCAAATCCATCCTTGATATATTCTAGAAACATCCCATATAAGCAAGTACTAACTAGGCCTGATCTTTCTTAGCTTTCAAACATAGAAGACTAGCCTGGTGCAGCCATCTCAAGAATGATAGCCACATGAACTCACGCTATGCACTACTTAGCAGACTGAAATATGGTGGTCACAGGGAAGGTTGCAAATAGCAATCACATGACCATGTTGTCATCATTAGCTGAGCATCCAAGTGCCTGGATTGTGATCATGTGATAGCGGAGATGCTGAAATGAGCAGTCAATGAATAAATGAACATGTTGCTTTACAGATGTTAAAACTCAATATTAAATATTTAGGAAAGTTGTGTTTAGCAAGTCAATCCCTCTAAGAATTTTTAAGATTCTAATTTCAGCTACAACTGCCATGTAATTTGCTATTTACTGTATAAAACTTCTCTCAAAAATATTTCATTTCACTTTCTAAATAAGATTATTTCAAATCAACTGCAGCAGTGTAATTTCTGTCATCATGAATGCTCGGAAAAATCTGAAAAATTTCTTTCAGCATGAATACACTGCGTGATACAATGCAGATCAAGGCTGATCCGTAGTAATGGGGTATGGAGAGAAGTTGAAAGATCCCTTTTTCAGTTAATTAAGAGTCTCACTGTCTTATTTTGCCATTGAAACAAAAGATTCTTCTAGTCACATGTTTTTATGGTGGACTCATGAAAACCTAACTTGAAATTCAAAGCCTGAGGCACAGATATTTTAAACACAGCTGCAAGATATTATGCCTTGAAAATTAATTGTCTCATTTTTCAATGGTTGTTTTTTTCTTGAGTTTCTTTTTGCTAAACCAAAGAATGCTTCTTTAGAACACTTGTGGTACTGATGAAAATGCTCTTTGTAACGAACTAGTATCATGTGAGATAGATAACTATCACACAATAATTTATAAGGAATCATCTTTCCCTTTATTTTTTTAATTAGAAATTCAAATTTTTATGCCCCACCTTGAACGTAATAGCTTCAGTAATACTAAACTAACTGTGCTGAAGGAATATAGATGTAGGTGTATATATTCATAAATAAACCTTCATTTAACAATCACAAGACCTATAAATGAACCACTAGCACTTACTAAATGGGCAGGAGAGGGAGATCGTGCATCCTTTAGTGTAGCTCCAGCTGGTACATCTAGAAGTGGCCATTTCACCTGAAGATACTGAAAGAAATCAGATTAAAGGACATAACTAATCACCATGAAAAAATCGTATTTTTTCCAAAGCTTAATTGTCAAGTTTAGTTTAATACAAAGGTTGTTTTTGGTGGGTTATTTTTTAATATCAGAAATCTCTTCAATGGTTGTGGTGTATTTTTAGCCTAACACCAAGATAGTATTGTAATTCTGGGAATTTGGTTCCTCAGCACTGGTTTTCAAGCTGCCTAGGTAATCTAAAAGTAATAATTTATGTATGTATGTATGTATGTATGTATGTATGTATGTATGTAAACATTAGAGCAGTGATGGCTAACCTTTTTGCCATCGCGTGCCAGGAGCAGGGGGTGTCGCATGCACGCATGCCCACACCCATAATTCTATGCGTCCTGCCCCCATGCATGCGTGCACGACCCCCACTCTGGCACATGATGGCACATAGACCTGTTTTTCTCTCTCCCCAGCTTCCAGAGCCTTTCTAGGAGTCTGGGGAGGGTGAAAACGGCCTTCCCAACCACTCCCCGCGGTCCTTCAGAGGCCAGAAACAGCCTGTTTCCCTACTTCTGATGGGCCCAGAAGGCCTGAAAATCAGCTGGCCGGCGCATGCATGCACGCCAGAGCTGAGCTTGCGTGCCAACCGATATGGCTACACATGCCATCTGTGGCACGCAGGCCATAGGTTCGCCATCACGACACTAGAGTATATTTCTGATATGAAATGGGATAGGGAACAATTGATTCAGCAAAATTTAGGTACTAACACTATATACCAAATGTTATAGAAGCCAACCACAGACAAATCTAATTGCACTGTAACTTGTATCTTCAGTTTATCAATATTCAATAACTATTGATTTATTCTATATTTCAATGGTCAAACTGAGAATGCTCTTAAATAAGCCAACTCACTAACACTCAGTATGAGCTATTTAAAACAAATCCACCAAAGTACCCTTCAAAGCTTAAAGCATGCACATTAATTTTAGTTTCACATTCAAATGTAAATGCATTTTTCTGTAATTTTCTAGCATTGATAATGTACATTGGTCTTTGTTACTGGACATAATAAAGCTATTTTGCATTGTATTTCTAGCAGAGAAAGATAAGTATCTCATGCCATTATAGCTGAATACATGGATCCTGTGAAATGTTGGAGATTTGAGAATGTGGATGGATGAGTTGCAGCTGTGCAATGGAATTTCCCTAACACACAAATCTTCATGATGTAAAACAGCTGGAAGGAAATCCCAGCATGCTTTGTTTGGAGGCTGAACAACCAATAATTTAAATGGAAGATTAACCCTTCAACTTAAAACAAACTTTCAAATTTCCTCTAACTATTTATTTCAGGTGGGAAATGGTGCATAAATGCCTAGAAAACTACAGTCTCTTAAAAAACCAGACAACTATTCCTAGGCCGAAACAAGAAAGGTAAAAAGCATTTTTAAAATCAGATAAATTTTATCTCCTTTGCCACCTATCTAATTCAAATCATGCAGACATAATTAACACTGACAATAGTTTGGTAGTGGCATGCATGCAAGTTATCTTGATCTATTTCTGTTTTGATATCTTTTTTAGGTATTACAAACTTTTAGGACATATTTTAGGGCACATAAATGCTTTAGAACTTTTTTTTCATCTAGTAGAGGATAAACTGATATCATCCTTTCTATTGAGTGATTGCAAGATTTTCACACAATGAAATATTGTTAAAACTTTTTCAGTATTTTGGGAAGGATAAGCTAAGAGCAAAGAATTACAAAATTCACACATATAATAGTCACATTAGCATCTTTTACAATTTTCAACATGGCAAAAGAAATACAGTAACTGAATAGAGTACTTTTGGCTGACAGAATATAAAATATTGCACATGCCTGGACAGATTGCCTTGAAAATTACCTTGAAAGTAGAAGGCCCAGAAGACAACCTTTGAACAGATTTATTCAAAAGACAACTGAAATACAATCTGGCTGCTCATTTCATTATAACAATTTAACCACTAAATCAGTATTCCACATTCATATAGATATTTTACAATATTTATAATATACCCCAATCTTAATGGAGTCTATATGTTGGACTAAACATTGTAGGATAAGAAACAAAAATATTCCAAAATGTTTTGTCTCCAGTCACATCTTCAAAATATTTTTATACTCTTATGCCTTATTCTCTCTACTCTTATTTTTAATTCAGCAAAAAGTATTCCTGTAGGATAAATTCCTAGCGATAGGAATGGTAGGATAAATTTCCTGTTAAATTACAATACTGCTACAATTCCTTGCAGATAAACTGAGAAGAAAGTGCCCTTTAGGGCATTCAAATCAATAACCTTGGTTTGTAGACCAAAGTCTTAAATTCACAAGAATCAATTTCTTTAAATGAACCAGTTTCAAAAAATAACTTTTGTTTTGAAAAGTCTCTTTTCTTATGTCCACTATCTCAATAATGTCCCCTTGAGTGTAACAACCAGAAATAGTTTCCCCCCAAAAAAACATTCCTTATGTTGTAAAATATCCATTTAAGACCTGGGTTAGGATCAGTTACCTAAGGAGCATCTTCGCTAGTTTGTATCAACTGGACTTTTTAAGAGGATATAATGAGATTTTCCACCAGGTCCCGTCCGTTTTTCACCCGCCCGCCCCCCCCCCCGGGTCAAAAATAGTCAGGTGGCTTTAAAAGGCAGTTTTTTTCTATAGTGAATTTCTGAAATTATAAAATTTATGAAATTCCCTTTCTTAGTGAGGCTCAACTGGTATTCACATTAGCATAATTTGAGTGCCAAGTGAAAGTACTATTTTCCTCAGGGTTTTAATTTGTATTTTAGATTTTGAACAACCTTCTTACCATTGCCTAGCTTGTATGGTTTTTCATTTTGACTTTATTGCCTCTTATGTTTTTATTCAGATTGTATATTTTAATGTATTTTACTGCAGACCACCTAGAATGCAGCTATTGGGCAGTTCTAAATTTTAAAATAAATTTGATAAAAATAAACAAACATGGTTAACATTCACTCTAACTGAACTTGCAAGTTAGGACTTGAAGTAAGAAATGTACTGGGATTCACATTTCAGTTTTAGATGAACAATAAATTCAGTTGAATTATAGTGAAAAAATTTAAGTGTTGAATGTCCTGCAGAAACAATCTAAAACAAATTGTACCAGCAATTTGAGATATTTTTTTTATCCTTCCAAGAGGAGAGTTTACAGTTTGGAAAAGGTCATTTAGACCTCACAGTCCAGTTCCCTACTCAGTGAAGGAATGCAAATTAAAACACCCCCGACTGATGACAATCTAATTTCTACTTGAACACATCTAATGAAAAACTCTACCCACTATATCTCAGATAAGAGGTTCCAATGTTGAACTGTTACTCTCAGGAAGTTTTGATCTAGTATTTAATTGGAATCTGCCAATTATGCCTTTCTGTAACTTAAATCCGAGAACAGGTCTTGCCCTCCTCTTACATGACATCCGTTCACATATTTGAACTGTACTATCATATATCAGTGGCCTTTTCTCAAGGTTAGACACAAGCATATCCTAAAAACTTTAAACTCATCATCATGACTGTTCTTTTCTGCACCTATTCAAACTTCCTTCTTAAAAATCTAGTGGATTTGGGGATTTGTATACAGTTCCTAGTGGATAGACCAAACCCTATGCTCTCTGAGGCCTAGTAAAGATATAGTTAATACTTTCACAGCAGTTATCGGGCGTCTATGGAAAGCAGCTTTATTTGTTAGCATCCAGCACAAGATTAAGGCCAGATTTCACATTCCTCCTCGGGAGCAGAGCAAACATTTTGAATTTTGGAGCGACTGCCAATTTTGTTATATTTTTTTTAAAAATATGAAAGTATTCAGGATTTTTCCCTTTGGACATGAGAAGCAAAAATTGGAAGGTGACCAATGAAGAAACCACCTTTGGACAAAGGAAGTGGGATTTGTGAATACTTGACATGAAACAGGAAGAGAGCTTATCTCATTCCCATAAAACACACAAATAGTCTACTGTAACAGACTACTTTGTCCATAATGCAGAACTGTTTTTCTTCAACCTTTTTTACATTTTAGCTGTAAAATTCAGCCTCAAAACTTAAAACTGAATACAGCCAAAACTAACAATACCAGGATAAAAATGAATGAAAATGCACAAGCAAACATCCTTCCTCCTAAGCAAAGGAAAAGACAACTGGCCTCCCAATACCAACTATGAGCTAAAAGGATTATTTCCTTCAAAATAACTCCTTTAGGCAGCAATTAAAGAGCAATTCTTGTAAACTTGATGAACCATTACAAAATGTATTACTGGCAGTTATTATAATAAAGCATCATTTGCAAGGAAGCACAAATTTAAGTTCAAGTGGTTAGTTTCTACAAATTTAAGCTTGGTAGCCTAATATTTTTCTGTAGGCAAGATTGCATGATATACTGAACATGACTGTGTTGTCCCTAAGTAGAAGATGTACACCTTGGTACTGCAATAATTACAGATTGAGGCCATTAAAAAATCTCCTATTTGTTTCCTTGCAGACATCAAATGTTTGCATCAGTGTCTGATGACATTGCCTAGTTGGGTAATGAAATGTCTGCAAGCAAATAAGCTCAGAGAGCAACAAGAACTCTACAATTCAACTCTTGAGGATTCACAATGGCAGAGTCACTGTACTAAACTAATCCATTTCTCAATCCTTTAGTTTTTAGCAGTGCTGTGGAGTCGGAGTCGAGGAGTCGGAGTAAATTTTGGGTACCCGGAGTCGGCAAACAATGCACCGACTCCAACTCCTACTAAATTTAGATTGGAATTTTAAAAAAAAAGCAAGTTTAAATGTCCCAATTCACAAAAAGTTATAATTAATGACTTTTCTACTGTAAGAATAAAGACCAATGCATGCAGTGCCTCACGTAACCGCAAAACAAACACGTTAAGTGACCGTGAAGAAGCATGCTTTTCATGTGCTTCACTATATGGCACGCAACGCACAATTAGGAGCGGCAATACTTATACTTTCCAAAGTGTTATGTTCTGCTGTTACAGGGAACGCAGCGCCCATGGGTAACCTAGCCTCTCACTGATAAGGGATTAAGTAAATATGTTTTTTGCAGAACTAGAGACACTTGTATAAGTGAAGGGAATGGAGGGTCAATAGTTCAAGACTGAAGCTATAAACCATTGGAAAAACTGCTGTCATTCAGCTAAGGCTATAAAAACTTGTAAACTCCGATTGTTAGCTTAAATTAATTAGATTAATTAAATTAGTTAGATTAATTAAATTAATAAAAAAAATTAATAAAACTTTGTTGTTTTCATTGTGTTTGTCTTTTGCTTAAACTGTTCAATACAGTAGACTGTTGGCTTCCCAGCCAGTAGTCCTGTGGTAATGACATGTATGTTGCCTTTCTTTCCTTTAAGGAATGTATAAAATACATTCGCATATTAATACAGAGGAGTCGGAGTCGGGGAGTCGGAGTCGGAGTCGGAAGTACAAAAAACTGAGGAGTCGGAGTCGGAACATTTATCTCCCGACTCCACAGCCCTGGTTTTTAGAGGACAAAAAAGACAGACCACAGAATAAAAAAAGGAGTACAGCAAAAATGCCATTCAGATCAATCCAGTGCTTCATTCCTGACTGAGACTGAATAACAAGCAAAGATAACAGAAGTAATTTGAAGTATAGATCAAGATTATAAGTAACACTCTTTTTTTAGCCATAATCTGGAATATTTCCTGGCACAGAGAATATGTTAAAACCAACTACAATATGAATATGATGCAAACACTGTGGTAGATAGGTTAAATATATTTTTCCTGCATGATTTCAACTTGGGCTCTAGAATTGCTGTATTAGTTTTCTCCAACCTCATATCATCTATATGTGCTGGAATGCAGCTTCGATTAATCTTAACTAGTATGATTACTGATTGGTGGTTTATTTCTAGTTGAAGATAGAATATCATGTCAAGTGCATATATGTAACATGAAACTGAGAAAGCCCAACACAGTCATTGCTTCTGGTCAGAAACTATTCAATTTTATAACTTTTCTTTGCACACTGCAATAGCAACTGTGGAGTCTGGTCATATAACAAATTTCTTACATCAAGTTCCTGATAGTTTGAATTTCAAGAGTTTGACATCTGCATTGCCAACACTTCATGGTAGCACTGTGGTCAGACATCTAAATTTCCTTTTCCAGCACCTATGTTACACTTTCCAAATTGTATTTTCTAATACTGAATTTGATTTGATTTTGTTGCTGTCTACTATGGCTAGTCCAATAACTATTATGACCACACAGGGTGGTATTATGACTAACACAGGTTAGACCACACCCTACAACCAATATTTTAGATCAGAGTTCACCAACTGGTGGTCCGTGGACCACTGGTGGTCTGCGAGAAAATTTTGGTCATCCGCAGAAAAATTATTTGCATTTTTTGTATTGCACTAAATTAGGGGTCCTCAAACTACAGCCCTTGGGACAGATACATACAATGAACATTTGTGTTGCTGCAGAGTGTCTCCCCCTTTGGGGTCTTTTTGTGTGGGTCGGAGGGGGACAGAAATTCCAACTTGAGGTCTGCTTCGGCCTCCTGGTGCAGGGCTTTGGGTGAAGGCTGGAAAGAAGTGCCACTGGTGGCGAAGAGCCGGAGGACCTTGTTCCAGTGGGACTGGATCATGGCCTGGAACTGGCTGACCATCTCAGCCAGTTGAGCCTCTAGGAGCCGGGACCTAGCCTTGTACTCCTGGAGGTCTTCCCTCTACTTGGAAGGAACGTTGGTCTTACCTGATACGATCTTTCTTGTTGAGTGGAGGCAGCATCCAGGCATGGGTTGTCTTCATCTGTTAGCCAATAGGACTGAGACTGTCAAAGTTGCGAGGATATGCCTACACCAACGGTCCCCAGCTTTGGTGAAGGAATAGCGACAGCCTCGACATGTCATGATCAGAAAAACAATCAACAAATAGTTAAACAAACAACAAACAAACCACCCTCCAGCAGACCAGGCCAGCTCTTATCAGGGTGGGGCTGCATGCTGCCACCATTCAACGAGAAGGATTCTATCAGGTAAGACCAACATTCCTTGTCCATTGTAGTGAAGGCAGCATCCAGGCATGGGACATATCAAAGCAGTGCTGTCCTTACGGGTGGGTAGCAGCCCAGGTCTTCTCATTAGAATTAACCCGTTGGAGGATCTGCCTCCCAAAGGCCGCCTCAGCAGAAGCATATATGTCTAGTTTATAGTGCCTGATAAATGGGGATGGGGATGACCAGGTAGCAGAACGGAAAACCTCCTCCAGGGACGCCTGCGTAGCACACGCCGCACTTGTGGCCGCACTGAGTGGAGTGTGCCGTAATACTCTTGGGCAGTGGAAGGGCCTGCATCTCATAAGATTTGGCGATACACGCCCGAATCCAGCGGCCCAGGGTCAAAGGAGTGACTTTGGCCCCCAAGGAGGCCGGCTGGAATGAGACAATGAGAGACTCCGTCTTCCTGAAGGAAGAAGTCCTTTTTATAGAGTGCTCTCCACACGTCTAACGTGTGCCATTTCCATTCCAGCGCAGGCACTGGGGTGGGACAAAAATTTGGGAGCACCAGCTCTTGGGCCCTGTGAAACCACAAATTAACTTTCAGTAGGAAAGAAGGGTCTAAACGTAACACCACCCGGTTGTCATAAAAAAATCAAAGGTCCGGACGGACAGAAAAAGCCACCAATTCCGAAATCCTCCTGGCCGAAGTTATGGCGACCAGGAATGCCACCTTGCATGACAGAAATCGCAAGGAGGTCTCTCACAGCGGCTCAAAGGGTTCCCCCATGAGGGCCTGCAGGACCATGGTAAGGTCCCAAGTTGGAAAACGGTGAACCACCAGAGGCCTAAGATTTGTAGCGCCCCTGAGAAATCTGCGAATGTTTGGGTGGTGAGCCAGGCAGTCCAGACCTCCGCAGGAAGAAACAGATGACAGCGCGCCACCTGGCGACAGAGCGTGTTGGGCGATAGCCCCTTGTTCAGACCTGCTAGCAGAAAGGCAAGAATCTGAGGCACCGACACCAAGGTAGGATCCAGGCCCGACCTACACCAGGAGCAAAATGCTCGCCAGGTGGCATCATAAATTCTGTTGGTCGAAGCTCTCCTGGAGGCCTGGATGATATCAATGACCTCAGAGGAATAGTTGTCCTGGCTCAGAGGTCTCCGCTCAAACGTCAGGCGGACAATTGGAACCACTGAAGGTCCGGGTGGAGCAATGCCCCCTGACTGAGGGAGACTCTGTCCGGCGGTATCCTCCAGAGTCTGGCCACCGAAAGGGCAACCAAGTTGGCAAACCAAGATCGTCGTGGCCAATGCGGAGCTAGCAGGATCACCTCCGCCCGTTCTGCAAGAATCTTCCTTACCACCCTCGGGATGAGGGGAAGAGGTGGAAAGGCGTAGAGCAGTTCTGCTGGCCAAGGGCTGTAAAGTGCATCAACGCTCTCCGCTCCCGGAACCGCAAACCTTGTAAAGAACCTGTCCAGGTGAGCATTGTCCGAGGTGGCGAAGAGGTCCACAGTCGGTTGTCCAAAGCGCGCCGTCAGCTCCTGAAACAAATCCGGATGCAGGTGCCACTCTGAGCCAATCTGCCTGAATATTGGCTGTCCCTGCAATGTGCTCTGCTCTCAATGGAGACACTCCACCCAAAGACAAAGACGTTCAGCCTCATCCATAAGGGCCCTGGATTGGGTTCCCCCCTGCTTGTTAATATGTGCCTTAGCGGGCACATTGTCAGTTAAAATTAGTAGGGGCCTGCCAGACACCAGGTCTTGGAACTCCCTAAGGGATAGGTGGACCGCCCCGAGTTCTAGCCAATTAATGTTGTGGGCTAAGTCCAACTGAGATCACTTGCCCTGGGCCACCCTATCCCATAGGTGAGTCCCTCAACCATAGAGACTGGCATCAGTCGTTACTGTCAGGCGCTCAGGCTCCTTAAATGCATAACCTTTAGCAAGCGCTGGGGAAACCCACCACTCTAGGGAATGCAATGCCGCAGGAGGCAATCTAACCTTGTACAGGGAGGTGCTGGTACCTGCCCTCTGATAAGGGAGAAGAAACCACTGGACTGACTTGGCATGCAAGCGTGCCCATGGCACAATTGAAATGCAGAACACCATCTTGCCCAGAAGCCGCGAAAGCATTGCCAGGGGCATCGAGTGAGCCCCCTTAATGTCATTTACTAGCTCAACCAAGCTCCCCTGGCACTCCTGGGAAAGGTATACCCTGCATGCAATGGTGTCAATCTCTGCTCCCAAATGCAGCAATCTTGTCGTTGGCATCAAATGACTCTTTTGCTGATTGTTAGAAAATCTGTGCTCCTGAAGCACCTGCATAGTGACATTGAGGTCCACACACACCTGGTCCCTAGAGGTGGATTGGATCAGGATGTCGTCCAGATAACACTGGACGCGCACGGGACGAGCCCGAAGGTAGGCCACTAAAACTGCCAACACCTTTGTGAATACCTTAGGTGCTGATGAGAGGCCTATTGCCTATGACCTGAAAAAATGGGGATATGTAAATAAGCCTCAGTAAGGTCAATAGAGGTGAGGAAGTCATCCTCCCTGACACTGTCCAAAATGGACTTAAGAAAATGAATCTTGAACCGTTTGTAAATAACATAGCGGTTCAGTCTTTTGAGATCCAGAATTGCTCTATACACCCCACTCCACCCGGAGGCTTTTGGAATTACAAAGAGGATGGAATAAAACCCCATCCCCTGCTTGATCTCTGGAACTGATTGAAGAGCATGTATATCCAATAGGTGTTGGATAGCAGTTTCCATGAGGCCCCTCTTAACCAGATTACCCGAAACAGGGCAAGAGATGAAAAACCTCGGGGGAGCAGAGAAAAACTCTAAGGAGAGGCCCAAACAGACCGTCCCCAGAATCCATGCATCCGTCGTGATACCCTCCCAGTGCCTGGCAAAAAAGGCCAGGCGTCCCCCAATGGAAGGGTTCGTGAGGCAATTAACAGTGGCGCCGGTAAGGATGGCTCCCACCCACCCTCGAAAGGGCTGCCTGGGTGGGAATTGCTTGAATTTCCCCGCCCTATCCTGATTTTGATCCTGCCTAGGGTGGAATGGGCGCTGCGCCCTAACTGAACCAACCCCACATCAGGCCCCCTATAAGACTGGCGCCTGAAATATGGAGAAGGGTCTGTCCGTCGTGAAAGGGATGGGAGGACCTTACGTTTCTCCTTAGTCTCAATGAACAGCAGCTTCAGCAACTCTCCAGATGCTTCTCCGAGAATGGGGCCGAAGCCAGTCACCATTTTTGCTTGGCATCTGCCTGCCACTGTCCGAGCCAAAGAAGCCGCCTAGAAGCCACAGACGAACTGATGGCCTTTGAGGCGAACCTCGCTGCTGCCAGTGTTGCATCCGTCAAAAATTCAAAGGTGGCCGACAACTTATTAAGGTCCTGATGGACTCGCAGGTCTGTCACCGGGATCTTGTCCTGCAATTGTCTGAGCCACAGCAACAAGGCTCGGTTAAAGAAAGACGCTGCTGTCGAGGCTTTCACGGCCCATGCTGCTGACTGATGGACCTTCTTGATAGATTGCTCAGATATCCTCCGACCGGACGGCCTCTTCCGGGGCATCTGACATGACAGATGAAGTCACTAATGCTACAATTGGGCCATCCACAATTGTAGTGCCTGTGACAAATCTGGAGCCATGTTAAAAAAGCATCTATCTAGGGATCTGGGATTTGCTCCTGCCCCTGGGGTGGCCTACTGCCTATGTACCACATCAGTAAACAATGATGGAGCAGAAACCACCTTGGCCTCAGCCTTGGGTTTGGAAAACAAGGAGCCACTGGAATGCCCTGAATCTGGAGGTGGATCCACCACTGGCAGATGTCCTGTCAAACGTGCTGTACTGGAAGCCTTATATAACAAGGATTTCAACAAATGGGGGCAGAAAAGCCCAACAAAGGAGGGCTCGTCAGGAGATAATCCTTTATCCTCCGAGAGCTCAAGCTCTCTATCCATGTCCTCCTGAACATCAGAAGCATCAGAGGAAACCGGAGAGTAAGAACCTCGAGGGCGTGGCAACTTCCCTGAAGCATGCCCTTTGAGGGGCACATCAACTGACTGAGAATCCTCAGATAGAAGGGAAGCCTCCCTGTGGCTGTGACTGCGCTGCAATCCAGCTGCTATGCCCCTCTCTATGGCTTCAGAAATAATTGTCTCCATATTAGGTGGAAATTGACCATGCTGTTTATCCCTAGAGCGGGCATCCGCTGAAGGCGGGGCAAACGTTGCCTCAGCAGTCAAGGGTTTACGCTTGGATGGCTGTTGCCATGTCACTGGGGCAGAAAAAGGATCTGGGAGGGAGTCAAATAGAGCAGCTAGGTTGCCAGGCAGATTGCCTGCCAAAGGCTGCTCAACAGCGCCATCTGGTGACAAGGACTGCATAAACCTGCTGTCAAACTCTTCAGTGACCAACTGCCACTCCTGATAATGGTGGGAAGAGGTTGCTGCCTCACCTTGAGGGGCATCCCTGCCTGTGTCTGATGCCCTGGCAATATCATTTTCAAGTGCTTTCTGGCACCTAGCTGCGTCTCTCTCTGCAGCTTTTGAGGGCTTTGCGGTTCTCCGCGATCTCTTGGAGAGCTTAGCCGCAGCTCTTCTGCTAGCAGACCTCGATCCTGAGGTCTCTGCCCCTCCAGCATCTTTCCTGGGAGCTTCACCCTGCTCCTTACCAGCTGAAGCATCAGTTCGCCAAGCGGCTCCACCGCTGACTCCGGGTAGCAAAAGGCTCTAGGGTCAGCGCTGTGAAAAAATTGAGCTGGCTGCCCTGTCAGACCCACTGGCCGGTGGGCTGATGCGCTGCCACGTGGCCTTCAGTGGGCTTGTGCCAAGGCACTTCCCACTGGAACGATGGTGGCACAGCTATGCGATGGAGATATAGTTGCCACAAAAATTCCTATCAAAAATAAAATACGATCCAAAAAGTAAAATAAAATAAAATAAAATAAATTGAAATAAATTAAAATAAAATAACACCCAAAGGTATCCAGGAATAGGTTGACCTATTGAAAAACACGCCTGTCCTCAGCTAGGACTGAGACAAAGCTGGGGACCGTTGGTGTAGGCGTGTCCTCGCAACTTTGACAGTCTCAGTCCTATTGGCTAACAGCAGATGAGGACAACCCATGCCTGGATGCTGCCTCCACTACAATGGAGAAAACCTATGCTTGTGGTCCTCAGTGAGGTGCTTCTACCGAGCCTCCTTCTCGGTCAGATCCAATTTGAACTGAGCTGTTCTGCCAACTCTTTCTCATGGTGGCTGCTTAGCTCCAACAACTGCTTCCTGTTGGGGCCCTAAGGAGCCCGGGCGGAGAGGTGAGGAGTCGCTGGGAGGGGAGGGATGAGTAGAGGCGAGGCGCTCCTCGATGTGAGTGACATTGAGTTGGCCAAGCCGATCCAGCCGGTCATTAGGCAGATCATATTAGTGGTCCGCAAGATTTAATATTATGAATTTAATTTCGGTAATTTAACTGAAATTACCTCAGGTGATTTAACCTGAGGTCTGAAAGGTTGGTGATCCATTTTAGATGTTATTTTTCAGAAAATAATGTGACACGAGGAAGGAAGAATGTGACCCTAGAGCAGAAAACAACATTGAGTTGCCACTGAGATTTCTGAAGCTAGTGCTGAAACTTTGCCCTTTGTGCAGAGCTGGGCTCAGGACCTGTAATCAGATCTTAGTCTCCAAGGTTCCTGCAACAGCCAATTGAGGGCAGGGAGCCAGGGCTGTCATCTGTACAAGGAGTATGTTTGGTATGCATCTGGCCCCATGACTCCCAACAAGCTAGCTCAATGACCCACAGTACACTCTGGACTATGAGTACAGTAGTAGTAGTTTCCTAAATGATTGCCTTTGATCTACCTTCCAAGACCTGAGATCAAAGCGGCTGCTTAGATTGGGGAACTCCCTGGGTCTGGCTGCTGTACAGCTCCAATCTGTTTCCAAACATTGAATGGTGGTGTGAGTTCATTTGCCATTTACTTTTAAAAGACACCTATAATAGTCAGCATTACTAGGGCAGCAAGCACTACCCCATTCAATGACTCAGCTTTCTTGGAACCTCTGAATGGAGAATGACGGAGAAGGCAAGACACCTAAAATACCTAAATATAAACAGAAAAACCTACTAATTAAAAGTCCTACATGTTGTTATTTTCCAGCTGGTATATCTTACACTCCACCCTTCTTTTATACTCAGCATGCTTGGTCACAAAATGAACTTTCTAATCCATTTTTATAAGTGGAGAAACTGCTGCAAACTGGGGCAGTAGTTTGTTTTGTTTTTTTTAAGCTATAAAAAGCATTTATTTTTTTACTAAGTTCAGAGAACAATATGCAAGGCTGGAGACATATTCTGAAAGCATACAAGGAATAGGAGAAGTTTAAAAGGGTTGATGTGGAAAGTTGAACAACACCTCTGAATTCAAGAAAGCATCTCTTGTGCTGGAATCCATGTGCAAAAAAAAAGAGGAAAAGAAAGCTGGCAAGTGAGTGAATGGCATATTGAAGCTATAAAAGTTTCAAAATGGTTACATTCCAGAGAGATTAGAACAAGCCCTAGTTGCTTGTTACCTTCCTTTTCTTCCTCTTCTCAGCAACTGGGAGAATGAAAAGGATTTTAACTATTTCTTTCCCACATGCTGTTGTGCCACACACACAGTACAATGCATCCTGCTGTCTGCAAATTAACCTGCCATTTGCCAAACAGCTTCTCCTCAGCTGGGGATTAAGATTCACCAATTCATACAACAATCCACCGGGTCTGCAAACCTAAGTCTGAACAATGGGGTATAGACAACAGGCCCTGGCTTGCTCACATCTGCTATAGTCATTTCAGGAACAGGTCTTTACTCTGGGAGAAACCTGTAGTAAACTAAGAGGAGGAAGGAAAAGAAAAACAGAGTTGCTATAGCCAATTAGGAGTGTTTTTAAAGGCCAGATTTCCTGCCTCTTACAGACACTGCATTTGAACAACCATCGGCAAGCTTTCCTTTGCTTTACAAGTACTTAATACACTGCGCGGGGTTAAATGCTCATAAAAATCTTTAGCTCACATACCATAGTGTATTAAAACTTTAAAACTGCTACCAGTTGCAAATAAGGAGTGATCGGCTTCACAAGACCTCATCGTACATTAAAGCACGTATTAAAGGAATATTCAAATTATGGAGTCTCATGGCCATAACCTGCCTAATTTTAAATGACTGAATTTGGACTGAAGTTGAAACATGTGGAGTGAGAAACTGAAGAAGGATATTACAAGCAATATATGAACTTGAAACCCCCACATGACAAGATCCAGGATTTAATCTGCAGATAGAAGTGGTTAAAACCTAATGGATTAAGAGACTGTTCCAAAGAATTTAGAATTAATTCACTCTTCATAATCTACTGTAATGCTATTTCAAAATAATCCATTATACTGATTAGAAGTCTCTGTAGCTAGCTCAGAAAAAGTAATCCTATTTGTTGATTTTGAGAAGCATTTTGCTGCCTGAAATAAGATTATTTATACAATTCAATGTCAATTTGGAGTGGAGAATATTTTAAAGTATGATATATGCAAATATTTCAGTTACATGTTAATATAATATAATATACAATATTGGAATTCTTTGTGGACAAAAGTCATAATGGCAAGATATAAATTTACTCTTTTTGCAGAAAATATATTAAGAAAAAGTGTTTTTGAAAGCTGACACATTTGCCTAAAAGATTTAAACAGTTAATTTAAATACAGCCACATGGATAAGTTTTAAATCCACAGGAAGAAAGAACAAATGGTTAATAATATATATTCAATTACGTGGGTATTCTTGAACTGAAAATGTAATATGGATTATTCCTCCTCTAGAACATAATTGTTTTCCTAAAATCATAATAAATGCTTAGTAAGGAGGGATCAATAAGAATTGAGAAAGTCACAATTTAATATCTTTGGGTAGGGATATTGATTGTACAAATGAGATTATGACAATTATTTTTGCTGTTAATTTATCCAAATATAGCAAGCACTTCATACATTAATAACAAACACAGTATCAAAGTAGCAAGATTCAGACCCAAACCATTATGCTGTCTGTCTATTGATGCATTAGCACACTTTATATAAACTACCAAATAGTAAATATCTTTAAAAAATCCTGTTTCACTTTGGATAAAAAAAATTTAAAAGTATATTTTAACAATTTGTATACCAAATAAACTTAAAAACTATATTTTTTGAAAACTAGATATAATTTACAGTAAATCCATGCATTAGTAAGATATATAAAATCTGAAAAATTATAATCTGGATTCTCCCTTTTGGCTACCATTAACTATAATGCACAAGTTGAAAATAAAAGGATCCTGGGAAGCACAGCCATTTGATAGAAAAGTCTAACGAAGATCAGAGAAAAAACAATTTGTGTGGTTTTATAGAAACTATGAAGAAAAAGAGCAAAATCATATCACTTTTACAAACCTAGATATTAAATATACAAGAATTAAATATGTTTCAATTAAGAGTGTACTTGAAAACTATAACCTAGAGGCACTTGAAATCATCTTGATAAAAATATAAATAATACTTAATACCTTTCAAATTTAATTTATATGCAATAGAAATGCTGAAGGCATGATCTTGAGAGGTGTGACCTTACAATCTATTCCTGAAGATCAAGTAATTAAAATTAGAAAGATTTCAGATGTCTGGTGACTTTACTTGCTATCCTGAAAGAATATGGTAATTAATTATAAACAGAAAAAAGTAAATTCATTCAGCAGGGATAGCAGTGTATAAAGATGAGATGTATGGCTGGATGAAAAAAAAAGATCTGTAGTTTCAAAGTACAGGGCGAGAATGTGAATAAGTAAAATTTTATTTAGAAGTTAAGTGGTTTTATTCCAGATTGGAATGAAAAGAAGTTCAATGTCTTTTTCCATCCTATTCCCTGCTAGAGAAATTTAATACCTGATTGATCATAAAATATATAGATTAACTTGTTTATTTATTACTGTTATTTTTTACTATTCTCTTTATTCACATATAATCAAAATGAGCTGTTACTATTAACAACATTTTCAAACATATTCATGAATATATTACATGAGTTAAAAGAGATGACACAACATCCTTGGCAGGCAGGGGCAACAAATGCATGAATTAAGTTTAAACAAGGTGAAAAAAATACTATTTAATAATAAATTTAAAATTAGATTTAGTTTAATTTGCTTTTAAAACAGTACCGTGTTTATACAACAGTTAAAAATACATAGGCTATTGTGACATTTTAAAACACCAATGGTAAAACAGAATTGACCCTACAAACGTTAAAAATGCTTTTAAAAAATAAATGACCGTATGCATTGACATAATCACATTACAATGGTAAACAAAAGACAACTTTGTAAATAAAATAAGTAAATTCATGTGGTTGTAAGTAAGCATTCCTGAATTCTAGATCTAGTTTCTTAAGAGCATTTTGAACTGCAGTTTAAAATGAAATAACTACTGTAGCTGTTATAATAAAAGCCACATGATCAAAACTTGGCACTGATAAAATTGCACGTTTATGAGCTGCTTCTACCTACCTACCTACCCCACGCCATTCATGTAGAAATATTCCATAAGGTTAAATTATCTAATTTCAGACAGTATGCACTCTTGCAAGTTTTGTGTGTGATGTAAGTTAGTCTGAAAGCAAACCTAGCATTATCAGGCTAGATAACATGGGTACTTTCACATAGCATGTTCTACTGTAATTTGTTAAACAAGCTGTTAATATTCTGAATCAGATCTGTAAAAACCATTACAGCTGTATTGACACATTATGGCTTAAGCAGGAAGTATGAATGAATCTCTAAATACAAAAACACCGTTTTATAATAACAATTGTATTATTTTCTAAAATAAATACGATTTTTTATGAACTTGTATCATAAAGTAAACAGAATAGCTTTGGGGATTAAACCATTAGTCTAAAATATGTTGCCCCAAATGCTATTTCATTATCCTTCAGATTCAAACAGAATTTACCTATTAATTCCTGGACCACCAGCTTTTCATCCCTAATGAAATTCAATGATTAAATAAATATTTGGAAGCCATGTAAAGATAAAACTGCCTCCAAACCAAATTCAACAGAATGTATTTAGTCGCCATTTGTTTGTTGATATAACAAGAGAAATCACAGCTCTGCATCTTAATAGCTGTAGGAATTCTAGCAAGGCCCTCTGTTTAGGAATTGTTTAACCCTAGGAATTAAATGTTTTGGATCCGTAAATTCCAAAAGCAGAGCAACAAAAGAAAAATGTTTCCAAATTGGGTTATGTCTATGGTATTGCAAGATTCCAAGTCAACAACCAGAATCACTTACACTCCTTCAATGGCAAAAACAGATGAAATCCTTGAATATCTGAATCTTTCATATTTAGTCTTACGACATTTAAGACAATCTTATTTTTATGGCATAATGTATATGTAACCTTTAAAATCTTACTTGTTGGTCTTGATTCTTTATTGTTTTTGTTACAATATACGAGCCCAGCTAGAGTTTCAAAAACTTTTCAAGTGTTCTCATGCTAATGCAAAGTGAAACTTAATTTTTTTACATATTTAATGTGATTTTGGACGTTTCTGAAAAATCTGTCCTGTGTTTTGAACATTGACAGGTTGAGAGAAATACCAAGAGCTTAGGGGAAAGATTCAAAAAGATGTTAACACTGGAAAGGGCTGAACAAGCTAGTGTTATGATTGTACTTCCTCTGAAAAGGCAATGGGGCCTCTCAGCCCCATGGGAAAGAGGAAGACGCAAAACACTGAAACTGCAAATCCTGGCATATGAGGTTGAACAGGATGGTGGCAACAAGTGGGTCAAAGATCAGCCAGCCAGCCTGATCTGGTTTCCATGGATATGTAGCCTATTCATACAGTGCACAGAGGGCTCTTCACAGCCACTTTACACACAACTGAATGACTACTCAAACCTCTGCATGGCTGATCTTGGAAGGAGAGACACATTAGATGGGAAAAGTTTAATGGAGTCATTTAAAACAGACAACCAGCAGAACAGGCCCTGGAGAACTTTACAGATATTGTCAAAACTGCCTAATCACAGCATCAAGGTGTAATACCAGAACAGAGGTTCTTCCATCCTTTCAATTGCCCCTTTCTGCTCCCCAGTAATCTCCCTAATCTTTCAAATCTAACCAATATTATTCCCTCCAGTCCACTTTCCAAATTTTGATTGGCTGGCAAGCAGCATAGTCTTCTTCCCTTGAGAAACCTACTGGACACATATGACCCTGGTTAGTAGGGACAAAGGCACATCATGAATTTTAGTGATAACAAGGGAGTTATCAGGGGGCTTGGTGATACTCATGGTAATCAAACTGCAGCACCAGAACTGGGCAAGTCTCTTTTTCAAGCCACAGCAAGAAGTCAAACTGAAACAGATTCAAAACTAGATACAATGTTATTTTAAACTTAGCTAATATAATGAAATCTAGAAATATTCTGAGAACGGAGATGACTTACACATCCTTGGCCACTCCTCCCTTGCTTGGCTAAGCTCCAGTTCATTCGCGAGGTCAACAGAAGATGGTGCTGTCATGAAACAAACAATAAGAGACAAAAAAACAGAACAGTCCTGGCTAGAAGCAGCCGAAGGGATGGGTTGGATTCTCCATCAGCGCGCCGAGAAAGGACGTTCAGGTAAGTCAACATCCGTTCTCCAGCGCGTTGCTTGGAGAATCCAAATTATGGGATATACCCAAGCTAGTCAGAAGTAGGGTAGGAGGCTGCGTCATCCCGGGAAGAAACAGCCAGGACAGACTGTAGCACACGACGACCAAATGAAGCTTCAGCCGATGCAAAGGAGTCAATTTTGTAATGTCGAACAAAAGGAGTCAAGGTAGTCCATGTTGCAGCCCTACAGATGTCAAGGATGGATGCCTGAGTAGCCCAAGCCGCTGAAGTGGCTGCGCTACGGGTAGAGTGAGGGAGGATCCTCCCCGGCAGAGGAGTCCTTCTAGTTCGATATGCTGTGACGATGCATGCTTTGATCCAACGACCAATTGTGGATGATGAAACTTTCATGCCCAAAGTAGAAGGATTGAAAGACAGGAACAAGGCTTCGGATTTATGGAAAGAAGCAGTCCGCTTGATGTACCTACGGAGAGCTCTTTTAATGTCCAAGGTATGCCATTGTTCTTCAAGATGATCGCTAGGAGCCGGACAAAAGTCAGGTAGAATCAATTATTGGGCTCGGTGGTACAGAGAGTTTACCTTGGGTAGAAAGGAAGGATCCGTATGAAGCACCACTTTATTGGGATGGAAAACACAAAGGTCAGGTCGTACAGACAGAGCCACCAGCTCAGACACCCGTCTCGCCGAAGTAATCGCCACTAAGAAGGCAACTTTGAGAGTCAGACATCGAAGAGATATAGAAGCCAGTGGCTCAAAGGGGGGTGACATGAGGGCTGACAGTACTAATGGCAAGTCCCAAGTTGGGTATCGATGGATAGTAGGAGGACGGAGATTGGATGCTCCCCGTAAGAATGTCCATATACGGGGATTTTGGGTCAAAGGTCGATCGTCCACAGAAGACAGAACTGTGCTAAGGGCCGCCACTTGACGCCTCAGGGTATTAGGAGCAAGGCCACGGTCCAAACCCTCCTGCAGGAACATGAGAACCTCAGAAGGAGATGCTGTTGTGGGGTCCTGATGGGACTTGGAGCACCAGGTGCAAAAGGAGCGCCAGGTGGCGTCGTAGATACGGTTTGTTGAGGCACACCTGGCAGACTGCATAGTGTGGATCACGCTAGCCGGGATGTTGTCCTTTCTCAGGCGGATCCTCTCAAACGCCAGACGGTCAACTGCAACCACTGAGGGTCTGGGTGCAGGATGACCCCCTGGCTGAGAGATATCCGGTCATTGGGAATGTGCCAAGGACGCTCCACCGAGAGGTTCCGGAGGTCCGTGTACCAGGAGCGACACGGCCACTTGGGGCCGACCAGGAGGAGATCTGCCTTCTCCTCCAACAGCTTGCGAATTACCCGAGGAATGAGCGGCAGAGGGGGGAAGGCGTAGAGCAGGCCCTGTGGCCACTTGCTTCGAAGTGCGTCGCACCCCTCTGCTCCTGGACAGGGAAACTGGGAGAAGAATCGGGGAAGATGAGAGTTCAGATGGGTTGCAAACAGGTCAACCGTTGGGGAGGCCGAACCGTTTCGATAGATCTCTGAACAAAGCCGGATGTAGGCGCCACTCCGCCTGATCCAGTTGAGTCCGGCTGAGCCAATCCGCCGTGACGTTTTCGACCCCGGATATGTCCTCGGCTGTCAGGGAGAGAACGGTCTTCTCCGCCCAAATGAGCATTCTCGTCGCCTTGTCCATCAGTTGCCTGGAGCGTGTTCCACCTTCCCTGTTGACGTGGGCTTTTGCTGTTGTGTTGTCCGTTAGGACTAGTACATGATGTCCCTTCACAGATGTTCTGAAATGATGGAGAGTGAGATGGACCACTCGTAGTTCCAGCCAATTTATGTCGTGCTGTAAGTCCCGAGTGGACCAGCGGCCCTGGGCAACCGATGACAGCAGATGAGCGCCCCAGCTGAACTGACTTGCGTCCGTCGTCAGGATTAACCGACTGGGTTCCAGAAAGAAGGAGCCCCTCCTTATGGACAGGGAGGTCCACCATTTCAGAGACAACCGTACCGCAGCTGGGAGGACAACTGTGATGTTTGAACACGCTCGGAGGGATCTCTGATAAGGCAGGAGGAACCATAGAAGAGGACGACTGTGAAGACGAGCCCATGGGACAATCGAGATGCACGAAATTAGCTTGCCGAGTAGTTGGGACAAGGTGATCAAGGGAACGGACCTGAGAGATAGAACCTTGGTCACCAAGGAGTGAATGCTGTGAATCCTGTCGGGAGACAGGAAGACACGACAACTGACAGAGTCTATGACAGCTCCTAGGTGGAGGATGCGAGTAGTGGGCAAAAGCTGACTTTTGTTGAGGTTCAGAGAGAACCCGTGCTGTTGCAGAAGACGAGAAACCGCCCTCAGATTGACGACCGCCTGATGTCGAGAGGCAAACAGGATGATGATGTCGTCCAGATAGCACATGACCCTGATGGGGACTTGTCGCAGGGAGGCAGCCAAGGTCGCCAGCAGCTTCGTGAAGGTCCGGGGAGCGGACGAGAGGCCAAACAGCATGGCCCGATATTGGAAATGCCTGTTGGAATAGGCAAACCGAAGAAAGCGTTGATGTGAAGGACGGATCGGGACATGCAAGTAAGCCTCCTTGAGATCGATTGACGTCATAAAGCCGCCCCATCTGATGCCCTGCAGAATCGATTTGAGCGACTGCATTTTGAAATGGTGGTATCTGACGAACCTGTTGAGTGCTTTCAGGTCTAAAATCCCTCTCCAGTCCCTGGAAGACTTGGGGATGAGAAACAGGCGCGAGTAGAAACCGGATCCCCGTTGTTCTACCAGCACGGGTTCGATGGCGCAGATGTCGAGCAGATATTGTATTTCTGTGTCCATTAACGCTCTCTTCTCCGGATTGCTCGGAAGAGGGCACCGAAGGAAGCGGTTCGGAGGGCTGGAGAGGAAGTCCAAAGTAAGGCTGAACCTCACAGTCTGAAGAACCCAAGCATCTGTTGTAGAAGAAACCCATTGGGGCAAGAAGTGGAGAAGATGACCTCCAATGGGTAACTCTGCGGTATAGTCATTTGCCCCTTCTGAATGGTCGGTTGGAAGCCCCACGGTACTGGCGTCTGGTGTTAGGTTGACCCCTGCCCCGATCACGGTAGGTAGGTCGTTCAGCGGCTCGATCTCCTCCGTGAGAATATTGTCTGGAAAAATAGGACCCGCTGGGCCCGGAGTCAGTCCGAAAGGGCTGCCTGTGGGTATAAGGAGCAAATCTCCTGTCATGACGTTTGTAAGAGAACGGCATAACTTTTCGTTTATCCTTATCCTCCACAAGTATAGGGTCTAAGGCTTCTCCAAAGAGAAGGGAACCCTTGTAGGGAGCAGATGCCAGCTTCCACTTTGATTTGAGATCGGCTCTCCAGTGGCGGAGCCAAAAAAGACGTCGAGAGGTGACATTAGAGACAAGGGCCAGAAAAGAGAATTTGGCCGCATTCAAGGATGCGTCTGCACAGTACTCGGTGGCGGCCACGATTTTATTTATGTCATGGTGGAGCCTGCTGTCATCCGGCGGGAGCCGCTCCTGCAATTGGCACAACCAGATGAGGGATGCGCGAGCGAAAAAAGAAGTAGACGTAGCTGACCTGACGGCCCAGGCCGCAGCTTGATGTGTCTTGCGGAGAGACAGCTCAGCCTTCCTGTCCTCAGCTTTGAGTCCATCTAAGACATCGTTGGAAATCATCGAGGATGACGTCAGCTGGGCCACAGGGGGGTCCACCGAAGGCAAGTGAATTAGATCCTGCAAGGAAAAGAGCCTTGGTGGTACAGGGGTTTAAGGCACCCTGTTATTAAGCTTATTAAGACCAGCTGCCTGCAATTACTGCAGGGTTCGAATCTCGCCAAGGCTCAAGATTGACTCAGCCTTCCATCCTTTCTAAGGTAGGTGAAATGAGGACCCAGTTTGTGGGGGCAATAAGCTGACTTTGTATAAATATACAAAAGGATGAAGGCTATTGCTGAGCACATTGTAAGCCGCCCTGAGTCTTCGGAGAAGGGCGGCATATAAATCAAATTAAAAAAAAAAAAGGAAGGATCTGAGCAGTATAACCGCTTATCAAGGCTGGTAGGAGCAGAAATGTAAGCGGGTTGTGACCACGATCTCTGGACCACGTCCGTGAATAATTCCGGGCATGGAATAAAATCCTGATCCGGCTTTTGCAGATGGAAGAGATCGTCATGAGGATTCAGATCCGTCTGTTGGGATGGCTGTGAAGATATAATCCCATGTTAGTGGTAGTCTTGGCCTTGTGGAGCAAGAACTTAAACATGGAAGGACGAACAGTCCCGTGAATGAAGGTCTTTCAGGAGCTAGGTCCTCGTCATCAGACAACTCCCCCTCTTCAAGTTCCTCCTCCTCCTAGGGGGGAGTCCTCAGTTAGAAGAGATTCTGGACGATGGAAATAGGAACGGCGTGGATCGCCATACAACGGAGCCGGGGGGGGGGGAGGGCGCCAAGACAGGGACCTGAGACCCCTGGATAGGAGCCGAAGATAGAATTTGAGACATAGTTTGAGATACTAGGTCCTGGATGTCCCGAGAGAGAGCAGGTTGAAGGCCTTCTGATGGACGAAGACCAGCGGCCGTAGGAGTAAAGGTAGCCTCAGGGGCAGACCGACCTGGAGGTTTATTGACTGGAATACAGGGACCAGGAACCATGGACGGAAAGGCAGCCTCTCTAAGATGTTGGACATCAGAAGGGCCTTGAATAGGCACAGAATGATCCTGAGTCATTGGAGTAGGCCTGTCCGAAGACATCTGGTGATGAGACAATTGAGCCCTCTGTTGGGCGAGAAGATACTGTTTCTCAAAGGCCTTGAGTTTCCGTTCCTCAGCCCTATCTGCAGCAGCAGAATGAGTGGTAGGGTGAGGACTTGCAGATCTAGCCCTGACATCACGCTGTTTGGAAGTCTTGGCAGGCGCCTTTGAACGTTTCCTGGCCTCAGGAGGACTGTAGGCTTGTTCAATTTCTGATAAGATGTCAGACTCAGCCATTGTGATCGCTTCAGAACAGGTAAGTCAATGAAGAAATAATTGATTAATTAATATTTTTTTTAAAACAGGAACAACAACAGTAGCAGGAACCCAACTACATAGGGTTAAGTTAGACAACTGAACAGCCAGGAAGTAACTGGATGCAATGAATGCCGGTGGCCAAAAAAGGTGTCAAAACACCCTAGAGCCGCTTCGCAATAGCACAGCAGGCAGAAGGATTCCCTCACAGACTTAAACAAAGCCTCTACCAGTCACTTTGGAATCGCAGGACACCTCAAACCAAAGTGAAATTTGGACGGCTGGAATCAGTCCAAAATGGCGCACGGCTCAAGTCTAGCCGTTGAGCGCTTTGCAGCCGAGCTCTTGCTGTCAAATTTGGCGGGAAGCTAAGAGGCAGTTTAAAATGGCGCGCGGCTCGATTTTAGCTGCCGAGCGCCGTTACCGCCGAGCGCCACTGATAGAAGCTGAGGGAGGCTGTCAATCAATCCACAAAATGGCGCGCGGCTCGAATTTAGCCGCCGAGCGCCGTTACTGTATGAGGGAGCCGACAGAAACTGAAGCAGAAAGCGCGCGGCTCGGTTTATTTATTTATTTTATTTTTATTTATTTGTTTAAATTTCTATACCGCCCTTCTCCAATGTAGGACTCAGGGCGGTGAACAGCCAAAGTAAAAACAAGACATACATACAAAACATACAAAATCTAAAATCTGTTTAAAATAATTAAATAATTTTGGCCGTAATTAAAACATTCCAATTTAAAATCCGTTTAAAATTTGACTCAAGCCAGCCCAGCTAGTTGAAATAAATGGGTTTTTAGGGCCCGACGAAAAATCCGGAGGTCTGTTATTGTACGTAGCTCTGGGGGGAGGTTGTTCCAGAGGGTGGGCGCCGCCACAGAGAAGGCTCTCCCCCTGGGGGTCGCCAGCCGACATTGTCTGGCGGACGGCACCCTGAGGAGGCCCACTCTGTGGGAGCGTACTGGCCGGTGGGAGGCTATTGGTGGCAGAAGGCGGTCTCGTAAGTACCCCGGCCCTAAGCCATGGAGCGCTTTAAAGGTGGTCACCAACACCTTGAAGCGCACCCGGAAGACCACCGGGAGCCAGTGCAGCTCGCGCAGGAGAGGTGTCACGTGGGAGCGCCTCGTCGCCCCCAAAATCCCCCGCGCGGCCGCGTTCTGGACCAGCTGGAGCCTCCGGGTGCACCCCAGGGGGAGCCCCATGTAGAGAGCGTTGCAGTAGTCCAGGCGGGAAGTGACGAGTGCCTGAGTGACTGTGCGTAGGGAGTCCCGATCTAGAAAGGGGCGCAACTGGCGTATCAGGCGGACCTGATAAAAAGCCCCCCTGGCCACGGCTGCCAAATGATCTTCTAACGACAGCCGTGCGTCCAGGAGGACGCCCAAGTTACGAGCCCTCTCCGTGGGGGCGAGTGATTCGCCCCCAATAGCCAGCGATGGCGTCAGCTGGCTATATCGGGACGCCGGAAGCCACAGCCACTCGGTCTTGGAGGGGTTGAGTTGGAGCCTGTTTCTCCCCATCCAGGCCCGCACGGCCTCCAGGCACTGGGACATCACTTTAAGGGCATCATTGGGGTGGCCTGGGGTGGAGATGTACAGCTGGGTGTCATCAGCGTACTGATGGAACTCCACCCCGAAGCCACGGATGATCTCACCCAGCGGCTTTACATAAATGTTGAACAGAAGGGGCGAGAGGACCGACCCTTGTGGCACCCCACAAGCAAGGTGCCTCGGGGTCGATCGCTGCCCCCCCGGTTGTTGAAGCCGCCCAGCGCTGCAATAAGCAGGCAAGCGAAGCAGAATTTAGAGGGGTTTACTGAGCGCTGTAGGGACCCCTGGCCGCCAATTTTGAAGTTGGAGCGGTGTGGGAGGCGGAGGTGGGAATACTGGCACTCCGGACCCCAACGCAGCGCCGGCGGCTATTTTAATCACTCGGGAGTTGCCTCAAGGTAGTGCTCCGAGGAATAAAGCAACAGCAAACGGAGGGGAGCCCACTGGTTTGAACCCAAGGGCAAACTCACCCACCGCTGCGATATGGAAGTCAGGCAGTCCAACAAAACAGCTGATGACAGAGCAAACAAATCCACACCGCTCAGACGTAAAGTGAATAGCCAGATGAATCTTGGAAATTCCAAAAAATTGGATAGTTCTTCAGCCAAATTGCCAGAGCCAAGAGAAAAACCAGTCTCTTGCTTGACTGAGTGAATGAACTGGAGCTTAGCCAAGCAAGGGAGGAGTGGCCAAGGATGTTTCTTAAAGAAACATTCACCCAGTCTGGCAATCAAGTTGAGGAACATCCCATAATTTGGATTCTCCAAGCAGCGCGCTGGAGAAGGTATAGTGCAGTGATGGCTAACCTTTTTGCCATCGCGTGCCAGGAGAGGGGGGGGAGGGTTGCGCATGCACGTGCCCACGCACATGCACACGCAACCCCACCCACCCCCGCTCCTGGCACATGATGGCCTGGTAGGCCCATTTTTCTTTCTTTCCTGGTTCCAGATCCTCTCTGTGTATCTGGGAAGGTCAAAAACACTCCCTTGGAGGCCCTACGGAGGCTGAAAGGGCCCATTTCCCAACTCTCGGTGGGACAGGAAGTGATGTTTTTTGCTGTCCCCAGCCTCCAGAACCTCTCTAGGAGTCTGTAGGAGCCTCTCTAGGAGTCTCTGGAGGCTGGGGACAGGAAAAAACATCACTTCCTGTCCCACCAGGAGTCGGGAAATGGGCCCTTTCAGCCTCCGAGGGAGTGGGAAAGGCTGTTTTCACCCTTCCCAGATTAATAATAATAATAATAATAATAATAATAATAATAATAATAATAATAATAATAATAATAATAATAATAATAATAATATTTCTATACCGCCCTTCTCCCGAAGGACTCAGGGTGGTGTAAAGCCTATTTAAAAAACACAAGACAAAACAGCGATTAAAATTTAAAATAATTAAATAGATTTGGCTCAAATTTAAAACCCCAGAAATTTAAATACCCCAATTTAAAACTATTATGTTGATAGCCCGGCCTGGCAGAACAACAGGGTCTTCAGTGCGCAGCGAAACACCCGGAGGTCAGAGATCTTACGTATTTCCGGGGGCAGTTCGTTCCACAGGGCTGGGGCTCCCACAGAGAAGGCCCTCCCCCTGGGTGTCGCCAGCCGACATAACTTGGCCGATGGCACCCGGAGGAGACCCTCTCTGTGGGAGCGAACTGGTCGGTGGGAGGCTATTGGTGGCAGAAGACAGTCTCGAAGGTACCCGGGCCCTATGCCATGTAGCGCTTTCTATGGAGCCAGATCCATAGAAAGAATCTGGAGCCAGGTAAGAAAGAAAAACCGGCCTTCCCCACCCTCCACCAGGCCCTCCAGAGGCAGGAAACAGCCTGTTTCCCTACTTCTGGTGGGCCCAGAAGGCCCGAAAATCAGCTGTCCAGCGTGCGCATGCGCCCCAGAGCTGAGCTGGCGTGCCAACTAATATGGCTACGCGTGCCACCTGTGGCACGCGTGCCATAGGTTCGCCATCACGGGTATAGTGGTTAAGGCATCAGGCTAGAAACCGGGAGGCTAATTCTGCCATAGGCATGTAGGGTGACATTGGGTCAGCCACTTTCTTTTGACCCTAAGAAAGAGGCAATGTCCAGCCACTTCTAAAGATCTTGTCAAGAGAACTGTGTGGATTTGTCCAAGAGTAAATTATAATTTGTAGGCACTAGAAATGAAGAATTTTAAAAATGCACCTAGTTTTGGTGAAATCATTGCTAAATTTTGTCCACTGAAGATCTAAGGAAATAACAAAATATAAACAAAACACATGTATAGCTCAGGAATTCTGGGAGTCGAAGTCCACAGGTTATAAATGCCCACCCCTGGCACAGAGCAAGACAACAATTAATAATATGTTTTTTTCTGGGCATGATGGCAGCAGCATTCTGTTCCCTCTAACCTTGAGCTCTGCTTTTGATTGAGCGTGTAAGGAAGAGAGTGAAACTTACACTCGCTGATAAATTGAACTGGAATGTTAACAGCTTCTAATCGCCCCACACATAACAAGAAAAAACAGAACCAGGAATAACTCCAGCTCTTCAAAACATCTAGTTTTTCAAATGGACTAATTACTTTTTGGTAAAACTTGACTCTATGAATTTCACAAATTGAAGCAATTAAATATATTTAAATAAATTAAATTTAGGGATGTTTAAAAAAGTTCTCTCTCAAGTTAACATAGTTATGTAATTTTGCAGAAGCAGAAGGGGACCTTGCTTCATTCATGGGAAAGATAATCAACATTTGGGGATGGAATCACAGAACAGCCTAGGCAAATAAGCAAACCCACAGGGGTCCTTAATCCATTGAGGAATTTACTCATCATATATTTTTTGGTATAGTACATTCCTGAATTGAAAGCTTATTTTATTTTTATTTTTTAATTTTATTTTGAATTTGTATACCGCCCTTCTCCCTGAGGACTCAGGGCGGTGAACAGCCAAGTAAAAACATCAAGTACAAATATTAAAATACAGTTAAAATATATATATATATAAATTTGGCCCCATTAATTAAAAACAATAAGCAAAACACTTAAAAACACTTAAAAAATTAGGCCAGCCCGGCTTGCTGGAAAAGGAAGGTTATGATTGCACATCATGTTCCTAACATGCTACTATTTATATTGCAGCCACTGTATCACCTTGCCCTATTATCTTGATTGTTGCTTTAAAAAACTGCCCTGCACTAGAAAGCAAAATTTTAATGTCTAATGTAAACAATGTTCTTTCTCATATATACAACATTCTGCTACAATATTTTTGGAGCCAGGCCACACCACTGACCCTATAGAGTGACAGGAAGTCTTGTAAGCAATATACAGGGTGATCTGTAATGATTATGTATCATTTATTGGAATTGGTGTAGTTTTTTAAAAAATAAATGAAACATCCAATATGTGCCAAGATAAAATAATTACACAGCTTGAAAATACTGAATATACTCTCACCACCCTCTGTATTTCTAAAATTACAAAGTCACAGCAATAATGCTTTATGTAAGGAACAACTGCTGTATATCACCTTCACACAGCAGAGCCAATGAAGTCAACTAATTAACATACTCAATAGTACCCCACTGTCTTACAACACAAGCATCAGGCAAGAGAATGTCAGAACACTCCCACTCTATCAGCCCCACTGGTTGTCTGACCTGGTAATCTAAATTCCACATTCTTATTTATTGCCTTGGGACTGCACAACTGAGAGGAAACATAGCTTGGTTTCTGCTATTGGCCATTAGAAGTTATAGCTACTAATTGCCAAAAGTATCCTACAAAGGTGAAGGTGGAATAGGAAGATGAATGGACTTTGAAGGAACTTTGTAGGGAATTTATTTCTCCCATTTGAATTTTTGGTGGTATTTCCCCCATTAGAAATATGAGTCATTCTGGGAATGCAGACTTCATTGAGTGTGCATGTATTAATTCTCCCCAAAAACCAACTCCCAGCTTTATGTTCCAGAATATCGGCTTTTTCACTGAGCCAGAATGAACCACAAATGATCTGGAGTAGGGACACTACTTTAGAGCAGAAAGGTGAAGAGGAAGACAGTGTAAAAATAGCAAGAAAAAAGTGAACGGGACCCTACAGTTTCAAAGGCCACCTTTTTTATAATATCCAACCAGAAAATTATCCATGTTTGCTGTAAAGGTTCAATAGGAACAAATACACAGAGTAACAGAGAAAGTTGTTTGAAGATGATATCTAAAACAGCTATATAATAGAAATATTCCTAATAATAAAATTGGAGGATTTCATGTATACACGTTGGAAACAAACAACATACAAGATGGAAGTAAAACAGATTTAAAACATTAACTAGATGGTGGAATGAAAAGGTGACTTGTCCAAACTCTTTACAACTTGTATTTGTTGCCAAAGGGTAGTAGTACTTCAATCTGGCTAATGGGATGGGGAGGAAGAGGGATAGTTAGTTTTTATTTTACTCTCATGAACCTATCTTTCTCTTAAGAAGCAAAAACAGCATATAAATGAATTTCTATTCCAAGCTGGTACACGTTTTATCATTTACCAAAGGGCATCTATTTTCATTTTTATTGTTAAACACTATACATTCCAAACAGTCTAAAAGAAAGCAACTTATCACAAGCTACCTATTTTTAAAATTTGCCTCTTTGAACCAGATTGAGCCTGAATGATGCCTTTTTAAAAATTTTATTAGGACAAGCAGCTATTGCAGGACAGAATGTTCAAGTACTGCACAACAGTACTTTCTCAGATATTGCACCTATGTTTACATGGAAAGAATTAATCATCTACGGTATTTAAAAAAACCTTGACCCACTTATTCTAAAGCAGGCCACTGCATTTTTTTGCCAAGTTTGACAATTAACAAGAGGCCATCACAACAGTATGGAGGCCCAATGGCTTGCATGTACAGCATATAATCAGTCACCCACATCAAATCTTTCATCCCTTTTTAGGCCTCAAACCATAACCTGCCCACAAAAGGTTGGCCTCTGGTGTTTCTGAATATCAGATTCCTTCAATTGCACTTGGTGGTTTACTGCCTGAACAAATTACATTAACAATGCAGAGAAATGTATACACTGTCTTAAATACAGGATTGAGCTGGGACCAAAACAAAGGCAACAGTATCCTAGCAACAAGCCTCAGCCTGCTCCCCACCAACTGGGTTTCTGGACCCTGCGATGAATTGGGAACCACTGAGTTCCACTCTTTGCTGCAAACAATTAAGGACCGAAAAGTCCCAATTACAACTGGGATTTACAGCCAAAGAAACATTCTATAAATCATTGCCCAACCTCCTATTCCTTCTCAAACCAAATAATCTCATCCAGATGTTTAGTTACAGCTGCCTAAATGTGTGGTATATTGTTAATCAGCAAGACTGATTTTCTCTGTAAAATGTCAAGGACTAAAGTGCTGGAGCTTCATATACTGAGACAAGACTTTCTAAACCTGAAGTCATCAACTACAACATGTGGTGGTGATTGAATCCTTATCAAGGACAAAAAAGGAACTTGGTTATGTTTCCTGTTTTCAAGTAGCAGATGCAGTCTCTTCAAAAGCCATTCCTTCTTCCAACCCCTTATCTCAAATCATTCCTATTAAGGAATACATACAATCACATCTCCAAGTCCTGCAGAGGACCATGAACATCCTTTCCCCCATTTGAAATGTTACTGCCTCTGCAAAGCCATTCAAACAATCTTATCTCATCTGACTTCTGTATATTAATTATGGTGTTGGGCTGTGTTTTACGAGATTGCTTTGATGGGTGGATTTTGAGAGGGGACAGCTTTTAGATATTCAAGTTTTTATGGATGATTGATGTTTTTATGGTTTTGCTGCATCTTTATTACTGTAACCTACCTAGAATCTTGGGATTGGACAGTATATAGTCCATTCTCACCCACACAACTCTGGACCAGTCATTGCCTCTACTGAACAGTGGTACTGAGTGGTAAAAGAGAAGGAGGGGGCTCCATGGATACTATCACCCTGAGCTTAAGGCGTGATAGAACTCACACACAGTAAATGGATCTGGAAGCTTCACAAAGCAATTGGCTTTATACACCATACAGATTACTGGCTTTAATGATACAATTCACTTAACTGCAGTGATTCGTTTAACAACTGTGGCAAAATGGTTGTAAAATAGGGGGAAATTCACTTAACTTCCTTGCTTAGCAATGGAAATTTTGGGCTCAATTGTGGTTGAATTAGTACAGGTAGTACTAATTCATATTATAATCCAGTAGGATTTGCCTTTATGCATAAAATAAACAGTTCCCTGTATCAAACCCATCTAGTCTAGCAGCCTATTTTTACAGTGGCCAGCCAGCTGCACAAAAAGACCACTAAAATGACAGTATATAGCCTGCACTGGAAGTCACACTGCCATCAATTATTTCAGTTTCTGTGACCTGCCCCAATCTTCAGACATTAAGCAGTACAGTATAAAACAGAATATGACAGCAGAATCAATAAACATTTCTAACCTACTCCCAAGACAGCCAGAGAAACAGGTGGTTCTGGTGGCTTTATAAAATGCTGTTATGGAAGCCACTGCAATTATGGCTTACTCATCAAGCCACCACTAAACCAAGGCTTAATGTGATACAAAATGCTGAGTAATTGAAGATTATGGGATGAACAGGGACAAGGAGATCACGGCATCCTATTCATACATGACCAATTTTACAGCAGTAGTAATCACAGGAAGGATTAATTCAGTTTTTCCCAGTTAGAGAGAGCAGAGAGTAACCAGCTGGAGGTTACCTTCATTTTTTTGCCTCACTCAGATACTTCTATCCGCCATGTACAATATTTATGAAGATAGCAATGATAGTCAGAACAACCATTTTCCAATGAAGATAGGACAGGTTTAGAAAATGAACAAGTCTATATACAGAAAAAGAAAAAAATACCAAATGAGAATGATTGCTCTTGACTGTAAATGTTGCTTAGTTTAAAAACAGCCATAATCTGAACCTGAACTCAAAACTATTTCTTTCTTCCTTCCCCACAATCCACAGCAAACAATGAATTCCTTTAAGAACCTAGGCCAGTGATGGCTAACCTTTTTGCCATCTTCTGGTGGGACTGGGAGGCCCATTTTTTGCTCTCCCCAGGCTCCAGAGCCTTTCTAGGAGTCTGGGGAGGGTGAAGACAGCCTTCCCAACCCTCCCAGAGGCCAAAACTGGCTTCCAGAAGGTGGCAAACAGGCTGTTTTTGGCCTTGGGGGGGGGGGGGATGGGGAAGGCCGTTTTTGCCCTCCCCAGACTCCTAGAAAGGCTCTGGAGCCTGGGGAGAGAAAAGAAGACCTTCCCCACCCCCCACCCCCTCTGGAGGCAGGAAACAACAGCCTATTTATTGTGGGCTCAGAAGGCCCGAAAATTATTTGGCCAGCATGCGCATGTGCGCCCGAGCTGAGCTCACATGCCCACCAATATGGCTACGCGTGCCACCTTGGCACGTATGCCATAGGTTCGCCATCACGGACCTAGGCGGGACATTGGTCCTACCTGACACGTTCCTTCTCGTTGAGTGGAGACAGCAGCCAGTGTGGGTAGTACTCGCCCAATCAGATTGAAGGACTGAGTCTGTCAATAATTCTTAGTCCCTCCCTTGTTGCCGGGCAGGCCAGCTTTTTGCGAAGACTTGAAGACAGACTCGGCGTGTAGGATAAGAAGGAAGCACAGGTAAGTAGAAAAGACAGGAAACAGTAAGGACCAGCCGAAGAAAGGGAGGGTCTGGCTGCTGTCTCCACTCAACGAGAAGGAACGTGTCAGGTAGGACCAACGTCCCTTCTCCATTGAGAGTGAAGACAGCAGCCAATGTGGGACATACCCAAGTTCACTGTCCCGAACTCAGAGGGGGACCAGGCTGGTCCGCAACACCCTCCCCGGCAACGACCCTCTGAAGAACCTGCTGTCCAAACGTGGCCTCTGCCGACGCAAACTGGTCCGGTTTATAGTGTCGTACGAAGGGAACAGGCGAAGTCCACGTGGCCGCCCTACAGATTTCAAACAAAGGAGCCTGGGTCACCCACGCTGCTGTCGTAGCCGCGCTGCGGGTGGAATGAGCAGTCAATCGTGAAGGACGCGGAAGTGACCGAAGGTCGTAGGCTGAAGCAATAGTCTGTCAAATCCAGCGACCAATGGTAGAAGATGAGACTTTACATCCTTGGGAGACAGGCAAGAAGGAGACGGACAGCTAAGACCCACACGCCCGTCCAACTGAAGGACTGAGTCAAAAGCTGGCCTGCCCGGCAACAAGGGCGGGACTAAGAATTATTGGCAGACTCAGTCCTTCAATCTGATTGGGCGAGTACTACTCACACTGGCTCCACTCTCAATAGAGAACAAGCCATTTTCCAATGCCTTTTGACAAAACTGTATGAGGGACTTCTACACCTGAGTGAACAGCCAAAATCAAGGGTGAAAAGGAAAGAGGAAAATCCAAGTGTACCAGTACAATTTTAAACTTATAAACAGTATAAAATTGTAAAACAAGTATTTTACAAACTTATGTTTTCAAAACATAACCTAAACTTGAGAAACATGCCAATTAACAAAATAATAAAAAAACAACAGCCAAATTAGTTATTCTGTCATATTAATGACAGAATCCTAAATATCAATCCTAAAATCTAAATGCAATCCTAAAATATAAATGCAAAAAACATTTTCCTTGACCAGTTTAAAAAGGAAAAGAGGCCCTGGGCTATACATTTCCTGGAGTCTACATGGAAGAAGTTTGCCAATGATTTCTGAGATGTTTTTTGGCATTGCTATTTAGCTTAGAGACATGAAATTCTCAGGTCCCCCCTCTACCCCTTGAAATAATCTGGCCCAACACTGTGTAGCATTTGAGATCAGCCAAAATCAGCCAGGTGCTGCCACCTGCTGAAGCACTATATATGGCAAGGTATCAACCCCAAAGGTATAATTAAAAATAAATCACACCAAACAATGTCTAGAAATATATTCCATTATATACTTAGGTTAAAAATAAAAATGGTAATTATTTAATGCATATGTAAAAGCAAAAGTTAACTCTTGAGCAACGATTGACACTTACTGACAATAACTGTGCGTTATCTTTTTGTATCCACAAAAATCAAGCAATTTGCATTTTTAATTTGACATACAGGAAGCTTTCTCAAAATGCAAATTGCTTCCACTAGCAATTGACAGGGACAATATAGGCACCAAAATTTAATGTAATTCTTTCCTTTCCTGCTGCAATTCTAAGATACATAGGAACACATACACATACATATGAATGTCTGTGGCACTAATTTCACAGAAATCCCCAGTCAATACCATGGGAATTTCCTGGCTGAGCAAGTTGAGGGATTTCCTTTAGCATTGGGGAAGGGGGTCTGCATTCCTTCTCCATGTCACCATTAATTGCCATCTTCCCACGTTTTTACCATACAACTTTCATTTCTTCTATATTACTGTGTTTTCCTGAAAACAAGACCCGGTCTTGTATTTTTTGGAGGTCCAAGAGAGACAATAGGCCTTATTTTTGGGGAAACACGGTATCAGAGTGATCAACTGGGCCAGGCGCCCCACCCCCTGGCGCGCACACAAAAGGTAAGCATCCAGGGGCAGACGATGTCCAGCAGCAGCATCCCTTGATCAGCGCACTCTGGGACTATGTAGCCTGCAAAGCACAGGTGAGCCCAAGAGCTGAGACCTCCGGGCCAGCCCTCCAAATAACAGGCTGAGGCAGAGGTGCGGTGGGGGAGGGGGCATGCAATCCGACCTGTAATGGACCCATATCTGGCCCCCGGAGGCAGGGAGGCACCCCTTGCAGTTGATGATGTAGAGTAAGTCACCAGCTGGTTCCCCTTCTGAGGGTGGACACGGGCCCTGTGGCACTGCAAGGGAGAGTGGGGAACATGGGCAATGCGGCTTTCCACAGGTGTGCACCCCACCCTACCCCCACCGCAGGAGTGGTCTTCCCTGGAACATCCCGCCAGCCCACGGAGCAGTGGAGTTCCTAACTTCTTCGTAGCGGTACTGCTCCAGAACCTGTGGCCTCAACCAGTAGTCCCCAGGCACCCCTCAGGGCCCATGCAGAAGCCTGCAAATAAACTGCCCCGGTCAATTTGCTTCCTGGAGTTGTGGGTGCGCCATTACTGGAGGTTTTCAAGAAAACATTTAAGGGGAGTTAGAAGACCTCCAAGGTCCCTTCCAGCATGCTCACTGCCTCCTGTGCTGGCCATGCCTACCTCCGGGGCTGACCATCTTAACTGCGGCTTATTTTGAGGATAGGGTTTATATTAGGAGCACCCTAAAAATCATGCTAGTGCTTATTTTCTCGTTGGGTCTTATTTTCAGGGAAACACAGTAGCTTTTCTATTCCCTAATTTGTCTTTTTAAGGCAGAGATGGAGAACACATATATTTTTGGAAGGATAAGCATCTTGTCTAATTATGCTATCTGGAAATCTCATACATTTTCATGTTTTTGACCTTTGACCTGACCTAATAAAAGCACATTAACTAATAGCATTATTAACTTTAATATCCAAACAACAGAATGTTTAATTGTCCCAAATTAGCAAGGCCCTGATTTATCTGACTTCTAGTTTTTGTATAAACAGCCCTTATTTACTTTTTATTTTATGTTACATTTATATCTCATGTTTATTATTTTTATAAATAACTCAAGGTGATGAATATACCTAATACTCCCTCTGCATTTTCCTCACAACCACGCTGTGAGGTGAATTGGGCCCAAGATTCCCCAGCCAGCTTCCATGCCTAAGGCAAACCTAGAACTCAGTTTCCTGGTGCTTTAGCCTGCAGACTAAACTGGCTCTTTTTATCTTTCTTATTTCATAATATTCAAGGTGCTTTTTTAATATTTCAAGATTCAGGGTGCTGGTAATCACCTATAAAGCCCTACATGGCTTAGGCCCGGGGTATTTGGCGGACCATCTGCAGCCAGCGACAGCTCCCCATTGCCCAGTGCATTCCCACAGGGAGGGCCTCCTTGGGGTGCCGTTGGCCAGACAATG
Organism: Pantherophis guttatus; assembly: GCF_059756535.1. NCBI lineage: Eukaryota > Metazoa > Chordata > Lepidosauria > Squamata > Colubridae > Pantherophis > Pantherophis guttatus. The sequence goes on along the minus strand of NC_142071.1, from coordinate 16,491,137 downwards.
TCAGCTCCCATTGTCCTAGGGAGCGGGCCTTCTCTGTGGGCGCACCTACCCTGTGGAATCAGCTCCCCCTGGGGCTCCGGGTGGCCCCTGACCTTCGCTCTTTCCTCCGTGGCCTTAAAACATGGCTATTTCGCCTCGCCGGCTTGGACTGAAGGGGTTTTAGAGGGGATTTTAATGGTTTTTATAGTTTTATTGGGTATTTTTAAAGGAAGGATTGGATTGTATGTGTTATTTATTTATTTATTTATTGATTTGATTTGATTTCTATACCGCCCTACTCCCGAAGGACTCAGGGCGGTGAACAGCCAACAATAAAATCCATACATACAAAGTTTAAAAGCAGAATTAAAATCAAATTAAATAGTTTTGGCCCAGACAAATTAAAACCCTAAACAATTTAAAACCAATTTTAAAATTTGAATATATAAAATACTAAAAAATATTAAAAATTAAAAATTCTTTTATAAAAGAGGGAGAAAATTAGGCCAGGCCCGCCTGGTGAAATAAAAAGGTCTTTACAGCGCGGCGGAAGGTGCGTAGATCCGGGATCCTCCGTATCTCCGGGGGGAGCTCGTTCCAGATAGTAGGTGCCCCCACAGAGAAGGCTCTCCCCTGGGGGCCGCCAGTCGGCATTGTTTGGCCGACGGCACCCGGAGGAGCCCCTCTCTATGGGAGCGTACCGGCTGGTGGGAGGCTATTGGTGGTAGTAGGCAGTCCCGCAAGTACCCAGGTCCTGAGCCATGGAGCGCTTTAAAGGTGGTAACCAAAACCTTGAAGCGCACCCGGAAGACCACCGGGAGCCAGTGCAGCTCGCGCAGGAGGGGTGTTACATGGGAACGCCAAGTCGCTCCCATTACCACCCGTGTGGCCGCACTCTGCGCCAGTTGGAGCCTCCGGGTGCTCCTCAAGGGGAGCCCCATGTAGAGAGCGTTACAATAGTCGAGGCGGGAGGTGTTTTATTGTTGTGAGCCGCCCTGAGTCCTTTTGGAGATAAGGCGGCATATAAGTCCAAATAATAAATAAATAATAAATATTAAACAACTATATATAATAGTATAAATATCAGATCTGACATATTTGCATGTTACAAGTATGAAGAGACAATTCTCTTTAAAAATAATAATAATAATAATAATAATAATAATAATAATAATAATAATAATAATAATAATAATAATAATTTTATTTCTATACCGCCCTTCTCCCGAAGGACTCAGGGCGTTGTACAGCCAATTTAAAAACACAAGACAAAACAGTGATTAAAAATTAAAATAATTAAATAGATTTGGCCCAGTTTAAAACCCCGAAAATTTAAAATACCCCAATTTAAAATTATTATGTTGATAGCCCGGCCTGGCGGAACAACAGGGTCTTCAATGCGCAGCGAAACACCTGGAGGTTGGAGATCTTACGTATTTCCAGGGGCAGTTCATTCCACAGGGCTGGGGCTCCCACAGAGAAGGCCCTCCCCCTGGGTGTCGCCAGCCGACATACCTTGTCTGATGGCACCCTGAGGAGACCCTCTCTGTGGGAGCGAACTGGCCGGTGGGAGGCTATTGGTGGCAGAAGTCGGTCTCGAAGGTACCCGGGTCTTGTGCCATGGAGCGCTTTAAAGGTGGTAACCAACACCTTGAATCGCAACCGGAAGACCACTGGGAGACAGTGCAGCTCGCGCAGGAGGGGTGTCACGTGCGCACAACGAGTTGCGCCCATAACCACCCACGCGGCCGCATTCTGGACCAGTTGGAGCCTCCGAGTGCTCTTCAAGGGGAGCCCCGTGTAGAGAGCATTACAACAGTCCAGCCGGGAGGTGACAAGGGCGTGAGTGACCGTGCGCAAGGCGTCCCGGTCCAGAAAGGGCTGCAACTGGCGAATCAGGCGAACCTGATAAAAGGCTCCCCTGGCCACGGCCGTCATATGCTCTTCTAAAGACAGCCGTGCATCCAGGAGGACACCCAGATTGCGAGCCCTCTCTGTGGGGGGCAAAGATTCACCCCCAATAGTCAGCGATGGCACCTGCTGACTATATCGGGACGCCGGCAGCCACAGCCACTCGGTCTTGGACGGTTGAGTCTGAGCCTGTTCCTCCCCATCCAGACCTGCACGGCCTCCAGGCAGCGAGACATCACATCAAGGGCATCGTTGGGGTGGTCTGGGGTGGAGATGTACAGCTGAGTATCATCAGCGTACAGATGACACTTCACCCCAAAACCACGGATGATCTCACTCAGCAGCTTCACATAAATGTTGAACAGAAGGGGCAAGAGGACCGACCCTTGTGGCACTCCCCATGCGAGGTGCCTCGAGGTCGACCTCTGCCCCCCTGCCAACACAAACTGCGAGTGGTCAGAGAGGAAGGAGGAGAACCACCGCAGAACGGTGCCCCCTATTCCTAACCCTCTCAACCGCTGCAGCATGATACCATGGTCGATGGTATCAAAAGCCGCTGAGAGATCTAATAGGACTAGGACGGAGGAGCAACCCCTGTCCCGAGCCCTCCAGAGATCATCCACCAACGCGACCAATGCCGTTTCTGTGCTGTACCCATGTCTGAAGCCCGACTGGTATGGGTCTAGATAGATAGCTTCATCCAGGTTCCTGGGCAGTTGTCGTGCCACCACACTCTCAACAACCTTCGCCACAAAATGAAGGTTGGAGACCGGACGGTAGTTGGCTAATTCAGCCGGGTCCAGGGAAGGCTTCTTGAGGAGGGGCCTCACCACCGCCTCTTTCAAGGCGGCGGGAAAGGCACCCTCACTCAGAGAAGCACTTATAATCCCCTGGAGCCAGCCTCGTGTAACCTCCCGGGAGGCCAGTACCAACCAGGAGGGACATGGGTCCAATAAACATGTGGCGGCACTAATCCTACCCAGAAACCTGTCCACATCCTCGGGAGCCACAGGATCAAACTCCTCCCAGGTAATGTTCTCAAGACCTACCCTCGTCTCCTCCCCCGGACTCAACCAGTCGGAGTCCAAGCCTTCCTGAATCCGAGCGACTTTATCATGCAGGAATTGCACAAAATCCTCAGCTCAACCCTGCAAGGGATCTTCCCGCACTCCCCCCCGAAGAAGGGAGTGGGTCACCCTAAACAGGGCGGCTGGGCGGTTCTCTGCAGATGCGATAAGAGCGGAAAAATAGTTAGATTTCGCCGCTTTTATCGCCACTACGTAGGTCTTGATATAAGACCTCACCTGTATCCGGTCGGAATCGGAATGACTAGTCCTCCAAATGCTCTCTAGGCATTTTTTCCGACGCTTCATCTCCTCAGAGAACCAAGGAGCCAATTGAGATCGGCATTGGGTCAGAGGCCGCAAAGGCACGACGCGATCCAAAGCTCCGGCGGCCGCACTCTCCCAGGCGGCCACCAGCTCTTCAGTCGAGTCGTGCGTCAGAGTCTCAGGAAATGGCCTTTCGGGATCCATCAGGCGCCTGGGACGGAACCATCTGGTCGGTTCCGTCTCCCTGCGGCAGGGGGAAGCGGTAGGAAAGTCCAAGTGAAGGAGCGAATGATCTGTCCATGACAAGGGTTTAATATCTAAGTCCCCTCTACCAAGATCATTCAACCACTGACCAGAGACGAAAATCAAGTCCAGTGTGTGTCCCCCTATGTGAGTGGGGCCTTGAACTCACTGGGTCAGGTCCATGGCCGTCATGGAAGCCATGAACTCCCGAGCCACCTCTGACGCCTCACCCGTGGATGGAAGGTTGAAATCCCCCATGACAATAAGTCTGGGGGTGTCCACCGTCAACCCGGCGATGACGTCGAGTAGCTCGGGCAGGGTTGCCGCCACGTGGCAGGGAATATAAAACACGTGGCAGAAATATAAAACATTTCTTGAACAATAAAATAGTTTGCACTGCATGTCATGGTCAGATCACTCTCTCGTCTTGACCTTCGAACCACTGCACCCCGCCGCAGGGAGGCGGAGCCGGTAAGATGGTTCCGCCCCAGGCGCCTGATGGAACCTGACAGGTTCCAGATGGAGCTTGGGCCATTTCCTGAGGCTCTGGCACACCCCTCAGCTGGAGACCTAGTGGCCGCCTGGGATAGGGCGGCCGCTGGAGCTCTGGATCGGGTTGTGCCTTTGCGGCCTCTGTCCCAGCGCCGATCTCATTTGGCTCCTTGGTTCACTGAGGAGCTAAGGGAGTTGAAGCGCTGAAAAAGATGCCTAGAGAGTAGTTGGAGGGCCAGTCTTTCAGAATCGGACCGGACACTGGTAAGATCTCATATTAGGAATTACCTAGTGGCGATAAAAGCAGTGAAATGTAGCTATTTTGCTGCTCTTATTACGTCATCAGATAACCGCCCGGCCGCCCTGTTTAGGGTGACCCGCTCCCTGCTCCACCAGGAAGCGCGGGAGCACCCCTTGGAGGGTAGAGCCGAGGATTTTGTTCAGTATCTGTATGACAAAATCACTCAGATCCGGGAAGATTTGGACTCCCGGAAGGCTTCTTGAGGAGAGGCCTCACAACCGCCTCTTTCAAGGTGGCGGGGAAGTCACCCTCACCCAACGAAGCATTTATAATCCCCTGGAGCCAGCCTCACGTCACCTCCCGGGAAGCCAGCACTAACCAGGAGGGGCACGGGTCCAATAAACAAGTGGTCGCGTTCAGTCTACCCAGAATCCTGTCCATGTCCTCAGGGGTCACAGGATCAAACTCATCCCAGATAACATTCTCAAGACCTGCCCCAGTCCCTCCCCCTGAGACTACCCAGTCGGACCCAGCAGTGTTGGCTAATTACCGTCCGGTCTCCAACCTTTTTATCAGGTTCGCCTGATCCGTCAGTTGCGGCCCTTTCTGGACCGCAACGCCTTACGCACAGTCACTCACGCCCTTGTCACCTCCCGACTGGACTACTGCAATGCTCTCTACATGGGGCTCCCCTTGAAAAGCACCCGGAGGCTCCAGCTGGTCCAGAATGTGGCCGCGCAGGTGGTTATGGGCACAACTCGTTGTGTTCACGTGACACCCCTCCTGTGCGAGCTGCACTGGCACCCAGTGGTCTTCCGGGTGTGATTCAAGGTGTTGGTTACCACCTTTAAAGCGCTCCATGGCATTGGACCTGGGTACCTTCGAGACCATCTTCTGCCACCAGTAGCCTCCCACCGGCCAGTTTGCTCCCACAGAGAGGGTCTCCTCAGAGTGCCATCGGCCAAACTATGTCGGCTGGCGACACCCAGGGGGAGGGCCTTCTCTGTGGGAGCCCTTGCCCTTTGGAATGAACTCCCCACAGAAATTCGCAAAATCTCTGATCTCCATGTATTTCGCTGTGCCCTCAAAACCATGTTGTTCCGCCAGGCTGGGCTATCAATATAATGATTTTAATTGGTTTTAAATTGGTTTTTTAAATTCGGGGTTTTATAAATTAGGCCTATTATTTAATAATTTTAATTATTTTAAAATATTGTCTGTCTTTGTGTTTTTAATTAGGCTGTACACTGCCCTGAGTCCTTCGGGAGAAGGGCAGTATAGAAATTAAATAAATAAATAAATAAATAAATAAACCCTTGTTTTGTGGCGAAGGTTGTTGAGAGTGTGGTTGCGCGACAGCTCCCCCAGTACCTGGAAGAAACGACGTATCTGGATCCATTCCAGTCGGGCTTCAGGCCTGGGTACAGCACGGAAACGGCATTGGTCGCGTTGGTTGATGATCTCTGGAGGGCTCGGGACAGGGGTTGCTCCTCTGTCCTGGTCCTATTAGATCTCTCAGCGGCTTTTGATACCATCAACCATGGTATCATGCTGCACCAGTTGGAAGAGTTAGGGGTGGGGGGCACTGTACTACGGTGGTTCTCCTCCTTTCTCTCCGACCGGTTGCAGTCTGTGTTGGCAGGGGGGCAGTGGTCGACCCCGAGGCCCCTCATATGCGGGGTGCCACAAGGGTCGGTCCTCTCGCCCCTTCTGTTCAACATTTATGTAAAGCCGCTGGGCGAGATAATCTGTGGTTTCAGGATGAAGTACCATCAGTATGCTGATGACACTCAGCTGTACATCTCCACCCCAGACCACCCCAACGATGCCCTTGAAGTGATGTCCCAGTGTCTGGAGGTCGTGCGGATCTGGATGGGGAGGAACAGGCTCAGGCTCAACCCATCCAAGACCGAGTGGCTGTGGTTTCCGACATCCCGATATAGTCAGTTGACGCCATCGCTAACTATTGGGGGCAAATCGCTGGCCCCCACGGAGAGGGCTCGCAACTTGGGCGTCCTCCTGCATTCACGGCTGTCTTTAGAAGAGCACTTGACGGCCGTGACCGGGAGGATTTTTCATCAGGTTCGCCTGATTCGCCAGTTGCGTCCCTTTCTGGATCGGGACTCCCTACACACAGTCACTCATACCCTCGTCACCTCCTGCCTGGACTATTGTAATGCTCTCTACATGGGGCTCCCCTTGAGGAGCACCCGGAGTCTCCAATTGGCGCAGAGTGCAGCCGCGCGGATGGTTATGGGAGCAACATGGCGGTCCCGCACCTCTCCTACGCGAGCTGCACTGGCTCCCGGTGGTCTTCCGTGTGCGCTTCAAGGTTTTGGTTACCACCTTTAGAGCGCTCCATGGCTTAGGACCTGGTTATTTACGGGACCGCTTACTACCACAAACAGCCTCTCACCGGCCGGTATGCTCTCATAGAGAGGGGCTCCTCTGGGTGCCATCAGCCAAGCAGTGTCGACTGGTGGCCCCCAGGGGGAGGGCCTTCTCTGTGGGGGCACCCACTATCTGGAACAAGCTCCCCCCGGAGATACGGAGGATCCCGGATCTGCGCACTTTCCACCGTGCTCTTAAGACCCTCTTATTCCAGCAAGCCGGCCTGGCCTAATTTTCTCCCCTTTCTTTTAAATTTTTAAACTGAAATTTTAATTTGTTTTAAATTATTGGGATTTTAATTGTCTTGGGCTAAATTATTTAATTTGGTTTTAAATTGTTTCTAACTTTTGTATTTCTGTATTTTATCCTGTGCCTATTCACTGCCCTGAGTCCTTCGGGAGTAGGGCAGTATACAAATTTAATAAAACAAACAAACAAACAACATAAACATATAGAACATTACTAAAAATTCTAAATAGTAAAATCTGTTGTTTAAATAAAAGAAAATGTGATACACTCTTGTACAAAACTAGAACTGATCCATTAGACATTTTATGCTATTTATTCCTATTTACTGGTTGTGCTGCTTACCATATTTTTTGGACTATAAGACGCACCTAAATTTAGAAGGGGAAATCAACAAAAAAAAGTTTGTAGCCTCTGCACACCCTCTTTTTGGGCCTTTTTCCAGGCTGTTTCCAGCCTTTTTTCGGCCCATTTTTGAGGCTTTTTTCGGCCTGTTTTTGAGGCTTTTTTCAGGCCGTTTTTTCTGAAAAAATTGGGCAAAAAAAAAAAAAGCCTTGAAAATGGGCCAAAAAAAGCCTCGAAAATAGGCAACTTGGATGAGAATCTTCAAGGAAAAACAAAGACAAAAGGAAATTTAGTTTAAGGAAAAACATCAATAGTTTTTCAAGCCATGTCTTCCTCCAAGCAGGAATAGATTCATATGCAGAAACTATCTTAAGTTAGAAATAGTGGAAGATAGAAGAAAGGGATGTAGCACTTATTACAGAAAACATTGCCGAGCCTAATTGAAAGAGAATAGCCAGGAGACAACATATTCCTCAGTTTAGTGGGAGGCTCTTCTAACAAAGAATGAGAGGTGGAGAATATTGTGAATGGCTATGTTTTCTTTGTATAAATAGGGTCATGGCAATTAAGAAATGATGAGAAACAGAGTTTATATTTTTCTCTTTGAGGGAAACCCAAGATCACCATTTAAACACATCTTAACATATGCAGTATACAAAAAATAAAGATCTATCAATATACTAAAACCCTGCATTTTCCAAAGCATGTACTTTCGTCTTCCATTTCATGTTTCTTTCATTATTGCATTAACTTGAGCAGAAAAACAGGTTTTCTTGCTCTGGTTTATCAACCCCTCAACAGTTACCATCTACCAATAAATTCTTCCCCCAGTAATATGTCATAAAATGTAACATCCCAGCTGCCCATACTGTTATGGTCTATGACCAGAATCAAATACTTACTTTAGAAATGTAAATTAACAGAGCAAATTAAAACAAATACTTCTTTGACAATTATGCATTGCTTTAGCAAAACAGATTTTTTTCCTCCACATCAACAATCTTGTAGATTAAAATTGGGGAAAAGAGGCCATTTCAGGCATTACTAAATTAATAACTTCCAGTGTCATAATGTGATCATACATACTGAATTTGAAGCATGCAGTTTATAGTCTCAATTTTGCTGTACAAAGTAATTTTTTTAACTAGATTTAATACTATTAATGAAAACCCCTACTATGAATTTTCTACTTTTAGAGGCAAAAAGTATTAACCTAATATACCATTTAGAACAACAATTCCTTTTAATTATTTCTACCAACATGGCATAAATAATCTAAAAAACAACTAATTCATAATTATCAACAGGCGCCTTCCCAGGCACAAGGGAAGATAATAAATAAATAACAATATAGCAATAAATATATTCTAAAACTTCAGTGAAAAAAAAAACAAAAGGTAATTCCACAGGGAGATTATAAAACAGATCCATTTTTACAAACTGCAGCTGAGAATAATGTGGAATATAATCCAATACATCCAAATGGCACCAGATTGAAGACTGAAATAGTTAACAATGGTATAAAAATGAGCTTCAGTAATTATTCCTAATTAAACTGTGAGTTCTTATTAGATTGTATAAGATACAATCTTGTACATTTTGACACGTTTGCATCTTATATGTTAAGATTTATGAAAATAAGGCAAATCCCATTTTTATTTTTCATAATAGATCTAGCAAAATATTGATCAGCATTCGCACTAAATGCTACTGTTTGTTTTTTCATGCATCAATAGCCATTTCATGGATGACAAAGTTTCCTATTCCAACCCCAGCCCCTGGTCTGCATATTACACACAACCCATTTCAGCGTTTAACTCTATAGAGAGCTACCTGCTTTGTCCTGTGCCTTTTCCAGGTGGTGGAAAAACTGTACCAACTCAAAGCTCCAGTAAATTTGTCAACTGTTCTTTGTTGTTTATCAGCTTTAAGAGCAAATGCTGAAGTCTGTAACTCTACTGACTGCCCAGTGGTTTTTGTGAACAACTTTCAGCTCTTGTCCATCAATCTGAATGGCTCTATTCATTCCTATTCAGACACTGTATCTACTTGGCTTGGGTAATGACAATCGGTTGGAAAAGCACTTGCCCAGGGAGCAGAAATCCCACTGCTGAGATTTCCTTCAGAAATCTTTGCCTATTCCTCCATCTCTGTTAAGAAAATCCAAAAGGAAATGACAAGGAAAAAACATGTGGAAGTAGTTGTTTTTGGAACTTTAAAAATTCTCTTATCAAAGTACAAGTCACCTAGCAATTCAGTCAGCCACCTATGAGACTCTGTCTGAGAGCTGCAACTATTTTTCCATTTCAAGGAAATACAGAAAACTGGTTAAAAATTCTCATTTTCCTGGGCTGCTGCATAATTATTTACATACCAAAATTCTTAGGTAAAAGTGAATGTAAACCATAAAAATGAAACTTAGCTTCTAAAAATATTTTTTAACACAAAATGGATAGTTCAACAGACAGAAGCACTGTAATTTAACACCAGCTGTCTGCAATTAAAGTAAGATCTCGCCAGGCTCAAGGTTGACTCAGCCTTCCATCCTTTCTAAGGTAGGTAAATTGAGGACCCAGTTTGTGGGGGCAATAAGCTGACTTTGTATAAATATACAAAAGTATGAAGGCTATTGCTTAATGCACTGTAAGCCACCCTGAGTTTCCGGAGAAGGGCGGCATATAAATCAAATTTTAAAAAAAATCAATGTAAAGACAAAAAATCCTACATCAATAATTCTCACAAACCAGTCCATTGCCATTCCACAGGCTTTAAGATAGCAGAGCTATGCTCAATATTTCCTTTTCCAATTCTACTCATCTGAGCAATAGTCTCGCCAATATAGTCTATATGGGATAGAGTTTTGGAAGCAAAAGCTGAAAAATGAATAACTTTGTGTTTAAGTGAAGGATTCATTAGGAGATCGTAAATAATAACTTTATTTCTCTTCCTTTTTATCCATGTTTTCCACTGATAGGCAAAAATGGAAGTAGCACAGGGCTTTGTTTCTCCAATTATACAGGCAAATGAGACTAAAAGTGTCCTAGCTTTTCAGCTACTGCTATGTTTTAAGAATACAAATGAATAAATTCATGTTCTCTACTGAAAATGACTTGACTAATTGATTAATGTTCTTCATACAATGAACAATGCAAAGACATGTAATAAAACAACTACAAAATAAAATAGTGTTACATAGACACAGTAAAAAGCATTTCACCACAGGACTTTAGTTTAGCCCCCAAACATTACAATAACCACTATCTGTCCTGATAACGTACCAATGTAAGATAATTCCACCAGACATCTTCAGCTATTTGTTAGGGATGTTTTAATTTTGATTCCTGCTTCAAAATGGGGATTAAATTGGATGGTGTCAATAGTCCTTCGGCCTCTTATGATTCCAGAGCTACTTAAGTGATGGCTAAAGAAACAAAATCTTCAGAAAAAGAGCACAGCATTCTGGCTTTTTACCTTAGTAACTGGCTTGTTGGAATATGGATTGAATGTAGAATTTGATATGATGAAAGAGTCTCATAGCGTCGTATCGGACTCATATCATCACAGGTTCTGCATGAGGATTAGTTTATTAGTTGGAGGTCACCAATGCTGAAGTCTTTGCATAAATTGGTATGAAAATTTCTAGTAAGTCACCAATGGAGAAGAAACTTTAATAGCAATGGTATGCTATTAAACATAGATTTATTAAATAAAAAACTGTGACTCAGAACTACCTGAGAAACAAGAATTATTCCACTATGGCCATTTAACTTGATGCATTTTTTATTACCCAGAACCATTCATTATGGTTATTTGATAACTAACTTTTTCCAAGAACATAACTAGGACCATATAATCTGGGAAACTCATCTTATTAAGGGCTGTCTAAATCCTCCCCTTTTCTCCTTTTTTCTTACTGAGCAGAGTTTTTTCTACTTTCTTTACTCTCTATTTGGCTGCAGAAATACCTTTGCAGCAGCACTTCTTTTCCTGATCATCTTTCCTAATCTGGCTAAGTCCTAATTCTCTACTACTCCTGCACAACAGTTTCGCCCAGTCTCAGAAGGCGTTTCCTGCACAGTAAAGGCATAGGGGGGATTTCCCAAGAGCAGCACTGACTGGCACAAGAGGTCACAGGCATCAACTGTGCATCTGAGACAAGCTGTTTGTCTTTCTGGAGTTCTTCCTGGGGTCCAGCTTGCTTTTCTATGTCATATTCAGTACCATGGCCTCCCTGTGCAGCTTCCTCAAGAGGTATGAAGTATGATTTTAGGCCACAGAAAGTGACCTGAGAATCATGAATTTTGAATTCTGTTCTAAAGTGACCCAATAAAACATCATTAACCATAACCAGGCTACTGTTAGGGGAAGGAAGACAAAAATGCAAGAAGACAAATATTAACTACACAATGATGCAAAATTAAAGCAGTTCCTGAGCAAGCTATCGACAGTTATTTCTTTCAAGTGAAACTCTTCCTAAACAATCCTATCTTATAAGAGGATTGGCTGACTAATTAATAGCATTTTTTCCCAAACTATCTCACAATAGAATTCTCCCCCCCCCATCTTTACATTAACTGATCTGAAAGGCCTAGTATTTGCATTAACCTAAGACATAGGAACTGTTGCATATTCATTCCTTTCCTTATGATCAGAATATTGTGAGAAGCAGTCAATGATTTGTCTTTTACAGATCTTACATTTATCCCTGTGGAAGAGAAGACTGGCATACTATATTCCACTCCTCTGAAATGATTAATTTTCATATATACTTGCTTCAAAATATTTCAAACTAATAATAATAGAGCTGTCTGAATCCCAGGATGAACCATTGTATGTTCTAGTTCTTTCACTCCTTAACGAAGTCAATCCAGGAGGGAAACAATAGTTTAGCGAAATAACTAAAACCAGCTGCACAGAATAGCATGCATGCATCACCCCTCAAATAAGGCCCCTTAAAATGAAATACAATGAAGGGTAGCCTGGAGCAATTTTGTTGCTCTAAGTTGGAATGGAACTGGGAAGAAACATCTTGTAAATATTGTTTAGTCAAAAATTGAAGGTAAATGATTAGCCAACAACCATGATGATACAGCAAACAAAAAGCCAGAATGTTGAATAATAGGAAACATCTTTTTAAATTTTCTGCAAACTTCATCATTCCTCACAATTACCTAAAATTCTCATCTTCTTTGTCTTCAAAGAAAACAGAGAGAAGAAAGAATTGTTCAACATGTGTATAATACATAAAAAATACAAAAAAATGTGGATTTTGAGTATTCCTTTAAATCCTTTTAAATTAACACAATCTCTTTGTTATAATTTATTGGATTACTTGCAACACTTTCTCCAAATATTAACTTGGTGTATGGTGCAGAATTTCAACAGGTTGGAAATTTCAACAGGTCATGTCAAGATATTGAACAGGAATAACCTAATACTGAAACATGAACTACTAACCAAACTCTAGAAACTTATGTCCAATATTTTATCAGAAGTATGGATTGTCTTTTTAAAAAAATGCAAATCTAAATTAGTTGTTAACAGAGCTGATAACTAGTGTATTCTAGAATGGCATTTTGATTCGATTATTACAAGATATTTGTCCATATTATTGTGATGGTACATACTTTTTACAACTTGTAATAATTTTTAAAACCATGAGTTTTAGAAATTTTTAAAAAGCCAATAGTGACAGCAAATTTAATGCATCCAACCCTCTATGCCTCATGCCTAGATTAATGGAATTGTAATTAACGTAGAATACCGAATTCCTAGATTAGTCTGTAACAGACTTAAATTAGTCTGTTACAGCAGAAACAGCATGGTCTTGTGGCACCTTAAATACTAACATATTTATTATAACATAAGCTTCAGTCCATGAAAGCTTCTTTATAATAAATGTATTAATCTTTAAGATGCCACAAATTCAATTATTATTGAATTTCTAAGCCCCATCATCAAGCATTCTACTAAAATTTAAAACTGTCTGTGCTTTGATGGAGTTGCATCATATTTCCATTTATTTTAGCTGCCTGCAACAAATGCAGCTAAAATAAATGTTCAAATATCAATACTTTCTCTAGAAGGCTGGCAATGTTGCATTTAATTAAACGTGAAAAAGGTCAGCCAGAAGAAAAAGGTGTGCACCTCTAGGAATGCATATTGTGGATTAGTTACCCTAACAGCTACTCAATCTAGTTTCAACCTGTTCTCTTGAGAGCCAGATCTATATTGTTCCCAACTTAAGATAATAATAGGTGATTCCCATGTTATTCATCACTTGGCAAAGCCATGTTCATACTCAAAGAATGATTGTTCTGTTAACTTTACTGCTGCAAGATAAGCAGGCTTTAGTTGCTTTAGTTATGGGAGAACAAGGGAAAATACCAGAACAATGGAAAAGGATTTGGAGAGAATGTAACCTAGAGGTGTGTGAGTAACACAATATTTCCATACTGCCAAACACCTGGGCTCCTAAACACCATACACTAGCCCTTCATCAGCAACTACTGCTGTTTTTTTTTTCAGAAACAGACCCTAAAAGGAGGATTTTTCTGTTAAACTCTTCAGCCAACAAAGGCACTTTTACCTGACAGTGATCATATCACTGAATTTCTGGATTTCTTTTCAAAAGTCACGAAGTCATATATATATGCCAGGTTTGTAAATGATCCCTTGTCAAATGATGGATAAAAATAAAAACAATGTATATTTTTTTGCTTTTAGGAAAGGATTAGGAAAACCTCTCTCTTAACTGAGCCTCAATAAAGTGCCTTACCTCCCTCCAAATCCTTTCCAGAAACAATACAAGTCCACTAGTAAGCTATTTTTGCTAGCACTTCTTCTACTTTAACCATTGTTTTTCTACTGGACAAATACTGTACAATCAATTTCACAGAGTGCTTCCAATGTCTGTTACCTGTCTGTAATTGTGGTCTATATTAACCTCTCCCAGCATTTACTATTACAATCATAATAATTATTAAAAATGTGAAAATTCATATTTATCGAAAGTAAACATTTTGATAGTAGAGCAAACACTTATCAAAATAAGAAATAGATGGCAATTTTGCTCCCTACCCAAAAAGTTCAATTCTAATTTCTTAGGCCTACAGGCCAGTGGAGATGCAAGGATTTTGAATATTGCCGAAAGCAGACTTAAAATAATGACAAATAATCCTATAACTTTTTCATATATATTTTAAATATCTGTAGAGTTCTTTTTCACAAAGTTTCACTGTTAAAAGCAAAGTTTCACTATTAAATGCAGTACATCTGAAAACAATAGAATTACACCAGAGCTGCCAAAAATTTTCTCAGTTACGGTACCTTTGGCAATTATTTCATGACATCCCTAGGCCAAAACTGTGAATTAATTTTGGCTAGTAGATTGATATTCCACAATGCCCTTTGAGTACACTGCAATTCCCTGACCCAAGTTTGGGAACTGCAGGAATATACTAAAACAAAAACAGCAACAACAAAAATCCCCAGTTTCAAACATGTTATAGAAATGGCTGTCTGACTACTTTTTCATGAAGCAACATTTCACCAGCCATCTTGAGCACTGAAAAGAGTTCACATATAAAGGCTTTCTGATATAATTGGAAATTAACTTATTAGGTCCTGTAAAAATAAGAACAATTCATGACTCAGAGATAAATTAGCAGGAAAACAGATATTAATAAATAACCTAATTTTGTCTTAGCTAGTTTCCAAGACAGTTTCAAATGCAACACTATGTAGAATGTGCAAGCAACAGACTAATACAGAAGATTCCACTATAATGGAAGAACAGTAGAATGCTATCATTTAGGACCCCAGAAGTGAACTTGAGTCCAGTAGGTCAACAAGTAATGACTGCCAAGCCAATCCAAGCAGGCATTTCTAGCCTAGTAAGCCTCCTCACTATGCCAGTATTTTTTCAACAATCTAGGTTGATTTTAAAGATATGCCCCTTCATCCAATTATTGACTATAAAGAAGCATTCCATGATTCATCACTGAGTTCACTGGCATAGCAGCTTACAGTAAGCTATGTTTCCCTGCCATTCTCATCCAGTGATTTCATATAGATGAACCTTTCTTCGTCTGATCTGATGTCTTCAGTCTGATGGGTTGTAATTCCCATGATACTCCAGTTAGCCCAGCCCCTCTGTCTAGAAGGCAAGCAAGAGGACTATGTAAATTCTTTGGAAGAAGTGGTTTAGAACATGCTGCAGCATGTATGAAACACTTCTTCTGCAACTGTTACCACAGTTACATCTTTTTCTAGGATCACATGGCCATCTTGGAAGTTGCTCACAGCTGTCTGTGCATGAATGTGCATGCACAGCCACTTTTTTAGGGGGGGAAGTAAAAAACAAAGAAAGTGGCTGTGCATGCACATACATACGAAGACAGCAGGGAGCTCTTTCAGGTATTTACCGGTATACATCCCTAATTAGCAATTCAAAAAAAGAACAAGCCAGCATTATTCCCTTTTACAATAAAAAATATCTGAAAATATGTGAAAAGAATATGAATCAAGTTGACTCCGTTCACTAACCAATTACCAGGAACATCAAATGATCAAAACTCAAACCAACCAAACCAAAAATACCCTCCACCAAAATGAACAGAAGAAAACAGTGGCAATAATGGAACAGCAGAGGACATGCAAATGAAAAGACAACTGCACCTAAAAATACCTGTTGTTGGGCTCAAGTAATATTTTTTAATAATCCTGGAGATAATTATCTCCTTTTACATAAAGAGAAATGCATATACATGTGTATGTATGTGTATATGCAGACAAATGCACACTCTTGCAACGCACTGTAGCAATAGAACTTTAAATGAGGCAGTGTTAGACTACTATGGGCAGAGGAAACCTTCTTTTAATGCATAGTTATCCTTTTTGCCAGAAGTATTAGAAACTTCACTCACTTCCTACATCTGCAATTTTTACAGCATTCCCATTCAAGTACTGCTAAGTTCACATCTTTTCCATGCATCCATTTCTATTATCTCTTCAGTAAGGACTGTGCCAAATGATTTAATTGCACTGACTTCCAGCTATTCTATCAACTTCCTACTGAACATAACCCATTCTCTGCTTCCTTGCATAGTTGCTCTTGGGCCAGGCCTGTTACTTATGCACCTCCTCCCCTACCTATTAGTAAAATATTTGATCTCAGAAAGATTATCACATCTCGCTCTCTAGTAGCAGAAAGTAAACTACATGGTCTGCAAAACACAGGAGGAAAAATAAAATACTACAACCCTGTTTACCTATAGCATTTATTTCAATTATTGGAACTGTGATAGTAATAGATACCATAGGAGTTCAGTTATTCTATTAATAGAAGTTACCTTGTTATCTACATATAGTGAGATCCAGAGGGAGGGAGGAAGGAAGGAAGGAAGGAAGGAAGGAAGGAAAGAAGGAAATGAATGCCTGGGCACTATCATTCTGCATTTATTAGGTGAGAAAGCAGCTGCAACTCATCTCAAGAGTTTTTTTTTCTTCCCATGCAACATAGAACTTGGGGTTTATCTCATGCCTGAAGCAGTTACAGCAAGGTTAAGAATGTAACAAAACAATAACTCTAAATAAGAAACAGACTTTTCATCAAGAGGAAAAAAAGTGTCCCCAGAGACAAAGCAGTCAGGCTTTCTATCTAACCTTTTAAAATTGCTCCCACAAATTAACTAAAAAGATCTGAATGTATTAAAACAAAGCAGAAAGAAAGCAGCTCCTTAAATAACTTAAAATATGTAACTTGTTTTTATATGATATACTCTGTTATCGCAAGCAGGGAAAATGGCTGATGTGGCTTGGTTTCGGTAACTTTTGAGTATCAATATACACTGGTATTAACTGATCCTTTATATAGAAGATTAAATCTTAATTATTTTACTGAGGGGGGGGAAGTCAGTGGTGAGCTGCAACCGGTTTAACAACCGGTTCTGTGAGCGTGCACACACGCCTAACACGCTTGCAAGCAGCGTTCAAAATACAGCAATTTGAAGCTCATCTGCTTACCTTCTAAGACAGCCCTGTGCCGCGCAAATCAGCTGAGCCAGAAAGAAGGAAATATAGGACAGGATAGGGCAGAGGCGGGTGGGCGGGGCCAGCTGATCGTCGGAATTACGGGTTCGCCAGAAATGGTCCAAACTGGCAGCAGTCCACTACTGGGGAAAAAAGCTGGAGAATGTTCCCTAAAGTGAAATTTACCTGACTCAGAATTACTAACAGGTTGCAGTACAAAAAAAGTGACAATTCTATAATGCTGAGATTAGAGAGAAATCCTAAAGAATAGGAACCACTCTTCTGGCATTATGGAAGCAGCAAAATCATAACTAAAGCAGTTATTGTTCAACAATGCTGTTTAAAAGAGGCGGTGGTGAGACCTCTCCTCAAGAAGCCTTCCCTGGACCTGGCAGTGTTGGCTAATTACTGTCCAGTCTCCAACCTTCGCTTTGTTGCGAAGGTTGTTGAGTGTGGTAGCACAGCAGCTCCCTCAGTACCTGGATGAATCGGCTTATCTGGATCCGTTCCAGTCGGGCTTCAGGCCCGGGTACAGCACGGAAACGGCATTGGTTGCATTGGTTGATGATCTCTGGAGGGCTTGGGACAGGTCCTCTGTCCTGGTCCTATTAGACCTCTCAGCGGCTTTTGATACCATCCACCATGGTATCATGCTGCACCGGCTGGAAGAGTTAGGGGTGGGGGGCACCGTGTTGCGGTGGTTCTCCTCCTTTCTCTCCGACCGGGTGCAATTTGTGTTGGCAGGGGGGACAGAGGTCAACCCCGAGGCCCCTTGTATATGATTTGCCACAAGGGTTGGTCCTCTCGCCCCTTCTGTTCAACATTTATGTGAAGCCGCTGGGTGAGATCATCCGTGGTTTCGGGGTGAAGTACCACCAGTATGCTGATGACACTCAGCTGTACATCTCCACCCTGGACCACCCCAATGATGCCCTTGAAGTGATGTCCTGGTGCCTGGAGGCTGTACGGATCTGGATGGGGAGAAACAGACTCAGGCTTAACCCATCCAAGACCAAGTGGCTGTGGTTTCCGACATCCCGATATAGTCAGTTGGTGCCATCACTGACTATTGGGGGCGAGTCGTTGGCCCCCACGGAGAGGGCTCGCAATTTGGGTGTCCTCCTGGACTCACAGCTATCTTTAGAACAGCATTTGACGGCTGTGGCCTGGAGGGCATTTTATCAGGTTTGCCTGATTCGCCAGTTGCGTCCCTTTCTGGATCGGGACTCAATAAATACGGTCACTCATGCCCTCGTCACTTCCCTGGACTACTGCAATGCTCTCTACATGGGGCTCCCCTTGAGGAGCACCCAGAGGCTCCAGCTGGTCCAGAATGCGGCTGCGCAGGTGGTTATGGGAGCGACGTGGCGCTCCCATGTGAACCCCCCTCCCTGCACGAGCTGTACTGGCTCCCGGTGGTCTTCCGGGTGCGCTTCAAGGTTTTGGTTACCACTTTTACAGCGTTCCATGGCTTAGGACTGGGGTATCTACGAGACTGCCTTCTGCCACCAGTAGCCTCTCACCGACCAGTACGCTCCCATAGAGAGGGGCTTCTTAGGGTGCCGTCGGTCAGTGTCGACTGGCGGCCCCCAGCGGGAGAGCCTTCTCTGTGGGGGCACCCGCCATCTGGAACAAGCTCCCCCCGCAGATACGGAGGATCCGGGATCTGCGCGCTTTCCGCCGTGCCCTCAAAACATTCTTATTCCAGCAGGCCGGCCTGGCCTAACCTCTCTTTTAAACTGTTTTAAATTTTATATTTATCTTATAAATTTGGGGTGTTTTAAATTTTGTTTTCTGGGCCAAATTGTTTAATTATATTTTAATGGTTTTTTTCCAGCAGGCCGGCCTGGCCTAACCTCTCTTTTAAACTGTTTTAAATTTTATATTTATCTTATAAATTTGGGGTGTTTTAAATTTTGTTTTCTGGGCCAAATTGTTTAATTATATTTTAATGGTTTTTTAACATTTGTATTATATGTATTTTATCTTTTGGCTGTTCACCACCCTGAGTCCTTCGGGAGTAGGGCGGTATACAAATTCAAATAATAATAATAATAATAAACCCCATTGAAGACTAAATTGAACAGTTTAACGATGAGCACAAATACAGCCTAAGGAAAAAAACCTGGAAAACTGCAGATTTTCTCAATATCTTACCACAATTTTGCCAACTGAATTTATTTTGCATGCCACACATTCCCTTGAGAACACCATCTTTTTCTTGTAAATATAAGAAGATTCCATCAATTCAATTCTTTGAAGTAACTATATTTTCAGTATTAGAAAACTGTCAAGAAATATTTTGTTTCCTAGCAATAAAAATGTATTATAATTTTCCAGTGTAAGAAATGTATGTAGCTTTCAATGAAGTTTGTTTTCTGCTGCTTCAGGGGGGTAGGACCTAAAAGGAATTTCATTAAAATATTAGAATGTTTTGAAAGTACAAATTCTTCAGCAGAGGAACAGACTGTATCATTTATGTACTAAATCATAAAATGTGACTTACAACGTTAAATTAAAAACAAAATGATCAACTGGTTAACATGAACATGAACCCAGGCTATTTCCTATGGCATCACAAATTCAGCTTCAGGAGCTTGGAGTTAAAATCCTTTATAAACACTTACCTAGAAATACCGTGTTTCCCTGAAAATAAGAGGGGGTCTTATTATTTTTGAGGTGCAGGAGGCCCCTAAACCTCGGCCCACAGCAGGGGGACTGGTGCCGGAGCACCAACCAGCTGCTTCGCCAGTGCCACTCAGGCCGCTGCCTCCAGCAATCGTGGCAGCTTTTTTGTTGCTTCCCATGCAAACAGCACAAGGTGAGGAGGCAAGGGGGGAAACATGCCCCACATGCACCTGCCATCCACATGGAACGGCCTCATGGAGACTGCTCCTCCAAACCCTAGCTCGCACGCCCCTTTTCTTAGTGGCGGCCGCAAAAAGAGTGGCCGCAAAGAAACTCTTGCCAGCCCTAGCCCTATCAACCTGGGACTGGGGGGAGGGGAACTGGCGCCAGAGCTCCGAGCAGTGGTTGGTGCGGGCTGTCTGCGCAGCCATGTTGGAGAAGCGAGACATGTGTCTTACCTGACTTCCAGCTCCTGCCATGCTCAGTGAGGGGGGGAGAAGAGACGGCAAGGGGAGCCCTGTCTCGCTCCATGCATCTCGCTTCTCTGGCGCCCCACCTGCCACTCCCCCTCACTGGCCGAGATCAGCAAACCAGATTCAGGGAGCTGAACATGCTGCCGCCGCCCGGGAAGAAAAAAATGTCAGAAATGGGCTCTCTCACAGTGCCTCCTCTCTCTCTTCTTCTCCCGAGTGGCATTCGGGAGAAGAGAGTGCGTCCGGCTCACCAAAATCTGGCCTGCTGATCTCAGGGAGCAGCGGCTCTGACCCAATCCTCGATGGCAATGCTGCAGGCAAGAACCGGCCACGCCAATCCCGTTTCATGGCTGCGCAGACAGCCCGCACCGGCCACTACTTGGAGCTCCAGCGCCAGTCCTCCTCCC
This sequence comes from Pantherophis guttatus, assembly GCF_059756535.1. Taxonomy (NCBI): domain Eukaryota; kingdom Metazoa; phylum Chordata; class Lepidosauria; order Squamata; family Colubridae; genus Pantherophis; species Pantherophis guttatus. The sequence continues at coordinate 16,470,418 of NC_142071.1, read as the reverse complement.
CCCAGTCGCAGGTTGACAGGGCTAGGGCTGGCAGGAGGTGGGTTTTTTTTTTTTTGCGGCTGCTCTTTGCAGCCGCCACTAAGAGAAGGGGCGTATGAGCAAGGGTTTGCGGGAGTGGCCTCCGCAAGGACATTTCATGTGGATGGCAGGTGTGTGTGGGGCATGTTCCCCCTCCCTTTCCCCCATCTCCAGCCTCACCTCCTCATGTCATGTTTGCACAGCAGCTGCACGTGTCTAAGTAGTTTGGGCGGGCTTATTTTGGGGGGGGCTTATTTTAGTGCATGCGCTCGAAAGCCCAATTGGGCTTATTATCTGGACAGGTCCTAGTTTCAGAGAAACACGGTCTCTGAATTCATTCTTAACATTCTAAGAGCAAACATTCATTTTACAAACACATACTCTATACTGATTTTAAAACAAGTACAATATAAAAATATTAATTTTCTTCCATTCCAGTATCTGATTCAATGTAACATGAGGCAATTTTGGCTACATCACTTTTAATAACCGTGGGGGGAACAGTACATCTTCATCTTAATTCCTTATCAGTTAAGATTTACAATGATAAATCATATTACAGCAAACTGTAAGAATTACTTGGAATTTCACAATTAAAGAGCAACAATAAAAGGAAAACAGTCCTTATGTCCCCAAGCCTACAGCAGGAAATTCTGTGGAACAGAATTTTAGAACAATTAGATAATCGATTGCATTTACACATAATTCAAGAATTTAGAAAGCAGTCCACATGCACTGTGGCACATTAGGACTTGTTGGTCTCTGGCCATTTTACCTCTAAAAGAAGGGACATCTTCAGTCGAAAGAAATGATCTAAATAAAAGACAGATTCAGACAAAACAAGCCTGCTCTTACATAAATAACAATAATCCAGGTATCACAGACAAGTTGAATAAAATGATTTCTAATGATCTCCATATAAAAATAGTACAACTGCTATCAATTTATTGTAACCACTCTGCAAGTGGTCTTCAAGAATCCATTCATCACTACTGCTACAAAATTCTATCAGTTTAAACTGTTTTTATAAGCAAAAGTGAACTCTTAATTTAACTGGGCAAATTTTTAGAAAATGGTTAATCTTCTTATACAAACACTCAGGTAATGTTTGTTTTAAGATTATACCTGCTATGAAATGTCTGCATATAATTAAATTTCCAAGTAGGGGACTTAGGGCTTTCTAAGATAACATTTCCTATCATTCGTAATCTGGCATGGCCAATGGGGCTCTGAAGTTCTAGAAATTTAAAAGGCCCAGGATCACCATCAATCTAAATTTGAGGAAAATGAATTTTCCTTTAAATAGCACAAGGAAAATGCACTTTTACTTCTTCTGGAAGTATAATAAAACTTTATGTCATTACATCTATCTTTCGAATTTATGGATTAATCCAAAGGCAGTAAAGCCACAAGACTGGTGATACTTGCTGAGGAAATTGATAAAATGTTCATGGACAACTCAAAGGAGAATAATAGATTCACATGATAAGGAAGCAGGTAGGGAATCTCTAATGGCCACAAAACACAATGAGCTCCTGAGGGTTATGGCATCTGTAGAATTTGGAATTGGAGTTGGAACACTGGGGGGGCTGGCCTCTAGAGAATTCAATTTACTGTCTAACGCTTGGTCAATTTGCTTAATCACTTTTTAAAATGTCTGCGGGGACACACAATGTCAGCCCATTAACAGCTTTTAAATGGCTTAAGTCTCCTCTTAAATGAGAAAAGCAGAACAAACAAGAGATAGTTGCAAGATCTGTCTATGTCATAATTCTTTTATTTTTATTTTTTTAAAATTTGATTTATATGCTGCCCTTCTCCGGAGACTCAGGGCGGCTTACAATGCGTTAAGCAATAGCCTTCATACTTTTGTATATTTATACAAAGTCAGCTTATTGCCCCCACAAACTGGGTCCTCATTTAACCTACCTTAGAAAGGATGGAAGGCTGAGTCAACCTTGAGCCTGGTAAGATTCGAACCTGCAGAAATTGCAGGCAGCTGTGTTAATAACAGGGTGCATTAAACCACTGTACTACCACGTGTTTATTTTGCCAGTCAAAATTTAGAGTGATGTATTAAGTCACTGCTAAACTGTGCTCCCAATTATTCTCTCCCAAAGAAAAAGGAAAAATAATACAATGATTAATTTCTCTTTGAACTATTAATATGATATTTTCTAGATGTTTACTGAGGATATCTTAAGCTTTATTTTGTCATTTTTATTAACAAAAAATACTATAACCTGTAAGACCAATAAACTATTATTTCTCTATTTTTAACATTTCCTTATGTAAATCAAAACAAATAAACCAAATGGTATTCAGAAATCTTATATAACCAAAATGTATGCAAATATAAAGAAAAAATCTGAAATCTTACATGCACCTAAAGGGGAAAAAACTGAACAACTTTTTACTTTTATTTATTTATTTATTTATTTTATTTGATTTATATGCCGCCCTTCTCCGGAGACTCAGGGCGGCTTACAATGCGTTAAGCAATAGCCTTCATCCTTTTTGTATATTTATACAAAGTCAGCTTATTGCCCCCACAATCTGGGTCCTCATTTTACCTACCTTAGAAAGGATGGAAGGCTGAGTCAACCTTGAGCCTGGTGAGATTCGAACCTGCAGTAATTGCAGGCAGCTGGTCTTAATAACAGGGTGCTTTAGTCCACTGTACTACCAAGGCTCTTTTATGTAAAGGAAATTTCTTTGAAGTTGTTAATCAATTCAGTTAACCAGTTAAAAGCTCCTAAGGAAACTCTATATAACAAACTTGTGCTTCAGGCAGCAATTTAAAACATCTGGATATTATATTCATTTTTAAATTAAAAATATTGAGACCAAGAGTATGTTTTTTAATTTATCAGTTGTTCACTTTAACCCATATGTAAAGTCTTTAACCAGAGTTGAGATGGGCTAAAAACTCATATAATTGTATTTTCCCTTTCCACCATGAATTTTTCCTTCTATTCTGAGAGAAATTAGTGGCATAGGATTAAATCTACAGTACTATAGCTTTATTAGAAGCTAGTTTTAATCAGACATTATAAATCTGCTTAAAGAGTGGAGTTCATATTTTGATTAAAAATTGATGTTAGCAGCATTAATTCAGATAAAACAATAGTGTTTCTCAATCTCAACATTAACATGTGCTGAAGTTGAGAAGCACTGGAATTATACCCTATGGCTACCACTATTAAAAACAAAGAGGAAAGCCTATGCTGCACAGCTTCATACAATCCTAGACTGGAAGGTAAGTAAAAGGGCACCAAGTCCAATTCTCTGAACATTTCAGGATTCACTGTATCCTTTTTTTACTTCCTCTTTTACCACTTTCAAAGGATTCATTACACTATCCCTGATCAATTACTGCCCTTTTTTGAAAATCTCCAGGAAAGGGAAAGAAACCCCTCCATTTGGTAGCTCATTCCATGATTAGCAGCTCTTGCCACCAAAAATCTTCCTAATGTATAATCTATATCTATATCCTTGAAATTTCATCCTATTACTCATTCACTGGATATTTGAAGAGATCATGTCCCTACTCAACTTTACTTTTGCAACTTAAACATACCTAGTTCTTTTAACCATTCAGCATAGGACTTATTGTGCTTAAGAAGCATATTTTATACTAGAACTGTAGTATAATAGCTTACCTTAGCTAGAGTCAACATATCTGAATCTTTATTAACAGCAACTTTATGATAATATAGCCATTAATTCGGAGAAAATTAGAATGGTATAGGAATGCCTGCAAAGTACAGCATGCTCATATTGTTTATTGGTCCCCAAGGACACATGGAAGCTCTTTTGAAAGAGCCTGGTAGAAAGTTTGAGGTCACTATCTTGCCTATAGTGTCCAGATAAACCTTGGTATGCTTAACAGAAATCAAGGTTTTGGAGGATACACTTGACCTTCCATACCATGACAAGTCAAACTATGATTAAAAGAGTAAAACAAAGGACAATGTACATAACTACCCCAAGTTCTTTGAATGTCTTGTAAACATATTGTGTCCATATGTAGTGCTAAGTCATAATGGGATTTGTTTGCTTTGGCTTTAGCACAGGGCTACAAAACTCTGAACCAAGAAGTGGCAACAAAAAAACATTTTACTGTCATCTAGCAATTGCCTGGATTTTTGTGGCCCAAATCTAGTAGCTTACTTTAAACCCAGCAAAGTTGGTGAAGTTTTATAGTTTTCCCACAATGAGAGAATCCAGCTGCTATGGCTTAGTAAATGATTAGTAAATCATGGTGGTAATATCTTAGAATGATATGGGAATGCTTCAAAATTTATAACAACTATGATTATTAATAAACATTTATATTTAACATTTTGTTTGGATACTAATGTCATTACTGATCTTACTGCTACCAAAATAGAATACAGTGTTTCCTGTCTTAATTAATTGCCAGGTAATAAAAATGTCAGATAATACTATATTGATATTTATTATGATTACATCGATAAACCAGATAGACATTCCCAGATTCTTAGGACTCTACTTATTTACTAAGCATTCAAGCTTTATGTAAGTTCTGCTGAGCAACTTTCACAGTATACCTAACACAAAAAGATACTTCTGGAAACCTGGAAACAAAGTATTAGTACAACTAACTAATATACCCCAGCAGCTACTAGTCAAGGACATTCTGGCTCTGATACTAGAAATAAAATAAAACTATCATGAATGGTAACTGCTAATACATTTTTTTTCCATGACTGCTAATTTCATCAAGCTATCTACAACTTAGGATCAATATCCTAGCCAATCACTTGCCGTGAGCCACTCTTAAGAACAGATTTTCTCAATCCTGGCTTCCAAGTATTATTACATTATATTACAGTTCCATCAACCACAGCCAGCAGAGTCAATAGACTGGACTTCATATACTGCAGAAAATTCAGAGGTTTGTTGTAAGTAGTATACAAGTTTTATAAGGCTTGCAAACATTTAGGAAGTGAAAATAAACTCAACAAAAGTCTTATGTTAAAGGACAGTGTGAATAAGCCACGGTATTGAGCATGCTGTCCTTGACAGTAAATTGAGCAGGCAGAACTTCAGAGCTAGAATCCTCTCTGCCACTACCTAATGGATATCTAGATTTTTTGCAAGCCTGATAGTCCTAATTAAGATTCCAAGGAAAACAAGAATTATTTATTTGGTGGATTTACATGAGAGCCTATCTCATGTACATGACTCTGGACTGTTTATAATACTAAAAATATCTACAAAAATATAAAACTCATAGCAGTCAGGAAAAAAAATTTGCAAAGCCACAAGCCAACATTCAACATAATCAAAAAACAGGCTCCTCCCCACTCTTGGGAATCCCAGACTCAAGCACAGAGCCTCTCCTCAGAGCCTTATGGAAGGCCAACAGGGACAGGAGCAATCTGATCTCTAGAGGGATTGTATTCCATAGGGCAGATGCCAGGACATAATAGACTTTCTTCCAAGTTTCTATGAAAAACATTGGAAAATATAGAGTAACATATGTCTGATAACTGATAAAGTTAAGTTCCCTTTTATTTTATCTACACTGTATTAGTACAGATCTAACCTATCCCACTACCTTTCCTGTATACATGCTCCTAAGTGGCAATTAAAAATATTATGCTATAGTTCTTTTTTTCACCAATAGCCTTCTTTTAAATCCAACTCTGCCATCTAGTCATCCTCCTTTTTCATATCCAGAATTCTATTCAGAATTTTTTTATTCATTAAATATATTTTATTCCACTTTGCATCATAGAAAAACCTGGAGCATCTTTTCCAAAATAAACAATTCACTGAAAATGCAAATAAACTGTTCTGAACTGTGGAATAGGTGGGCCAAAATGAGACAAAATCCTATGAAAACATTTATCTTCAATATATCCAATGTGGTGAAACATTTTCAATGTTATAAATTATTACGCTGTAAATCTGGCAGAGAAGTGTAGAAGAGATTGCCTAATTTCAGACTCCTTATCTGAAAGGGTTCTATTTCTAACACTTCCAGCTTTAAAAGACTGACTGCTTATTATAGTCAGATACCAAATGTAAAGCAACACCCTTCAGTGGGGCTAAAGGGCATTTAAAACCATTCCATCTAATTTAAATTCCCCTTCATAGAAGAAGACAAAAATTAATTATACATATTGCAAAACAAAGTACTTACTGTTCGAGCACCACTTGGAGACAAGGCTCCACTAGGAAGGTAAGGGCTTCCCAGCTCTGGGATCATCAAGAAAGGATAACTTGGATAAGGAGTCCCTTTAAAAAAACCTCCATCTTGCTGTCTTCTAATTACTATGGAAGAAGGAAGATATTAGCTATAAACATTCAGAGAGTAAAACCCCCTGACAAATGGCAAAACAACCAACTTAAGTTTGTATGAATTACAAAAGTTAAAATTCTAACTCTAACAATTATACAAGATCACACTCAAGAAAAACTCACAAAGCAGAGAAAAATTAGCATTGAAGCAAAAAGTACTAAGCAAGATGAAACTGTATTTATTCCATTTTATTATCTAGTACTCATGTCTTGAAACGAATTTGAAACAACAGAAATTACTGTACTTTTAATTAAAGCAAGCAACTAATCAAAAAGTCAGCCTTCCATCCTTTCTAAGGTAGGTAAATTGAGGACCCAGTTTGTGGGGGCAATAAGCTGACTTTGTATAAATATACAAAAGTATGAAGGCTATTGCTTAACGCACTGTAAGCCGCCCTGAGTCTCTGGAGAAGGGCGGCATATAAATCAAAAAAAATTTTTTTTAAAAAAAGTTGATCTTTATCTCATAGTTATATTTATCCACAAGAAAATATAACATCACAAGTTTCATTCAAATGCTTTAAGTCAAAACCTATTGTCCTTTTTTCCCCATACAAAACATCAAATTATAATTTGCTTAACTATAATTTACTCAATAAATCACATGAAAAGATTCACAAAAGTAAACAATTTAAAAAATGGCTCAGCACTTGGACCCTCCAGCAATTTAATGCTTAATGTCCAGGATGGCTTGGTCAATCTTCAGTTATGCAAATAACACTTAGAAAACAACTTCACTCTTTTAGTTAATAATGCTAAGCACCTATGTTAGATAAATGCAGGCTTGCTATGATAAATATGTACTGCCAAGTAATGAGTTTTTATAAAAAAGCTATTTTTCCTCCCTATGGGCCATTCATTAATACAAACTGCAGAGTTGCAAACTTTCCAAAGTTTTTCTTTGGGACAAAAGTTGAGGAAATATATGCAGGTCTGTCACCTTTCATTCAATGAGCTAGAGATTTATGCAATCATGTCTTAATGTCTGCACTCACACCAAAGTACCACTGGATCATTTATCAAGATTAACTGCAGTCCAAAATTCTACACAAATAACATTAATTATAACTTTTACTTCACCTACTGTATGCTGTTAAAATGAGGGAGTTGTAACAATAAGAGTTGTCCCCCCCCACCCCCATGTGCAAAAAAACAAACTTAGGGAGGAATCCACCTAATATTAGGTTAATTTTACACTTAGTACCAGCAAGCAATTCTCCCTGAACCAAGCAACGCTTATTTCCGAGTAAACACTTTACATACTTTAAACTTCACACAGCAATTTCTATATTTAGAAATAAACTGTATTAATTTTAATGTTTTAAATAAATGTATTCATAAAATTGATCCTTTGTAATGGATCATTAAGGAATTTGTAGACTTTACTTTTTAAGTTACGTGAACAATTAGAAACTCACTAGTGGGTGAATTCTGACTTTTCCATTCAAAGTTCTGTGATGCACTTTTTAAAAATTTGGGCTAAAGCCTACTACTGACTTTGAAATAATTCCAATCCAGGCCAAGGGGACTTATTCCCTTGTCAAGCAGCAATTCTATACATTCATATGAATTTAAGAGAACATTTCTGCATAAACATGCACAACGTTAAAACTATTCCTCTCACTGATCCTAAACTTCTTCATTCAGAAGTAAAATGGTGCCTCTTGTTTGAGAACACTGATAAATTTACCATGTACATTCAAAAAGTACTACTTTTTAAAAGAGCTATAGGTCACCATATGCTTTGTTTACTCAAAGTAAATCTTGTAACTTCAAGGAGTCATGGGAGGTATTCCTCAGCCCTACAAATTTAACACTAAAGTCTAAGCACGATTGCTGCTAATATAGAATATTTGTAGTTCAGGTTGAAATGAGAGTTCCTTGGTGCTCTCTGACCTTGCCTAGCTTTTTGCAGACATTTCATTACCCATTATCATATTCATTATCAGTGTTACTGATGTTGCCTAGTTTGAGTTACTGGCACTGATGATGGTTACTAGAACTCATGATGTCACCTAGTTTGGGTAATGAAACCTGTACAAGAAAACAAGCAAGCATCCAAGGACCCCTCAGGATAGCTGTACCTCGATCTTCAAAGGCAGCTACTAAAGAGCAGAATCCCGTACAGTCAAGAGCCCGTCAATCTGCGCGTTTCACTGCGACTCGGCTGCCACTTTAAACCCACTTACCCACGGATAATTTCCATTCCAAAAACGGTCTGTCCCAGAGCAAAAACCATTGTCAGCCACTTTTTAGCTGGCTGGGATTACTTGGGGGGGGGGAGGTTTCTATCTTTTGTGCGGAAGCAAGCAAGCAAAAAGGCAGGAGAACCCCCCCCCCGTGCTCCAGCCAAACAGCGCCTTTGCTAAAACGGCCAACTTCACTTGGGAACCAGCCCCCCCACCCTCCGCTGCGCGGGGTTCCAAATCCGGATTAGGATTCCGCGCTCGGACCGACGACCGAGGAAACCCGCACAGGCAGGGCAGAGGAAACTCTTTTCAGAAAAATAAGGGCCGGAGACAAACTCGCCGCCCTCGTCGGATTTCCAGAGTAACCAGCTCGGGATCAGGGCCCAATTCGGGGAAGGCAATCCGGAGGAGATCGGGAGGGCCGGCCCGGGGAAGCTCCTCCTCGTCCCAGAAGACGACGGGAACACCACGGAGAAGCGCAGGTCGTCGTCGCCAGGCCGCCCGCCCCACTTCCCCGCCCGTCCCCGCACTTCGCAGGACGGCTCCATGGCTCGCTACCTTCGGCTGCAGAGTCCCGCGGCTTCTGGAAACTTTCCCGCGGCGGCTGAGGCGGCCTCTCCGACTGGGGTGGGGGGATAGAAAGAGGAGGGTGAGGGGGGGGAGACACAAAGAAAGGGGGTTGAGACGACGCGGCCAAAAGCGCCCCCGGCGAATCTCACCCCCCCACACACACACCAGCCCCCCCCCATTTCCGCCCCCTCCCCGGCCGCCCCGCGCGCGCCTCTCCCCGCCGCCCTCGCGCTTTTACCTCAGAGTCGGACCCGGAGGCGCTGCCGCCGCGGTTCTCGGACTCGTGGACGAGCGAGGACTTGAGCTCGTCCAGGTCGCCATGAGCCGAGCCGCGCCCCCCGGCGCCCTTGTCCTGCTCGTCGCCCTCATCCTGGAAAGCGATGAGCTCGTCCGGGGCGCCCAGGTCGTCGCTGCTGCTGCCGGCTCCGCTGCTGCTACTGCCGCTGCCGCCCGCTCCTCCTCCTCCACCGGCGGCGGCGGCGGGCTGCAGCTGAGGCATAGTGCGGCGGGGTCCCGGTGCGGCGGGCGGCCGCTCCGCGCACCCCGCCTGCCTCAGCCCGGCCTCCCGCCTCAGCCCCGTCCCGCCGCCGCCGCCGCCGCCCCGACAAAAGTTTTGACACTCGCGGGAAGGGAGGCGGAGGCGCCACGGAGTTTCCCCTCCTGCGGCGTCGAGGGAGCGCGGAGAGGCGGGAAAAGGCCAGGCGGCGCCGGACGGTGAAGGCTGGGCGGCGGCTGAGAGAGTCCGGGTGGAAGTCGCTCGCTCCGGCGACCGGAGGGGTCCCCTGCTCAGCCCACCCGGGGAGGGTCGAGAATGCGAGCGAGGGGCCGGGAAGGAGGAGGAGGCGGAGGAGGAGCTCCCGCTGCAAATTGACACCCCGGGCGAGCGGGAGGAGGGGAGGGGGAGGAGGAACGCCCCCCCGCCAGACACCCCTTTCCGCTCCTCATCCCCCTCCGCCCCCACCCTTTTCTCCCGGGACCCCCCAGCGCCGCGCCCCCTCTCCGCGCAAGGCGTCCCCTCCCGCTTTCCCCCGGTGCGAGCACTTTTCCTTCTCTCTTCCCACTTTTATTGTGATTTAAAAGCGGGGCGGGGTGTGGGGGAGGCCGTTTTGGAGCGGGTCTTACTCCCGGGCTCTGCCTTTTCTTTTTCTCCCTCCTGGAAAGGAGAGATGCAGAAACAAGGGATCGCTGGAAGCAAAAAAAAGGGGGGGGAGACGGCGTGGGGGGGAGAAGAGAGGCGGACCTCGTTGCAAAGGCTCGCCTGGCCAAATAAAAGCAAGGAATCCCGAAGGAGCCGCCTCTCGCTTCCCCACACACCCCCTCCCGGATCCCTGATTGCTAAATCTTTGCGGGCGGGTTTGCATTTCAATGGATGGGATAAAGAGGGATCTTTGCAGCCCGTTCCTGTGCAAGGTAACTTTGAGAAGTCAAACGGGGTGGGGGGGGGAGGCTGCAACCTAAGTGTGTTTCCTTCCGATCTGGAGAGTTAAATTCCGTGGAATTTGGAAGGATTTGCTTCGCGAGTGTGCGCCTTGAAGTTTACATGGCGTGCCTGGTCAGAGAGGTCTTCTCCAGATACTCAGCGCCGCGTATGGAATAAGCTGCTTGACAGCCATGATGATAGGAGCGTTCAAAGCAAAATCCGGTTCAATTCAGCGGGAGCATAAATTGCCAAGCGCTCGAAATTGCAGCCATTATCCCGCTGCTTCCTTTTTTTTTTTTTTTTGCAAAGCAGCTAAAACTCTTAAACACATTGTCCAACAAGTTGCTAATAAGACAACACCTACAAGAGCAGTGAGTGAAACGGACACACACACACACACTCTCACTATATGTGGAATTTACACGCATTTTTCTCTCATGAATTTAATTTCCACAGGAATTTTAATGCCCTCAACAGATTTTTAAAACAATGCCCGAAAAATGTCTTGAAAGGCAAAGGAGACCAGAGTTTGGCAAGTGACACTGGTATGAGAATAGGAGTGATGCTAATAAAAATTTGCATTTGAGGCTTATGGTTTGTTGTGCTGCTTTCCATCTCAAATACTTTGATGTCAGCTATTTTTGATTTTTTTAATGGCATTTATTATCCAAATCTGGCATATATCCCATATTCTGTGGATTACAAGAGCTGAAGACCTGCACTAAATTGGATGAGGCTTTGGTATATGTGATGGAATGGAGTCATTTTTAAAAATAAAGTTGGTATCTTTCAAGGCCTGGCTATTATAGTATGTTAGCCTCTGGTTCCAGTTATTTCAGCCTGACATTTGCTGCCTCTGGTTATATTAGCACAAAGTGTTGAGGGAAAAAACAACACATGCAGTGAAATTACCTACCTATCCACCTCTCTTTAACCCAGCAACTGTTCCTTAGATTTCTTATCAAAGTGATAAATATTTTTTATTATTTATCACCTTTGATAAAGTGATAAGATAAAGATGGTTATTGTACTATAGAAATGAAAAAGAGATTAATTCTAAAGCAGAAAAGCTATGACAAATGTAGACAAGAAGATGAAAGATAAGGGCATTATAATGATAAGGGAGTAATATTGAAAAGCAATGGTGTTTCTAGTGTTGATGCACTCTAAAACCTGGACCCTTGGAGAAAAAAAGGGGGGGGGAAAGGTAAGCTTCTTTTAGGATATAGATGTAATTAGTCCTGAAGCAAAGAAAAGCTGACTCTTCTTCCTTGAAGTGATGTTCAGTAAACAGATTTTGAGCAAGTGATTCAAGTGGAATATACATAAGAAAAAAAGATTATGTTTGGCAAAATTGAGAGAAGTAGAAAAGGGAGAAGAACACTGGTGGAAAAGGTGGAAGAACAAGATCAAAAAGATTACTAGAGTACTTTGGGAATGATATGAGTTGTTATTTATTTTATTTAGATTTATATTGCTGCCTATTCACACATTATTAGTGTACAGCCTGGGCAAAATGCCACCAATATGTCAATACATGAGTAATTTGGTGAATTCAAACCAATTCAGTAGCACCTGTCACTAATATATGAATGAATGGCTCCAAAATGGCATCCACTCTTAAGTTTGCCCTAAGTTTGCACAAAGATAAGTCTGAAATCTTGGATAAAATGTGATGTGCAGAGCACCAAAAATGGCTCTATTCTCCGTATGTTTATTCTCCGTATTTTACTTTGCTTTTGAATGACATTTCAAAGTGAGGATGGCCAGGATAAGGAAAGCCAAAACAGAAATGAAAAAAAAAATGATTTAATTTAAAATATTGGTATTTTAAATTAAATATTAGTGGGTTGAATCCAATAGTGCAGGACAATCCCAAATTGAGCTGAGTAGAGGTTGTGAAACGGATCCTTTAACATTTTCAGAAGTCCTATTATGTCAGACAGCATAAAATGCAAAGGGTCTGCTAAAAGTCTGAAGGTTTTTTAAAATTAGTTATAGCTTGAAGTTGTATAATTTTAGAGCGGTCCTTTATTTTCTGTACCAATCGCCCTCCAGTTTCACTAAACGTTTGTGTACATGGACTGTGGTTAATAGAAATTTCAGCCCAAATACATCAAGCAAATAACAGACATGGGAAAGCTGTTGCGCTCACTGCTCATTTCACAGGGATTCCCTGAGCCACTTCATAGAAAAAGGAGCCTCTTTTGTGGTCAGTGTTCTGTTAAATGAAATGTGTCTATATACTTAGTTCACCCAGATTGCCTTAGCAATATTTTAATACTTTGTCACAGGCTTACCTTGGTGTGTCAACAGGATGTTACATATTTACCTTCTTTTTGTTTTTAAACTTTTCAGTCAGAATAGACTGAGGTATAGTACACCAATAAGATTTATTGGCATGTTTGCCAAGAATAAATTTCCAGCGCAGTATCCAAGAAAAGCCTTCTAACCAAAACAAGTAAGAAGTTGCATTATATTCCCAACTACAGGTAGTCCTCAATTTATGACCACAATTAGGAACAGCATTTCAGTTGCTAAGCAAGCAATTTTTAAGTGAGCGTGTCCAGTTTTATGACCTTTTTTTTGCCACAGTTGTTAAGTGAATCACTGCAATTGTTATGTCATGGTCTTTACGAGAATCCAGCTTCCGCCTTTGACTTTGCTTGTTGGAAATTGGCCTGGAAGGTCGCACATGGCAATCATGTCACCTTGGGAGACTGCAGCAGTTATAAATGTGAGGGCTGGTCTTAAGTCACTTTTTCAGTACCATTGTAACTTAAAACAGTTGCTAAATGAATGGTTGTATGTTGAGGATTACTTATATTTCATCCTGCAAAGTAAAAGCTATGATGCCTGCAATCATTTTCATTTCATTTTCATTTTATTAAATTTGTATACCGCCCTACTCCCGAAGGACTCAGGGCGGTGAACAGGCACGAAATAAAACACATAAATACAAAAGTTAAGACATGATTAAAACCCAATTAAATAATTTTTGCCCGAGACAATTTAAAACTCCCAATAATTTAAAACAAATTAAAATTTGAGTTTAAAAATTTTAAAGAAGGGGAAAAAATTAGGCCAGGCCGGCCTGCTGGAATAGGAGTGTCTTCAAAGCACGGCGGAAAGTGTGCAGATCCGGGATCCTCCGTATCTCCGGGGGGAGCTCGTTCCAGATCGTAGGTGCCCCCACAGAGAAGGCTCTCCCCCTGGGGGCCGCCAGTCAGCATTGTTTGGCTGACGGCACCTGGAGGAGCCCTCTCTATGAGAGCATACCGGCCGGTGGGAGGCTGTTTGTGGTAGTAGGCGGTCCCATAAGTAGCCAGGTCCTAAGCCATGGAGCGCTCTAAAGGTGGTAACCAAAACTTTGAAGCGCACCCGGAAGACCATCGGGAGCCAGTGCAGCTCGCGCAGGAGAGGTGTCACATGGGAGCACCATGTTGCTCCCATAACCACCCACGCGGCCGCACTCTGCGCCAGTTGGAGCCTCCGGGTGCTCCTCAAGGGGAGCCCCATGTAGAGAGCGTTACAATAGTCCAGGCGGGAGGTACCGAGGGGATGAGTGACTGTGTGTAGGGAGTCCCGATCCAGAAAGGGACGCAACTGGCGAATCAGGCGAACCTGATGAAAGATCCTCCCGGTCACGGCCGTCAAGTGCTCTTCTAAAGACAGCCGTGAGTCCAGGAGGACACCCAAGTTGCGAGCCCTCTCCGTGGGGGCCAGCGATTCGCCCCCAATAGTCAGTGATGGCGTCAACTGACTATATCGGGATGTCGGAAACCACAGCCACTCGGTCTTGGATGGGTTGAGCCTGAGCCTGTTCCTCCCCATCCAGATCCGCATGGCCTCCAGACACCGAGACATCACTTCAAGGGCATCGTTGGGGTGGTCTGGGGTGGAGATGTACAGCTGGGTGTCATCAGCGTACTGGTGGTACTTTACCCGAAACCACGGATGATCTCACCCAGCGGCTTTACATAAATGTTGAACAAAAGGGGCGAGAGGACCGACCCTTGTGGCACCCCACATATGAGGGGCCTCGGGGTCGATCTCTGCCCCCCTGCCAACACAGACTGCAACCGGCCGGAGAGAAAGGAAGAGAACCACCGTAGTACAGTGCCTCCCACCCGTAACCCTTCCAACCGGTGCAGCATGATACCATGGTCAATGGTATCAAAAGCCGCTGAGAGGTCTAACAGGACCAGGACAGAGGAGCACCCCCTGTCCCAAGCCCTCCAGAGATCATCAACCAACGCAACCAATGCCGTTTCCGTGCTGTACCCGGGTCTGAAACCCGACTGGAACGGATCCAGATACGTCGTCTCATCCAGGTGCTGGGGAAGCTGTTGCGCAACCACACTCTCGACAACCTTCGCCACAAAACGAAGGTTGGAGACCGGACGATAATTAACCAACATTGCCGGGTCCAGGGAAGGCTTCTTGAGGAGAGGCCTCACCACTGCCTCTTTCAAGGCGGCGGGGAAGTCACCCTCACCCAATGAAGCATTTATAATCCCCTGGAGCCAGCCTCGCGTCACCTCCCAGGAAGCCAGCACTAACCAGGAAGGACATGGGTCCAATAAACAAGTGGTCGCGTTCAGTCTGCCCAGAATCCTGTCAACGTCCTCAGGGGTCACAGGATCAAACTCATCCCAGATAACATTCTCAAGACCTGCCCCAGTCCCTCCCCCTGAGACTACCCAGTCGGAGTCCAGATCTTCCCGAATCTGAGTGATTTTGTCATACAGATACTGAACAAAATCCTCGGCTCTACCCTCCAAGGGGTCCTCCCGCGCTTCCTGGTGGAGCAGGGAGCGGGTCACCCTAAACAGGGTGGCCAGGCGGTTATCTGATGACGCAATAAGAGGAGCAAAATAACTACATTTTGCTGCTTTTATCGCCACTAGGTAATTCCTAATATGGTATCTTACCAGTGTCTGGTCCGATTCAGAAAGACTGGCCCTCCAACTACTCTCTAGGCGTCTTTTCCAGCGCTTCAACTCCCTCAGCTCCTCAGTGAACCAAGGAGCCAAATGAGATCGGCGCCGGGTCAGAGGCCACAAAGGCACGACCCGATCCAGAGCTCCAGCAGCCGCCCTATCCCAGGCGGCCACTAGGTCTCCAGTCGAGGCGTGTGCCAGAGCCTTGGGAAATGGCCCAAGCTCCATCTGGAACCTATCAGGTTCCATCAGGCGCCTGGGGCGGAACCATCTTACCGGCTCCGCCTCCCTGCAGCGGGGTGCAGCGGTTCGAAGGTCGAGACGAAGGAGAGAGTGATTTGACCATGACAAGGGCTCGGTAACTATATCCCCTATCTCAAGATCACTCAGCCACTGTCCAGAGACAAAAACCAGATCCAGCGTGTTTCCCCCCGTGTGGGTAGGGCCATGAGTTAACTGGGTCAGGTCCATGGCTGTCATGGAAGCCATGAACTCCCGAGCCACCTCAGACGCCTCACCCACGGACGGCAGGTTGAAATCCCCCATGACCATAAGCCTGGGGGTATCAACCGCCACCGCGGCAATGACGTTGAGTAGCTCGGGCAGGGCTGTTGCCACGTGGCAGGGAGCCAGGTACGTGATCAGCAAACCCATCTGAACCCCACGACCCCACTTCACGAGGAGGGACTCACAGCCGGCCGTCTGAGGAACAGTGGCCTCCCTCGGTCTCAGACCTTCTTTAATAATAACCGCTACTCCCCCGCCCCTGCCCTGTAACCTCCGCCGATGGAATGCGAGGAAACCTGGTGGGCACATCTCGACGAGGGGGACCCCCCCTCCTGGCCCAACCAGGTCTCCGTAATACCCGCCAGGTCCGCTCCCCCCTCACAAATAAGATCACAAATGAGGGGGGCTTTATTTACTATGGACCTGGCATTGCACAGCATCAGCCGAAGGGTCGGGTCCTGAGGGTCTGTGCAACCTGGGGAACGGGTGGAGCCTTGGGGGCCGGAGCATGTCACTGCTTGTAAACAGCGGGTACGTGCTCCCTTGACTCGATATGGCCCCCTGCTCCCGCCATACCTACCCCTCCCACTCACGGTAATGATATTCAGAACACTATCTGGACAAACTATGACTCCCCCCTCGACCCCGAGATCCCCACCTCCCACACCGTGCTTCCTTGCCAGGCCCACCCCTCCCCTTTGTGGGCTATCCCCCATACCCACGACCCGCATTCCAATCAAACCCTCCCCCTCCCTAGAACCCCTTAAAAAATTTACAAAAATTTTTGATATAAAACCCCTCAACCCTCTAGTTTTTGCATGCCAATCAAGCTGACTTGTTCTTACATGATGCCTTAATTAATCTCCTAAAATACTCTTAATTGAGCTGGAAAGAATTACTACCAAGTGTGATATATTTTGGCTTGTATGTACACGATGTGACATGTTTTATCTTTGTTATATCTTTTGGTAGGAGTCAGAGTGTGCAAACATCTACCTTGTATTTTTGTTCACCTTAGTGATATAGGAAAGCCTTCATGTTGTGGATTCTTATTATTAGCACAGGTGGGTCAAAAAAGTCAACATAATGAAAGAATAAAAGCAGGAGCTAACATAACATAATATTAAGCAATAGGATTAACAATAGTAAAGAATCAGCAACTCACTCCTGTAAGAATTTGGGAGGAAGATAGCTACTGATACAATCCAAGGGAGATGGGCAGTTGAGAAATATGAAGAAAAATTAATTGCCCTTACTATGATTTATACTTTGTAAAATATAAGTTAAAGATCAGTACTTATTTTGTACTGTTCAGCATATGAGAGACAACAGGGAAGAAAATTGAGAAAAATTAAGGGAGGGCAAATGAGAATAATTTTTATTCTCATTTTAGAATTTGTATTGCAATGGATTGTATTGCAGTGAACTTCATTCACATTGAGTTAAACTATGTTTTATTTTAGCCATGATTGAATAAACCACAGATATCTAGGTTCAAGAGCACACTAAGCCAGATACCATAGTTTGCAAACTATAAACAGGGTTCAGTTGTCATAAGTAGCTAATCCTGAATGAACTGTACAGTGATGTAACATAATACGTAAACTCAGGCTTTGCTACAATTCGATAACTATTAATCTGAGAGATCAGTGAATGTTACTTCTAAATAATTATATGCAGAACTACACATTTGGTTTAGCAATATATGAATATAAAATGATTTTTCATGAATATGTTTACTGTTTTTATATGACATTGGAAATGCTATTCTGACCCAGGCCATATTAGTGCTTTATAGATTGTATCATCACTACTGAATAAGTAGGAGTGTAACTTTCCATTAGTAATAATAAGAGTGTTTCAAAAGGCCTAATGCTTTTTTTCCTGCTGTATCTCATTTGAGGCATATAGGCTACATCTATGTTCATTCAATCTCTACAACACCTTAATGGAAAGATTCTGCTCGTGTGTACTGACTTTCCTACCCTGATGCCCTTCTAGCTTACAGAATATGTTCGTATAACCCACAAACCCATATTTTGCTTAATTGTAAAGGAACTGCGGAATATGATAGTTACAAAGCATACTGGCTGGGTTTGCGCCCTAAGATTCAAACAGAACAAAACCTGGGTAGGATATATGAATGTTACTGACAATTTCCAGCCAGTGTGGCTACATTCTTGTCTTTCTATGCCATGAATCAAGCAAAGCCTTATAAATGGAATGCCATCCTTCCGAGGCACTCTAGAAGAGCTGGATGGGAACTTGAAGAATTTCTAGGCAGCAGACTGGAAGTTGAAGTCCAAGATACAAAGAGGGGACTTGATTGAGTAAGCTTGCCATATCTGTCTGTCCGTCCATCCATCCATGCCTACAATGCCTACCTAGACATTCAGCTGCTAAGAGCTCAGCATGGATAGTAAGGCAAATATTTACTCCGGCTGTAAGCAGTTATCCCTGGATCAGGCTAGGAACAAAAGAGTTAACCACATCTGGAATATTGGTGTGGGATTAACTTCCCCCTGACACATGCTTCTTGCAAACAAATGGTGCTGTGATTGTGCAGACCTTCATTAGAGGAACTTGATGTAATTACCCTCTTTTCTTTACTAGCTTTGCAGCTATCTCAGTTCTGTTTATGAACATTATCAGCATGCATGAATTTATCTGTGATCTTTTCCATGAGCTTCATTTGCATATTGGGCAAATTGCAGTGGCATAATTTCTTAATCTATCACTCCTGTATTGAGCTCATTCCTACTTATTCCTGTTTTGGAATGGGTATACACTACCCATATTTAAAGAAGCTTCATGTATCATTCCAACTCACTCTTTGCTTTAAGCATAGTTTATTCAATCAATCACTTTTGATTTGGTTTCTACATCTCCTTAGGCTAGCTAAGCTATTAGATCTGGGATACAAAATAGGAACAACCATTAGATGGCGGAAAAGAGTTAAAGTGTTTTCCGTATCTTTGCTGCCATCTGGTGATTTAGATGTTTATGCCCCATTTATTTATGGAATGAAATGTGGTGGCCAAGCTGTGATACCAGTTCTTTGGACATGGAGAGAAGGGCTCAACATACATTCCATTTCCTGATTTTTCTCACCTCCAGTTATCCTTTCTGCACCTCAGGCCAGAGGACCGTCTCCAGCTTGGCACTTTCCAAATCGATTGGCATTCCTAACTCTAAGGAATTCTAGGAGTATAATTGCCAGAGCAGAAGAGAATATGCAAGAGAAACGTCCATAGCAAGGTGAAGTGCACTGCATGTAACAAAGTGCAATACAAAAGGTGGGTTTAGATCCAAATATACTTGTATTAGGATTCTAGAGAAATTACAGAGACTTAAATTAGATCTCAACAACTTACGGATTTGATGAGGTTTAGGTAATAGTTTTGGAACTATGACCCTTTTTATTTGATATGTAGCAGTTACAGAAAACATTGGCCACATTTATTTAAACTGTGTTGCAATTACCGTACATATACTGGGCTATTGTTGTTTTTTTTAAAGCTTGAAAATAGGAAATCAAAGGAGAAATGAATATTGAACACCCTAGAGTAACCTTCCAACACTTGAACCCAGTGTGGTCAATGGCCTCACATGTTTGAAAAATGTAAAACTGATTTGTAGACTTTTTTTAGCCACATATTTTTGTAAAACCCTTGAACTAAATGCAATTCAGAATCATGAATAGGCTCTGCATTTACCTCTACCAATATTACACCTCTGCAGAATGAACATATTTAACTGCTTACCTGGGTCATGGGATAGCATATTTTGGGGAAAAAGGAAATTCAGTTAAATGATTAAATTAATTCCATGATGGTTATTTTTGGTTCCAGTCCAAAAATATATTGGTTTGGGATTCAGCTAATTCTCCCCTCATGCCCCCCCCCACACTTTCATCCTTAGACAAAATTCTGGAGAAGCTACACAGAGTCTGCAATATAATGATTTTTGTGTTCTATTTACAGACTGGGCCCAGTCTGAAGGACACTGGGCAACTTGGCCGTCCACATAACAGATTTCAACCCAAACCATTATATCATAACATACGAATAGGTACTCCTCAATTTACAACAGTTCATTTAGTGACCGTTCAAAGTTACAATGGCACTAAAAAAGTGACATAACTGTTTTTCACACGACCATTGCAGCATCCCATGGTCACATGATCAAAATTCACATGCTTAGCTACTGGTTCATATTTATGATGGTTGTAGTGTCCTGGAGTTATGTGATCCCCTTTTGCGACCTTCTGACAAGCAAAGTCAATGGGGAAGCCAGATTCACTTAATAACCATGTTACTAACTTAACAAATGCAGTGATTCATGTAATAACTGTGGCAAGAAAAGTTTTAAAATGGGGCAAAACTCACTTAACAAATGTTTCAATTAGCAACATACATTTTGGGCTCAATTGTGGTTGTAACTTGAGGACTACCTGTACTTGTTGGAAACACCCCCCCCCCCATAGTTAGGTTTTTCTTCATAACAACCTGTCCCTAACCTGGCCCTTCGGGCCTTCCAGCAGTGTACCCATCACTACTGCGTCCATTCACCTTGATGTTGATTGTCCTCTTCTTTCCTTTCACCTTTCCCAGCATTAGATCCTTCTCCAGAGAGCTAGGTCATTGCATAATGTATCCAGAATAGGATAAGTTGAGTCTGGTCATTGGTGCATTGAATAAGAACTCAGTTCATTTGTTTAGTGATCAATTTGCTTATTTCCTGGACAGCCATCCATTGAATTCTCAGGTGTTTTCTCCAACATCAAATTTAGCTGTCCTCCTTAAGGTTATTTAAGTTTGATTTAGGCTCAACATCCTTCAAACAGGATGATCTCAACTTCGAAATGGACCCCTCGGCCATCTTTATATTTCTCAGCTTGCCACACAGTTGGGGGTGGGTGGGAGAACAGGCTTGGAATGTCACACCAGACAATAACAACAGATCATCCTGTGGGAACCAAGATCATCCCAACCGATACTGGCCAGAGACTGGAAGGAGTTACCCGGGAGATCCCAGAACACATAATTGGACAATGTGACCTGTGACAAGGGAGGGGAATATTTATTCTTTAATTATACAAAAACTGCAGGAATTATTTAGAGTTGGTTTTGCTTTCATGTGTGCCAAACTCAATAAAACAGTTCTTAAAGAGATCTAATTGTCTTGGAGTGCTGGCTTGGTTGAGTTTGTCAGTTGGAACCTTGACATTAAACCAACTCTCACTTTTCAGATGTCAATTAACTAGCAATCCCTCCAAGGTCCTGAGCCCCAGCCACCTTCCCGGTCACCTTCAGGAGGACAGAAAAGACTCAGAAGATTGTTGAAATGGAATGCAAGGGAGAGCCTGTGACAAAGCCCAGCACGGGTCCAATGAAGTAGGTGCAGGGAGCAACCCAAGCAGATTTCGGAGCCCAGGCAGTAGTGGCCCTACCAAAAGCTCGACCAGAGAGAACTAAGCGACGTGGTGCAGGAAGAAACCATAGTGACCAGAGACTTTTTACAGGTGGAGGAAGATGTCTGGCGAAGGAGAACACCAAAAGTAGCTGAGGCCGAGTTTCCCTTGACTTCCCCTCAGACTTTGTTTGCCCAGGCGCCGTGATGGAGGGCAAACAGGATGGAGAAGTGGGATGATCACGCAGTGGAGATATATGACTGCCAGCCGCAGCCCATCAGTGGAGCAGCCGAGAGGTTTCACTACTTGGATGTGCGCTAAGTGGAACCGATACAGAGAATGGAGCTGTTGGCCGAAGCCAGAATCTAACCGATCCTGTCACTTCTGGCCAGTTGGAGCCCAAGCCCAACTGCTGCAGCAGGAACGACCAGTTCCCCGCAAAGAGCTGCCGCTTCAGCTAGCCCTACCCCAAGGCAGAGTCCCATGAGGCATTACTGGGCTGCGAGCCCATCTGCACGCGCTGTTGGCCAACTGCTGCCCCCACCAGGATGGCCCAGTGACAGCCGTGGCCTTACTATCCTGGGCCTGGGTGGTTCGCTGGACACGGGGCCTCCACCACCACCTGCAGACCCTCCACCAATAAAGGCCATGTTCAACAGAAGCCCAGAGAAACTGTTGTTCTTCCTGAACTAGGTGTGGGCCCAGTATGCCCCATACTGGACCGGTATGCCCCACCTACCCTCACAAGGGGATAATGGCAAATGGCGTGACTGCCAACCTCAAAGGGGAAGCAGTGAAATGGGTAACGGGCCTCCACGATGAGGGAGCACCAGAGTTGGGGAACATTGATGACTTCCTAGTGGAGTTTAGGGTCAGGTTTGAAGATGCGACCCAAGTCTGGAAAGCAGAGTCAGAGATACTCCTTTAGACAAGAGAGCTGACTGGTGGTGGAATACATCTGGGAGTTTCAGAGAGTCATAGGCAAGTTGAGGCACTGACCAGAGCGGCTATTGGTCTACCACTTCACAAATGGCTTGAATCGAGAGCTATTCCACACCTGCCTGTCCTGGGGAATACCCGACCGGATCCACAACTGGTACCGGGTGGTGACAGTGATAGATCTCAACATGAGAGAATACAAGAATGGTACCCCCCGAGCCAAAACTGAAGAGGAGCCAAGAGCACCACTGACCAGCCCCCCTGAGCTGCCCCCACCCACCAGACCATTTTGTGCTTTCAATGTGACCAGCAGGGCCATAGGTCAGCTGAGTGACTGGCACCTGCTCCCCGACCAGCGACAAGAGCTCCCACCAAGCCAAAGAAGCCGCAGTGGAAGGGGTGAGAGAAATTGAGTGTGGTGTACTAAGTCATAGAGGTCTCCTCCCCAGCAGTGAGAAATAGGGAACTCCAGCCAAGGAGGACCAGCAGCTGATCCCCTACAAGATCAAGGACAAAGGGGAGAACAACCCAATGATAAGTGGAGCCATCCGTCCCTTTTCAATCCTGGTGAAGATTGTAGCGCCCAAATTGGGAGCCCAGAGAGAAATGGAGGTACTTGTAGACTTAGGCTGCACTTAGTGTTTGATGAGCATGCTGACAGTGCTGAAGCGGGGAATATGATAGCGAAAACTGCCTCAATCAATGAAGTTTGAGCAAGTGTATGGCTTACTAATAGGGGACTGCCCGCAACGCACCTGATAGAGCTCATGAAGCTAGAGATAGGCCAGCATCAAAAAACCATCTGATCAGTGGTAGCACCAAAGACGGAGGCAGTAATACTGGGGCTGTCCTGGTTAGATAAGAGGGTGCATACCATATGGTGCAGAAAGAAGAGAGAAAGCTGAAGCTGGGGAAGAGGCTCCCCCTTCAATAAGAAACCTTGGAGGAGAGGCAGAACAGCAGAGAGTTAAGGGGGAGTCACGACATCAAGCAACCTAGCCACTTTGGGTTTTTAAAAACACTACATTTAGTAGTGGAAGAGAGAGTGAGAAGCACTGTAATTTGGACAGTGATAGACCTCCAAACAAGCCCATTTTGTAGCCTGTTCAAGCCTCCCATCTGCCCAGAAACTGGCCTAGATGTTCCTTCAGCATATCTTCCAACTGCACGGAGTACCAAAAAGAATCATCTTGGATCAGGAGGTCCAATTCATTGCTATGTTTTGGAGAAAGTTTGTAAAGTTGATAGGATCCTCCCAAGGGCTTAGTGTTGTGGTCCACCAGCAGCCTGCGGAGCTGACAGCAGAGTCGGACAGCGATGAGGCTGAGGAAGAACAGGGGCCAGTCCTGGAGGCTGAGGAAGGCCCAGATGAGGGCTCTGCATCGGAGACAGAGATTGGGCCAGAGCCATTGGGGAGTGAGGTCCAGACTCCGGAGCCTCCAGAGGCTGACAGTAGAGAGGCAGAGGAACAAAAGGAGCCTGTTCCTAGTGCACCTGTCAGGTTCCGAATCAGGATAAGAAAATAAATCGCAGATAACAGGGTGGATGTTGTTCTAAAGTTTTATCTTCCTAAATTAGGCACGCTCCGACAATCACCGAGTGCAATTACAGTGAAATATTGTCAGCTCTAACCTTATCGTGCTTTCCCTTCCTGTTTTAAACCTAGCGCTACTCCTCCCCCAGATTCCACACCAAATCCCTGTGCTGATTGGAGGGCTCCAGCTGCCTTCCTCCGGCCAGTAATTCAATACAGTTAGTCCTGGTTCGTTGGGGCCATTCCGATCGGGATAGGTCTGATAAGCGTCCATTAATGCTGGCTAACGCAGCTGGCACCTCATCCATGCAAGTGCAGTCCTATCCGCCCTCAGCTGGAGACCCTGTGTACAGCTGAAGGAAGAGGATTCCACTGTCTGTATGCAGGAAGAGGCAAGTGATGGCAAGGCAAGATATCTGGGCAGGAAAGTGGGCTGCACACTCTGTCTCCTTCCGTGTATGAGAAGAGCCCCGACGATGTGTATGAGAAGTGCTACTAGAAGGTAAGAGCAGCTACAGCAAAGAGGACGACTTGGGAGTAGGGCCAAGAGATGATTGGCCCCTCCCATAAGGCTTAAAAGACCAGCAATGGCTCTTGGGCTCTTTGTCAGGAAACAACGTTGATAGACTTGCTCTTGTCTGGCTGCACTTATCTCTTGTCGGCGTCTTCTGCTTCTGAACTTTTGCCAAGAAAAGCCTTTGGCAGTTTGCCTAATTATACCAAGATTGGTGATTAGACTGAAGAGTTTGTGTTATGAAGAGTTCATTTTGATTTAGTTTGAACTATGTTGAGAATGAGTTAATTCTTAGCTGTTCTAATAAAGTCTGTTTGCTTTGGAACTGTTTGTGTCTAGTACTACCTACTTGGGCCTGGGTCACAACACTTAGTTCCCCATTTCATCCAAATACAAATGGGGCCGTAGAACGAGTGAATGCAATGATAGAACAATAATTAAGGTGTTATGTCAACTATCAGCAGTCTAATTGGGCAGACCTCCTGCCATTTGCTGTGAAGTTGCATACAACAATGCAGTACTTAGCAGCACAGGGCTTACTCCGTTTAAAATAGCCACGGTGGTGGAGTTTGTCCCCATGCCAGAATACCCTCAGGAACCCCCCTCCTCAGTAAGCTTAACGGAGTGGGTGGGTTCTTTGTAAAACACATGGGGGAATGTAAAGCGAGCACTGGCTAAAGCGACGGAAACTCAGAAAATACAGGCAGACAAGAGGCAAGTGCCTCAGAAACCATTTCACATAGGAAAGAAAGTGTATGTCTACAAAGTATCTGAAATTAAAGTTGCCCTGCCAAAAGCTGGGTCCAAAGTTTATAGGGCCTTTTCCCAGAGTGAAAATTATAAATCCAGCCAGTGATTTTAAATTGAAATTATAAATTCCAGTAGAATTAAAACTGCCATATCTACTGGGGAAAATGCATCCGGTGTTTCACCGCAGTCTGCTTAAGCCAGGTCAGAGCTAAGGCCAGTAGCAAGGATAGCTCCAGGTCCAATTGTAGTGGAGGGGGAGAAACACTACGAGGTTAAGAGGGTCCTGGATTCTAGATCATACAAGAGGAAACTCCAGTACCTAGTCCAGTGGAAGGGATGCCTGATGTCAGAAGCTAGATGGGTAAAAGCGCAGAATATGAAGGCAAACAGATTGATAAAGAAGTTTCACAAAAAATACCCCCAGAAACCGAAAGGGACATAGGGAACCCTCTGAGTTCTATTAATATCTGTATGTGCTTAATGTCTTCCAGGTGCTTTTTTCTTTCAGCGGGATCCAACTGTCAACTTTGAAACTGACCCCTGCTACTGCAGCCATCTTTATATTTCTCAGCTTGCCACACTGGGAGTGGGGGGGAGAGGCTTGGAATGTCACACCAGACAATAACAGATCATCCCGTGGGAACCAAAGACATCCCCATTGGTGCTGGCCAGAGATTGGAAGGAGTTACCCGGAAGACACCAGAACACCTAATTGGACAATGTGACCTGTGACAAGGAGGGAGGGGAATATCTATTCTTTAATTATATGAAAACCACAGGAATTATTTAGAGTTGGTTTTGCTTTCATGCATGCCAAAATGATGTAATCAATAAAACAGATCTTAAAAGAGATCTAATAAGAGTGCAGAGAAGAGCAACCAAGATGATTAGGGGACTGGAGGCTAAAACATACATGAATGGTTGCAGGAACTGGGCATGGATAGTCTAGTGAAAAGAAGGACCAGGGGAGACATGATAGCAGTGTTCCAATATTTGAGGGGCTTACACAGAGAGGAAGTGGTCAAGCTATTTTCCAAAGCCTCTGAAGGCCAGACAAAGAATAACGGATGGAAATTGAACAAGGAGAGATTCAACCTAGAAATAAGGAGAGATTTTCTGACAATGAGAGCAATCAACCAATGGAACAGCTTGCCTTCAGAAATTGTGGGAATGTCATCACTGGAAGCTTTCAAAAAAAGACTGGACTGCCATCTGTCAGAAATGGTGTAGAGTCTCCTTGGGTGGGAGGTTAGACTAGATGACCTACAAGGTCTCTTCCAACTCTGTTAATCTGTTAGGCTTGGTTGGGTTTGTCAGTTGGAACCTTGACAGATGTCTTCAAATAGAAGGACTGTCCTCTAAAGCAGAACATGTAGCCTTTCTACTTGATAAACTTCATGTGGAAAAAAGTCCATTCCTGTTGCTTGATAGAGTTCATATGGGAAGAGAGTCCATTCCTGATGCTAAGGAATTTTGTGTTCTCTTGTTCCAACAAGCACTGAATCCCGCACTGTCCTTGATCTCAGGAGAATGAGGCAGACAAGAATGCTAAATCCTAACTGTACAGAGCAAGAATTATAGGTCTAATAATACCACTATTGTGACAGACATGGGAGGCTCCTTTGGGCCTGGAAGAATTCCTCAGAGAAAACAGCCTCAGAATCCCATTCTCAATGTATCTGACTAGCTAAAAAAGAAGCTGTTTCATATCAGACCACAAACTGTTTTTTTTTTCTAATTTAGGAACTGTGGGGAGAGAAGAACATGTTAGCACCTTTTTATCTCCCCGTTTTTTCATCTCCAAAAGCTGAATCCATGAAAGGAAGAAACAATAAAAGTGTGTGTTGTTGGAAGTGAGCTATTCTTGATTGACAAATTAGGGGCTCAATGGAACTAATTAAATCTGACCTTGGGCCTCTTCTGGAAAATAAGAATATTAGAGCCTTCTTCCCATGCTGTTAAAATACTTTGATTCCTCCATTGATCAACTGAATGTGCTTTGCTTCTCTTCTTCAGGCAGTAATGACTCAGTTTGGAATCACAGATATTTTTCTACTAATGAAGAACTTTAGCATGAGGTCATCAGGAAAGGTAGGGAGCAATTCCTGTTAAAAGAGGACTGCAGACTCCAGTGATAGCAATGGATGAAAATTTGTTTGCCTGCAAATACTATTTTTACCTTCTTATACTTTTGTTCATTCGTCTAAAATTGTGTGATATTTAAAATGAACAAGAAAAAAATTGATCAAATATGATTTCAACATAATTTCAAATTGTCTTTGGATTTGGGATCCTAAAGGGATTATCTGATATCAATTCCTCAAACACTTAATAGTTAATAAAGTTATTCAGGCACAATTCTTAACAGAATTCCTAAACCCTTTTCTTCAATGCTACGTACATACAAACACAAGGTGGGTTCACAATCTGCGCTAAGAATAACGTGGGTGGCCATGGTTGTAGCATAAATCACAAGTAGTTGGGTTTACATATCACGCTAAGCAAAAACGATTTAATATTTATTTAACCATAAAGATTGGGTTAATTCCACATGCAAAGCCACAAACACTGTAAGCCCCATAATGACTCAATGTGTCAAGTAGATCATCAGAATTTGTTGAAGCTCGTCTATCATGTCAGTGGCCACTAATGAATCATCAGAACAGTTATTTAACGTTTGTAGGGCCATACATTTTCCTTGCTTTAAATAACTGGTAAATAGAATTATAGTAAATAGAATCTAAGTCCCGATGAACTATAACATAGACAAATTACAAAAAAGCCTTTGGTTATGTCAGTTTCTCCCTATCTGGTATTCCCTGATGGGATTACAGCTCTCAGAATTCCAGGAATTGTTGGCTCAAAATATCTGAGGGCATCAGGTTGCGGGAACCTGTAATATCCTAAAGATTCCATTACAAAGGGATATAAAATGAACTCAATATGTGCCACTGTTTTCCACCATGACCTAATGAGGAAATCAGTAGCCAACTGCATATCTTCCATTTTAAAGATCTCAAGGTCAATACTTGCCATCTCTGTTTAAGGTACCCCAAATAATATGGCTGGCATGATCTGTCTGATAGCCTATGAGGCTCTTAAAGCACTACCTATTAAGAAACTATTGAATTGCTAACAAGTATCTCAAATCAAAAGACACAAGTCCTTAATAAAGTAATTGGGTTATAATGTACTGATGAGGCTCTCCTGTTCTTGTTATTTCCATCTGGATCTTGCCTTTCTATCAAAAGACCTCTCTAGATGATTAATGCCTTGCTCTTCTCCTTTCCCTGGTGCCAACCTCCAGGATATATAGCAGTGATAGTGAACGTTTTCAGCACTGAGTGCCAAAATGGAAGCATGCATGCAAAAATGGAGGAGCTGCCCAGGGCGCATGCGTGCATCCGAAAATGAACTTCTGGTTTCAGCTACTGAACTTCCAGTTTCAGCCAGCTACTCTTCCAGGTTTCTGGTGCGCATGTGCACGTGATGATCAGCTGGCCAGCCCGCTTGCTCACACAGGAAAACGGAAGACCAGCTCTTCTAGTTTCTGGCACTGCCGCATGCAAAAAAGCCAGCTGATCATCACGCACGCATGCGTGCCAGAAACCCAGAAGAGGAACGAGTGACACCGCGCATGCCAGGCGACATGGCTCTGTGTGCCACTTCGGGCATGCATGCCATAGGTTCACCATCACAGATATATAGCATCATACAGGCTGCGTTCAGACATTGTACTAAGCTACACTTTTAATAAAGCCAAAGTCAAAACCTAACAAGTCATTGTTTGGTATAAGACAATCTGTGAATCCAGCATGAAGCATAGATTTCTGTTGCAAAGTTGGTAAAACTATAATGCCTTCTAGAATAGGGTGGACATGTGATACCAAAAGAAGAACTTATTTGAATAAACCACACGAGCTAATGTATATGCCTAAGAGCAAAGCAAGAAATAAGGAGAAAATGTACACAGTAAAGTATATAGTAATATGGCAGTTTTTGATAATGGGGAAGATGAGCTGTGAGGCCACCAATATTTACTAGTTGTTTCAATTGATCCATTTTCTGATCTTGCACATAGATTGAACCATTAAATAACAATTTAGGTTGGGGTTAGTATAGCATATTCAAGTATGGTTGGCTACTTTGTGGTTCAGATTGTTGTGCAAACATACCCACCATAGCTTGGCTTGTTGTGCAGACAACAACTGAGATACATAATGGTCCACCTTCTGAAGCCATATCACACCATAGTCACATGTGGTATAGCTCCAAGGACTTAAAGTGAATTTCAAGGGCCCCCTTGGGTCAACCTTCCTGCAAATAACTTCTCAGGAATTCCACATTTTGAGGCAGCAGAAAGCAGACGCAAATCATGCCCTGGGCTGGACATATACATGGTTACAGATGTTTATTTTATTTCTTAAAATATCCATATTCTTTTCTGGAACAAAACTGTTTATTTTTTAGTTTATAGAGCAGCAGAAAGAAACTATTCATGTAGTCACAATAGTAGTCTGACTTTATTTGAAATATTAAACAGTCTATAGAATAATATGAATAATAAGCTATATCTTGTTTGTACTTTGTTCTTATCAGGAAAGCCAAAAGAGTTCTAAAAATGGACTGGTAACTGAGAAGGGGAAAATAAATTTTATTGTGGTTTTGGCTTAACGTAAATGAATCCAGCCATTGTGGCTTGTAAATTATTTTTAAGACCTAATGTAAACAGGCAAACTACAGTTAAGCAAATCATGGCTTAGCACATGTGAATTACATACTTGAAGGCCTGATTAATACGTCACAAGTACAGTAATATAAATTAGCAAATGTTCTTACAAATGCAGGTGAGACAAATAGCACCAGCTAGCCACTTTTATGGGAGAGTTTAATTGTCCCCCAGTCAATATACCTCTTATAGAAGGTAAAGCATTAGGAATGTGAATCTTTTCAAAACTCTTTTGTCAGCTAGAAGAATGTGTTTTAACATAGCCTTTGGAGCAAATTTGTCATTTATGAGAAGCTGGAGACTTTCCCCAAACAACAACCAAAAAACCTTGGCCATTTGCAAACTTCAGACCAGATGGGTCTCTCACTATCACACCATCTTAGCATTTCAAGTGAGCAGAATGTAAAAAACGCCTTGTATGGCAGCCATTGTGTTGGTCAGGAGGTCTAATTACCCAGATAAGAAGTGGGGGTGGGTGGGATAGAAGCAAGGATCTCAGAGTTCTTGAAAATTACATCCATATTTCCATTCTTTCCAGGAATAGTTTCAATGAACTGATGGAATTACAGAATCTTGAATTTGCCATCCCCTTTGCTGGTGAGCTTTACATTCTGGCCATATAGGTCCTAAGATCTAATCAAGGATGTTGGGTGTAGAATGCAACCTGTCTTCTCAGAATGTTTCTTACAAATCTAACTGCAGGATTCTTTCGGATCCGGCACCTATAGCTGGAGAAACATTATGTAATATCATGAAAATCATTGAGAACTAATAGGATTGTGATTGTGTCCTATTTCCATAACTCTTCCAGCATGCCTAGGAAGTTGCCTAATGCTACCAAGACCATTCTTTTAACCTGGGACATTACAAAACCAGAATATAATCCCAGTTCCTTGGATGGAATTCCCAAGGAAACTTCTAAAACCTGCCTCTGTGTTGCAATATGAAATGCAACAGATGGAATGCAAGAAGGATAAATATAACTATGTTCAGCTGATTCAATTTTAATTTGATTTAAATTAACGTAGTTTTATTTATTTTTTCCTAATTCCACCTTCTTCTTGAATCTGGTCATGCCTATTTTGGAGGAGTACATACCTCAGCATACCATTCAAATACTGGCCTCAATTACCAGCAACAGTTCTCCAGTCTCTGATAGGGATCTCTTAGGTTCCTCTTTCCCATTATTAACAGAAAATAATAACTGTTAGAGCAAAGTACATATTTGACATACAGAGACCAGGTTCAATCTTCAGCTTAACACTTCAGGTTTGGAAAGATTCCAGTCTGAATCCTTGGAGAGCTACAGATAGTCATTGTTAATGGATATTTTTCCATTATAAAATAAGTCACATATGATGTAATATGGTTTGTTCATGAACCCTGCCAGTGGTGATTTATTCAGTATACCACAGTTAACTAAAACATAGTTTTAGTGTGATATATCAGCGAAGCTAAATGTCTCCTACTTTCTTGCTCATTTCATACATTTGAAAGTTTCTATCTAGTCCTTTCAAGTCTGTGCACTTGACCCTTGTAATCAGTATAAACATGTACCAATTATATTTATACCAATACAATGAAAACTGTAATTCACATTCTCAATCTTTTTTCTGTCTTCTCTCTCTTTGCTCTTTTATGTATGCTAGTGACTGGTTGCTTTAGATTTGACTCGTTTTGTGAACTCTGTCCAGAGACCAACTAATTGCATTTCTAAATCAAGTGAACCGCTGGGGCTAGAAATGCTGTTGATATATTTTCCTTAGTGGGTATTTCTCAAAGGGGAATTTACCCTTCTGCAGAGAGGATTCTCACAGCTGGACAACCAATTAGGAAGCCTACAGGGGCTTTGCTAGCCCTGGAGAACTGAGATAATTTGTTGCTTAGGAATAACAACATTGTCATGCATGTTCCCCAGATGAATATGCAAGGATTATTTCAAAGCGGAGGACTACTCAAAATACAGTCATTTAGAGATGGCTAAGTACTGAATGGTCTGTAAGAAAAGGTCCAGTTTAATTTGTACCACAGACCCATTTTTAATACAGGTGGTCGTGACCAGTCACAATTTGACTCGTGTACGGTACTTCACATTATCTTCTCTTGTTTTCTGTTTAAGACATATTTACACAGTACTGGAAACCTACCAGTTTATCAAATATTTCTTTCCCCACTAAAGAACTTCAGGGATGATTCTGTAGAAGGATGTAGTCATTTATTATCTCCCTTTTATTGAAAATCAATTGGTCAATCTCTTTTCAATAATAGGGAGATCCTAAAATGATTTAAAGGGATTTAAATTTAAAGATTTAGAGGGAAACATACCATCCACTCACATTGAATGACCATTCTCAGGTTTATGTTTTAAAGGCCATCAACACAGCACAGAAACGGCATTGGTCGCGTTGGTTGATGATCTCTGGAGGGCTCGGGACAGGGGTTGTTCCTCTGTTCTGGTCCTGTTAGACCTCTCAGCGGCTTTTGATACCATCGACCATGGTATCATGCTGCACCGGCTGGAAGAGTTGGGGGTGGGAGGCACCGTGTTGCGGTGGTTCTCCTCCTTTCTCTCCGACCGGTCGCAGTTTGTGTTGGCAGGGGGGCAGAGGTCGACCTCGAGGCCTCTCATTTGTGGAGTGCCGCAGGGATCGGTCCTCTCGCCCCTTCTGTTCAACATTTATGTGAAGCCGCTGGGTGAGATCATCCGTGGCTTTGGGGTGAGATACCACCAGTACGCTGATGACACCCAGCTGTACATCTCCACCCCAGGCCACCCCAACGATGCCCTTGAAGTGATGTCCCAGTGCCTGGAGGCTGTACGGGTCTGGATGGGGAGGAACAGGCTCAAGCTCAACCCTTCCAAGACTGAGTGGCTGTGGCTCCCGGCATCCCGATATAGTCAGTTGACTCCATCACTGACTATTGGGGGCGAGTCATTGGCCCCCACAGAGAGGGCTCGCAATCTGGGAGTCCTCCTGGATATGCAGCTGTCCTTGGAGGAACATCTGACGGCTGTAACCAGGGGGACCTTTTGTCAGGTTCGCCTGATTCGCCAGTTGCGGCCCTTTCTTGATCGGGATTCCCTGTGCACAGTCACTCACGCCCTCGTCACCTCTCGCCTTGACTATTGCAACGCTCTCTACATGGGGCTCCCCTTGAGGAGCACCCGGAGGCTCCAGCTGGTCCAGAACGCAGCAGCGCGGGTAGTGACGGGAGCAGCATGGCGCTCCCATGTAACACCGCTCCTGCGCGAGCTGCACTGGCTCCCAGTTGTCTTCCGGGTGCGCTTCAAGGTGTTGGTTATCACCTTTAAAGCGCTCCATGGCATAGGGCCTAGCTATCTTCGAGACCGCCTGCTGCTACCAACGACCTCCCATCGACCCGTGCGCTCCCACAGAGAGGGCCTCCTCGGGGTGCCATCAGCCAGACAATGTAGGCTGGTGACCCCCAGGGGGAGAGCCTTCTCTGTGGGGGCACCTACCCTCTGGAATCAGCTCCCCCCAGAGATAAGGAGAATCCAAGACCTCAGTGCCTTCCGTCGCGCCCTTAAAACCCATTTATTTAAACAAGCCGGGCTGGCTTAAGATGAAATTTTTAACTGTTTTTAAATGTTTTAAACGTTTTTAATTGGTAAATGAGTTTTAATTGGGCCAAATTTATATATCTTTTAATTGTTTTTAATATTTGTTCTGCATGTTTTTTAATCTGGCTGTACACCGCCCTGAGTCCTTAGGGAGAAGGGCGGTATAGAAATCCAATATAAAATAAAAATAAAATAAAAAATTTATGTATAAAAGGGTAGGATTATCTGTATGGGAATTCTTTTTATCTGCCTTTAGTTGTATCAACCCAGCACCTTTTTTAATGAATTAAATATTGTTTTGTCCACTATTGAT
Organism: Pantherophis guttatus; assembly: GCF_059756535.1. Taxonomy (NCBI): domain Eukaryota; kingdom Metazoa; phylum Chordata; class Lepidosauria; order Squamata; family Colubridae; genus Pantherophis; species Pantherophis guttatus. Next base: position 16,436,663 of record NC_142071.1, on the reverse strand, counting down.
AAAGCTTAAACACTGTTGTGGGTATTATAGCATTGCAATTAATCCTGGAAGTTATGTAGTTTTTCCGAAAGGCAGAAACTGATGGTGTTAAGAATGAGAGGATTAAATGAATGTTTATAGTCAAGGTTTTTCCCTCTAGCCTATGGAAATGCGTGTTTTGGCTCAAAATGGAAAGCAAAGGTGAAGTACTGTATTGTTAGCCTGCTGATATTTTAAAGTTTTTAGTACTAATACCCGCCTTTGGTTCCTGATGCCATCTCAAAAAGCAAATCTTTTAAAAACAGACTCTAGGGTGTGCTGTTTTCAGGATCTGAAGTAGTAAAGTTATGTGCAGCTCAAAATTTAATTCTTTGACCAGCTGTGCTTTCAGATCATGCTAATTTCTGGAACTAGAAATTTACTACCATTTATCATTTTGCAGTGGCAGTAGAAAGAGTGTCAGGCTGTAGTCCATTTTACACTTTGCACTATGATTTGCTTAACAGCAGTTTATTAAATAAACCACAGTGGGATCCACTGAGGAACAAATTGTGGTTTGCAGACCACAATGGCTGGGTTCACATGTCCTAACCCCAAGCCAAGCAAAGCACGTGACTGCTTAGCATGTTACAAGAGTCCAGACTTTCCTGTAGCTGAGAAGGAACAAATAGGAAGAATGCATCAGCAAGGCAACACAACAAAATATTTCACACCACTAACACAGAACTCACCAAAGGTAAGAACATGTGCTAAGCCACAAATTTTAAACCCAGTTGGTGAGGTTCATGCATTGCTCTAACACATAAATCAGCCCTTACAAACAGCAAGTGTCTGGGTTTCTTATTAAATGAAACCTAAGCACCACTCAGTGGCTTAACACAATGTAAACTATGGTCCCAAATCATTCTTCCCATGCTCCATTCTTTCCTTAAGAGGCCATCCTTTTACTTAGAATAGGCTCTGGAGGGGGTGGGGGTTGATTTCTTGCAAGAGGGTTGCATCTTTGCAGCTGTGGCTTATGGGAGGCCAGTGTATCTGGCTCAGCCTGTCACTATGATGGAAATTGTGTCAAAGTCAAAGGATTCTGCCTTCCGTGACCCTGGTCCAAACTATTTGGCTGGCCCCTCTCTGTCTGAGTTGGACTTTGTCCTTTTTCCTCCCACTTATAATTTGCTGGCTGAAAGAATCTTTTTTTAAACTAGAAAACATGGTAGGTAACCTCAATTCTGACAGTGGTCGCTCCAAGGTTCTTGGCTTCACCACAATGACTAAAGTAAATACTGTCCTGCTACCCTTAAATCTGTGCTATTTTCACTTTGGGGGGGAAAGCAAGAGGAGCAATTGTGCCACCTTGTGGAGACTCAGATATCTGAAGTTGCTAGTGAATGCAGAGAGGAGCACAGAGCATTTCCCCTGTTATCTACTACAACAGGGGTCCCCAAATCCTGGTCCACCGGGCCGCAGCATGCCAGCAATCAGGCGGTGCAAACAAGAGAAGCCCCACCTACAGGATGCAAGCAGCATGCGAACCCATGCCCCCTCCAGACAGTGGAAAAATCTTTCTCCATGGAACTGGTCCCTGGTGCCCAAAACGTTGGGGGCCACTGTACTAGAGGCACAAGCAGAGCCATTTTAGTACTAATAATAATATCTCCTAAATAAGGAAACAACATTCTGTTTAACCAAAAATAGTTAGAAAAGCTCTGTTAATTCTAAGAGTTTGCAGGTGCTCTTTTCTCCTCTATATAGTAGGAAGATGGAGATAGGCCACAGGAATTGAAACAAAAGCATGTCCTGTTTGATTGGGTGAGGATAATTAATGCTTATAACCCTAATGCTAGATTTGCCCATTGGGACAGTGTTTCTCAACCGCAGCAACTTTGAGATGCATAGATTTCAACTCCCAGAATTTCCCAGCCAACATGCATTTGGATAAGTCACCTGATCTGTAGTCAGTTATGGTGTATTGGATTCATATTACTTGCAAAGCTAGGATTCCCTACTCTTTTTACCTGGGAAATGCATTTGGGTTTTTCAGGCATCGTATGTGATTTACCCAGACATCACAATGCAGGATAATTTGACAGCATGTTTTTACAGGTAGTCCTCGACTTAGAGCCACAAATGGGGCCAGAATTTCCGTTGCTAAATAAGCTGTTAAGTGAGGTGCACCTGAGTTTACAACCTTCTTTATGATAGCCTGAAGTGCCTGAATTTTGATCATGTGACCTTGGGGAAGGTGCTGCAACAGTCGTAAATGTGAGGACCAATTGTAAATAACTTTTTTCAGTGCCTTAGAGTGGTCATTAAATGAAAGGTTGTAAACTGAGGATTACCTGTATAGTTGGGCCCCAGAATTGGGCTGGAAAATTCCCAAGTTCAGTGCCATAAAATTTCTTTGCTCCCATCTAGACCATATCTAGTTTTGAGGCCTGGAAGCTACTGTATAGCCATTGGATATGTACTTAAACTCAAAGCAGCAAATAATTATATTTGCTGCTTATAATTATAATTATATTATATTTAAAATATGTATTTTAAAAAATAATCACTATAATTATTCCACAATGCTTTTCACCCCTATTTATTTAGCAACCCTTTTTGGGCTTAATTTATAATCTGAGCAGCACATATATCATTCAGTTAGTACAGCAAACACACCAGCAGCAGTTTTGATAGTTTACACATTTTATTATGGCATTAACAAATTATTTACCTAAAATGTCTCAAGACATTATTCTGCTGGAGAGAAAATGCTGGATCCAGTTCTTCCTTGCCTTGCAAGCTTCCAAATATTTTTTTTGAAGGAGTATTTTAAAAACAAAAAATAAAGTATTTGAAACAAGCACAAAAAATGGCATGAATTTGGTTTTGCGCTTGAGTCAGCATATCCAAGGTTATTAGATAAATATTATTTATCAGTTTGCACCGTTTGCTTGACCAAGATTTATTAAGCAACCTCAATATTCACAGGCATAAAATAAAATCTTCAGAGGATCCATGAATTGAAAACAAATATGTTTACTGTCTCTTCACTGCCATCTCTTGGTGTTCGGTTTTTCTGGAGCCCAGATACACGAAATAAACCCCTATTTCCCCATTGCAATGTTTGGGTTTATGTGCATGCAAAGCCCAATCAGAGAGTACAGGTAATCCTCGAGTTACGACCATAATTGAGGCCAAAATTTCTGTTACTAAGTGAAACAATTGTTAAGTTAGTTTTGCCTCATTCTACGACCTTTCCACTGTTGTTAAGTGAATCACTGCAATTGTTAAATTAGTAACACGGTTGTTAAATGAATCTGGCTTCCCCGTTGACTTTGCTGGTCAGAAGGTCGCAAAAGGTAAATCACATGACCCCGACACACTGCAACCGTCATGAATATGAGTCAGTTGCCAAGCGCAGGAATTTGGATCCCATGGCCATGGGGATGTTGCAATAGCCGGTGAAAAATGGTCATGAGTCACTTTTTTTCCGTTCAGTTGCAACTTGGGACGGAGCTAAAGGAATTGTTGTAAGTCGAGGACTAGCTGTATCGCATGCCGCCGCCTGTGAATGAACCCAACCTTACCTGCCCGCGACAGCAACTGGCGCGCCCCCCTTTCCTCCCAAGCTTCGGCCCCGGGCAGCCACGCGCGCTCTCGTGGCCGGGCCGGGGTGGTTACGCGCGAGCCCTCCCCGGCGAAGGCGCGCCCCGAGCAGGAGGTGCGGGTCCGCGGCGTCTCGGGCACCCCCTCCTCGCTGCAGCGCCGTCGCCGCAGCAGCAGCGCCAGGCCGGGCGGAGCCGGAAGCCGCCGCCCGAGCCTGCCCCACTGCGCGGCGGTGCGCAAAGGAGGGCGCGACGGTGGTGTGGCTCCTTCATGGCGCTCAACCTGAGCCGGAATGGGCCGGCGCTGCAGGAGGCCTACGGCCGGGTCGTGGCCTCCGGGAGCCCCACGGACTGGTGAGGGGCTGCGCTGGCGGGGAAGGGGCTGCTGGGCTGGCTCCGGGCGCAACTTGGGGTGGCGAGGCAGGGCTCGCCTGGAAAGGTCCGGCGGAGGGCTTGGGTGCGGGGCAGAGAAAGGGGCGGCTGGGGGGAAGGGGGAGAAGCGGGGATGCCGCGAGGTCTTAAGCATCCCCCGGAGGGAGAGCGGGGCGACGGCAGCCCCCGGCACGAGGGGGTATTCGCCGGGAAAGCGACCCCCGCGCTCCGTGGGGGAGTCGGATGCGCGCTGCTGCGTCCAGGAAGCCAGGATGGGCTATGATGTAGAGGCGGGGAGAGGCAGAATTGGGGGTTGCAGCCCAGAAGGGTGCCTCCCCCCCCACCGGGAAAGCTGAGCATGGACTGGGTGTGGGGTAATGAGGAAGCGGCCGAGCCGTGGTGGCGCAACAAGAAGGGGAGAAGTAGGTTGGGCAGAGGGCTGGAGTGGAGGTGGTGGCCATAGGGCAACTCGGGTGAGTGGTGGCAGGGGACGTTTGGGAAATGACTCCGGGCAGGCTTGGCATCCCAGCAGAACCTCACTTGGACAGGACATGGAACCGAGCAATTTGAGATTTAGTCGCCGGTTGTCTTGCACGTTGGGTAAACCAGCCATCCTGTTAAATCATTATAGGATTTGTTTGAGAGGCATAGCACCTTGTGGGAGGAATAATCATTGTATTCTGTTAACCTGTGTTCAGTTTATTATGTGAACTCAGCCGCCTTGTGTAAGGAGGGGGAGGGTACATTACTGCACTTTTAAGGAGTGGCATAGATTGGTGGAGGTACAAGATCAAGTGAGCAGGCCATTATGATAATGGAAAGACTGGCATAGCTGGCTAGAAACGCCTTAGGGATTTTTGCAAAAAACAATTTATGACTTACAGTTTTGATGATTAGACAGGATAATTTGTAAAAAGAAGAGAAATGTGTTGTAGAGAAAAACAAGTTTATAATTGTACTTATACAGTAATTGCTGCAAAAATTGGAAGCCACTTTGTATCTTTTTCCTTTCTATTTCCCTTTTCCTTCTTTCTTTCTTGCTTCTGCTTTTAGCTTTCTCTTTCATTTTTTTTGTCCCCCTTACCTTACATTAGTTATTATCTTCCCTTTTAAAATGTTTAATAAAATTATATACATTTGGAAAAAAAGTGAAGATTTAAAAGTTGTATTCAATGGAAGGAGGCTGGATAAAGCTTACAACTGTAGTAAAATTGGTAATTAAATGTATAGAGGGCTAAGCTCATTAGATCATTTTAAGAATAACTGTTAATCTCTGTAAAACTATAAACATATCCCTGTTTGTCATTGTTTTAAAGATAGAAACACATAATCATATAAAAAGAGGGGGGAAATAAAGAGTTTTAAAAATTGGAGAAAAAACACAACAGTTTGAATAAACCACAATCAAACCTAGGTTTCGTGTGATGTAAGCATCCAATCATTGAAGCATCAAGTCAATAATATTCTGAATCTGAAAGGTTATCCTCAGTCTCCAGTGAGTAAAAATAACTATCATTTTGCTTTGTTGCTTCCAGGGCTCTTTTTACATACGAGGGTAACAGCAATGACCTCAGGGTGGCAGGGACCGGAGGTGAGTGAATTTTGCAAAGCATTTTTTAAGAGAAGCAAACTTTTCTGTGGCCTCTTCTAGTTTTTGGTTGAATGTTTCTCAAGAAGTCTGTATTCTAGATTTTGTCCGTCCTTAGGTTCTAAAGCAGAGACTGCTTGATTATGGCTTTTGGATCCAAATGCAACTGGTCTCATGGTTTTTGCAGGACATCTGTACCATTTCCCTAGAGCCTGGTTCTATTGGTGTGATGGTCACACATTCATTTGTCTAGATTCTCAGTCATTCAGGTCATGGTTGTCCCTTCTAGAGGCAACTGGACTTTCTGGTTTTTTCTTTGAAAACGTTTCGCTTTTCATCCAAAAAGCTTTTTCAGCTCTTGAGACACCATCATTTATTTCTGGTTTTTTATATATATATGGATTCTGGGAAGTCTCCCAATTGGTCCTAGGAAATGGATTGCAGGAGATGTAGTAGGCATGTACTCTGGTTTTCCATTGGAAAGGAAGCAATATATTATACTTTAAACATGCTGCAAATCTGTGTGGAAGTTCATAGGTGACCTGAACATTTTTAAAAAATGGAATTTACTTTAAAACATCTTTTTAAAAAAATAGCAAGGGAAAATGATAATTAGCAGCACGAATGTCAGTTTGTACATTAAAGAGCTGCTTATAAAATGGCAGTTTTAGCAACTTGAACTGCTTATTAAATATACTTGTTTTGGCATGCCATTTTTAGTGGATGGAATGACTGTAGTCTGTTGCCTTTACAAAAATATATTCTTGCCTTTGATTAGTCATTGTACTCTTGCCACCATAATTGCAAGGAATGGGAAAATCTGTAAATGTGCAAAGCCTACGTTTTTCTGATTGTTTTTTCTGACCCTCAATTTATGCCAATAGGCATATTGGCATAAATTGTACACAATGATGCGTAACAGCTTAGTTATGATGTCTGAATTGGTTGCCGAACTAGAATTTTTATTTATTTTATTTATTTATTATTTTATTTATTTATTTATTTAATTTGATTTATATGCCGAATCAGAAGCCATGAATTGTACACTTACGACCTGTCATTAGCAACCATGTGAAGTTACGCCAGATCTCCTGGAGATACTTACGACCTAGTTCCTAAGTTCTGATCACTGCCCACCCCCCACCCAGTGCACATGAGTGCATTTCAGGTGCTCGGCCTCCGGCCTGCATTAATGGACATTTGCAACAGCACCACTTCATGTGACCATGCTTTATGTCATTTTTTGTTGAAAATCTGCATTTATTTTCTGTTTTTAGCAAAACCAGCCCATAACAAACAATTGGTTCACTTAACAACCCTGCAGTCGCTTAACAATTGCTGCAAGAACAGTAATAAAATAGGGTTGGTAACATGGATGACCCATTTTATGATTGCCATGACTTACGATCATATTGGGCAAGCTCCATTACAGACGTAATCTGAGGCCTACCTCTATCAGGGCTTCAAAGTGATTTGATGGATTGTCTGAACTGGAAAAAAAACATGTATGACTTGCTAAACAAACCTCCAGGTGTTTCATGGTGGCAGGTGGAATGCTGGGTAGAAAGATTACAAGTTAGGAGTTTTTTGATTGCCTTCTAATTTGCAGAACACACACACCATTTTGTATCGCCAAAGGTCAAATTTGGAGGAAGTTCAAATTCAGTTTTTAAAATGGTTACCTTTGAGCCAGCGTCTCAGCTAAGCAACATTCCTTTTAGTTTCTCTCTTTTTTTTTTTAAAAGAAAATGCTGTATAAAGCCACAAGGATAGAAATTATACCTTATATCTACATAGTACCATAAAGATCCTTTTTATGGAAATTTTTAGTAAAAATGCAATAAGAAAGGAGAACTCTTGCAAAGAGTATCTCATCTAGAAACTCCTTCAGCATTTTTTTTAAAAAAAGGGAAGTAGCTGACATAGTTCAGTATTTGGTGGTTTTTCAGTGGAAAAATTTAACACTGAAGAATAAAAACTCCACAGTTGCCTTTTTTGGTTTTATATTTGGGATGGCTACTTTTTGAGAGAACTAAAATAGGTGACTGAATAATAATATGATGACAATATAAAAAAAGAGAAAAGAGAAATGGTAATTATAACGTGGAGGCAGAATAGGATGGTTTAATGGAAGGAACATCAAAGATTAAGAGGCTGTGTTGCCAGGGAGTGAGACTTCAGATGAGGAAGTGATTCACTGGTTGCTGTTTTAAGATTGCGGCTCAATAGATGTCTGAAACTTCTCAAGGACGTGTCCTTATATATATTCTGGATCGTCAAATTTCCTGATCTCAGAACTATAATGACAAAGTTCTATTACTTAATGGGTTTCCAAAGTATTTTTGGCACAGTAAATGTTGTCTTATGTCTACTAAGTAGTATTTTTAGATGGATATTGAGCCTCCTTAACTAGTTCCGTTCATGCCTAGGAGCCGTGTCTTCTTTCAGTTACTTCTGCAATTCTGTGCTTTTTCTTTCAATATTAACAATCACAGTTTATTAGCCTAGTGGAAACTCAAGGCAGATAGTATTTGTCCTCTATAACAATCTAGCCTACAGGTTGTCCTTGATTTACAACCATTGGTTTAGCAACCATTAAAATTACAACGGCACTTGTAACTTTTAAAAAAGTAACATAGGATCAATTCAGAGTGTCTACCTCTTCCCAACCCCATGGACCACAGCACGCCAGACTCTGCTCTCCTCCACTGTCTCTTGGAGTTTACCCAAATTCCTGTTCATTGCATCGATGACGCTATCTAGCCATCTCATCCTTTGATGTCCTCTTCTCCTTTTGCCTTCAATGTTCCCCAATAGCAGGGTCTTTTCCAGTAAGTCCTCTCTTCTCATTAGGTGGCCAAAGTTATTTGAGCTTCAGCTTCAGGATCTGTCCTTCCAAAGAGCAGTCATGGTTGATTTCGTTTAGGATAGTATCACAGAATAACATATGAACCCAGGCCAGAGTGTTTTTATCTGTAAGCAAGATTGAGCATCTGTCCCTTCAGATATTGGCTGAGTGGTGTTTAAGTATCACCTAGAATTTCTGGAGTTCTTTTCTGGTTCTAGATCAGCATTTTCTGTACATTGTTTGTAGGTGATTCTTAATGTGAATTTGCTTTAACTTGAGCTCCCATTTCTCTTCTGAAATAATGATACATAGATGGTGGTCTGGAGGAGATGGTGGAAGAACTCAATAGTGGAAAAGTAATGTATGCATTCTGCCGAGTGAAAGACCCCAACTCTGGTTTGCCGAAATATGTGCTCATTAACTGGGTATGTACAATGTAATTCCATTCAATCATAAAAGTCAGAAATTATTTCTAAAAAATATTGGCCTTCTTGCTATGTAAAAAATAAACAAATTTCATGGTAAACTGACAGTGTCTGAACGTTCAGGATATAAAAACAGGTTGGAAATACATATAAGGCATGATTAATAAACACTACTTTGGTTCACATATCATGATAAGCCAAAACCATGGAAATCGCATTATGGCTTAATATAAGCATAATGTTGGATTTAAGATGAAGCAAATTACATTTAGGCTGCGCTGAACACAATGCCTGGAATGTTTATGCCATTTAACCCCCCTCCCCAGAACGTAATTCTCCCAGCAAAGCTGCATCAAATCAAGTATTTTAATGTTTGCACTCTGCACACATTCCTAAATATCTTTTAAAAGATAAACATGCATTTCACCCTGCCAAGTAAAAGCTCTAAAGCTTCCCTAAATCTGGGACTGGACTGTTTGGGAAAGAATAAACATTTGATAAACTGGCCAGAAGGAAAGTGTGCTACCAAAATATAGGGCAGAAGTTGTCAGACTTTGGATCAGTCTCAGCAGGGGGAATGTTCAGCATCACTAACCCCAAAGTTGCCTTGGAGACAGATAGCATCAAAATCCAAGGAAATAAATGGAGGAGACAATACTGAATGAAATAGGTAGTCCTTGACTTACAACAGTTCATTTAGTGACCATTTGAAATTCCAACAGCCTAAAAAAAGTGACTTATGGCCGTTTTTCACACTTATAATCATTGTGACATCCCCATGGTCAGGTGAACAAAATTCAGACGCTTGGCAACTGACTCATATTTATGATGGTTACAGTGTCCCAGGGTCATGTGATCACCTTTTGCAACCTGACAGGCAATGGGGAAGCCAGATTCACATAAGAACCGGGTTACCTACTAAAACAACTGCAGTGATTCACTTAACATACTGTGGCAAGAAATGCCGTATAATGGAGCAAAATTCACTTAACTCTTGCTAAGCAACAAGTTTTGGACTCAATTGGACTCAATCATAAGTCGAGGACTATCTGTAGGAAAAGTGACTTTCATTTAGGTAACTTTTGTTCTCCTTTAATGACAAAATCTGTAAGCCTGTCCCATATGAATCATTAATAGATGGTCACACAAGCCTTCACATATCACAGTGTAGTTCATCCAGTATGCAAAGTGAAGCTGGGCCTGGGAAAGTGAATGTTGTAATAAATGGGTTGATCTCTGTAATATTGCAGAAGCATTGATTAGGTTTTGCAGCAAGAGTACATGAAGACAAAATTAAAGCAATGTGGGTGTTTAGTTGAAGGCTGAAATGAGTAAGCCTCTTTTGGAATAGGCGTCTCAATATATTGAGTATACTTTAGTTATGTGGAATGACAACTTTCCTCCTTCCTAGCCATTAATGGAAAAGAGCAAAAAGTTGGGAAAGGCTTCCGCAATATGAGTTGAATCAGATTGCCTTTGAGTTGAATCAAACCAGCCTTTATTGCAGTCATTAACAAGTATGTCCAACTCAAGGCATTTTAGTTTTCTCCTGGAATAGCAATAGCACTTAGACTTACCAGTATATACTGCTTCACTGTGCTTTACAGCCCTCTCTAAGCGGTATACAGTGTCAGCATCTTGCCTCCAACACACTTTTGAGTCCTCATTTTACCCACCTCGGAAGGATGGAAGGCTGAGTCAACCTTGAGCCGGTCAGGATCAAACTCCTAGCAGTTGGCAGAATTAGCCTGCAAATGCTGCATTCTAACCACTGTGTCCCACGGCTCATGGATATGGATTAATGAAAGCTATGTTTCTCAATCTTGGCAATTTGAAGATGTGGGGACTTCAAGTCCCAGAATTCTCCCACCAGTCATGCTGGTTGGGGAATTCTGAGAGTTGAAGCCCCCTCTCTCCCCCCCCCCCAATCTTCAAGATGTCACAGTTGAGAAACACATGAGTTAAAGTGTTCCAGGGGTGATTTGTGCATTTCACAATGCATGCAATATGGAACAAGGAGTACTTTCTTTCAGGGCTAGGCCATATTTGGAATATTACACACCATCTTCTGTTTGAAACAGTACATTTTGGAAATGCACACATGTACACAGAGTAGCAGCAAAAATGGTATGTTCTGGGAGGGGAAAAAGGAGTATTTTGTTCATGGGAGTGTCATTTTCATAATCTTTCATGTTCTGTTTTTAAAAACTACAATCTTTTTATAGAATCTAGAATCCCATTTTTCCTAACCTAAATTTAGAAAGCAGAACTTGGCTTTGTCTTACAAGTGCTTAACTGAATAAACTCTCACTATGAGAGTTGTGGAATGGCAGTCCTTCAGGAATGGCATTTCCTTCTCTGTCACCACTTGTATGAAGGATGATATGAGCCTCCTGGTTTAAATTCTCTCTGTGTTTTCTTTCGGCAGTTTGGTGAAGGCGTTAATGACGTGAGAAAAGGAGCCTGCGCCAACCACGTCAGTTCAGTGGTCAACTTTTTGAAGGTATTATCTGAGTTTTATTGTCTCTTATCCTTTTGCAGTGGAATGTCCTCCCATATACACAGTTCTGTAGGGTTTTTGTGAGTAAAAAAAAACCCATTGAAAGTACACACACACACACACATTCCTTTGATAATATAGGTAGTCCTTGACTTACAACCACACTTGAGACCAAAATTTCTGTTGTTAAGTGAGATATTTGTTAAGTGAGTTTTGCCCCATTTTACAATCTTTCTTGCCACAGTTGTTAAGTGAATCACTGCAGTTGTTAACTTAGTAACACAGTGTATCTGGCTTCCCCATTGACTTTGCTTGTCTGAAGGTCACAAAAGGGGATCACGTGACCTTGGGACACAGCAATGGTCATAAATATGAACCAGTTGCCAAGCATCTGAATTTTGATCACATGATCGTGGGGATACTACAAAAGTTGTAAATATGAAAAATGGTCATAAACTGCTTTGTTCAATGCCATTGTAACTTTGAAAAGTCACTAAATGAATTGTTCTAAGTCAAGGACGATCTGTATTACCCTGAGAGACAGAAAGTTTTAAGACAACTAATTAAAGCTTGCTTTTTGGATACCCTGGGCTGGAGGGCAGAAAGTTGTGCAATTGTAGACTCCTAGTTCTATGCTGTCCTTTTGTTTAAAATAGGATCCTTGGAAGAAAAGTTTCATCCACCAGACATTATTACTCTTGAAACTATACCTGTACAGCATATCTCCCCTGCATTTCTCAGCATTTCTGCAAAATAAGATTTCTGTCTTAGGACAGATTCCAGGTGGCAAATCTGTTTCCATCACACGGATCGTTAGACAGCTATTGGTTAGCTACCCATGAAGTTATACGGATAGTCCTCAACTAACTTCCATTCATTTAGCAATTGTTTGAAGTTGCGATGGTGTTGACTGGTTCCTGCATTTATAACTGTTTCAACGTCCCTGAGGTCAGGTGGTTATGATGCAGGCACTTGGCAACTCTCACTTATTTACGACAATTGCAGTGAGGTTTTAAAATCAGATACAGTCCTATGATGCCTCACTTAATGACCACACTGCTTAGTGATCAATTTTTGGGGCCCCTTTGTGGTCATAAACCAGGACTAGTTGTACTTGCACATCACATCAAGACATAGTTTGTTTGCCTATTGCTTAATGAAGAAAAAAAGGGGTCTGGCTTGGGCCTAGTGTGCCCGATGATTATCAGGCAATCACAAGCAGGAAATCATGCACTTCCTTTCTTCCAGGGTGCTCACGTGACAATAAATGCTCGGGCTGATGAAGATGTGGAGCCAGAGACCATTATGGAGAAGGTGGCCAAAGCTTCGGGGGCAAACTATAACTTCCATAAAGAAGGGAGCAAGTTCCAGGATGCAGGACCACAAGCTCCTGTGGTAAGATCTTCTAAGCTCGATGGTCCCCGTTTTTACCTTCTTTGGAATTCATTAGACTTCTTCCCCATCCAACTTCAGTTTTTGTAGAGCAGCAGTGTATAGTCTTGTCTTGATAGGTCATCAAAAGCTTTTGTGGGCCACCTCATAAATGACAGAATAGTTCCTCAGGGTCTCCAGACTCCATGGCACATGTGACCCAGAGGATCACAGGCCATAACAAGGATGAAATATCATAACGATTTTAATGTTATAACTTGGTTAAGGTTTTAGGAGATTATCCAATCTGAAATTTTAAGAGATTTGGGGAAATGGCATCTTGTGGGATTTTGAGCTGGAACACCTGTATTTTGCAGTTTGGGGATTCTGATCATTCAAAAAATATGTCTTGTTTTCATTGGATGCCTGCATCAGGGACCATCTGCAGTAATTTTGTGGATACAAGTGGTCTCCAACCACTGGTTGGAGTTGTTTTAGATTATTTTAACCAATAAATGGGGCACTGAAGTGCACCAGCCTCTAACGTCATCTTTCTTTTCAGGGTGTCCCTGAGTTGCTCAAAGGTCCCCATTGGCATTTTAGGAAAATGAAAATGGGGGCGGCATTGCAGCCTGATTTTGGGGAAAAAGAGGAAGACTGTATACTTGATTACATTGTTTCTTGGTAAAAAGATACTTTATAAATTGCCATGCTTGACATGGCCAACATTTTGGGAATAATCACCAACACAGCCGCCTCCGGTGGCAGTCGTTTTCCACATAAATTCAACCTGAGTCCACACTCAGGTTGAATTTATCAGAAAACCAGTGGTTTTCTGCCACTCCATCATAGGTAGTGAAAATAATAGGCTTGCCAGACTTCCATTGAAAGTGCAATTCAGGTTCTTAATCCACAAGTAAGGTTGTGGAAGTGGCTTAATGCTCACTGTCTTCAATGGGTTGAGAAGAAGAAATACGTTGTTAATATTTACCTAATTCAGTGTCTGAGGGTTCCAAAAAGTGAAGCTTATTAACAGCGTGTTGGCACCTTAATAATTAAGCGCAATTAGGACATGAATGAATTTAGTTCTGTACATTGAATTAAGCAATGACATAATGAATTTTAAATTTTATATTAAATAAACCCTTTTTAATATACTGGTATTTTAGTCTTTAGATCCCGTGCTTCTTTTTGTCTTGTCTTTTATGGAGCTTTGTGTTTTATTTACTTTGTTAAATGTTTTAACAATTCAATTATTAATAATTAAGTGCAGTTAAGCCCAGGAATTTCTGAAGTAGTGTGATTCTTTTTTGCAATAGGGCTCCGTTTACCAGAAAACAAATGCTATGTCTGAGATTAAAAGGGTTGGCAAAGATAACTTTTGGGCCAAAGCAGAGGTATGTATTTCACTCAATCTATTTCCTCTTGCTGCTGAAATATCAATTGGGGATTTGAGTTAGGTTGTGGGAGATTTACTACCTCCTTACATATAAGTCAGTGAAACCTTACATTTTAGGTCAGTGAAAATGGTGGATTTTCACGTTGGATTAAGCCAGGATTTTTAAAAGGTGGATTAAGTGGCTTGAAGTGGCATTTGTGCACACATTATAGCAGAGATGGGCAACTTTGACAACTTTACAATCTATGGACTTCAAATCCCAGAAGGCTGGTCTTGAGCAGAAACATTTCAAGTCTTAGAGTTGTTTGAAATAGGAAGGATGATGATAAGCTGTCTTCCAGTCTTCCAATAGATGTATCAAGTTCTTCATTTATTTATTTAGTGTATGGCATATCATACATGGACTATATTAACATTCCACATAGATTAATAAAACATAATGTGTTTAAAAGATCTACATTCAAATACCATTGTCTAGGCCCGTGATGGTGAACCTTTGGCACGCGGAGCCATATAGGGCACGCGAGCTCACCGGAAGTAGGGAAACAGGCCGTTTTCGGCCTCCGGAAGGCCTCCGGGGGGGGAGGCCATTTTCACCCTCCCCAGGCTCCTAAAAAGCCTCTGGAGCCTGGGGAGGGTGAAAAATGGGCCTACCGTGCCATCACGTGCCAAAAGCAGAGGGAGCACGGGGTGGGTGGGTGTTGCATGTGCAGTGGTGGGGGGCATAGAATAATGGGTGCAGGCACACATGCGCGACTCCCGCTTTTGGCACGTGATGGCAAAAATGTTAGCCATCACTGGTCTAGGCCATCTAACCATTGAAGCACAGCATCGTTTATATTTTTTTAAAAAATAGATAGTGGACCGGTATATGCCCTCAGCTTACAGCTGGTCACATTGTGATCTAGAGTTTGACGTGGCACCCTGCAATCACACTGAGGGGAGGATGCTAGACCCCATTTATACAGAGAGACCCGACGTGTGAGGTGCAAATCCTATTCAGGATTGTCCGTTGTTGGCCTGGTAGACCAAACTAGCACCTTTTTTGTGGGGTCCTTTATATGTCTTCCCATGTCTAGTTCTCATAAGTTCCCATTTTGAAATAGGTTTGTTCTTTCAGAAAGATGAGGAAAATCGCCGGCTAGAAGAAAAGAGAAAAGCGGAGGAAGCGCGTCAACATTTGGAAAAGGAGAGCCGGGATCGGGAATTGAAAGAAGCATCTTTACGGGAGCGAAAATATAAGGAGCGCTCCCAGGAGATTGATGCCCAGAGGTAAGTAGGGCTAGTTTTCCTGATAGTCTTAATTTTTAATTTAATTTTTAATTTAAATTTCATATTTACCCCAGAGAAGTAAAGTTGTCTCTGGACTTCGGTATATAGGTAGTCCTCAACTTACATCAGTTCATTTACTGACTGTTAGAAGTTACAGTGGCACTGGAAAAAGTGACTTATGACCATTTTTCACAATTATGACCTTTGTAGCCTCCCCATGATCACGTGATCAAAATTCTGATGCCTGACAACTGGTTCATATTTATGACGGTTGCAGTGCCCTGAGCTCATGAAAGCCAGATTCACTAACAAGTGGGTTATTAACATACCAGCTGCAGGGATTTACTTAACAAACGTAACCGGCTTCCGGTTTGGTTTCCGCTGCCGCCGGATGGTCTTTCGGGACCGCCAGCCTCGTCGCCTGTAAAGAGCCGTCTCTACAGCTGAGAGACGGCTCGAAAAACTCCGTCTCCTTAAGGAGACGTGAGATAGAGCCGGCGAGGACAGGTAGAGTCCTCTGCAAACTCCCCAGAGTTTTTTTTTTACTCTTGGGGAGGAAGCAGAATGTGGCTCCCTATACAGCTCACCGCTGCTCCGGGCGTCGAGGGAACTCTGCTTCCTGCAGAGCCAGGCGAAGGGACCAATCCAATCAACTAAATCTAACAGATTGCTCGAACAAAAAGGATGAAATCCTGACTTGGGACCCCAAATCGCAAGTATTTCTAACAAATCTTATGGGCGATTTTAAAAGCGAAGGAAAAAAGTTTTTAAAATGGCGACTGGCTGAGGCTTGAAAAGAACAAAGCTGAAAGCGAAAGTCCTTCCGTTTGAATAGCTTAATACGCTACAAAGTATCTAGTGCTGGCTAGAACTGAAGAGAAAAATCTCTATTTTTAAGTTTCTTTCTTCCTGGAGACTTGATACTGATATTGCTTGGAGAAAAGTCCTTTTTTCTTTTTAAGAAAAAAAAAAAAGTTTGTCTGTGGGGCAGGATGGCGTTGAAACAGACAAAGCCAGACAATCAAGCCGTGGGGGGGGGGGGTTTCCCCCATTTACAAATTATATGAGCAAGATTTAAAGAAATTTGTTTTGGAGGAGATGGCAAGATATGATGAGATTCTGAACCAGAATCTTGAAAAATTTAGGCAGAAAATTAAAGAGCTGGTACAACTAAAGTATGATAATTTGAAACAAAAGATTGTAACAGTTGTCAAAACTTTTTCAGAAATAGTTATAAAGATGGATAAAGATACTAATTTATTAGAGTCTAAAATGAAGGAAGTTGAAGATTTATAATTTGGACAATAAAATACAAGGAATTGAAAATGATTTGACAAATATCCAAGAAATTAGCTCAGAAGTAAAGCCTAAAATACAGAAAGCTGACCACAAGATTTACAATGTAGATAATATAAAACAAAGGATTGAAAGAGAAGTTACAGTGATGCAATACAGGTCCATGGAATTTGCGGTCAGAATGAGGGGATTACAGGAAAATAATAGAGATGACCTGAGAAAAATGTCTGCTGAAGTTCTGGCTGTGATTTTAAAGGTTAGTCCTGAAGAGGTATCCTGCAGGATTGATAAGGTCTACAGAGTAAATTCTTGGGTTGCGAAGCAAAGGCAGTTGCCTAGAGATGTGGTGATCTACTTTACAGATAAAGGAATAAGAAATGATATTGTGCAAAAGTCTTTTAACTCCATTCTAGAAATGCATGGAAGGAAGATTTGGATATATAAAGAGCTGCCGTCCAAGATGTTAAAAGATAGAAAGGAATTCGGATTTTTGGTGACTGAGCTAAAAAAACAAAACATCCCATTTAGGTGGGATGTTCCAGTTGGTATAATATTGAGATATCAAGGAGAAAGACATCAATTAGACACTGTTGAAAAGGCGGAGGAATTTTACTACAAGGTTTTTAAAATGGACCCAGCATCTCCACGTATGTCATCAGTATCAGGAATACAGGAGGGGAATAAAGAAAAGAATAAACAAGAGACTGAAACCCAGGCTAAGCAGTTGGAGATGGAGGTTATGGAAAAACAACAAGATACAGAGGTTCTTTTGGATGAGCCGCTTCTGGATTCTCCTTCAGAGGTTATAGCTGGATTACCTACAGACATAAGAGAGGCAGCTTTGGATTTTAATGAGATGTTTTATCAAGTTACAGACCAGCATGGAATTCAATCAGCTGATACACAAGTCCTAGAGAGACAACTAGAATGGAGATCTAAACCACTTCTTCTTTTTTTTTCTTTTTTTTTCTTCTTGACTAGATAATATAATACACTCTTAAGTTTTGATATTTTAAATCTTTCTATATATATATTTAATTGTTTAGCATTTATAGTATTTACCAGTATTTTATAGTATCTAAAATTATAATTATATAATTATAATCGTATTTAAAATTAAGTATTCAAAATTTCTATTTATAGTATTTATAGTATTTTAAGTATCTAAAAAGTATAATATTGAGTCAAATTAATTGCTTTATTGATATATTGATTGTGAACTGCTGATTAATTGATATTTTGATTTGTATAGTACTGAACTGTCTAACTTATATTTACTAAGCCAATTTAACATCAAATATATTTAAATAACATTCTGAGTACAAGATATTGTGAGGAAGAGATTAGAATCATCGTATAGATATTGATATTGACTGCCCACCGGAAAACTAGCTATACCTGTTTACAAATTTAGAAGGGAAAATTAGATATAGTAATATAGATATATAAATATATATTTATATATATATATATATATAAAAAAAAAGATAATAGAGGCGCTAAGTGGCGAATGAGAATTTGGAGTAACATCGACAGGATAATTAAAGAGCAAAAGAAAATCTTAAAAGAAATGACAAGCATGGCATCCACTGTGGGGAAAACAGGAAAAAAGACTCCCTCTAACCCCACTATAGCGACAACCTCTCCGGCGACACAAAAATCAACAGAAAGCCTGGCAATGCAAACTCTGCAAGCATCATTAACCCTAATTCAAGAAACAATGATGGCAATGCAGGAAAAATTATTAAATAACCATGTCGAATTAAAATCAGATATACATGCATTGGACCAGAAAATGAATGATATCCAAACATCAATAGTTAATAATGAACTACGAATCCAAAAAGCCGAAACAAGAATAGACCAAACTGAAAAGAAATTAGACATTGTGGATCAAGCACTAACCAGTCAAAATAAAGAGATAGAAGATACAATAATCCAATTGGAGATGGACCGGGCTTCCTTTTATTTGCGATTTCAGAATGTTGTTGAGGACAAAGAGGAAGACCTAGGAGAAAAAATGGCGGAGCTGATAGCCGATGCACTTCACCAAGACAAACAGGCAATAATTAGGGAGCTGGACGACGTATATAGGGTCCAGACTAACTATGCAAGAAGGAACAAGCTTCCTAGAGAAGTTCATATCCGCTTCGCACGGAAAAAAGTTAAAGATACTCTTTATAATATGGCAAGAGACGAACAGATTACATATCGAGGAAAAGAAATAATAATCCTAAAACAGATACCAAGAAGAGTCCGGGAGATGAGGAAGGGATATAGATTTTTGGCTATACAGTTGAACAAAAGAAAGATACTATTCAGGTGGCTTCTCCCAGAAGGGATGCTAATAACCTGGCAAGGAAGAAAAATTAAAATAGAAAATCTGAGTACAGCACAAGACTTCCTTGACCAGCTAAGAGGCGCGGAAGAAGAGCAGGGGAGTAAGGAAGATCTAGAAATAGCAGCAGTGGAGGAGGAAGCCCTACATCAACAGAACACGAACGAGGCAACTGTAGAGGAGAAGACAGAAGAAGAAGGAGAAGCCAAAGAGAAGAAAGCGAGACCAGTAAGGGCCGTAAGAAATAAACAAGAACCAGTAATCAGATAGGGGTTTAGAGATGAATGGCTTGAAGTTAATATCCGTAAATGTCAATGGACTAAATGATTATAAAAAGAGGAAAAGAATATTAACAAAACTAGGTAAACAAAATGTTGATATAATGTGTTTACAAGAGGTGCACATAAAAAAAGAAGAAAGTAAATGTTTAGAATATAAAAAATTTGGTCAAACATTTGATTCGCTGGCAGAGAAAAAGAAGAGGGGGGTGGCTATCTACGTAAAAAAAGGAATTGAAGCAGAATTGAAATTTAAAGATACAAAGGGTAGGATCCTTATGATTGAAGTTAAGAGAGGGAATTCCAAGGTATTATTAGTGGGCATTTATGCCCCGAATAAAAAACAGGGAGAATTCTTTAAGAAACTGCATGAACAATTAGTGAAAATGGCATATACTGAAATCTGTATGATAGGGGATTTTAACGGCATTGTAGATCCGGAGAAGGACCATAAGAGCAATAAAGTTAAAAAAAATAAAAGGACAAACTTACCGAGAGCATTTTTTGAGTTAGTCGATGAATTAGATCTAATTGATATTTGGCGTACCCTGCACCCAAATGACAGGCAATATACCTTCTTTTCAAATGCACAAAAGTCGTGGTCCAGAATTGACATGGCATGGGCCAGTAGAAATTTGGGGTTGGAAATTGAAACTGCAGTAATTAACCCAAACGATTGGGCTGATCATAATCCATTAGAAATCAGATGGAAGTCTCTCCAGAGAAAATACCAACGGAGGTGGAGGTTTAATGCTAAATTACTGGGCGACAAAGACTGTATACAAAAATTTAAAGAAGAAATAAATTTCTTTTTCAAGGAAAATGAAAACAAAGGCACATCCCGCGCAATAGTTTGGGACACAATGAAGGCCTATCTGAGAGGAGTCGTGATTTCATATATTGCACATAAAAATAAAGAAGAAAGGAAGATCCTGGAAGAGTACTTAAATCATATAGGAGAATCAGAAAGAAAACTCCAAGATAATCCAGAAGATGAAGCAGCCAAAGAAAATTGGATGATGTGGAAGCATAAAGTAAACATCATGGAGCAAGAAGAGTTGGCACAAAGAATGAAAAGAACGAAACAATATCTTTTTGAGAATACCAACAAATCGGGGAGGTGGTTGGCCTATAAATTAAAAAAGGAAAATGAAAGGGGAATAATTCATACTTTAGTAGACTCTAAGGGCAAATTATTGATTACCGAGGAAGAAAAACGGGATAGGGTGAGAGAATATTACGAATCCCTATATAAAGAAGAGGAGATATCGGATGACAAAATAGAACAATACTTGATAAAAGCAGAGCTCCCACAAATAACTGATGATGAGAAAGAAATGCTTAACAGAAAGATCACAATTGAAGAATTAAAAATAGCCCTTTCCAAATTGAAAAATAATAAAGCGCCAGGACCTGACGGATTTCCAGGGGAAATATATAAAAAATTAGAAGAAATACTCCAACCGAAATTAGTAGAAATTTTTAATGATGCACTGTTAGACCACAAAATTCCAGAGTCATGGAAAGAGGCGCATGTCACACTTGTGCCGAAAGAAGGTGCCGACCCAAAACAAATTCAAAATTACAGACCAATCTCGCTCCTAAATACGGACTACAAATTATTCATGGGCATAATGGCCGAAAGAATGAAAAAGATTTTAAATAATTGGATATATAAAGACCAGAATGGATTTTTACCGGGGAGACAAATTAGGGATAATATGAGAATTGTACTAGACACGCTAGAGTATTATGAGGAACACCCTGAAAAACAGATGGCTCTGATTTTTGTCGATGCTCAAAAGGCATTTGACAATCTAAATTGGAAATTCATGAATAAACAAATTGAGATGATGAAATTTGGAACAAATTTTGAAATGATGATTAAATCCATTTATAATAACCAAAAGGCGAGTATCTTGGTGAATGGGGATAGGACTAAAACATTCCAAATCAGTAAGGGAGTAAGGCAAGGTTGTCCCCTATCCCCTTTATTGTTCATTCTGGCCCTAGAAGTTCTTCTAAGGAAAATTAGATTTAACGATGAAATAAAAGGATTGCAGATCAGAAAGGAGATTTACAAGACGCAAGCATTTGCGGATGATGTAGCCCTAATCCTTGAAGACCCTATAGAATCGGGACCTAAAGTATTGGAGGAATTAAGTAAATATGGAGAGGTGGCAGGCTTCATACTGAACAAAACCAAAACCAAAGTATTGATCAAGAACACAACTGAGAGCCAGAAAAACGAGATAGAAGAAGTACTAGGATTACAGGTTGCCAAAAAAATTAAATACCTAGGAATTTGGATTACATCAAGATGTTCGACCTTGAAAGACGATAATTATATTCCCCTAATCAGGAAAATAAAACAAGACCTAGATTGCTGGAAAAAAATAAGACTATCACTTTTGGGCAAGATAGCCACAATTAAGATGAACATCCTCCCCAGAATATTATTTCTATTTCAAAATATACCCATAAATTTAGATAAAAAATTCTTTTTAGAACTAGACAAAATTATTAGAGAATTCATATGGGAGGGGAAAAAACCGAGATTTTCCATTAAAATTTTAAGGGGCAAAAGAGACATAGGTGGATTTGGACTCCCGGACTGGGAAACATACTACAGGTCAGCCAAGCTAGTATGGATAAAAGATTGGATCACCCTGGAAAATAAGAGAATTCTTACCTTAGAAGGCCATGACCTGCAAAAAGGCTGGCACGCCCACATCTGGGAAACGGAGAAGAAAAGGAAGACACATTTTCATAGACACAAAATTAGAGATTCCCTGATACAAACATGGACCCAGATTAGGCAAAAATATTACAAAAAAATCCCAAATTGGCTCTCAACGATGGAGGCCCTGACCCACCCAAATAGGTGGGAGAGGGAGAAAATGGGCAGATATAAAGATATCCTAGACGAAAGAGGGTGGCTTAAACCAAATGATATTCTACGAGAGCAAGGAATAACTTTAGATTGGTGGACTTATGCACAAGTAAAATCCAGATATCAGAAAGACAAAGAACAATATGGTTTAGAACTGGGATCAAACGGACTGGATAAAGTCTTGATGGGAACAAACAAAAAGATTCTGGCAAAATTATACAATTATATATTAAACGGTGACAAGTTCGAAGATGTCACGAAGAATCAAATAATTGCATGGGAGAAAAATATAGGGCGCAATATAAATTTTGGGGAATGGGAGGAGGCATGGAACAGAAATCTTAAATTGACTAGAGCGGTGACATATAAGGAAAACCATTACAAAATGTTTCATAGATGGTACTTAGCCCCGGCCAGACTAGCGAAGATATATCCCAATATACATCCCAATTGTTGGAAATGTGGCCACGGTCAAGGCACCTTCTTTCACATGTGGTGGACATGCCCGGAAGCAAAAGGATACTGGAATAAAATTAGGAGATGGTTATATGAAATAACTGATGAAGATATTGCATTAACACCAGAGATTTTCCTCCTGGGAATAATAAAGAAGCCATATAGAAAGGAAATGATGCATTTAATGATCCATATAATTACAGCCGCTAGATTGGCATACGCACAGTATTGGAAAGAGAAAATTCAACCACCAGAAGAGCTTACAATTAAGAAAATACTTGAGTGCGCAGAGATGTCTAAATTAACCTATGAATTAAATGATGAAAAGTCAGTTTACTATATGGTGTGGGAAAGGTGGTACAAGTGGTTGCATGATAGAATGAAAGAAAGATCTAAAGGTGTATTAAATAATGGTTAAAAGTGAGTTAAAATGTCACCAAGTATTATTTATGGAAATAGTTAAAACACTGCACATCCGATACAAATTGAAAAGCTATATTATGTATATGTTGTTTCATGTTATTGTTTGAATGTTTGTTTGTTTTTTCCTCTTATTTCTCTTTTGTTTTTGTCCTTTGTTTTTTGTTTGTTTTTTTTAAAAGAAAATCTCAATAAAGTTTAATTAAAAAAAAAAAAAAGAGAGGCAGCTTTGGATTTTAATGAGATGTTTTATCAAGTTACAGACCAGCATGGAATTCAATCAGCTGATACACAAGTCCTAGAGAGACAACTAGAATGGAGATCTAAACCACAGAAAGCCAAGAAAAAAAGAAGCAGGTCTAACAAGACTAAAAAATTTTAAACTGAACAACAGCTTAATGCCAGTTACTGAAGAGTTGATTAAATATAATAAGCGGGACTTATAGATGGCTGATATATGATATATGAAAATATAATTGAGGCAAATTATTGACTTTCATTATCTTGAGAAGAATAACAGACCTCTGCAGTGCTGTTGCTATTGGGTTGTGGAAGAAGGCCTCTGAGTGAGTGGATTGGAACTTTCTATTTTGGATTCTTTGAAAAATGGATTACGTATTTGCTGAGTTATGTGGCAAGAGAATTATGGGATTGGGGCATGCAGAAGATCTGGCTGTTATCCCAATTTGGTGGTTGGAATCAACAATCTAGATGCAAGATACTACAGAAGATACCATATGGAATACAAATATAAAGTCACTCGGGTGGATTTTATATACGAAAACATTTATTATTGAGGAGGGCAGACGGTAATGGAAGATACTGAGTATGCTGTTGGTAGCTGAAGCTGATGTTACCCTAATATGGGTGATGGAACTAATAATCTAGCTGAAAGACGTTACAGAAGACACTATATGGATTATAATTTTAAAGTCATTTGAGGACTCATATATGGAAATATTTTTGTTAATTGTGTGGTGTGGGCAGTAGAACAGAGATATTAATATTATGTAAGGTAGACCTGTAGGAAAATGGGTGGAGATGGGTTAGGTTATTGACTGTTTAGTTTAGGATGTTATGTTTAGATATAAATATATGTAAAAGATCTGGATTAGGAGATATATGTATGTGGGAAGAAATGGGTAGAATATGTGTTGAATAAACGTTAAATTAGGATTTATTACATAGTTTTATAGTTGAAGGTTGCTTTGAAATGTATAGTTTAGGGGGGAAATAATAATAATGTTAGAAAGAAATGGTTAGCATGTGGGGGGTGGTGTAAAAGGATGGTAAAGTATTATATAATTTGAGATTAATCTGGAGTTAATTTTTGGAGAAGCCATGGGGGGTGGGGAGGGTGGGGGGGGGTTAGGGAGGAGGAAGGGGGGAAAGGGAAAAAAAATTGTATTTGTAAAACTTTTTCAATAAAAAAAAACAAAAAACAAATGTGGTAACCAAGGTCATAAACTGGGCAAGACTCACTTAACAAATGTTTCACTTAACAACATAAATTTTGGGCTCAAGTGTGGTTACAGCGGCACTGAAAAAAAGTGACTTGCAACCGTTTTTTACACGACTGTCGCAGCATTTCCATGATCAGGTGATCAACATTCAAATGGTTGGCACTAGCTTATATTGATGACACTTGCTGTGTCCTGAGGTCATGGGATCTCCTTTTGCGATCTTGTGACAAGCAAAGTCAATGGGGAAACCAGATTTATTTAACAACCATATTACTAACTTAACAACTGCAATTTTCCACTTAACAAGAAAGGTTGTAAAATGGGGCGAAATTCACTTAGTAACTGTCTTGCTTAGCAACAGAAATTTTTGGTTCAATTGTAGTTGGAAATCGGAGACTACCTGTGCAAAAAAACTGAATTGTTGGGGAGGATCACTTGTGACATAAACCTTCAGCCATCTTTTCACATGTCTGCTTACAATTTTTACATCTGTATTTGCAGTGTTCGTATATGTGTATTTTGCAATCACATAATCCAGGCTGTTGATTTTTTTTAAAGGTTGATTTAGACAACATTATGAAACAATAGAATGAATTCCAAGAGCCATCAGCCATATGTTTGGGGCCACTTGTGGTCATTGATTGTCAGTCACTGAATTATTGGGTTATTGTGAAATTAAAATTAAATCCACAAGTGTGGAACTGAACTCCTAGCTGAATGTGGAATTTGTTAGCTTTAGTTAAACCCATATTTCTGCTTTGTTGAAGATTCTTAAGAATAAAACAAGATAGTTCAGTTTAGTGGTGTTAATTCTTCCTTTTAGAGTTAACTTTCAATAAAAAATATAGAAAGATTTTGACAGTTTATTGTATATTGGGCTATATTTATAAATTCTAGGATGCTATATTACAGATAAAGAGAGCCGGTTTGGTGTAGTGGTCAAGACATCAGGCTAGAAACCAGAAGACTATGAGTGGGACCTTGGGCCAGTCACTTCTCTTAGCCCTGGGAAGCAGGCAATTGCAAGCCAGTTCTGGGAAACCTTGCTAAGAAAACTGCATGGTTTGCTCCAAACAGTTTTGCCAGGAATCAAAACATGAAGGCTTCCCCTGCATTAAAAAGACTACAGAGATACGTATTTTAATTTTCCTAATCAAGAAGAACATTTTGAAATTTGAGCATTTATAATGAAAATGAAACTATAGAGTTGCAGCATATTTCATAGTGGCATCATTCTTGAGGGCTCTGCTGTTCTGGATGGTACATCTCTTGGAATAGAACTCTATAAATATTCCACAGCAACAGAAAAAAAAACTGTTTGCTTCCAATAAAGTTCTTGCAGTATTATAGTTCTGATATCACAGATTTAGTTCTGTTCCTCCCTTTTTGGTAATGGAGATGGGTACAAACTTGTTGTGAATAGACCATCAGATTAAATTAGAAGTACGATGAAGGACACAGTTAAGTTTAGAAATTTAAGAGCTGAATGGCATAATTTTTGTTAACCATAGCTCTTGATTTTTTTAAATCTGCAGGAAATTCCAGCAACAACAGGAAACCAACTCAAGAGAACAAGAAAAACAACAATGGGTGAGATTGGAAATGGTCGCATTTGTTCTCTCTGTTTTTAACAAGAAATTTCTGAAGATAGAATTGCTTTCTTGCTTATGAAGATGACATAAGATAGCAAAGAATTCCTAGGCAAGTTCTGAAATCTTTTAGTGCCATCATGAAGACATAAATGCTGTTTCTGCTGATAATTTGCACCAAATTTAAAATATAGTAGGTAGAAGTGGAATTCTGGCCATCAGTTGCTTATTCTTCTTGATCGGTTGAATGACTTGAGTCAGTGGTCCATAGGAAGAACTTAAGTTCCTTAACGTTTTTCAACAAAGATTTTAGTAGATGAGAATATTTGTAGCTCAGAATTGAATTGTGGAGTCTTTAGTGCTTTTTGAGCTTGGTGGTTTTCTTGCAGACATATCATTATCCCACTAGGTAACATCATCAGTGAAAGCCAAGAGTCTTTATTTCCCTCACCTTGGTGCCATCATCTCTGGTTGACCTCACCATAAGTGTAAGAGGTCATCTTTTGTTACAGAAGGAGCAAGAAGAAGTTCGCAGCAAGAAAGGTTTCCCACGGAGGAGTGAGTCTGTGGAGAAAGCTCAGGTACACCGGAGAAAATTCCTTGCCAACCCGTCCTCACTCTTCACAATCTGCTAGCATGCAGTATTATCTGTATCACTTCTATCTTCTTCGTATCATCTCTCGGTGCCTATGAGATCAAAGCAGGGATAACTGGTGACTTTCTGGATAACAACTACAACTCAAGAATCCCATTGCATTATTTGCGCATGCAGTGCACTGCATGCATCATTATGAGCATTGCATGTTT
This sequence comes from Pantherophis guttatus, assembly GCF_059756535.1. Lineage (NCBI taxonomy): Eukaryota > Metazoa > Chordata > Lepidosauria > Squamata > Colubridae > Pantherophis > Pantherophis guttatus. The sequence goes on along the minus strand of NC_142071.1, from coordinate 16,409,779 downwards.
AATATGGACACTCTTGTAGCTGACAGGTATGAACAGTCCAGCCAGAATTTAACCCAGAAGGATCTTCATGTATCTGCTTCACCTCTTCCTGCCATAGGGAGGCTGAATACTTATATAGATACATAAATCCTTCAATCCTTGTTTCTCTTTTGGTCTTGGTGCATCTGAAGGCAATCTCTACTCATACACAGTTTTCCAGTAACTAAGAAAGTACCGGACTGATCTTTCTGCTGATAAGAAAGCCTCTCCCTTCTAATGATAATTCTAAATATTAATTGCAATTGTTCACTGTTTTCGGGTTTTATTTTCTTCTGTCTGCTCAATCTTGCATTTTTTTCTTAAGAACTTTTTCATTGATTGTTTTGTAATATTTTGGATCATGGGCACAAAAAAGTCATCCTTGTTTCCTGGGCTCTTCGCTTGTCATCTATTTCAATTAAGTTTTTGACTGCTTCTGAAAACAAAGGCAAGGTAATAATCTGTCATATTTTTTCTGACTGAAGCCTTGCCCCATTCCTGTGTCCAAGATGTGATTAAAATCATGGCTGCAACTGAGTTACTGTGTTTCTCACTCACTTCTTGCCATTGTAAATAACCCCAGAAAAATTAGCAGCCCACATTTTTATTACCTGCTTTTTGTTGAAAAATGACCTAGAAATGGACTTGTAATCCCTTTGCCAGCAGTTTTGATTTCTGTATGCAAGTTGAGAAAGGAACAAGTTTGCTTCCTCTACTCCCTGTAGAAAAATCCAGGAAGTTGTCAGGAAGTAAGATTATTCCATCCCTTTTAGTATAGTATGTGGTTAACAGAAAAAAAATAAGACCTTGTATAATGATTTAGACATACAGAGCTGTTTATAATTAATTGTACAGGTAGTCCTTGAGTTAAGACCACAATTGAGCCCAAAGTTTGTTGAGTTTGCCCCATTTTACAACTTTTCTTGCCACAGTTCTTAAGTGAATAATTGCATTTGTTAAATTAATAACATGGTTGTTTTGTGAATCTGGATTCCCCAATTACTTAGCTTGTTAGAAGGTCGCAAAAGGGAATCACATGACTCCAGGACACTACAATGGTCATGAATATGAGTCAGTTGCCAAGAATCCAGATTTTGATCCTGTGACCATGGGGATGCTGCAAACAGTCACAATTGTGAAAAATGGTCATAAGTCACTTTTTTCAGTGCCGTTGTAACTTTGAACAGTCACAAAATGAACTGTTTTAAGTCAAGGATTACCTGTAGAGGTAGTCCTCACTTAACAACCATTTGGTTAGTGACTACTCAAAGTTAGGATTGCACTGAAAAGAATGACGTATCGCCATTCCTTGCAACCGTTGCAGTTTCCCCACAATCTCATGATCACAATCTGAGTATTGGCAACCGGCTCACACTTAACCGTTGCAACATCCTGCAGCCATGTGTTGTCATTCGCGACCTTCCCACTGGCTTTGACAAGAAAAGTCAATGGGGAAGTCATCAAGAGTCACATGTTGCGGTCACATGGCATCTCACTTAATGACCACAGGTGATTCACTTAATGACTGGGCAAAAAGGTTATAAAATCAGGTGTGTTTACGTGATGTTTCACTTAATGATTGCCCTGCTTAACAATGAATTTTCTGGTCCCTGTTGTCATAACAGGATTACCTGTATAGAGTTTATAGCTAAAAGCTCCCCAACTAGCTATCTTCCAGATTTTGGGAGATTAATTACCAGGATTCCTGGCTTTATGTGACAAATGCTAGGGATTCTGGGAAATTTATCTGATTTCAGCTGCTTTTCAACCACTTCAATTTCATGGTTGCCAGCCAACCAATAGTCTACAGGTGACCAGTTGAAGAAGGTTCTGCTAGTATATGACTCTTGAGCTGAATTTCCCTACGGATTCTTGTCCACCCTGTTCTTTATTCACAATGCGAGAGAATAGATCTTTTCCCCCAATTGATGGTCGTACTTCCTTGGCTATTTCCTTTACTTTTTTATGGAATTTTGATTTAGACTCACCCATTTGCATGTGGGATTCTTGGTAACTTGACTCTGTTCTCCTTCCTGTTCTACTATGGGTTTCCCATGGACAATTCACTGGGGGATTTGATTTGAGCAAGATGGTTGCTTCCTTCTTGACTTTGCACTGCTTGAGAAAACCTTCTGACTAACTCCATTCTGCATCTCTTGGTTTGTGAAGGTCTTCCTCCTTCTGACTAGCTATTTGCAACTCCTTGATCCTTCTGAACCTTTTCCATAGTGGAAAATTAGTGCTGTCCACAGGGACCTTCCTTCATCCTTTAACTCTGTATCTCTCATATGTAGTGAAGGCAATATGCAAAAGGATAGTGCATCGTACAAGGAGTTCATATGATATCTTCAGGCAAGCCTTGATATCCCATTTATTCCATTTTTATAATGAACAAGTGATACTTTGACCCAAAGCCTTCATGTCTTTTGCAGTATCTAGAAAGGTATGTATCCAAATGCAATGTATCCATTGACCGTTGGATGCTTGCTTTATCTCTGTGGAGATTCTCAATAATCCTGGTCTGGGTTGCCCCAAAGGTGCTTTTTCAAGAGGCAACTGGACTTTCTTTGTTTCTCCTTGAAGATGTTTCACTTCGCATCATCCAAGAAGCTTCTTGGAGTTCAGAACTGAAGAAGCTTCTTGGATAAGAAGTGAAACGTCTTCAAGGAAAAATAAAGTCCAGTTGCCTCTTGAAAAAGCACCTTTGGGATGCTTATTTTATCTTTGGAGTAACTGAGGACCATGGTCTTGAATTTTAGTGAAAGGATGTGGATGTTTATTATTTTTCTGCAATACTTCACATCTGTCCCCAATCAATCCACTGCAAGATGAAAGCCATTGAATGTTATACACCATAATCTCCCATACTAGTCCTGTTTTGGCTGGTAGGTAGATATTTTTTAACTTCCCAGTTTAGGACAGAGATCGAGAGAGTCTGGTCCAAAGTCTGTCAGTTGCTTCTGTGCCTAAAGGGAGGACTACTACAGCTTGGGTTTCCCCATTCCTAATCTAGCCTTTTAACAACTGCCCACTACATAAAAGGGTAAAGAGTCCCTGCAGATTTTACTCTGCTAGTCATTTCTGACTATAGGGGATGGTGCTTATCTCAGTTTCAAGGCCATTGAGTCATGACTGTTTGAAGACATTCCCACGGTCACGTTGCCAGCATGGCATCATGGAGCACTGTTATTTTCCCACCAAAGTAGTACCTATTTATCTACTCACATTTGCATGCTTTTGAACTGCTAGGTTGGCAGGAGCTGGGGTAAGGACCGGAGCTCACCATCACATGATGCTCAGGTCTCGAACCCATGCTGCTGGTTTTCCAAACAATAAGCCCGCCATCTTAACCATTGAGTCACTGCGCCGCCCTGGTGTAAATAAAGCCTTTTTGATGGATGCCTGCATCCTGAGCTTTCCTTGTTGAATGATTTATTGATTATCCCAAATCCTCTCTTAATCCTCATTCAGCATGGTCAGTAGCTGTTCTAGCTAGGGATTGTACGATTTGTTGCTGTGTTGCCCAACACATCTGGCAGCATTGGATTGAGGAAAGGATTTTGATGGTTATTAGTTAGATTTTTTTCTTACATTTAGTAAAATAGGCAGCCAAAGGCAACACTTTTCCCCTTGCATGCTAAGGCTGGGCATTGGTGGTGTTTGCTGTTCCCTCTTCCTTTCCATGCTTTTCGTATTTCATCTGGATTCAGTTATCCTTTTGGTTGCTTTTTAGGAAGCCGCATCACTAGTAGCTCAACGATCAATGAATCCTCGTGAGATCTTCAAACAAAAGGAGAGGTCCATGTCTACAGAGGCAGCAGCCACCATCTGCTCCCAGCCAGGTATTCTGTGGAGCACTCTTAGACTAGGAGGAAGGCACGGGGGAAGGGGAATTGCTTGCTTCCCCCAGGGATGAGAATTTCAGAAGATGGCCTTGGCAACTGAGAACATTTTCTTTATTCTCCACCAATTTGTGGAATTGTGAAAATTTTAAATTTAGCACCATAATTGGGGTTTTAGAACTTGATTGATACAAGCTAATGCAATTCAAGAACTTATATATTGGATGCATGGTTTGATTACAGATAGTCCTTGACTTACAACAGTTCATTTAGTGACCGTTCGAAGTTACAACAGCACTGAAAATAGTGACTTAGGACCATTTTTCACACTTATGACCATTGCAGCATCCCAATGGTCATGTGATTTACATTCAGATGCTTGACAACTGACTCATATTTATGACAGTTGCAGTGTTCAGGAGTCATTTGTGACCTTCTGACAAAATCAGTGGAGAACCCAGATTCATTTAACAACCATGTTAATTTAACAACTGCAGTGATTCACTGAACAAATGGGGCAAGAAAAGTTGTAAAATGGGACAAATTCACTTAACAACATAAATTTTGGGCTCAATTGTGGTCTACCTGTATAGGTAGTCCTTGACTTATAACCACAATTAAGTCCATTGCTCAATTGCTAAGTGAGACATTTATTTATTTATTTATTTATTTATTTATTTATTTATTTATTTATTTATTTATTTATTTATTTATTTATTTATTTATTTATTTCTATTCACCCATGGTGACTCAAGGCAATTTACAGAATATAATTGAGTTTTGCCTCATTTTATGACCTTTCTTGCCACAGTTGTTAAATAAATCACTGCAGTTGTTTAGTAAATAACCCAGTTCTTATGTGAATCTGGCTTCCCCATTGGTTTTGCTTGTTAAAAGGTCGCAAAAGGTGACCATGTGACCCCAGGACACTGCAACCGTCATAAATATGAGTCAGTTGCCAAGTGTCTGAACTTTGATCATGTGACCATAGGGATGCTGCAACGGTTGTAAGTTGTGAAAAACAGGCATCAAGTCAGTTTTTTCAGTACCGTTGTAACTTCGAATAGTCGCTATATTAATGGTTGTAAGTTGTGGACTTCCTGTAGTTCTGTGTACAAGTCACAAACACGGTTATACTTCTGAATAAAAATGGATAGAACTTGGCAGTAACTGAGCAGCAATTCAGCCAAGGACTCCTTGTTGTATATGGGCCATTTGTGTTCTGGACTTACTTGGCTCCTTTCCTAGGCAAGTTACGGAGCCCTTTCCTTCAGGAGAGAAACCAGGTGGAGAGTCCTGCGTCCCCTCTCCAACCTGCTACGCAAGATGTTCCTCCTCCTCCTCATGTTGCTCGTTCGTCTGGTCACGACACACCTCCAGTTTTTCCTGTTCCCGAACTTGGTAAAAGCATTATATGAGAGCATGTGATTTCTGTTCCTTGATTACACTACCTTTTTTTAAACAGCAAGAGGTGTTTTTTTTAATAGCCAATGGTAATTCTGATTTTTCCCCTGCATTCCAGTTGGAAGATACACCTGAAGTTTATTTGATTTATTTACTTATTTTAGAAACATATAAGGCTTCCCAACTCTACAAAGAATTCTTGAGTGGCGTACAGTAAAAAATCAATGGTGCAATACAGTTAACACAGTTAAAATAATACAACTCAAAGAAACAACCCCATTGCCAAGCGCCAGACCAAAAGGAGCCATTAGAAGACCGCCAGTCATGAGATCCATCAGCCCTTCTAACCCAAGGCCTGGGGAACAAGCCATGTTTCCAGAGCTCATTTGAACACATTCAGGGTAGGGGGTGAAACATATCTTGAGGGAAAAGGTATTCCAGAGCAGGGGCTTTGACAGGACAGAATGTTCTCCTGAAAGTACCCTTGACCAAGCCATGATTTCCCCAGAGGGCTTAAAATTCTGCCATTTTATGTCCAGGTTCATGCTTGGAAAGTTTCATCCCCTCCCCCAAAAGCCTGTGAGAGAAACAGTTTTTAGAAAAATAGAAGCCTTTTATGTTACCTTTTACATGCAGCATAGATATAGACCTTGTTTATCTTTTTTTCCCCTCTGAGTATAGTACAGCTTTCTCCCAACGTGAGAAAGCTGAATTAGACTATGAAAGCTGCTCCAGTCCAATTTGCTTCATTACTGTTATTTTACTGAAGAAGAATTTTTGCTTGGGACAGCTTCAGGTTCACTGTACTCTTTATACCTCTTGCACACATTTACATGCAGTTCTTTTAATACAAGGATGCACCCAGGTCATGGGTGCATTCTCACGACCAAACTCTCCCCAGTCCTGCTCTCAGAAGGTCTTTACCAAGCCTTTGTTTAATCAAATCTGTGTCTCATTCTCCATTAGCTAGATTTGTTAACAGTGGAACAGACCAGAGCTGTTCTTTTCACCCTTATGTCAAAAGGAACCCTTCCCTGGATTTATTTCTTATTTTGTTATGGCGAGAAGATGTGAAATGTGCAGCTTCATTCATCCATCTCAGTGATCTTTCTTTTCTTCAAAAGCTTGAGAAGTCCGTTGTTGCCCCAACAAGATTGATCTCTGTTTCAGTTTCTCCATGTATTGTGGTGTGTGCGTGTGTGTGTCCCGTTCCCTCCGTGTGGCCATTGGTGCAATCTTGCTTCTTGCTGCAAAAGCTTGCGGGAAGGGGGAAACAAATGAGGACCCATGAGTCTGCACTGTGTGAAAGAAGGTTAATGTGTTGGCGTAGTGGTTAAGATGATGTCTCAGAAAACAGGAAAGTTGAGTTCTAGTTCTGCCTTAGGCATGAAAACGAGCTGGGTGACTTTGGGCCTGTCACTCTATTTCAGCCCAATTCACTTTACAGGGTGGTTGTGGGGGAAAATAGGAGGAGGAATGTGTGTTATAGATAAGTTGGCTGCCTTGAGTTACTTGTAAAAAGAATAAAGGCAGGATAAAAATTAAAGTGAGACATGCGAAGACGAGTAAGCTGCTTGTTGTATTGAAAGGAGAGCAAGAGAGATACTGAGTAGAGGCATCCTGGGGAGAAAAGCTATTAAATCAAGAAATAAACCCTGGGACATGAGTCTTGATTTCTCAACATTGAGGATTGAAATTGAGAATGCTTCTTTCAGGTAATTCTGTCAGAGAGGAGAACCACAAGGCAGGAGCTGCAACCTTCCAACCGGAGGTAGAACAAGAGGCCGTGTACGAGGAACCCCCAAACCAGCATGTTATCTATGATGAGCCCCCTGAGGTTAGTCTCTGCTAGCAAAAGATCAATACAAATTGGATTATTCTTGGTTGCATTAGCAAGATAACATTGGTATGTCCTTTGCTGTTTTTTTTAATCAAAATATATTTAAGAAAAAATACTTCATATTTGCAATTTCCCTAATTTCTCCAGCATGTAAATGTAATTGGGGAAACCTAGATTAATAGAAGAATAATATAAATTTTGTCAAAAATATAACACTCTCAGCCCAACTCACCTTACATCCATGCCTTTGCTGTACTGTTTGTTATCTTCCTATGACATACATGGGGAAAGTAATGAAATGTGAGGGTGAAGGTTCGTTTTCCGAGCTTGTGGGTTGGTTTTCGAATGTTTCGTTACCAGGCTAGGCAACATCTTTCAGTAATGAAATGTATATGCTTATGTCCCGTTCAAAACTTATTCCATGGATTTTTGCCTTGAAGAAGATGTAGATCAAGTCCTGTGACCTAGTGACATCTGACTTGGCAGATCTTACCAAAAAAACCCCTTCAAAAATCCATGATAAACTTCTTTTAAATCATTCCTTTCAGAAATTAAGCCATATTTCTATAAATTATATTTATATAAATGACACTTATATTTCTGATTTCGTACACTTACATCAGAAAGTGCATTGAGATTTGTTAGTGCAACCTGCTCTGACTATGTCACCTTCCAAATCTGTGGCTTTCAACTCTCAAATTTCTCAACCTTAGTTATTGCCTTTTGGCAATTCTGGGAGTTGAGGTCCACACCGGTAAAATGCTATTGGTTCGGGCCAGTTTGCCCGAACCGGTAGTAAAAAAATGTAAAAAAAAAAGTTCTGCCGATCAGCTGAACGACGAGCGATTGTCAGAACTGTTTTTTACTTTTTCAGCATTTTTTTACTACCGGTTCAGGCGAATAGGTAGTAAAAAATGCTTTTAAAAAGTTTTTTTAAAAGGTTCCGACGATCGTGCAGCACAGCTGTGATCGTCCAACCCTTTTTTTTTTTACTTTTTATAAAGCATTTTTACTACCTATTTGCCCGAACCGATAGTAAAAAATGCTTTAAAAAGGTTTCTTAAAAAAGGTTCCCAAGAAACCAACCACAGTTTGGTGTGAACTGTGCATGCTCGCGCACTTGGCACACATGCGCGGCCACCGAACTGGTAGTGAATCGGTTCAGATTTCACCACTGGGTCCACACATCAGGAGCAGGCCAAGGTTGGGAAAAGATATTTTAGTGAATGAATTGTAGTCAAAAGATTGATGACCTCTGATTTACTATATCATTCTTTGTCTCGCTAACTCTTCTTTGTTTTGGGAACAGCCTGAAGATGCTAACTATGATTATAGTGATGCCTACCAAGAAAACCTTAACACGGAAGGAAAAGGAATATGTGCCCGTGCTCTGTATGATTACCAAGCTGGTATGTTTGATATGTTTTGCTTTCATAAGTTCCTCATATTAGGAACGCCGGGGGTGGGGGTCCTTATGTTTAAAAAAAGCATGATTAGACATTTGGAAGTCAGAAAACCACATTTTAGAGTTTAAATTAAGCTTACTGAAATAAAAAGGTGTTTTCTTCTCACCCTTAGCAGAAGCCATAAAAATAGAAGCTCTACCTATACAGAGTTAGAATGTACTCTGCAGCTGCTTGAATATGCAAAGTGTGTGTGTGTGTGTGTGTGTGTGTGTGTGTGTGTGTGTGTATGTTTTCTGAGGTTTTCGCGGGTGTTTGTATGTAGGTCTTTGGTTATTCAGGTTTTCTCCCGCATAAAATTGGAGGTTTCTTGGCAACGTTTCGACGAAGTCTGCCCCACCACATACATCGGACAAACCAACAGAAGAATAAGTGCACGCATTGAAGAACACAAGAACTCAGTCAAAAAAGAGGAACCAACTTCTTCCCTGGTCCAACACCTCAAAGCCACAGGACATGATATTGACTTTAAAAAGACCAGAACTATCGCCAAAACTGAACACTTTAACAACAGAATAATCAGAGAAGCCATCGAGATAGAAAAACGTCCACACAGCATGAATAAACGAGATGATACCTCCCGCCTACCAGCCATTTGGAAACCCGCCCTTATTGACAAATGAGTCCCTAACACAAAGAATGACACCAGACCCACACTCACGAGAGCCACACAGGATGTAACCACCACACATCCACGCAGAAAGCAGACTCAAACCCACACTGATGATGAGGCACGACCACAGACCAGAAGCCAGACCACAGCTACATCATTAGCCCCTTTAAACCCCTCCAATCCATACATGAAGCAGACTGACACCCACCATGAAGAGGTAGCACGGCCACGAACACGAAGCCAAACAAAAGCAACACAGCTCACCAGCTCAAATCCCCCTGCTACTCAGACTAACCCGAGCACAACCAAGCGCCCACCTAAACAGAACACACACCCATCCAATCAGAGCACAGCCAACCCCCCATCCAATCAGAGCACAGCCAAACCCCCAACCAATCAGAACACACCTCCACCCAATCAGAACACAGCCAAGCTCCCACCCAATCAGTTCACACCCCCACTGGCAGTTAAAAGGAAGAAACACCTGCGATCACACACATTGCTCCTAGAAGCACGAAGCCGAAGACACCAGCCTGAAGATGACGAATGAGACTTCGTCGAAACGTTGCCAAGAAACCTCCAATTTTACGCGAGAGAAAACCCGAATAACCAAAGACCTATACATACATACATACATACATACATACATACATACATACATACATACAAATATAAATATAAATATAAATATAAATATAAAGTTGTGTTTTTAGGCGCAAGCATTGAGTGCAACTTTCAAAGCCTGGCCAATTTTTGCTGCTGAGTGGTAACTTCTAACATGCCAGCAGAATGAATGTATTAAATATTTCATTCCCTCGTATTTAATCCTACTTTATTTTTTACCATGGCTCTGCAGGCTGTTTCTGTTGGTTCAGTGTAGTCCCAGCCCGCCACTCAAAAGCCTGATGCCGTCTTCAGCTCAGAAAAAGTTTGCTCAGCTCAGATTTAAAGGCTGAAATGATAATACAGGATATTATGAGTCTGCAAAAAGGAGGACTAATAATCCACAGTGAAAGAATAAACAGCATTAGAAAAGAAGAGGTTAAATGATTAAGTACTTGAGTTTAGCATAAGGCAACCCAGATTACTACAGGTGTTATTTAAATAAAATTGAAACAGGCTGAGGTTAGAGAAGAATTTCTTGACCTTGGCACTTCTAGGAACTCTGCAACTTTGAACTGCATTGTGGGAGTTGGAGTCCACACATCTTAAAGTTGCCAAGATTGAGAAACCATGGTTTACACATAGTCCTCAATTTATGACCATAGTTGGAACCAGAACTTCCATCACTAAGCAATGCAGTCGTTAAGTGAGTTGCGCCTGACTTTATGAGCTTTTGCCACAGTTGTTAAGCGAATCATGCCATTGTTAAATAAATCCATCTTCTCCCGTTGACTTTGCTCATTGGGAGCTACCTGGGAAGGTCACAAAGGGCACTCATGACTCCAGGACTCTGCAATTGTTATAAAAACATACTACTGTGTTTCTCCAAAAAGAAGGCTGGGTCTTATTTTCTTTTGACCCCCCAAAAAAACTGCTAGGCCTTCTTTTTGGAGGGTTCTAATTATTGACTCACCTCGCAGCGGTGGCACCAACAGCCCGCCCAGCAGGAGCCTGCTGCTGGCCCACTTCTTCTGCAGCCGCTTGCCACCACTCGCACGCATTGCCCCGGCCTCCGTTTTGCCTTCAGATGCCTTCCGGAAAGCCGTCTGCAGCCGATAATAAAGCTCCGGATCGATCCAGAGCTCTATTATTGGCTGCAGATAACAGATGCCGGCAGGCATCTGAAGGCAAAATGGAAGCTAGGGCAATGCGTGTGAGTGGTGACAAGCGGCCGCAGACGAAGGCGAGGTAGGTATTGGGGTATGCAAGGCCTGGTAAGTAGGGCAGCTCCACCCTACCCACCCCCATCCCCACCCTAGCTTATTTTTTATCTGTGTTGCCTCACCCCACCCCCTGCACCCCGGGGTGGGTGGAGTCTTAATTAGGGCTAATTTTGTGGGTGGGGCTTCATTTGATCAGATGCACTCAAAAATGTGATAGGGCTTCTTTTCAAGATGGCTCATCATTTTGGAGAAATGCGGTAGTTGCCAAGTGCTCAAACTTTGATCACATGACTGCAGGGAAGCTGGGACAGTTGTAAGTACGAGAGCCAGTCATAAGTAACTTTTTTCAGTACTGTCGTAACTTCAAATCATCAGGATCAAAGTCAGTGTGGGCACGAGGGACCAGTTCTGTGGAGAGAGGTTTTTCCACAGACTGGAAAGGCCGTGGTATCGTGTGCTGCCTGCATCCCATGGATGGGGCTTTTCTTGTTTGCGTGCCCCAGTTTCTGCCATACTGCAGTCCGGTGCCGGTCCATGGACCAGGGATTGGTGACTCCTGTTTTAAGTCTACTGGGCCAGTTACTTTCTTTAAAATATAAATTTTAAAATTCTTTTTAAAAAATAACATGGAGATTGTGTTTTGTTTCCCATCTTTTAGCTGACGACACAGAGATCTCTTTTGACCCTGAGAACATTATCACAAACATTGAGATGATTGACGAGGGCTGGTGGCGAGGTTACGGGCCCGATGGTCACTTTGGGATGTTTCCAGCCAACTACGTGGAACTTATTGAATAAGGGTTGCTCACCCTGGGGGGACGAGTGCAAGTAATGTCTGAAAGACCAACTTTCCTCAAAACCACTTCTTGGAGATGAAGCTGTGTTATGATTTTTTTTTTAAAGAGGGGGGGGCATTGCTTCATACCCCCATCGCTGGCAAAACCCTCTATTGGCTTGGTGAAGTGGATCCTTTTCCTGTTCTATTCATTTTCCTTAACAGGCGTTTTCAGATAGAGATGGACATCAGTTTGGGGGACACACAATTCTTCCGTTTGTTCAGAGAGGGAGGAAGATCATGTAGTGGGAAGCGCACTGGACAAAGCCACACTCTGCAGGCACACATGGACCATGGTACTCTTGAATATCAACCTGGGCTCTTTTGAAGAAAGGGAAGCAATGGTCAGACCTTTTCAGTCTGCCTATTGTAACTTTGCAAGATAGCACGAGAGAACAGAAATCTTAAGAAATGCCTACATTAGTATTACCTTTGATTGAGGCTGCATCCCACAACCTACTTACTCCAGAATGCTGCTTTGGGGGAAATGGATTGTTTATAGCTGCTTTTGAAGGACGGCATGTTTGGAATTGCTCCAAGGGAAAACTGCTTGAAAGAGCAGAATTATCCATGCTTTCTGCCGGCTTCTTTTGTGCAGCTTCATTCCATTTCAGTGGAGCAATTCTTTAGGGAAGACGGTGCCCTCGGACCTCTCCGCCACTTAACATGTAAGCTGAGTGGGGCTGAAAGCTCTTGGAGCATTTGTAGAAACTCTTATCCTTGCAATAAGGCAAAAGGCTGTCTCCATAGGTCTCGTGGCAGAAGAGATTCAGATATCAATTCAATAATTCCCATAGCAAATGAGCCAATTGACCCCAAATCAAGGCTTATCTCTGAGCCGGTGTTAGGTGCACACAGCTTTAAATATTATGCTTGTGTGTCAGTGTGGTTTGTTCGATAGAACTCTGGTTTATTCAATTACCCTTTCTGGAATTTAGGGCTGGGAGGACAAAAATACATTAAATTTGGCTGTGGTAAAATTGGAATTCATTTCTTCCTCTGCCTTTTTGTGGGTGTTTTTTTTTTTTTAAAAAAACTAGAATATAAAAAAAAAATCTGGCAGTTGAATACACAAGAATGATACCAGTTTGAAACTGGATATTCGATACCTTCAGGCCCAATCTTTCCCACAACTTCTCTTTACAGTATAGAGGCATAATATTTAACCTCTAAAAGGCAATGTTTTATGTTTATTTTGTTTCACTGGCTCAAGATAGTTTTAACAGGCTTGTCAGACTTCATAACTCTACACAGGCAGAATTTATGAGTTGGAAGAAACCATTACATTTAAACCCATTCCCTGGTCAGTGTAGGAATCTAACAGGTAATCCTTGATTACTGCAATTGCTTTTCACAGCTTCATGTTCAAAATTCTCCTTTTTCCAGCCTTTGGCTATGCCTGAAGATTTATGATGGGGTAAAAAAGCTAGTAGATTGTGACAAAACAACAATGAACAGGAATTAAAATGACACAATAAGCCTGTGAATTGGATTATGTTTTTTTAGTTTTGGAAAATAGTTTACTCGCTATAACTATGAAATGAGGAAGATAGTTCAAAGTGCCAGAAAAAAAAGAAATGAAACAAACAAAGTTAGAAAATAGTTTTTCTCCTGTGTAGATCTTGTAAGCAAACAGATGTTGGCCAGCTGTTATTTTCAACATCTCCATGGCCACTGCAGGCAGAAATAAGATGCTGAGAATTCTAATTCATGCAAAACGTTAGGAAGCCTAAAATATTGTAATGTATTTACCTTCTAAATGGCCAACTTAGAGAAATCTCAGATTTAAACAACTATTTTGTAAAATGTATCTTTTGGTACATAATCCATAACAAACTGACATTCTTGTTTTCATCATGCATCTTGTGATGAAGTAAATTGTTAGTTCCTTATCAGCAAAATTACAGCTCAGTAAGATCTAAAAGACTACAATTCTCCATTTCTTAATATATCCTAAAAAGCAACGTATATAACCAGTATGGTCATGAAATGATTTTCTTATGAGTCAATCAATACCAGTTTCTCTTGCAGCCTTAATATAAATGATATTGATAACCAGAGGCACCAGTACATGCAGTCCTCAACTTACGATCACAATTGAGTCCAAAATTTATATTGCTAAGTGAGAGATGTTAAGTGAATTTTGCCCCATTTTACATCCTTTCTTGCCATAGTTGTTAAGTGAATCACTGCAGTTGTTAAGTCAGTAACACGGTTGTTAAGTAAATCTGGCTTCCCCATTGACTTTGCTTGTCAGAAGGTTGCAAAAGGGGATTACATGACCCTGGGACACTGCAGTCGTCATAAACATGAACTAGTTGCCAAGTATCTGAATCTTGATCATGTGACTATGGGGATACTGCAACAGTCATGTGAAAAACGGTCATAAGTCACTTGTTTCAGTATCGTCATAACTTTGAACAGTCACTAAATGAACTATTGTAAGTCAAGGAATGCCTGTACCCTTTCAATATGAGGGGAGGAAATCCTCACATGCCAATTATTCCTACGCTAAGTCTTCATCTTACAACAGTTCATTTAGTGACCGTTCAAAGTTATAATGCCACTGAAAAACATGACTGATTACTGTTTTTCACACTTATGACTGTTGCAGTATCCCCATGCTCGTGATCAAAATTCAGATGCTTGGCAACTGACTCATATTTATGATGGATGCAGTGTCCCAGAATCATGTGATCACCTTTTGGGACCTTCTGACAAGCGAAGTCAATGAGGAAGCCAGATTCACTTAACAACCGTGTTACTAATTTAACAACTACAGTGATTCGCTTAACAAATGTGGCAAGAAAAGTTATGAAATGGGGCAAAAATCAACAAATTTCTCACTTAGCAACATCAATTTTTGGCTCAATTGTCATAAGTCGAGGATCCCTGTACACTCTTCTCTGAAGACCTAAGATTGTGTGGTCTCCAACATTGTAAGTTACATCTGCAGCAGCTTCTGCTATGGGAAGAGGTGGTGTTTCCTGCTGCACTGTAAGATTTGTCAAGACTTTCATGGATCTCTTGGTTGGAAATGATGGATGTGAAGGGTGGGGGTTGGCAGTTGTGTTGCCTAATTGAGTTAACTAGGTCAGGTAGATAGGAGGGGTGGGGGGGGCAGAGGGACAGAACGAGAGACAGATGAAGAATCAAATCCAGGGCAGACCTCCATTTCATTTCCATTTGTCTCCGATCCTCCCCTGAGACCCGCTGCCACCAGCAAAGAAATCATTATTGTAGTGTTCTTTACAGCTCGGGAAATGCATCATGAAGTCTGTTTGCTTCAAAAGGATGTTTAATACTACTTGAAAGATGCAGAAAGAAGTGGTTCCTGGCACATACACTCCCTCAAAAAAAAAAAAAGAAAGAAAGAAAGAAAGAAGAAAATCCAAAGTCCCTAGAGCAGGATATTAGCCAATTTTCCATCACTGGAGCTTTGCCTCTTGCTAAGGGCATCTGGGATTTCTTAAACTAACAGAATATGGGTATCCTAGATGGGAGAACAGGTAATCTCGATTTAACCATTCAAAGTCACAACGGCACTGAAAAAGGTAACTTATGATCGTTTTTCATAGTTATGACCTTTCCAGCATCCCCATGATCCTCTGATCAAAATTCAGATTCTTGGCAACTAGTTCATATTTATGACCATTGCTGTGTCCCAAGATCATGTGATCACCTTTTGCAACCTTATGACCAGTCAGTGGGAAAGCCAGATTCACCTAACAACTAAGTAACTTATCAACTGCAATGATACACTGAACTGTGGCAAGAAAAGTCGTAAAATGGGGCAAAGCTCACTTAACGAATATCTCACTTAAGAACAAATTTTGGGCTCAAGTGTGGTCATATGTCAAGGACTACCAGTAATCATTAGACTTGCAGGTGTCATCTTTTGCCCTATGGTACCTACGTTGTTTTTACACTTATTACCTGGCTTTTGGGGAGGAGGGGATTGCAGGAGCTGTCACTCAGTTTAAAAACAATGTAGTTTGTGTGTGTGTGTATTAATTAATTAATTAATTAATTAATTAATTAATTATGCCGCCCTTCTCCGGAAACTCAGGGCAACTGAGTTTATTTATTTCCATTCCATCCAACTCAATATAAGTAATATATTGTTGTTGATGACACAGGCAGATTTGGGGTGGTTTGTCCCCTCCTACATCATCTACCTTCTAAAACAGGAGTCTCCAACCTTGGCAACTTTAAGACTTGTGGACTTCAACTCCCAGAGTTGAAGTCCACAAGTCTTAAAGTTGCCAAGGTTGGAGAGCCCTATTCGAAAGATCTTCCCAACTCCATTTTGCCACCTTTTTATCTTTCTTTCCACTAGGTACACATATTTCTAAACTCTTGGCTCTTGGAGCCATTCAACATTATTATTGCCCAAGAATCCTTGTGAACCCAGGATAGACCCCAAAAGCAAGGAGGGTTCATATGTTGGGTTAATGCTAAGCCATAAGACAGTTCCATCTGTTTTGGCCATAGCATGGTGCAGAATCTAGCTGATGGTGGCTTATTGGTAACCAGTACTTCAACAAGTACTGGAACAAACCATGATTGGGGAAAACTGCCATGTTCCCAATTTTTGTTTTTAATGAATCTTTAAGAGCAAAGGCAGGCAGTTGGCCAAGAGCCACCACATTGCTCTCATGTTGAATCAAATTATATAATTCATAAAGGACTTTCCCCCCATCTAGTTTAATATATAGATTTTTAACTGGCAGAAGTTCCATGTTTATCATTTAAATTTCTAGGACGACTCGATGCCAAGGATTGTCAGTGATAGAGATTATTCAATTATTGTCCTTTTAACAAGAGATGTTGATCAAGCCTAGCAATTTCCAATGGAAAAAATCTCTCTTTACCCACTGAATTTCCATTCTGTTTCCTCTCCTCAATCAATGACAAAGCAGCACAACCCCAGCCCTCCTCCTTGATTGGGGCTGATACTTGATGAGCTTCCATGGGAATGAGCTGTGAAATCTTG
Organism: Pantherophis guttatus; assembly: GCF_059756535.1. Taxonomy (NCBI): domain Eukaryota; kingdom Metazoa; phylum Chordata; class Lepidosauria; order Squamata; family Colubridae; genus Pantherophis; species Pantherophis guttatus. Next base: position 16,392,942 of record NC_142071.1, on the reverse strand, counting down.
CCTTGAGATGCTCCCAGATACCACTAAGGTTCTGCCAGAATCCTCTTAAAAGGATGAAATGCCATAATCCTGCCGGGTCAGGGCTTCTCAATTGCAGGGACTTGAAACATCTGGGATGAGATTAAAGAAATGCACAGTCCTGGGTTATTTTTATAACTGGGCAAAAGTGGGCACATTTCTCAGCATTCAGACCTGCTGAGAAAGGCTTCAGCTTTTCTCCAGTTCTGCAAAAGGTTGGCGGCATTAACAGCTTTGTTCGCCCACTGAGGTGGCTTTGGTGGAAATCTAGACATCTGTCTAAAGAGCCTGTTTTCATCTCTCAACCTTGCACGCTATAAGCTATGTCAGTATACAAACAACCTTCTGGACCTCAGTCTTTTCCCCCCTCTATCCGTCCACCATATGCACAAACATTTTTAGGGGTCAATAGCTTTAATAACTAGAAACATCCTGGAAGAATTACAAGGAGTTCCCTCATCAGACCACTTTTGCTTTGTAAATGCTGCTACCCATCACATAGCCATATTGTGAGGACAACAGATTACATGCTCTTGCCCCTTCAATCCCTGGACCCTTCTCTGTCAGGGTTCTGCATGCTGTAGGACTCCTTTTTCACCTAGCCTAAAAATCCATTCACAAACTCTGCTGGTGTAATTGAAATAATGAAGAAATCTGCTTGATTTATCTCTGGAGGGTCTCAGTCATCCAGGTCATGGTTGTCCCGAAGGTATGTTTTCAAAAACAACTGGACTTTGTTTCTCCTTGAAGATGTTTGGTTTCTCATCCAAGAAGCTTCTGACCTGCTTGATTTGCAATATCAAAAAGTTGAGTGAGTCAAAGTTGCAAAGACCTTTTGTAGACATACACCTTCAAATAAGAAAATGCATAACTTGAATATGAATTTCCCTCCTATTTCAGAAACCCCAAGGAACACTGTCTGCCTTTTATGAGTGCCAGAAATCTCTTCCATTAGTGTCTTGAGACCAAGCATTGGCGAGTCTTTGCCAGGGGGATCAGATGTGGTTCATCCTCTCTGCCTCCCTTTGAGATCTGCTGCTGGGGTTTGTTAATGGGGCACTGTTAGCCTTGACACCCACTGCACCCACAGGATATTATTATGGGTGCCATGGATGTGACTCATCTACCGCATGTGTTCTGGGCATGCTGCCACCACTTTGTCCATTCAAGACACCCTTCTGCTAATTTATTTTCAGCAATGTTTGGCCCATAATAACGAGAAGAGCTGTCCTGCTGCCAACTAGACTAGAACTTTCCTATGATGGCCTGTCAGAATGCTCTCAGCTGGGGACCAAGAGGCTGTTGAACATCAAACGTTGAAGCTCACCGCTTCCTGGTGGTGTTTCCTGCAACTCTTATTTAAACAAAAATGAGCAATTGGGCTTCATAACATTCAGAAGTGGGCATAAACTGAGGTGGCAAAATGTTGGTGAGGATGCAATGGCAAAGGGCACATTTCAGACCTCCCATTTTGGACTCTCCACCCTTCATTTTTGTCTTGTTGCAACCCAAATCTATGGGGCAGGACCCCAGATGCTGAAATAATTCTGGGACTCTAATTTTACGAATTCATTTTTCTGCCTTGAATGAATAGCATCCATCCTTCCAATCATTTGAAGTATGAACCACCCTTCAGAAGGGGTTGCCTCCATGTGTGGGGTACAGGAGCAGTTACTGCCCTCTCCCCAGGTTTTTACCGCAGGTCTGCAATTGATTTGCTTCAAAAGCCCTTTGAAACCAGCCTGAGAGAGGAGGCGGGAGTGTGTGCCTGTGAATATCCTGTTTTCCATTGTGTGAGTCCCTTTCCAGTGGTCTGCAGACTTCCCAGTTTCCCACGCTTTCATTAAATCTCAAGATTGGGGTGAGACACTTCCCATGGGGCTTTTTAATAGTGGTGCTATCATTAAGGGGGTGCCTTATTCTTAAGAGGCTTTTGGGAACATCTGCTACAGGGGAAATTTGGAAAAGTTCACCCCATTTCTCTGCTTACATATTTTATGGAGAATTTTGGAAGGCCGGCTAAGTCCAAGTTGCGTCCACGGAGGAGCCTGAGTGGCGTAGGAGGCTAATGCCTCCTACTAAGGCAGCATTTAACATCCAGCTGCCTGCAATTACTGCGAGTTCAATTCTCACCAGGCTCAAGGTCGACTCAGCCTTCCATCCTTTCTAAGGTGGGTAAAATGAGGACCCGGTTTGTGGGGGCAATAAGCTGACTTTGTATAAAAATATACAAAGTATGAAAGCTATTGCTTAATGCATTGTAAGCCGCCCTGAGTCTCCGGAGAAGGGCGGCATATAAAAATAAAATAAAATAAAATAAAATAAAATAAAATAAAATAAAATAAAATAAAATAAAATAAAATAAAATAAAATAAAATAAATAAATAAATTTCATTAAAAATAGCTTTGCCTGGCAAAGGAACTGGGATTCATTGCTAGAACAGAGCTTTTAATCTTTTCACACAATCCTCCCAGAGTTTTCTTCATTTGGCAGCATTGAATTGTTGGTTGTATAACATTTATGATGACTGGCCACTCCAGAAAACAGCAGTTTTCAGTATCCAAATTTCTAATTGTATAACATTTGGGGACCAGAATCCATAATTTGTTACAGATAGTTCTTGACTAAAGTTACAATGGCACTGAAAAAAGTGAGTATAACCATTTTTCACACTTGGCATCCCCAAGGTCATGTGATCAAAATTCAGACGCTTGGCAAGTGACTCATTTATGACGATTGCAGCGTCCTGAGTTCATGTAAACCTTTTGCAACCTCCTGACAAGCAAAGTCAATGGGGAAGCCAAATTCACTCAACAACTTTCTTGCTAACTTAACAACGGCAGCAATTCTCTTAACAACTGTGGCAATTAAAATAAGCAAAATTCACTTAACAACTGTCTCGTTTAGCAACAGAAATTTTGGGCTCAGTTGTGACCATATGTTGAGGACTACTGATTTTTATCCTGCCTTTATTACTTTGTAAGTAGCTGAAAGTTGAAAAAGTTTTTTTGTAAGTAACCCGATAGAATATCTCCCACGTTGTGCCCAGAACTAGAGAAGATTCTATTGGAAGTAAACGCCATGTTCAGTTCCTCCACGGTCTGGCTGCTGTGAGGGTGGCTTTTCTCCCTCGCCTGCTCCACCCACCCCACTGCAGAGATCTGAGTGAGAAATAAGAGCCTCATAGTCTGTGTAACCATGGACACCACCTCCAGTCTAGCTGGTCACAGCCATCTACCAACAGATTAATGGTCTCATTGTCAACCAGCATTGTTCTGCTTGGAACGTATAGAGGCCCCGGTTGACCCCATCACCCAAAATAGCCATTCTGGACTCATCGCTTCCTAAAGGGGATGCATCCCAGTGAAGTCTCTCCAGGGCCCAATTGCCTCTGCTTGGAGGTTAATGGGCGAAGCCTTTAGCTGAGAGGAATAAAAGGACAAGCAAGATCCTTCATGATAAAGGCTGATTATCAAGTTGCAGGTTGAAAACAAGGACGGATCCAATTATTGTGAAAAAGCAGACAGACATTTGCTTAGTGTTTCAGACCAGACAAGGAAGAAAAGGAGAATCAGGCAGCCGGTGAAGTTCAGATGATCTGGATGGATGGAAAGAATCGTAGATAGAAAACCCAGTTACATTTAGAACCAGAAAGGTACAGTTCTGAAGACGAGTCCTTCTTTCTATGATGGCAAGTTTTGAAAATGTAAAATTAGATGCACACAAATGCATGTGATCTCCAGCTCCATTGATTTCCAGTTCTTGAGAACCATGAATGTCCCAGGCCCACCCATCCTTTCGTCTATGGAGATTCTCAGTCATCCAGGTTGGGGAATTAAAATATGAAGTGGCTTGAACACATTACCTGGATAATATTAGTTTCTATTTTTATAGAATCACCTTAAAGAAATGTTCTTATCTGAAAAAAAGAATGGTGTTCCAATGCTGCTTTTTCAAGAGGCAACTGGATTTTGTTTTTCCTTGAAGATGTTTTATTTCTTATACAAGAAGCTTCTTCAGAACTGAAGAAGTTTTTTGGATAAGAAGCAAAACGTCTTCAAGAAAAAAAAACCAAGGAAGTCCATTGCCTTTTGAAAGGATGGGACACCCATCCTTTTTTTCAAATAAGAACATTTCCTTAAGGTGACTCTATAGCAATAGAAATTAATATTATCCAGGTAATGTGTTTAAGCCACTTCATATTTTAATTCCAGAAATTGAACTCTCTCCTCCTTTTGAATTTTGAATGCCGAAGAATTGAACATGGCTTTACAGAGGATTTTTTCTTGATGGTTTCCTCCAAATCTATCATTTTAAACCAATTGAAAGCTTCACTGTGATTGGGCCTCTTCTCATTTCCATGGCTGTTGTTTTATTTATGTAAATGGAATGTAAAATTCTTTCCCCTCAACCTAACATACTCCAGAGGCTTCAAGGGACTACATAGCTGTAAGGCTGAGAATTCATAATTCAAGACTGCCATGTTGGGAACAGAAGAAGGAGAATATTCTGCTAATTTTCCACTTCAATACATCAGTTGGCAAACTTTTTTTTTTAAAAAAAGCCGGATGCATTTGAGAGTCAAAGGCTTTTCCTGTGCCAACAGCTAAATCATAAAGCACTTTGGAGGAGGCGTTAAGCTGCCCTCTTTTTCTTAGGGAGGATGGTCTCCTCTCCCAGTTTTTTTTTTTTTATCTGGCAGAAAAGGTTAGTATACTACATTATTCTCTCTAACAGGGTCCACTTCTTAATTCCGTCACATTTTTCTTCCAGTGCCAAGAAGACAGGAATGTACCTATAAGAATGCATAGAAGAACAACAAGCAAAGAATAAATTAAAACTATTTTAAAAATCCTGTTCCTGCTCCCTATGGCCAATTGCATGAGATGCAATGGTGTTGGGAGGAGGACTTGGGGACCCAATCCTCAGCTCACCACTGCTGCAGGCAACTCCTCCCTCCCGGGACGCGCCCTCCTGCTCCCCTCTCAGCTGCCCCTCCCTGATGGGTGGAAGAGACAAAGTCCTCAGTCAGATGGAAGCCTTTGGGGAGCTGAGTCTTGCATCAGGTAGGTTGAATGCAGCAGGGGTCTAGCAAGTTGCCAAATGAGGTGGAGGGGTGTCTACGGTTGGGGATGCCATCAGTGTTGTGATCAAACAAAGGGGCTCTGAGTGAGTTACCAAATGCACAGGTGGACTGTTGGGAAAAAGAAAAACCACGTGGGTTTGAAAAGCTAAGAGGGAGGGGGAGGGCTGGTTCTCTGAAGAGATCCAAGAGGTGAGAGCGGGTGTAGGTCTGAGTGTGTTGTACAAAATCACAAGTCCTTAAGTGCATGTGCTGCACATTCAGTGAGAAAGAAAAAAGGGAAGGGAAGGGAAGAAAGGAAGGAAGGAAGGAAGGAAGATTGTGAGTTGAGGGAAGGGAGATTAGAGAGATGGTCAGCAGCCAGAGGAATAGTGGCAAGTAAAACAAAAACTTTTCCAAGTTGCTTGTTAAATTGGGCAAAGGAGTTTAGAGGAATTGCATGCCTGACAGTCCCGGCAGAGCAGGGTGGGATGTGGGTTCTTTTAATCCTTTGGGAAAGATAAGTTCTTCAACGGATGCCTCCCTGCCCTAAAGAGAATTGCCGCTGGTCTCTGCTCCCCTCCCTTCCCCTCCCTCCCCTCCTGCCCCACCCCAGTCTCCTTCCAAGGAAAAGTTTAACTGGAGCAAAGCTGCCCTTGGGGATCCTTCAGGACTTGCTCTTTGGGGGACCTTTGGACGGGTAAGTAGGAGTCCTCCTTCTTCAAAGCCAAAGATGGAAGAATATCACCTTCCCACCTTCCTTGTAATTTCCAGCCTTCCTAGAAATGGGAGAGGCCCTTCGGAAACCGGAGAGAAGGGGACAAGGGGAACGGAGTCTTGTTGAAATGTAAAGAGAATGCTCTTTTTTAAATAAAGCTAATTTGTCCATTTTTTATAAAAGCAAACTAGATAATTTCTGTCTGCTTGTTGGGTTAAACCAAGAGGAGACATGCTGTATATCATTTTGTGCCTTAGAGTGATTACAAAATTTATGGACTTGGAAAGTCAGAATGACGGTGACAGCAATTAAAGACTGACATCGGTTTGAGTGATGCAGACGGGTTCTGTTCCCCTGGAAGGTAGCCCTGAGCCTCTTTAACATAGCAGCCTCTCTAGCAAACAGTAATACAAGGCGGGATGTTTGGGCACAGCTGATGAATGAGGTGTTCCATTACTAAAGTGACAGTTTTAATGCAAGTCTCCTTTTTTGCCCTTGTAGAAAATTGAAGATGTGGAACCTGTATATTTTACAAAGAATTGGCTCTCAGAGATTGCTTCCAAGGGGGCAGGAATGGCCCTGAATTTAAATCTATAGTACCTCTGATGCCTACAACAGAATTATAGAATTCCTGTCTTCATAAGCTTCATTCTGCTCTCCTCTCCTCTCCTCTCCCCTCCTCCTTTCCCTTTCCTTTTTCTTGCCCTTTCATTTTTTTTCCTTTTTCCTTTCCCTTTTTCCTTCCCTTCCCTCCTCCCCTTCCCCTTCCCTCCGCAAAGACAGGGTACATAGCCCTTCCTCTTCTCCCACCAACAAAATCCCTATAAAGCAGGGATATCCAGGGTGGGGAAGGATAGATCACAGATGCCACCTGCAGGATTTACCCCACCCTTTTCTATATACCCCTGAAAGGGATGGGATTCTAATGCTTTTTTAAAATATTTATTTAATTTATATGCTGCCCTCTGAAGTTTGTTTTCTTGCAGACGTTTAATTATCCAACTAGGTAACAGCATCAGTGCGCTCTCACTTTAATCAAAAGGCCAGCTGTGCTTTGGCCTTCAGGATACTTGATCTCAGTCACTGGACTGTCAGCAGAGGTGCCTCTGCAAAATTCAATTTGCAAGCCAAATTGTGGGCATTTCATTATGCTCCTCACTGTTACAAAACACCCCGCATGTGTCTTAACAGCCCAGTTCTAGGCAGGTTGCCCTCACTCTGTAAGACCCCCCTCCATATGAATTTAAAATCAAGCCTTGCCTTGTTTCTGACAAACGTTGATGGATTGGGCTCAGATGTAGCATAAAGCTATCAGGGCAAGAGCTAATCAGAGAAACATCAGAATGAAGTAAAACAGAATCCTCCACTGTTTCCTGGGGGAAGACCTCCTGATCTCTAGCCAGTGCCACTTTTGAACAAGCAGAAAATCTTCCAAATGAATTGGAAGATATCTGGCTGCAGATGGATCCAAAGGGTCAAAACTGCCAGCGATTCCCAAAGTTCGTTCCTTCCCTCCTTCCTTTACTAACCCTCCGTTCCTCCCTCCCCCTCCCTTCTCTGTTCAACTGAAGAAGCTTCTTGGATGAAAGTGAAACGTTTTCAAAGAAAACCCCAAGAAAGTCCTGTTGCCGTCCTCTTGGAAAAGCACTTTTATTTATTTATTGGTTCGATTTATATGCTGCCTTTCTCCGGAGACTCAGGGTGGCTTACAATGCGTTAAGCAATAGCCTTCATACTTTTGTATATTTATACAAAGTCAGCTTATTGCCCCCACAAACTGGGTCCTCATTTAACCTACCTTAGCAAGGATGGAAGGCTGAGTCAACCTTGAGCCTGGTGAGATTCGAACTTACAGTAATTGCAGACAGCTGGTGTTAATCACAATGCTTTTAGTCTGCTGAACTACCAGGCCCGTTAATGCTTAAGCTGGGCATCTCACTCCCGCCCCCATCCCATAGATATTCCTGTTGTAAGTTAGCCATCTACCAAAAGTCAGGCTAAAGAGATGGCTCTCTAGGTCTCACCCCACAGAATTCTTTCAGCTATTATAACTTCCCTTTCTGGGTTGATTTTTCCTTCTGGGTGACTGAGCAAAACAAAGCTCTAGGCTTTGTCTCTTTTGTATTTTTTTAAGATTGCTTATGGAGCAGCACGTTTTCGACTGAAAGAATCTATAAAGAAATATAAGCAGAGTTGAACTCAAGAGAAGCATCCGTGGCATATCGGCGCCTCTAGTTTCACTTTGCCTGCTTCTGCATTGGATAATGACTCTGAGTGGAGTATACAAAGGTGTGCTAGTCACGGAGAGGGCACAAACTGGATGCCGTTGTCTTGAAATCATGTGGCACTCATGCTCCACCATACATGCTAAAAGCCATGGGTTCACCAGAGCACTCTTCCTTAGATGCATCTGTGTTTTCCATTGTAAAACAGCAGTTACATTTTTATCTATTTGTGTTTTCCAGCAGCAATGTTTTCAGTCAAAAAGTGCCAACAATCCTTGTGCTGGATAGTATGCCAAGCATTGGCTAGCTTAAAGTAGTAAAGTAATAAATAAAGTAATAAATAAAGTAAAAGCGGGTCCAGCTAGATGATCACTGAAGGGCCCTCTTTGTTCATAGTATTGTAGAAGAGAAATTGTGTTTGCAAATGTATCCAGTTGAAATAAAAGGCAGACACATTCCTTCTTTGATGTAGAACCAGTGAGGAGAGGCCCCTCAGTTGCCCCTCAGTTGTCACAGATAAAGACAGTCTGTTGATTTACATTTTGAAGGTCAGAGAGACAAGATGTCCATATTATTGTTTCAACAAGAAGATAATTTGAATCTATGCTTCAGTAACTTCTAAGAAGAATTATAACTGTTTTGCAAAGATAGTAACAAGCTCAGTAATTAAGGTATGTCATTTTGTGTAACATATGTCTGTGATAATAAGAAATTGCTGACTTCACAGAATCCTTTGTTTGAAACTGTATAAAGGCTTTGAGCTGAAAATCATAGGGCGGTCAGACTTCTTGTGGTAGCGATACCAAGTCTGATCCTTTATTGCAATAAATAAATAAACTGATTCTGTCTGCCCTGAAGGGATGGTTCTGAATTCCTTCTTCCACAACAAGCTGGTAAAGTAAACATACAAGTAAATGTCCTTGCACTTCAGCCATTTTTCTTTCTTTCAGATTACCTGTTTCCTGTCATTTGTTTTGCTGACAAGCATTTCCCTGCCACCTTAGTCATAGGTAACCAACCCGCTAGAACTTAAATGTGCTCATATTGAAAGAGCTTCTTGAAGTTCTGCAGAAGGGTCTGCAGAGTGGGGTCAACAAAGTCAAAATGGTGGACAGTGATTGGCCCAAAGTCATCCAGCCATCTTTCATGCCTAAGGCGGGACTAGAACTCACCATCTTCTGGTTTCTAGGGCAGCGCCTTAACCACTACACCGCTGGCCTGCTATCTCTGCTGTGCTGAATTCCTTAGATAAAATAGAAGAAGTAAATGTTAGTAGGGATGAGTTTCAAAACAGATCTTGCTAGGAAGATCTAATCAAACCTCATATATTTGTCAAATAATTAGTTAGGAAGGTTCTTACTTATTTTTGCCATTTCTTCAATGGTATGATATGATAGATGGTTTAGGTCAAACACACACACACACAAAAAAAACAATTCATGGAACAAACCTTCCTTGATCTCATTCTGCAACTGGAGTTGATTACATTTGTTTTTTTTTTCAGATAAAATAAACCAGTTTAGCTGGGTTGCAGGGAAAAAAGGAATCCTTTTTTTTCCCGGTCCAGAATTGGAAAAGGTGGTGAACACACCAAAACAGTGAGCAGCACCTGGATGGAGGCTGGAAAAGTCTGTTTTCCTAAGAAATATCACAGACAGCCTCAACAACAGCACCTGGAGGAAAAGCAAAGAACGAAGCCACCTGCCATCTCTCTACACTGGCTTCTCTTCTTTCTGTTGCTGCCATCTTCCTCATCCTGCCTCAATCCTGCTCCCATGCCCACCAATGAGACTGGAGAAGTCATTGTAAGTCAAACCTGAAGCGACTGAAAACTGGGGAGTTGTGACATCTAAGAGGGGTTTTCGCAATCTTGGCAACTTTAAGATGTGTGGACTTCAACTCCCAGCATTCCCCATCCAGCTGCAGGAGTCGAAGTCCATACATTTTTAAGTTGTCAAGGTTGAGAAAACCTGTTCTAAGAAAATGGGTTCTCCAACAAAGTGGAGAAAGCCAAGCTGGTTCTGTGCTGCATCTCTTCTCCAGGTGGTTTGAGGACATTGATTAGAGTGTTTCTCAACCTCAGCAACTTTAAATACGGACTTCAACTCCCAGAATTCCCTGAACAACAGACTTTCTGGGGAATTCTAGAAATTCTGGAAACTGAAGTCCATCTCTCTCTCTTTTTTTTTTTATTGAAAAAGTTTTCAAATACAAATTCCCCCCCCCTTTTTTTCCCTCCCCCTCCCCCTCCCTAACCCCCCCTCCCCACCCATCCCCCCCTGTGACTTCTTCGTAACAAAAAACCTAATTCATAACAGATTACTTACTCCCTCCTCTAAATACTGACCTTTACTTACTAAAAATATTATTAATATTATAACATCCCCCTTTATCCATACATTTCAAGAAAAAAAAAAAAGACATTATACTATAACATTGTAAAATAACTTCTAATTTAGCATAATAGTATGTCAGATGTAAATGCCTTATTCTCCAATGTGTAAATAATGTATATATGGAACATCAGAGGTTAACTTATTCTTTGGACTTTAATGTATTCATAACTTACCACTCCCATTCCTAGCTCCACCCCTTGTATATATAAGGAGCCACCCTCACCATTCTCGTCGCTTCTACCTTGAATATTCAGTGAATATAGAATGCCTATCATAATTAAAAAGAAATATATTTAAAGCTCTAACTCCTATTATCTTTATTGAGTCTGATCCTGAAAATATTGCAACAAGCTGGTAGCAGAGGATGGTTAATTGACTCAATAAGTAACTAAAAATGTCCAAGAAAGATAGGCCCAACACCAGGGCCTACAGCAAAGAAATAGAAACTGATCAAGAGATGATCAACGAATCCACCAATGCGATTTCGAGAGAATCCGAAGAATACACCACTGAAGAAGAAGAACTAATGAGTGAAAATAATGACCAGAAAGAAATCGAAATAGAAAATAACGAACTCAGGTCGGAGATATTAAAGATACTAAAAAGCCAAAAGAATGATGAAAGTCTCATCGCGGACCTCCAGGAGATGCTGAAGAACAGCGGAGCAGCGAGAGAGAAAAACGTCATTAAAGAAAAATCCAAAGATCAAAAAACCGTAAGTGAGATGACTACTGAGAAAATAGTTGTTAAAAAGAAAAGATGTGATCCCGCGCGAAATTTTGAATGGCAGCCATCTTGGTTTCAACGAACTTCAAAAGAGAATGGAGCAGAGCCAATCAAAACGCTCAGTTCAAAATTTCTGGCGCGAAAAACACTATCAGACGAAGAAAGTGAGAAAGAAGTCTCAAACTCTTCAGATGATCCAAAATCAGAAAGTGAAGACGATTTAACAAAATCTCAAATAAAATCAGCAATGAAAACGCTCTTTGCTGCTTTTGGGCCAAGACTGAAAATTACCAAGACATCTACGAAGAAGCAAGAAATCAAACCGGCGACTCAAGACCTGCACGCTCCCATCCTGACTTCGAAAGCGACGACGCCCGAGCCCAGAGAGCCATGCCGATTTCGCCCTACACCACAGACAAGATCGAATACCAACGCACACAAAAAGAAGAAAAGAACCGTCGCCACCACCAGAACCCCAAAAACCGAGCCAGAGACCGACTCATCTGAGGAGGAGCGGATCGAGAGAGCTGAAAGGGAGAGAACCTTCCACGACGCCACCAAAGAAGAAATAAGCAACGCGCATGTGCGAAGCTACGTAGACGACCCAGAAGGACTTGAACTGGCCAGAGAACCGCGCAGACTCATTGCAAGCATCCCAATGCCGTTCTGTAATTTCCTGCACTTGAGAGATCACGGACTGCCCCAGGTTGTAAGTAATGGACAGAATAATGTAGGTAACTTACCCAGTGACTTCCCAAAACTTAGAATTGATGGCATTAATTTACAAGAGTGGTACCAACAGCTTCAGGTTATTTTCATGAAAGAAAATTTACTATTCTTTATAACTAGCCCTCCAAGAAGACCTTGGACTTTAAAAATAGATTGTTTACATCATAGAGCATTTTTCATAATAATATCTAGCGTGTCTCCTGCAATGTATCATAGCATCAAACCAAACCTAACTGTATCAGAAATAATTCAATGCATGTTTAATCTATTTCACAGCGATAGCGTAGCTACAACCACAAGAATATCTAAGGATTTCTTTTCCTCTAGAGTAAAACCAGGGGTTTCTATAAGTGAGCATTTGATAAATCTAAACAAAATAAGAGCTGAGCTACAATTGAGGGGGGAAGTGATTTCAGATCAAACAATGAAAAGTGTTATTATCAATTCACTTGATCCATCATGGGATAGCTTTATGTCACACTTAGATACCATTAATTTGGGATATTTATCCATAGAAAGTCTATCTAACAAATTGATAGCAGAAGACAATTCAAGAAAAAATCGATCCAGTAACCAAACAGACCACAAACCTTTTAGGAAAGTAGTCTTTCAAGATAAACATAATGAGGCCTTTAGATGCTACAATTGTGGATCCAGGGAACATAGTAGAAGAGACTGCCCCAAAGTCTCAAGAGAGAGACATAGACCAGAATATAGGAGCAAATATAATTACAGACAATCTTCCACAGATAGATACAAATATAGAAGTCCACCAAATTACAAAGAAGGTAGAGGGGGTAGAGAAAATTCAAAAGAGAGGAAATCTGGGTCACTGAATGGGCTAAATAAACAAGACAGCACCAGAACACAACAGGATGAGAATAACAATTGGCTTATTGATTCTGGTGCTACAAATCACACCACCAACAACAAAAGTATATTATCTTCATTTATAGAAGATAAGTTTGTGATAAAGGTAGCTAATCAAGAAAAGGTTCAAGTACTAGGCAAAGGAAATGTGACCTTGCCTGGTCTAGGGAAAATAGAGGGGGTATTATTAATCCCAGAAATACCTCACAACATACTAAGTGCCATAAAATTAAGCAGAGAATCTGATATCAATATAGTTTTCTCAAAGGGGAAGGCAACTATAGAAAAGAACAAAACAAATGTAGGTACTGTAATGATAAAAGGAGGTCTACCTTATCTGATAACTAAAGAAAGATGTTTACATAACATTGATTCAAATATGGAAGATTGTATTGAAGCAGATGATGAAAATGTCAGTAACAATGACAATGATGAGTGTAGAATAAATCATGATCACAAAAATACATACAAGGAAAAGAAACCAAAAATAGGTAAACCAATTCATGATGAGTGTGCTCACATCTTACACAGGAAGTTAGGACATGCAAGCTTTCCTGTAGTACAAAAAATGACTGAACACGCAGAAGGTATCAAAATAAAAAATTGTGAAAATTATTTGGAATGCTCAGTATGTAAATCCACCAAACTAAAAACCAGTCCCAGACCAAAAAAATCTAACAGATCAACTAACAATATTTTTGATTTGGTACATATGGACTTAGTTGGCCCATTAAGTCCCTCAATTACCTATAGAAAACGTTACTTCCTAACAATAGTGGATGACTACAGCCGATATGGTTTTGTTTACACATTAAAGCACAAGGATGAAACATTTCAGAAATTTAAGGAATTCTACAAACGTATAGAAACACAACATAATATCAGAATAAAGCAAATTATGACAGATAGGGGATGTGAATTCATGTCTAAAGAATTCTCCCAATGGTTAAAGGATAGAGGAATGTTACATTTCACGTCCAGTCCTTTTTCTGCATTTCAAAATGGAGTTGCAGAGAGGAAAAATTCCACACTACAAACCATGATTAGGTGCACATTAGAGGATGCTGGTTTAGGCAAACAATTTTGGTCAGAGGCATTACATTATTCGAATTACACTCAAAATAGAACCTGGTCCAGTATTGTGAATAAGACACCATATGAGGTGATGTACAATAGAAAACCCAAATTATCACACATGCACATATTTGGAGTCACTGCAGACGTACACATACCTAAACAATTGAGGAGAAAGGGAGAAAACGTATCCAGGAGATTAAGATTCATGGGATACGAAACTGGAACCAAAGGGTACAGATTTATTGATAGTAATAACAAATTTATAGTATCCAGAACAGCTGTGTTCCATGAACAGGCCAATTGGTCAAAATTGCACCTTAATGAAATATTTCCTAATAAATGTAAAGATACGATATCTTGCGAGGAAGGAACAACAGAAAATCAAAATATTAACAAAAGTAAGAACAAAACCAAAACTTGGACTAATAGTCAGCATAAAATAAAGACAGACACATTAACAAAAAAGGAAGCTAGATATTTGCATGATAACCATAGCAAGCCTGAAAGAACTATTAGAAACAATAGAAACCAAATACCAAATAAATACAAAGATTACGTAATGCATATGAATGGAGAACAAATAACACCTAATACATATGAAGAAGTATTGAAACTTCCACATGAAGAAAGAGAAAAATGGGAACTAGCTATGGAAAAAGAGATGGAAAGTTTACAAGGATTAAATGTATTCACACCTGCGATCGCACCTAAGGATAAAACAATTATAGGTACCAGGTGGATTTATAAAATTAAGAACTTAGAAGGAGGCAATACCTTATACAAGGCTAGACTAGTTGCACAAGGCTATGCACAAAAATATCCAGAAGACTATACTGATACATATTCACCCACAGTGAGAACAGAGAGTGTCAAAACAGCCCTTGTAGTAGCATCTGCACTCAATCTGGACGTATTCCAATATGACATACAGACCGCATACTTACATGCAAAATTAGATAAGGAAATATATGTAAGAGCACCACACAGTCAATACACTAATAAGAACGAAATTTGGTTATTAAATAAGAGTCTGTACGGATTAAAGCAATCCGGCAAAAGATGGTACGATTGCTTGGTAAAAGTACTTAAGACCATGAATTTCAACGCCACCACTGCTGATAACTGTTTCTTTGTAAAAAAGAGTAATGATCATATTGAATTTGTATTAATTTACGTGGACGATATTTTATACATTGGAAAGCATAAAGAGAGCAGGGAAATCTTTGTAAATAAGTTAAATGAACACTTCTCACTGAAATCTCTGGGTAAAGTGAATAAATACCTTGGTGTGCAAATTAACAAAACTAAAAGGGGATTCAAACTTACACAGAAAGATAAAATCATCGAACTCCTAAACAAATGTAACTTAAATAATGCCAAAACCTGTGACACCCCTATGCAAACTGATTTTCTTAGAAACACTGATGAATCTTCCCCTGAGTTTAAAGACAACACATTTTACAGATCAGTTATAGGTTCACTCCTTTATATATCTAATTGGACTAGGCCAGATATTGCATTACCTCTCAATCTATTGTCAAGATATGTTAGTAAACCAACCTTGTATCATTGGGAAGCTGTCAAAAGAATTCTAAGATATCTGAAAGGTACATTAGATTTTTGTTTAATGTTGGAACCCAATAATGACAGAGAACCAAAAATTACTTGTTATGCTGATGCAGATTGGGCTGGTGATACATCATGCAGAAAGAGTACTTCTGGTTATGTTTTTCTATTGAATGATTGTCCAGTTTACTGGTATACTGGTAAACAAGAACTAGTAGCCACTTCTACTACAGAAGCGGAATATGTTTGTTTGTCCAAGGCTGCAAATAACCTTGTATGGTTCAACGATCTGATCACTGATGTTTGGAAGAAACCCACTTTACCATTTATTATGCATGAAGACAATAAAGCGGCCATTGAAATATCCAGATCCGATGCAATTGGACAAAGGTCCAGGCATATTGATATAAAGTTTAAGCATGTGAGACAACTGTCTCAAGACGGATTCATTAAAGCAATACATTGCGATACTTCTGAACAATTAGCTGACATATTAACAAAACCCTTACCTTCTAAACAACACAAATATTTAACTTCTAAATTATATGTATTATATTGTCCTGAATCAGAATGTAATTGGTGTTGTGTAACGAACCGGCATTTAGAGGGGGATTTGTCAGATGTAAATGCCTTATTCTCCAATGTGTAAATAATGTATATATGGAACATCAGAGGTTAACTTATTCTTTGGACTTTAATGTATTCATAACTTACCACTCCCATTCCTAGCTCCACCCCTTGTATATATAAGGAGCCACCCTCACCATTCTCGTCGCTTCTACCTTGAATATTCAGTGAATATAGAATGCCTATCATAATTAAAAAGAAATATATTTAAAGCTCTAACTCCTATTATCTTTATTGAGTCTGATCCTGAAAATATTGCAACATAGTATTATAACTCCCAATTTGGCAATAATCTGCCCTTTTTTTTCTTCTCCCAAACTTATATCTATATATTATTACAACAAATCAAATCAAAACCACCTTCCGCTTTAAAACTATACAATAAATCCTACTTTAACATTTAATCTTCTGTATGTATTACTATAACATTTCAAAGCGGCCTTCCCCATAAAATCTAATTTAACATTTATTCCACTCTATCCATTTCCTCCACTCCCCTAAATACATCACTTAAAAATCCCTTTTCTTAAACTAATCAATCTGCAACCTAGCTTATTCACCCACTGTCCTGCAAAATTACCATACACAACAATTCTTAATATCTTTGATTCACTGCCCACGCTACTTAAAAATATATGTATATATATTCCATTATATCTAAATAAAAAGGAAAAGACAATGACTTTAAATTTATAGTCCATATAATATCTTCTTGAAAGTCTTTCCACTGGATTGTTAGGACCATCATCCATAATAGGATAACATAGCTTGCTGATGCAACAGTTTATTCAAAATCTTCAATCATATCCGCCCCCATCAGTAGTAAATATCCTCTTATATGTATAAAAGTAAAAACAACTACCCGAGTGACATTATAATTATATTCCATATAGTAATAATTGTGGCTTTCATCAGGATTATTGATTCCCATCATCGTAGTGGGTAACAACCTGATCTTCTGCTTGCCCCAGCATAATTCTCTTGCCTTATGATTCAAGATAATTATAATATATTTATCAGCACAAAAAAGGAATTCCAAAGTGGATAATTCAAATCCATCAGTTTAAGGCTCTTTTCACATCCCAAGATTACGGCAATGCAGAGATCTGTCACTATCCTCAGGATAATATTGACCAATACGTCGCCTCCTCTATATTTTCACATACTCATTCATTTTTTAAAGTCACTGGCTTCACTGTTGCTTGATTTAGAAATTTCTATTTTGATGCAACCTATTTCTTTTTTTTCTTTTCTTTTTGTGGGTTTGATTTCGATCCTGGTTTCCTTTCTACAGATTGTGTATCAACTAATCGGTTTTCATTCTGCTTTGTAGATTGGTCTTGTTGGTTTTGTTTTTGTGTCTCATGTTTCTTTTTTATCCCTTGTATATCCCCTAATTGGTTTCCATGCTTGTCCTTGACTTGATAAGTCATCACGTTAAAGTCAGATGCCACTTCTCTCAAATTTGTAGATAATCCAGCTGGGGTATCCGAAAAATCCAAAGGCAATTTATCTGGTACAGTCTCTGTAATTCGATATTTTCCCTTTATTTCCAGCTCCTTCTGCTTATCCTGTATTATACCTGAAGATGTTAAGTTCATTTTCAACCTATTTTGATAAAATTCTTCTGCTCTTTCAACAGTATTTAGCTGGTATCTTTCTCCTTGATATCTCAATATGATACCAACTGAGGCGTCCCACCTAAATGGGATATTTCTCTTTTTTAACTCAGCCACCAGAAAACCAAATTTCTTCCTTTCCGTTAATATCTTAGGTGGGAGTTCTTTGTAAATCCAAATCTTTCTTCCATACAATTGCAAATTAGAATTGAAGGAATTTTGCACAATATTATTCCTAATTTCTTTATCTGTAAAATAAATCACCACATCTCTAGGCAGTTGCCTTTGCTTGGCAATCCAGGAATTTATTCTGTAAACTCTATCAATCCTACAAAACACGTCCTCAGGTTGAACCTTTAAAATCCCAGCTAGAATTTCAGAAGATATTTTCCTTAAATCATCTCTGTTATTTTCCTGCAAACCTCTCAGTCTTATCGCATATTCTGTAAAATTATATTGTACCATTAGAACTTCTCTTTCAATCCTCTGTTGCAGATTTTCTACGTTACCAGACTTTTGATCAGCCTCCATTTTAGGTTTTTCTTCTGAGCTATTATTCTGAGTGTTTATCAAATCATTTTCAATTTTTTGGATTCTATTGTCCAATTTATCTTGAGTTTCTTCCATTTTAGACTCTAGTAAATTAATATTTGTATCCAACTGTATCATAAATTCTGAAAAACCATTAACCACTTTTAAAATTTTTCGCTCCAAAAAATCAAACTTAGATTTCACCATTTCTTTAATTTCCTGCTTAAATTTTTCAAGATGCTGATTCACAATCTCATCCCTCTTTCAATCTCCTCCAAGAGAAATTCTATTATATTGAAATCAGGTTTCTGAGACTGGAGAGTTAAAACTTGTTCCTTTAAATTGTTAGTGGGGGAATCCCCCCCCACTACTTGTTTGTCTGACTTTATAAGTCTCAGTGCCATGTTTCCGCCCAGGCAAGCTTTGTTAAAAGAAAAAAAAAACAAGAAAAAAGACTTCTTTCCAATCAAGAACAATGTCAAGTCTCCAGGGAGAAAAAAGAGAGAAAAAAACACAGGAGCGAAGTTTTGTCTGCAAATGTAGCCAGTGGTATTTATTCCGCTACATTGTAGTAATAGAAAACGGAAGGACTTTCCCTTTCAGCCTCTTCTCCAGCCGCGGCAGACGCCATTTTAAAAAGCTTTCCCCCCCCCTTTCCTTTCCTCTTCTCTCTTAAGTAGTTTTTTTGAAAAATAAGTAAAATACTTGCGATTCAGTATTACAGGTCCAGCTCACATTTTCTTTGAATAATCTGTTAAATTCGCAGGCTTGCTTTTGACGCCTGGCTCTGCATTAGCAGAGGTCTCCCAAAGCCCGGAGCAGCGGCTGGGGATATGGGGCATCTCATCCGCTCCGTCCCAAAAGTAAAAGAAAAACTTTTGGGACTATGCAGAGAGTTCTACCCACCCCTGCCGGCTCTATCTCCGTTTCCTCATGGAAACGGAGTTTTTTCGAGCCGCCATTCTGCTGTGAAGGCGGCTCTAACAGGCAATGGAAGCTGACGATCCCGAAGGAACATCTGGCGGCGGCCAGCAGCAAACCGGAAGTCCTCGAAGTCCATCTCTCTTAAGATTGAAAATTGAGATTGAGAGTTAGAGAGTTGGCTTTCATGAAAAGTAATGAGATTTTTCTTCCCTGAGAGCATCTAAAAAACAAATTAAAAGCCCAGTTGTTTGATAAACCTGGCATTTCACAAATTAAATGGAAACTCTAAGAAATGAAAAATCAGCAACTTGGTACAGAAAAGCATTCCAAAAATCTGGCTGAATCTTTCAAGGGCTTTGGCAAAATGCAGAATCTGCAATTTTGTAGCTGGGTAGTTGAAAATTGGCCCTAATGAATTTAGTGGTTTTTCTTCTACGTAGGCAAAGAAGCAGTATAAAACAGGAGCAAATTAGTTTAGAGAGGCCCAGTTTAAGAAATTTATAATTCTCAGGAGGAAAGGTAAGGACTAGAGTACCTCATGTTTTCTATTGATCCTCTTTGTTTAGGAGTGGTTAATACATTATGGATACCTTCCACCAGCTGATCCTACTACAGGCCAACTACAAACCTGGGAAGCCGTGACAACAGCCCTTCGTGAGATGCAACGTTTTGCTGGCATTGCAGAAACTGGGATTCTAGGTATAATAAAACTGTGAGATGTTAGTATCTTGCTTGTTCTCCTTGGGGATCCATGGTTTTGCAATGGATATCTCTCTCAATCCATAAATGAGAGAGGACAGTCCACTTCTTGAATATCTTCAGTGAAGAAGGAGTACTGAATTTATACTTCTAGACAAAATTACAGTTGGTTTTCCACACTGGATTCTAAAATGAAATAAAGTGAGGAAAACTATCAGGATAAATTTATCTACTTTAGTCTGTTAGGAAATATATATCTTTGCTAGCTGTGACTCCATGGGGTGTAGTATTAAATGTCTCGGCTAGGACCAGGGTTCATGTTTCATATACTGTTTTCAGAATGTATTGATTTATTATTAATTAAATTTATATGACACCCATCTCAAGTTGGAGACAACTCTGCAGAATCAGTGCATTTCAGGTCAAAGGACCCTTTGATGCCATCAGAGATTTAGGTTTAAGCCTTTCTGCTAATAAAACTGGCCACAAAATTGCTTGTTTCCAAGAAATTGAGGCAAAGCAAGTTGAAAGAGAAAGGGCAAGGACTGAAAGTTTAAATTTTTCTGAGGTTTTTTCTTTCTCCTCCCTTAAATTTTTGCAGATGATGCCACACTGAGTTTGATCCGGATGCCTCGCTGTGCCTTGCCTGATATTATCCCCCCAGAGTTTTCTTTAAAAGAGAGTGCAAGGAAGAAGAGATGGCAAAGGAGAAAAAGTTGGGAGAGGCGCAGTGCTGGTTCAGTTTTGACTAAAAGAAACATCTCCTGGAAGTAGGTATACACATGTACTCTTAATGCAATGTTTCTCAACCTTGGCAACATTAAGAAGGCTGGACTCCAACTCCCAGCATTCCCCAGTCAGCATACTGGAGTTGAAGTCCACCCATCTTAAAATTGCCAAGGTTGAGCAACACTAACTTGGTGGGAAATTAGATCAAGAAAAAAATTGTACCTTGTGCAAACTCCGTTGTTCAGTGCCAGAGTTCAGACAACTAGGCTAACATGGAAACGGGTAGCTTCTGGTTTATTGTCGTTAGACGAATCTAGCAATGGATTTTGCCAGCTAAGTGAATCTGGGCATCTTTTTAAGCCATTATAAAGTCTATTTGTTTTGGGTGTAGTGTGTTATGTGAAACCAGGAATTGTGTTTCATTAAACCTGGTTTAGGATCCAATTCAATATTTTGACTACTTCATCAGAGTGGCACAGCATGATTAAAAGGTTCTTGAGGGAACCAGTTTCATGGATTTGCAGAATGCCTTTCACCATAAATGAAGCAAATGTCCTACATCCATGATGGTGAACGGACCTAGGTGTGCCCAAAGTGGCACATGGAGCCATGTTACCTGGTACGCGCGGCGTTGCCCATTCCTCTTCCGGGTTTCTGGCGCAATCAGCTGGCCTTTTTGCGTGCAGCAGTGCTGGAAACTGGAAGAGATGGTCTTCTGTTTTTCTGCATGAGCATGCACGCCAGCCAGCTGGTCGTCGTGTGCGCATGCATGGCAGAAACCCAGAAGACTAGCTGGCCAGTGCGCCAGAAACCAGAAGTTCATTTCTTGGCACATGCATATGTGCTGGGTAGCTCCTCTTCCAGGTTGTGGCCCCGACAAGCACGTGCGCACATGCGTGCTCATTTTTTGGTTTTGGCCCCCATTTTGGGCCTGGAAAGCCTCCTGCACCAACCTGGAAGCCAAAACGGGGCGCAGGGGAGTGGGGCGGGGCGCATCTACGGGGGCATGTGCATTGCATTTTGGGGGTTTGGGCACGCATGTGTGCATTTGCATGTGCATTTGCGTGTGTGCACTTTGGGCATTTGGCACCAAAAAGGTTAACCATCACTGTCCTAGGTTGACACTACATCCTCAGTTCCCCAAAAAACTAAACTTCAAGCAAGCCAAATTTAGTATGCTTTAGGAAAGCAAATGATATTCCTGTTGCTTTCACCTGCAGATTTTATTTTTCCAATAGGGTGAAGAGCTACCCCCAAAGAGCTCGTCTCAGCCGAGAGACGATGCGAGTATTGATCTATTATGCCCTAAAGGTTTGGAGTGAAGCTATACCATTAACCTTTCATGAGGTTGGCGGCCACACTGCTGACCTCTCTGTGGAATTCCTCCAGCTGGATCACCATGACAGTTATCCTTTTGATGGACCTGGTGGGATGGTGGCCCATTCTTTCTTTCCTGGAGACCCCCAGAGGGCTGGCACTGTCCATTTTGATGGGGATGAAGAATGGACTTTCCGCTCACCAGGTGATTTGATTTTCAGGAGTAATGGAGTTAAGAACTGTAAACCTGTTCAGGTGTTTGCCTGACTGCATGGAAGGCTCACATTGGATGCAGAATGCGGCCATGCATAGAATCCTTCCCTTGTCTTCTCCTGTTAGCCCACTTTTATCTAATGGTCTGAAGGTCAACTGTACTTGCCTTGGCTTGAATGTGAGTACACCCTCTGAGGGACCTGAAGGCTGCATGTACTTTTCTCCCCCCATGCTGACCTCTCTATGGGTTCAAGTGAATGCCCAAAAGGAGCTACAATGAACCTGAGGAGGAGGAGGCTTTGCTGAACTTGTGACATAGAGGTAGAGCAACCATCAAACAAACAAACAAACAAACAAACAAATAAAACAAACAAAAAGGAACAGTAAAGTCAACATACATGCATTTGTATGTATGTGGTGCATTTAATGCATTTTATGATGTGGTTCTTCTTTCATAGGGATTTTTCATTGTTTTGTCAAATTTCCAAAGCAGGGCCCATAACGTCTACCTCAACCAAGAAAGATTTTTTTCTTTCTGACCATGATCATGGCTTTATCCCCACTATTTCATCTTTTTGGATAATGCTTTAAGACTTTCACCATAACCCAAGAAGAATTTGTGCTGATTTCATGTGGGGTTATTCTCTTTTGAGAATAGAATCTCCTATCACCAACACCTGCCTTTCTTTTTTGGGGGGAGGGGTGCAGTCTGGGGTGCTTTTCTGCTTATCCCAGGTAAATTTGTTGATGTGACTTTTTAAGGGATATTTGATGATGTCTCTTTTTTGTAAGTGCATGTTTTCTTTGAGGGGGAGGTTGTGGGTCTGAGTATTTTCAACTAGAGTGAGAAATTGGTTGCTCAGTTTTAATGGGGCTGCTTCTGATTGGGTTAGATCGGGCAGTAGGGGTTTGTTAGATGTGTGCTGCTTATTTCTTTGATTATTGTATTTGCTTCTATGTGTGACATACCTCCATTTGGTGGAAACCAGTGTTGAAAAACAAAAAACAAAAACAAAACTATTCTGTTAGTCTGGCCCATTTGACTTTTCCTCCATCCACTAAGCAGGCTGGGATGTTGCCCTGTATCCAAAGATTCACCCTCTGATGCAACCTGGTCCCATAATCTAGGATGGAGACCTAGATTCAATTTTTAGAGCAAATCCAGTTCTCTGCTCTAGGGTACCTAATGGCTGAAATTTGAGAACTGTAGGAGAGGGGTGTCTATGGAGATTCTCAGTCATCCAGACCAAAGTTGTCTCAAAGGTGCTTTTTCAAAAGGCAACTGGAATTTCTTTGTTTTTCCTTTCGCTTCTCATCCAAGAAGCTTCTTCAGCTTCTTGGGTGAGCATCCAAGAACTGAAGAAGCTTCTTGGATGAGAAGAGAAATGTCTTCAAGGAAAAACAAAGGAAGTCCAGGTGTAGGAGACGAGCCATTTTAAGAAGAGGCAGCCATTATCCATAGTTACTTTTCATTCCTAATCTGGACTGAGCATTGTTCACAGCTCTCAAGATGCCTTAAAAGATTCAACAAAGGTTGGATATATTACTTTGTAGGAAATTATTGGACAGGATGATATTTTTGCTGTCCTTTTGATTCTGTGCTGTGCATTTGTGATTCCTTCTCTCATTTTGTAGACTCAGTCTGGATCACTCAACCAGTGATTTTTGTTGTTTGACAGATGACTTTGGCACCGACCTTTTTGCTGTGGCCATTCATGAGTTTGGGCACAGTCTTGGCTTAGCACATTCATCTTCCAAGCACTCAATCATGCACCCATATTACCAGGGACCGGTGGGAGACCCCTTGCAATACCAGTTGCACATGGAAGATCAAGCTGAAATCCAGAAGCTTTATGGTAAGTGCAACATGGAATCTTAAACATTGCTGGGGGGAGGGGTCAACCTATTCTCCAAAGCACCTGAAGGCAGAACAAGAAGCAATGGATGGAAACTAATCAAGGAGAGAACAGAACTAAGGAGAAATTTCCTAACAAGTGAGGACAATTAATCAGTGGAATGACTTGCCTATAGAAGTTGTGGGTGCTCCATCACTGGAGGTTTTAAGAAGAGATTGGACCACCATTTGTCTGAAATAATACAGGTTATCCTCCTTGAGCAGGGGGTTGGACTAGAAAACCTCCAAGGTCCCTTTCAATTCTGTCATTCTGTCTTCTGAGTTAAGACCTTGCCTGAGCCCTTTGGATCAGCTTTCTCAACTTGATCCAATAGATGCAATGGACTTCAACTCCTATTAATATCCACCAGCAACAGGCTTGACATCTAAGAATTCTGATAAAGACCACATAAAGGAGATGTATTGCAATTTTTAAAAAGCCTTTTTAAAATTCTTATTAGAATAGCTAACTCTGAAGGTATTGGTTTGCATGTCCAACCCATTCTTTAATCTGTAGATGTGAAATAGTGAACAAGAACTGTGTGGTTTTCCTCGCCTACTTTTAATTTAAATTCATTATTTTAATATTCTGGATTTATATAATAATTAGTTATGTAGTAATATTCATACTCATTATCAGGATTGTTTGTAAGGTCAATCAATCAAGTTCCCATATTTTCTGTAGAATCACATTCAAGCAGACAGTGGCTCGTCACTATATACGTGGCACTATCAGTTCTGAAATAGGTCCAGCCCAACTTTTAGTGATGGACTGAGTGTTTGTGGGGTGTGAGTGTCTGTGTTTGACCAAGCAGGCTGATACAATTCAATAGTATAGCCTTCAGTCTAATTTGCATTGGCCTTCTTTCAAAATTTCTCTGGACTGCAATGTCTGCCACCAAAATTCTTCATTTCCCTTAATACATTTCCCTTGTTTCTCTCCTTTTTTAACCAGGGAGTAAAGTTTTTCATTCTACAGAGAAGCATGATATAACCACTCCATTGCCAGGCCTTCTCTCCTTATCACAGAATTTCCCTGCAGTCAGGTTAGATGACAGTCTTTATACTGTTCATTTGCGAAGGGTAAATCAAGGTATATTTTGGATAGCCTCTGCGCTGATCTGTTGGATGATCCCAGCTTTGGCACCTCTGCAGCGTTAGGTAAAAGATTCTATAGAAAGATGTAGAGCAGATTCATGTATCGGGCTAAGCACTGGATTGTCTGACCATGATCTATTGAACAAGCAACAATTATCTGGTTTTAGACAGCACGCTAAGTCCTAAACTAGCCATAATTTAGAAACCACAATGGTCTACATATGTATGCACCATTTTCCCTGTATCTCAAATATTTCACAGTTCTGTGACTGTATGCACTAACATTACAATTCTTTGCCTCAAATTTATTTTACTACAGTTAATTTTAGGCTAATTTGCAGAGATTAAAAGGTAACAATAAAGTCCTTATTTATAGATAAAACTTGCTATCATTGTTAAGATGGTCAATAATTTCAGCCTTTGTCTAATAAACAGTTTATATTTAAGCCAGTGCCACTTCGTAATGCCAGGATAGCATATTATATTATATTAAGACTGAAGAAATCAGGTTATAATCCCAATTTAACCATGGAGCTCATAAAGGCACTTATAAAATGGACATATGACCCTGTTTTGATTTTGACATTTCAGCTTAATAAGCCAAGATATAAGTAAGGTATTCTGACCATCGAAAGAGGATTTTGTTTTTCCATCCATGATGGCAAACAAACTAGGAAATTCATCATTAAACATATTTTCTCATTTTGTTAAAAAAATGGGGTCAAAACCTGGCTAATGATACCGGAACAAGCCTGACTATTAAATCACAGTCTGAAACTGTTGAACCCGAAGCACTTTGAATAAAAGAGGGAACTAGTCAAATTCAGGTGAGATACAGAAATCACTTCTGCCACTCAGCCTGTTTCAGTGTTGGGGTAAGGATAATGTGAGAATGTGATATTCATGAATTCTGCCTTGGTTTGTCTAGACCAGAGGGAGATTTAATGAATACGCTCAAAATCTACTTCAGAATAGAACAATACACATTGCTACATTGAGGTAAAATGTATTTTCACACGGCTGACACCTCCTTTTCCATCTCAAATGAAACCAACACAGCGTTTAGGAATCCCACTGTGTGAGTTGTTGTTGTTTTTCCCAATATCCTTGTTCCAGACCAGGAAAAGGATTTCCTGACCGATGTAACTCCAGCATCGATGCTGTTGCTCAGATCCGAGGAGAAACATTTTTTTTCAAAGGTTAGTTACCTTGAAGACAAAGCAGCTTCTTCCTCTCAGGGTGCCCAAAAGAGGCTGCTGGAGTGCTGTTATGGGGTGGGCTATTGGGCATATGGTCAAGAGATCCAGATTCAGGGTCAGCCTCCTCTTTTTTAATTGAGTAGAAATTCCAGTATTAACAGGCAGGGCGAAACCCCTTCCTCCATACCATACCTATTTTTTAAAAACTTCAATCTTGCCTTCACTTATTTGCCTTTTTTAAAAGAAGCCCCAAACATCCGTCTTTCTAATTCCTTTGATTATCTTTTTGTAATTCTTCCTTATCCTTTTTGAATGCCTTCAATAGGCTCATATTTATTCATGTTACACCCCAGAACACCTGCCAGGAGAGACGGTCACCTTTGAGATGGAAATTAATCTTTTTCTTTTTTCTATTCCTGCACTGGTGGCAGATCAGTACTTCTGGCGCCTGTCCCAGAGCCGGCATCTCACTTCTCCCCAACCAGCTGTGATCCCTCGTTTCTGGCGAGGACTTCCTTCTGCTCTGCGCAAAGTGGACGCTGTTTATGAGAGACCTGCAGATCATCGCATCCTCTTCTTCAGTGGTGAGAAGATCTCAAGTGAAAAGTGAGCTGGACAAAGGCAGAAGGACATCCTGTTCCAGTAAAATGCGACGTGCTTTTGAGCCAATGGCCATGGCAGATATACAGAGTGCAGGACCAAGCACGGAAGAAGCTGGCATATTTAATTACTTTAAAGCAATTAGTGTGATTTCCAAACACCAAATAAACACTCATCCTCTTTATAATCAACTGCAGGCCCAGACAAAAACCTGCAGAATGATTTGTTGTTTCATCTCACATGCAAGTAGTCCTTGACTTACCATTGGTGGCTTAGCAGCTTTTTGAAATTAGGAGAGAGCCCCCCAAAAAGGTAGTTATAATCCAGCTGTTTGCAGTATCCTGTAATAATGTGACCCCAATTTACAATATTTTTGCTGGAAACTGGCGTTTACTTTTGATTTCAAGCAAAAAATGGTCTCTAGCGAACAATGGACTTGCTTTATAACTGCTGCATTCATTTAACAACTGCCACAAAAAAGGTCATAAAATTGGGCCCAGTCACCTGCTTAAGGACCATCATGATGTACAACAGTCATTCCAGGCTCAATTGTGGTTGTAAATTGAGGACTATCTGTATTCTGCCCAGCATCCTTTGACTAAAGCCTGGTCAATCCGTACTACTGAGATGTCCACCAATAAAGGGCTCCAGTGCTGCCCCCCCTTTCAAATCCTTCTAAAAATGAAAATCTTTGCATCAGTGGGAGGTGGCACCACTAATCAATGAGGGTGAGAGGCACCGTATACTCTTGAACTGGCACTGCCCACCAGCAAATTACCAAGACCATATTCTAATTCATCATCTATTTGCTGCTCTAAACCAAAAGATTTAACTGCTCCCTCAACCCCTCCAGATGCTGTCTATCTGTCCCATCTCATTTGAGACAAATGAGCATATTTTCATTCTTCAGCCTTCCTCAAACTGTGTGTTCTCCAGAAACAGGACTTCAGCCCACAGGGTAATGCAGAGACTTCTGAGAGGTGAAGGCCATGCTGCCAAAAAGTATCTAGTTTGGGGAAAATTCTAGAAATGAAGACGCTAGGTTGATGATTTGCTTTGTGATGTGCTTGTTATCTCCCTCTCGTTTTTGTTATTTAAAATCAGGAGCCTGGTGGCATTAAGGGAGATTGTTTCAAGTTTCTATTACATGGGGCAGGTAATTAATGATTTCAATAACAAGTTATTTCTGTTGTTCATACCATTCTCTTTCTCTCTCCCTCCTTTTTTTACTCAAGGACCTCTCTACTGGGTGTTCAAGGACAATGGTGTGGAGGAGGGTTATCCTCGCCCAATCACGGACTTTGGTTTGCCCCAAGGGGGCATCAGTGGTGCTTTCTCCTGGCCTCCAGATCAGAAAACCTATTTCTTCAAGGGTGACCTTCACTGGTGCTATGATGAGACTACAAGGCACATAGAGGAAGCTTCCCCTCTCCTCCAGGAATCCTGGGAGCAGTTCTCCTCCTCTGTCGACTCTGTCTTGATTGAAAGTGATGGTGAGTTGGGCTGTGGCCCCCAGGCTGACCTTGGGCTGACTCAGAAGTTTCATTGCATGTTGATCTGGGCACCTGGAAATCATGAAATGCCATCAGGCTCTCCAGTCTATCCTGTCCTTTCAAGAAGTGCAGAACAGACAAGTCTTTTGCACAGAGGGTGCTCCAAGGAATATCCCGTTAAATAAAAGGCCTTGATTTGCAGATATGGGTGAAACATAATTTATCATCAGGGGTTGGTGGATACATTTGGAAGCATATTTTGAGCATCACCACAATACAAGTTGTATGCTGGTGTGGCCAGTGCTAAAGCACTCATTTAATAGAAGGCAAATGCCCAAGGAAGGACACCTAGGAAGGAAGCCATGGCAAACCACTTCTGAAAACCTTTGCCAAGAAAACTGTAGTGGCTTCTCCAGGCCATCTCTGATAATCAGACCCAATTGAACAGAGGCTGGTAAAAAGGTTTAAGTGGTCCCCTTCTTTTGGTCAAATCTTTCTAAATGCTTCTTTATGGAGTTACTAATACAGGTAATCCTTAACTTTCAACCCCCAGTGGGACCAGAATTTCCATGGCTAAGCAAGGTGGTTTTGAAGTGAGTTTTACAATCTTTTTTTTTTTTTGTCATGCTTGTTATGTGACTCACATGGTCAATATGGGAAGCTGAATCCAGCTTGTTGGGAGACCTGGAAAGGTCACAAATAGTGATCACATGGCCCTGCAACCATTGTAAATACATGCTGGCTGCCAAGCATCTGAATTTTGATCACATGACCATGGAGGTGCTGGGCCAGTTGTATGGGAAAGGACCGGTTGTAAGCCACCTTTTTCAGTGGCATTGTAACTTCTAACAGTCACTAAATGAATGGTTGTAAGTAGAAGACTACCTGTAGTAGGGATAGACCTGCATTTAGAACACTAGCTTGTCCATTAAATCTAATCTTGCTTCTGGCTACCAGTTTTCTCCTAGTCATCATTTTATTCCAGGAGGCAGAAGCTGTTTCATATTGTCCAAGGATGTTATTCAGAATAATGGCCTCCATTCCATTTTGCTCTCACTTTTCTCCCTGTCCATCAATGCTCAGCTAACAACCTTCCGTGGCCACTGAATGTGCTGGGTTTTCATTAGGGCTACAGCATTCTCAGCTTGAATATTGGACACTGAAGCAACCACGTTTCTATTAATGATGCAATATAAGTAGTCCTTGATTTACAACAGTTTGTTTACTGACCGTTAGAAGTTACAAGGGCACTAAAAAAGTGACATGAAGGTTTTTTACATATACAACTTTTGTAGCATGCCCATAGTCGTGTGATGAAAATCCAGATGCTAGGTAACTGACTCATATTTATGACAGCTGCAGTGTCCCGGGGTCATGCTTGCAACCTTTTATTTATTTATTTATTTATTTATTTATTTATTTATTTATTTATTTATTTATTTATTTATTTAATTTCTATACCGCCTTTCTCCCGTAGGACTCAAGGCGGTGTACAGTCAAGAAAAATATAGACACACAAACATCATAAAATTGCTAATTAAAATTATTACTTAGTTTGGTCAATTAAATAAAACCCAGAATTAGATCACATTTAAAAAATAATTCACATGTTCATATGTTTAGCCCCGCCTGTTGGAACATCAGGGTCTTGAGGGCACGGCAGAAAGCACGGAGATCAGGGATATTCCGTATCGCCGGGGGCAATTCATTCCAAAGGGTTGGAGCCCTCACAGAGAAGGCCCTCCCCCTGGGAGTCGCCAGTCGACATAATTTGACTGACGGTACCCTGAGTAGTCCCTCCCTGTGAGAACGAACTGGTCGGTGGGAGGCTATTGGTGGCAAAAGACGGTCTCGTAGGTACCCAGGTCCTAAGCCATGGAGCGCTTTAAAGGTGATAAATAACACCTTGAATCGCACCCGGAAGACTACCGGGAGCCAGTGCAGCTTGCGTAGGAGAGGTGTTACATGGGCGTAACGAGCTGCGCCCATAATCACCCGCGCGGCTACGTTCTGGACGAGTTGGAGCCTCCGGGTGCTTTTCAAGGGGAGCCCCATGTAGAGAGCATTACAGTAGTCCATACAGGAGGTAACTAGGGCATGAGTGACCGTGCGCAAGGCGTCCCGATCTAGAAAGGGATGCAACTGGCGGATCAGGCGAACCTGATAAAAGGCACCCCTGGCCACGGCCGTCAAATGATCTTCTAAAGATAGCTGTGAATCCAGGAGGACACCCAAGTTGCGGGCCCTCTCTGTGGGGAGCAAGATCTCATCCCCTATTGTCAGTGATGGTACCAGCTGACTATACCGGGACGCCGGAAGCCACAGCCACTCGGTCTTGGAGGGGTTGAGTCTGAGCTTGTTTCTCCCCATCCAGATCCGCACAGCCTCCAGGCAACGGGACATCACAGCAAGGGCATCATTGGGGTGGTCTGGGGTGAAGATGTATAGCTGTGTGTCATCAGCATACTGATGAACACTCACCCTGAAACCACGGATGATCTCGCCTAGTGGTTTTACATAAATGTTGAACAGAAGGGGTGAGAGGACTGACCCTTGCGGCACTCCACAAATAAGGTGCCTCGAGGTTGACCTCTGGCCCCCTGCCAACACAAACTGCGAACGGTCAGAGAGGAAGGAGGAGAACCACCGAAGCACGGTGCCCCCTATTCCTAACCCCTCCAGCCGGTGCAGTAAGATACCATGGTCGATGGTATCAAAAGCCGCTGAGAGATCTAATAGGACCAGGATAGAGGAGCAACCTCTGTCCCAAGCCCTCCAGAGATCATCCACCAACGCGACCAATGCCGTTTCCGTGCTGTATCATGGCCTGAAGCCCGACTGGAACGGATCCAGATAGACAACTTCATCCAAGTATCAGGGTAGTTGTCGCGCCACCACACTCTCAACAACCTTCGCAACAAAGCGAAGATTGGAGACTGGACGATAATTTGATAATATAGCCGGGTCCAGGGAAGGCTTCTTGAGGAGGGGCTTCACAACCGCCTCTTTCAAGGCAGCGGGAAAGACACCCTCACTCAGAGAAGCATTTATAATCTCCTGGAGCCAGCCTCGTGTAACCTCCCGGGAGGCCAGTACCAACCAGGAGGGACACGGGTCCAATAAACATGTGGCAGCGTTAAGCTTGCCCAGAATCCTGTCCACGTCCTCAGGAGTCACAGAGTCAAACTCTTCCCAGATAATGCTCTCAAGACCTGCCCCTGTCTCCTCCCCTGGATCTACCCAATCAGAGTCCAGGCCTTCCCGAATCTGAGCGACTTTATCATGCAGGAATTATACAAAATCCTCAGCTCGACCCTTTAAGGGATCTTCCCGTACCCCCACCTGAAGTAGGGAGCGGGTCACCCTAAACAGCGCGGCTGGGCGGTTCTCTGCAGATGCAATAAGAGCGGAGAAGTAGCTAGACTTCGCTGCTCTTATCGCCACTAGGTAGGTCTTAATATAAGATCTCACCTGTGTTCGGTCAGATTCAGATCGGCTTGACCTCCAAGCGCTCTCCAGGCGTCTTTTCCGATGCTTCATCTCTCTCAGCTCCTCGGAAAACCAAGGAGCTAGACGAGATCGGCATCGGGTCAGAGGCCGCAAAGGCACGACGCGATCCAAGGCCGCAGTAGCCGCCCTGTCCCAGGCGACCACCAGCAAATCTTCTGACCAGCAAACTCAATGGGAAAGCCAGATTCACTGAACAACTATGTCACTAATTTAACAACTGCAATGAACATCTGTGGCAAGAAAGGTTGCAAAAATGGGGCAAAATTCACTTAACAACTGTCTCACGTAGCAACAAATGTTGGAATCAATTATGGTTGTAAGTTGAGGACTACCTGTATCACTTCTGCTCCCTCTTCCAAACCATTCT
Source organism: Pantherophis guttatus (assembly GCF_059756535.1). Taxonomy (NCBI): domain Eukaryota; kingdom Metazoa; phylum Chordata; class Lepidosauria; order Squamata; family Colubridae; genus Pantherophis; species Pantherophis guttatus. Next base: position 16,360,734 of record NC_142071.1, on the reverse strand, counting down.
GTATTCTGTGTATTATTCCAGGGACATTTCTTGGTCTTCTGCAACTTTGCGTCAATCTATTGCTGTTGTCACTTCTCTGTCCTGCTGCAGGAACACTGTATGTTTTTAAGGGCCAACAGTATTGGAAGTTTGACCAGGAGACCCTACAACTCCAAGCAGGATACCCTCGTTCCATTGCCACCGATTGGCTGGATTGCACCGTCGAACCTCTCAGGATAATGCCTACTAGCCCTTCATTGGGAGTGAAACTTCCACCCAACTTCCAAGGCCCTCAGCTGAAAATTGAGGAACGTGTGTGTTTTTGTGCTGCTTTTTGTGCCATTTCTTCCACTTTGCTCAACGTTTTGCCCTTGGCTCTCCTGACACTGCAAGGACTTGCCTAGCGTGGATGAGGAATATTAACCTGGGATTGCCCTATGTATTTCTCTCTGAGCACGAGTAGAGGCACTATCTCAGATGATCACACTGGACATCTGTGGCTGGACAAAAAGAGAGTGCTCCTGATGAGACTGAAAGTGACAAGCCCTTGAGATTGAGGCTGGGGTTGCCCATCCTTCAAGGAGTGGTGACCTCACTTTGCTGGAACAGGAGGTCATCAAAGTCCTAACATGTGGAGCAGTAGGAACATGAGCTTCAAATAGCAATGTTTGTATAAAATTATGAAGGAGCTGGGAGATGGACACTAAGTTATCAGAATGCCCAAACACAAGACAAAAGAGCTTTAATAGACTCTAGGGAATGGAAAATATGGAGCTCTTTTTTTATAGAAGGAACCAAAGGTATCTGGTCCCTAACTGGTCAGTTCTTTTTATATTGTAAAAGTTCTCCCTGGGCAAAAGATGGTCTGATGAAACTTGTTTAGTCACAGATCTGATCTGCTGTTTCGGGAAGGAAGCAGTGAATCTTTCCTCCCCCACTTGTTTTTTTTCTAAACTTCTGGCAGGGGCAGGAAGGAGCTGCTGCTTTTGATATTGACTCCATCAGCCCAGCTGTGGAATGATGCAATCTTGCTTGTCAGGGCCTGTCAAGCTAATCAAGAAAGCTTCATTGCAGGCCTATAACTAGAAAGAGAGTTGATTGAAAGATGAAGAATGCCTAGAGGGTGGATAAGAGCACGGCCTTTGCTGTTTAAAACAGGCATGACAGATGGAGCCAGATCCAACCTACCGGGCAACTTTTGACAGATCATAGACTTGAATGGCAATTTAACATGTCTGAGACTAGACAAGTTTCGATCCTTGCTTTTGGCCAAAATGATATGCATAAACTCCCTGTGGGACATCTGCCTCCTTTGCTACTCATCTTTCTTGTCCCACCCAGGTTGATGGGGGAGGGGTGTTCCCTGGGTTCCAGGTGGGGAGAAAGACACAAAATCAAAAGTCATGGGAAAAGGAGGAAAGTTATTAAAGCCAGCATGAAATTACACAACTCTGGGTGTTCTTAGAATGATTGATTGCATGCTGTCACTGGCGAAGAAAACCCCCATTGGCTATGTTTACACAACACATCTAACTTGACAGGTGTGTTCAAACAAAATGTTAAACTTGGTTAGGATTAAGGCAGGGTTGGTTGGTTGGGTCAAACTCAGTCTCTTTAGTAAGTTTATGATTCAATATATTATGTGAAAACAGGAAAGGCATGATTCAGTAAAAGGTATGCCTCAAGGCACCGAATATAGCCAATGAGGCAAGCAAGAAAGTAAAGCTATCATTAGATAGTAATAATTAGCACATTTTGTGTAAGGTTGGGTTTGCACCCTACAAATGTGACTGGTTTGGTTTTGGTTCAATGCAATGTGTGAAACCAGCTACAGACTTTTCTTAACTCGCATCAAAATGTTCTATTTCCCATAGAGATGAGAAAGTTACATTATTTATCACATTCTAGACATAAAGAGGAAGAGGCTTACAATTGGGAGGAACTGGTTCAAAAAATTAAGAGAGAAGATCCCTCTAGTTAAGTTTGCCCTACTGTTATCACAATAGTGAAGACTGAAATAGGGAAACAGAAGGTTTCACCCATGGTTCAGATGCAGAGCTACTGATTAAAGGCGGTTGGTCAAAAGCAGAAGGCAAGGAGGATACGGTGGCTCCAATTTAATAAGGCTTGAATGGTTGATGGGGCAGAAAGGCATAGTCACAGAGTATTGCCAGCATAAGGTGAAGACTCCAGCTTTCACTTCCAGTTTGTAAAGAATTGTTTGAAGAGCAGACTTTCACGGCCTTGGGGCAGGATCTGTACCTGGAACCAGATTATAAGCAGGTGAGACATGGAAAAGAAAAAAACGAAGCAGAGAACAAATCCTTGTCCATTTTTCGAGAACTCTTCAGATGTTTGAGTTACACCACTACATTGCTGTTCTCCTCCAGACCTTTCATCCTAGACCTTCTCTGAACCTGTCAGCAGAGGTGTGTCATTCTTTTATTAAAACTGTTGCAATATTTTCAGGATCAGACTCAATAAAGATAATAGGAGTTAGAGCTTTAAATATATTTCTTTTTAATTATGATAGGCATTCTATATTCACTGAATATTCAAGGTAGAAGCGACGAGAATGGTGAGGGTGGCTCCTTATATATACAAGGGGTGGAGCTAGGAATGGGAGTGGTAAGTTATGAATACATTAAAGTCCAAAGAATAAGTTAACCTCTGATGTTCCATATATACATTATTTACACATTGGAGAATAAGGCATTTACATCTGACAAATCCCCCTCTAAATGCCGGTTCGTTACACAACACCAATTACATTCTGATTCAGGACAATATAATACATATAATTTAGAAGTTAAATATTTGTGTTGTTTAGAAGGTAAGGGTTTTGTTAATATGTCAGCTAATTGTTCAGAAGTATCGCAATGTATTGCTTTAATGAATCCGTCTTGAGACAGTTGTCTCACATGCTTAAACTTTATATCAATATGCCTGGACCTTTGTCCAATTGCATCGGATCTGGATATTTCAATGGCCGCTTTATTGTCTTCATGCATAATAAATGGTAAGGTGGGTTTCCTCCAAACATCAGTGATCAGATCATTGAACCATACAAGGTTATTTGCAGCCTTGGACAAACAAACATATTCCGCTTCTGTAGTAGAAGTGGCTACTAGTTCTTGTTTACCAGTATACCAGTAAACTGGACAATCATTCAATAGAAAAACATAACCAGAAGTACTCTTTCTGCATGATGTATCACCAGCCCAATCTGCATCAGCATAACAAGTAATTTTTGGTTCTCTGTCATTATTGGGTTCCAACATTAAACAAAAATCTAATGTACCCTTCAGATATCTTAGAATTCTTTTGACAGCTTCCCAATGATACAAGGTTGGTTTACTAACATATCTTGACAATAGATTGAGAGGTAATGCAATATCTGGCCTAGTCCAATTAGATATATAAAGGAGTGAACCTATAACTGATCTGTAAAATGTGTTGTCTTTAAACTCAGGGGAAGATTCATCAGTGTTTCTAAGAAAATCAGTTTGCATAGGGGTGTCACAGGTTTTAGCATTATTTAAGTTACATTTGTTTAGGAGTTCGATGATTTTATCTTTCTGTGTAAGTTTGAATCCCCTTTTAGTTTTGTTAATTTGCACACCAAGGTATTTATTCACTTTACCCAGAGATTTCAGTGAGAAGTGTTCATTTAACTTATTTACAAAGATTTCCCTGCTCTCTTTATGCTTTCCAATGTATAAAATATCGTCCACGTAAATTAATACAAATTCAATATGATCATTACTCTTTTTTACAAAGAAACAGTTATCAGCAGTGGTGGCGTTGAAATCCATGGTCTTAAGTACTTTTACCAAGCAATCGTACCATCTTTTGCCGGATTGCTTTAATCCGTACAGACTCTTATTTAATAACCAAATTTCGTTCTTATTAGTGTATTGACTGTGTGGTGCTCTTACATATATTTCCTTATCTAATTTTGCATGTAAGTATGCGGTCTGTATGTCATATTGGAATACGTCCAGATTGAGTGCAGATGCTACTACAAGGGCTGTTTTGACACTCTCTGTTCTCACTGTGGGTGAATATGTATCAGTATAGTCTTCTGGATATTTTTGTGCATAGCCTTGTGCAACTAGTCTAGCCTTGTATAAGGTATTGCCTCCTTCTAAGTTCTTAATTTTATAAATCCACCTGGTACCTATAATTGTTTTATCCTTAGGTGCGATCGCAGGTGTGAATACATTTAATCCTTGTAAACTTTCCATCTCTTTTTCCATAGCTAGTTCCCATTTTTCTCTTTCTTCATGTGGAAGTTTCAATACTTCTTCATATGTATTAGGTGTTATTTGTTCTCCATTCATATGCATTATGTAATCTTTGTATTTATTTGGTATTTGGTTTCTATTGTTTCTAATAGTTCTTTCAGGCTTGCTATGGTTATCATGCAAATATCTAGCTTCCTTTTTTGTTAATGTGTCTGTCTTTATTTTATGCTGACTATTAGTCCAAGTTTTGGTTTTGTTCTTACTTTTGTTAATATTTTGATTTTCTGTTGTTCCTTCCTCGCAAGATATCGTATCTTTACATTTATTAGGAAATATTTCATTAAGGTGCAATTTTGACCAATTGGCCTGTTCATGGAACACAGCTGTTCTGGATACTATAAATTTGTTATTACTATCAATAAATCTGTACCCTTTGGTTCCAGTTTCGTATCCCATGAATCTTAATCTCCTGGATACGTTTTCTCCCTTTCTCCTCAATTGTTTAGGTATGTGTACGTCTGCAGTGACTCCAAATATGTGCATGTGTGATAATTTGGGTTTTCTATTGTACATCACCTCATATGGTGTCTTATTCACAATACTGGACCAGGTTCTATTTTGAGTGTAATTCGAATAATGTAATGCCTCTGACCAAAATTGTTTGCCTAAACCAGCATCCTCTAATGTGCACCTAATCATGGTTTGTAGTGTGGAATTTTTCCTCTCTGCAACTCCATTTTGAAATGCAGAAAAAGGATTGGACGTGAAATGTAACATTCCTCTATCCTTTAACCATTGGGAGAATTCTTTAGACATGAACTCACATCCCCTATCTGTCATAATTTGCTTTATTCTGATATTATGTTGTGTTTCTATACGTTTGTAGAATTCCTTAAATTTCTGAAATGTTTCATCCTTGTGCTTTAATGTGTAAACAAAACCATATCGGCTGTAGTCATCCACTATTGTTAGGAAGTAACGTTTTCTATAGGTAATTGAGGGACTTAATGGGCCAACTAAGTCCATATGTACCAAATCAAAAATATTGTTAGTTGATCTGTTAGATTTTTTTGGTCTTGGACTGGTTTTTAGTTTGGTGGACTTACATACTGAGCATTCCAAATAATTTTCACAATTTTTTATTTTGACACCTTCTGCGTGTTCAGTCATTTTTTGTACTACAGGAAAGCTTGCATGTCCTAACTTCCTGTGTAAGATGTGAGCACACTCATCATGAATTGGTTTACCTATTTTTGGTTTCTTTTCCTTGTATGTATTTTTGTGATCATGAGTTATTCTACACTCATCATTGTCACTGTTACTGACATTTTCATCATCTGCTTCAATACAATCTTCCATATTTGAATCAATGTTATGTAAACATCTTTCTTTAGTTATCAGATAGGGTAGACCTCCTTTTATCATTACAGTACCTACATTTGTTTTGTTCTTTTCTATAGTTGCTTTCCCCTTTGAGAAAATTATATTGATATCAGATTCTCTGCTTAATTTTATGGCACTTAGTATGTTGTGAGGTATTTCTGGGATTAATAATACCCCCTCTATTTTCCCTAGACCAGGCAAGGTCACATTTCCTTTGCCTAGTACTTGAACCTTTTCTTGATTAGCTACCTTTATCACAAACTTATCTTCTATAAATGAAGATAATATACTTTTGTTGTTGGTGGTGTGATTTGTTGCACCAGAATCAATAAGCCAATTGTTATTCTCATCCTGCTGTGTTCTGGTGCTGTCTTGTTTATTTAGCCCATTCAGTGACCCAGATTTCCTCTCTTTTGAATTTTCTCTACCCCTTCTACCTTCTTTGTAATTTGGTGGACTTCTATATTTGTGTCTATCTGTGGAAGATTGTCTGTAATTATATTTGCTCCTATATTCTGGTCTATGTCTCTCTCTTGAGACTTTGGTGCAGTCTCTTCTACTATGTTCCCTGGATCCACAATTGTAGCATCTAAAGGCCTCATTATGTTTATCTTGAAAGACTACTTTCCTAAAAGGTTTGTGGTCTGTTTGGTTACTGGATCGATTTTTTCTTGAATTGTCTTCTGCTATCAATTTGTTAGATAGACTTTCTATGGATAAATATCCCAAATTAATGGTATCTAAGTGTGACATAAAGCTATCCCATGATGGATCAAGTGAATTGATAATAACACTTTTCATTGTTTGATCTGAAATCACTTCCCCCCTCAATTGTAGCTCAGCTCTTATTTTGTTTAGATTTATCAAATGCTCACTTATAGAAACCCCTGGTTTTACTCTAGAGGAAAAGAAATCCTTAGACATTCTTGTGGTTGTAGCTACGCTATCGCTGTGAAATAGATTAAACATGCATTGAATTATTTCTGATACAGTTAGGTTTGGTTTGATGCTATGATACATTGCAGGAGACACGCTAGATATTATTATGAAAAATGCTCTATGATGTAAACAATCTATTTTTAAAGTCCAAGGTCTTCTTGGAGGGCTAGTTATAAAGAATAGTAAATTTTCTTTCATGAAAATAACCTGAAGCTGTTGATACCACTCTTGTAAATTAATGCCATCAATTCTAAGTTTTGGGAAGTCACTGGGTAAGTTACCTACATTATTCTGTCCATTACTTACAACCTGGGGCAGTCCGTGATCTCTCAAGTGCAGGAAATTACAGAACGGCATTGGGATGCTTGCAATGAGTCTGCGCGGTTCTCTGGCCAGTTCAAGTCCTTCTGGGTCGTCTACGTAGTTTCGCACATGCGCGTTGCTCATTTCTTCTTTGGTGGCGTCGTGGAAGGTTCTCTCCCTTTCAGCTCTCTCGATCCGCTCCTCCTCAGATGAGTCGGTCTCTGGCTCGGTTTTTGGGGTTCTGGTGGTGGCGACGGTTCTTTTCTTCTTTTTGTGTGCGTTGGTATTCGATTTTGTCTGTGGTGTAGGGCGAAATCGGCATGGCTCTCTGGGCTCGGGCGTCGTCGCTTTCGAAGTCAGGATGGGAGCGTGCAGGTCTTGAGTCGCCGGTTTGATTTCTTGCTTCTTCGTAGATGTCTTGGTAATTTTCAGTCTTGGCCCAAAAGCAGCAAAAAGCGTTTTCATTGCTGATTTTACTTGAGATTTTGTTAAATCGTCTTCACTTTCTGATTTTGGATCATCTGAAGAGTTTGAGACTTCTTTCTCACTTTCTTCGTCTGATAGTGTTTTTCGCGCCAGAAATTTTGAACTGAGCGTTTTGATTGGCTCTGCTCCATTCTCTTTTGAAGTTCGTTGAAACCAAGATGGCTGCCATTCAAAATTTCGCGCGGGATCACATCTTTTCTTTTTAACAACTATTTTCTCAGTAGTCATCTCACTTACGGTTTTTTGATCTTTGGGTTTTTCTTTAATGACGTTTTTCTCTCTCGCTGCTCCGCTGTTCTTCAGCATCTCCTGGAGGTCCGCGATGAGACTTTCATCATTCTTTTGGCTTTTTAGTATCTTTAATATCTCTGACCTGAGTTCGTTATTTTCTATTTCGATTTCTTTCTGGTCATTATTTTCACTCATTAGTTCTTCTTCTTCAGTGGTGTATTCTTCGGATTCTCTCGAAATCGCATTGGTGGATTCGTTGATCATCTCTTGATCAGTTTCTATTTCTTTGCTGTAGGCCCTGGTGTTGGGCCTATCTTTCTTGGACATTTTTAATTACTTATTGAGTCAATTAACCATCCTCTGCTACCAGCTTGTTGCAATATTTTCAGGATCAGACTCAATAAAGATAATAGGAGTTAGAGCTTTAAATATATTTCTTTTTAATTATGATAGGCATTCTATATTCACTGAATATTCAAGGTAGAAGCGACGAGAATGGTGAGGGTGGCTCCTTATATATACAAGGGGTGGAGCTAGGAATGGGAGTGGTAAGTTATGAATACATTAAAGTCCAAAGAATAAGTTAACCTCTGATGTTCCATATATACATTATTTACACATTGGAGAATAAGGCATTTACATCTGACAAAAACCTTCTGAGGATTTTAAAGATGGTTTGCACAAGCTTGAGGGATCCTTACCTGAGTGTTCTGGGGATATTTCATTTGTGAGATGAAGTTCTCTGCTACTCTCAGAGCTGCTTGTTGTTCTTGTTCATTTGCTTTGAGGCCTGCAGACAAACAGGAAGGAGGAGGATAATTTATAAGAGCTGGGAGAGGGACCTTGGCCAGCGCTGGATTAGAAGAGCCAAGAGTCCTTTAAATAAAAGAGAAATGTCTATCATTGCCCATCACCTAATTATAAGTGCATCTGCTTATACGCAGGTGAAAGGCAGAGCAATCCCTTCCTTCCTTCCTTCCTTCCTTCCTTCCTTCCTTCCTTCCTTCCTTCCTTCCTTCCTTCCTTCCTTCCTTCCTTCCTTCCTTCCTCCCTCCCTCCCTCCCTTCCTCCCTCCCTCCCTCCCTCCCTGTCCCATTTTTCATTCAGTAACTCGAGGTGGTGGCATCCATAGCACCCTCTCCCTTTATTTTCCTCCATTCCCTGTGAAATAAACTAGCCCAAATTCATCCAGAGATCTTCCATAACTGAGGATGGATTTGAATCTGGATGTCCCTATTACTAGTCCAATATCTTAACCACTATCCAATCATAGAAATCATTGCAAAGAAAAAGGAAAGGTGTGGTGGTGATGGCAGGAAAAAAATAAATAGAAGCTGATGACTTGGGAACATTGATCAGAATGTCTTCTGGTGTAGACGTTTCTCAACTACTCTTCTACTCTTCACTGCATATATATACTTTGTATTTATGGTTCCAGAGAAGGCCCTGAGACAATGTATGATAGACATTACCTTTCCAAACAAAGATCTTTCCATGCTGCCCGTTGTCCAGGATGAAACAGTCATCTGTGATGAGCTGGTCCTGGAGAAATGGACTGGATTCGGAGACTGTAGTCAGACTCATTTTCCCCGTCATGTCAGAGACCTCAGGATTGAGAAGTATACAATTTACTACACTTAATGGAATCCAATAATCATAGGGTAGAGGTCCGGCTTTTGAGGTTTATGGTGCATTTTTTTAAAGCCAGCATTTTCTCATCCACCGACGTGGAGGAAGCGTAAAATGCCTGAGCATGGAGCCCATTCCTTCCTGTATTCTGTATTTCCTACATGCTGGACAGAATCAATGCATCCAGAACTTCTATCAGTTTAATATCATGGGGAAAAAACCTCAATGGAACCTTTGATTCAGTTGTTAGCAGCTAAAAATTGTGGACAGAAAGCACTTTGAAGCAAGACCGCACCTTAACATAGCATTCCCTAATTTCATATTCTACAGAAGTATCAGAAGAGTATTCCTCAGAATCAGTGTGGAAAACAGTTGAGAATTCTGAGAGCTATAGTAGAATTTGAGGGGGGTTAGACAAATCTATATCAAATCTAAATCTGTACCACCCCAACGATGCCCTTGATGTGATGTCTCACTGCCTGGAGTCCATGCGGGTCTTGATGGGGAGGAACAGGCTCAGACTCAACCCCTCCAACACCGAGTGGCTGTGGCTTCTGGCGCCCCGATATAGTCAGCAGGTGCCATCGCTGACTATTGGGGGTGAATCTTTGCCCCCCACGGAGAGGGCTCGCAATCTGGGTGTCCTCCTGGACTCACGGCTGTCTTTAGAAGAGCATATGACGGCTGTGGCCAGGGGGGCCTTTTATCAGGTTCGCCTGATCCGCCAGTTGCAGCCCTTTCTGGACCGGGACGCCCTGCGCACGGTCACTCATGCTCTTGTTACTTCCCGGTTGGACTATTGTAATGCTCTCTACATGGGGCTCCCCTTGAAGAGCACTCGGAGGCTCCAACTGGTCCAGAATGCGGCCGCACGGGTGGTTATGGACGCAACTCGTTGTGCCCATGTGACACCCCTCCTGCGCGAGCTGCACTGTCTCCCAGTGGTCTTCCGGGTGCGATTCAAGGTGTTGGTTACCACCTTTAAAGCGCTCCATGGCATAGGACCCGGATACCTCCGAGACCGTCTCCTGCCACCAATAGCCTCCCACCGACCAGTTCCCTCCCACAGAGAGGGTCTCCTCAGGGTGCCATCGGCCAAGTTATGTCGGCTGGCGACACCCAGGGGGAGGGCATTCTCTGTGGGAGCCCCAGCCCTGTGGAACGAACTGCCCCCGGAAATACGTAAGATTTCCGACCTCCGGGTGTTTCGCTGCGGACTGAAGACCCTGTTGTTCCGCCAGGCCGGACTATCAATATAATAGTTTTAAATTGGGATATTTAAATTTTTTGGGGTTTTAAATCTGAGCCAATTTATTTAATTATTTTAAATTTTAAATTGCTGTTTGTCTGTGTTTTTAAATAGGCTGTACACCACCCTGAGTCCTTCGGGAGAAGGGCGGTATAGAAATAAAATTATTATTATTATTATTATTATTATTATTATTATTATTATTATTATTATTATTATTATTATTATTATTATTATTATTATTATTGTATCAAGAGAATCTTTGGTCTGAGCAATCATGAATGGGCTGTTGTCAAGATTCTAGATCTCAGTGCAGTGTGGTATACTGAAACTAGATCAATTATAATCTCTGAGCTTAATGATTTATGTGTATGGGTATACTCGCTTGAAACTGAGTTCTTCCACCCATGGAGTCTCCATATCTCCTTTTGGAAATAATCCGGGGCTTCTCATAATGCCCCCAGATATCATAAATATGCAACAAAAGTGAGCAAAAAAACAAATATTGCTCAGCTAATTGTAGAAAACAGCTATTTTTTTTCCATTGCCACATTTTTACTTCAAGATGAATGTGTGTATACACACATCCAACCCACAGTCTGAAAATTGCAGCAAATAAATGACACAGAGAAAGTCATTTGGGTTTATTTTCTTGTGGTTTGCTTGTAAGCAAGCCTTCTCATTCCAGTGGCATTATGGACTTTGTGGCTACCCATCCTTTTAAAGGGACACAATGCCTAGCGTAGGATCATACTGGGGCATTATAGTTGATTAAACAGATATTTAGATTTTTAAATTCAAATGTTCAACCAGCAGCTAATAGGTTTCCCTCTCAAAGAGGGAGAAGGAGAGGATGAATGGATTTCAGAAGGTGCCTACAAGAGAACAATTTCCTGGAGACCCCATCCAATCTCAAGTAAGGTTCTTCTCATTTTTGGGTTATTACCTTATACAGTACTGCTGCAATAGCATTCTTCTGATCAGCCACAATATCTTCTTCAGCGGTGCCTTCTTTCAGAACTGGCTTAGGACCCAGTACCTAGAGAAATAGATCATGCCAATATCTCTTTGCATCAGAGTCCCTCCTGTATTGGAACCTCAGTGCTACACCTTAACATGTTCAAATTCAATGTTTGCCATGCAGCTACTGCCAGAAACATCTTCCCATCTAGAAAGTACTACTTCATCCATTTACCACAGAAATGCATCAGCAAGCTGGTTCTGGCCCTGTCAACCACTGAAATATAGTCCTTGGTATGAAAAAGTCAAGCATCCCTGATAGTATGAATTACTCTAAAACAGAAACTTTTGTTCCTATGGCCCATTTCTGTATGAAACTCCTTGCCAGATGCTACAGTAATCCATGGATAAAGAATATTTCATAACTTTTCAGGCACTTTTTGTACACCTTTCCTTGGAATCTTCTAATCCAGCCTTCTGATCCTGACTCGTTTTCAGATGAATTCTACAACTTCTATAATCCCCAGATAACAAGGAGAGCTGTGGTCCAACACAACTGGAAAGGAGCAGATGAGGAATTGGCCAACCTAGATACTAATTTGCATCTACCCTTCATATTCTTTGTTCCACACAAAAATCTTACCGCTGTCATCTCAGCAGGTTCTTCTCCATCCACAACAATCTCCATCTTTGCTTTTCCTTTCCTCTCAGTGTCTCGGATTGCTGTTGCAAAATCCCGAGCTTTGTTCCGCTCCAGAATGTTTGACTTTCCCCCATACCAGGCAAAGATTTTCTAAAAGGAAAAGTAGAAACCGACTAACATCCAGCCTTCACCATCTTTCAATTTCTCCCCCATGCATTCAATAGGAGTGTTGTGACTACAACTCCCATGATCTCCAATCCAAAGCCATTGGATTGGGAGATCTACCATTACTGGAGTCCCACAGCAACCCTTCGTGGAAAGGGTATATGGAAATTATATCCCATAATTTTCCTATATTAGCTTAGACTTTGGAGGATGAATTGAACTACAAGCTAACCACATGGGCAATCTGGTTGGGTAACATATGAGTCACAATGTCATGTGAACACTACCATGTACTCTTATGACATATACTCTTTTTCTAGCAGGTATATGTCTCCCTTCTCAGACTCACCTCTCCCAGGTCCAAGATAAAGCAATCACCCGTATTAAAACTGGTCCAGCTCAGTTCTCTTTCCACAGCCCGGATATTCTTCTTTCCTTTCACTTGATAGAGTTGGTGCCTTGAGCTTTGCTCATGGTTGACCTGGGTTCTGGTAAAGGCTGACTCCACACCGCCTTCCTATAGACCATAAACTGGGGTTGAGACGGGTACAGAGGCTAGAATTTGAAGATAGGGGTCAGGAAAGACTCTTTGGGACTATAGGAGCCCTGGTGGCAGAGTGTTTAAATGCAATATTGCAAGCAAACTCTGCCCACAGCCTGGAGTTTGTTTCTGACCGGCTCCAGGTTGACTCAGCCTTCCATCCTTCCGAAGTCAGTAAAATGAGGACCCAGATTGTTGGGGGCAAGATGCTGACATTGTAAACCACTCAGAGAGTGTTGTAAATCACTATGGGATGGTATATTACCTGGGTTCTTACAAGACCGCCTGCTGCTACCAATAGCCTCCCACCGGCCAGTATGCTCCCACAGAGAGGGGCTCCTCCGGGTGCCGTCGGTCAAACAATGTCGACTGGTGACCCCAGGGGGAGAGCCTTCTCTGTGGGGGCACCTGCCCTCTGGAACAAACTCCCCCCCGGGATATGGAGGATTCCCCACTTGCGCACCTTTCGCCATGCCCTCAAAATGTTTTTATTCCAATTAGGCTGGCCTAATTTTTTAACTTTTTTAATTTTTTAAAATTTTAAAATGGGTGTTTTATTTGATTAGCTGGGCCAAATTATTTAATATGCTTTTAAATCGTTTTTAAATTTTATATTTGTGTGCTTTTACTTTTGGCTGTATACCGCCCTGAGTCTTTCGGGAGAAGGGCGGCATATAAATTGGAATAATAAATAAATAAATAAATAAAAGTCTAAGTGCTATTGCTATTGCTATCATCAGGACATCAAAGGGAAAACTAGTGCTGCAGAAGGAGCAAAGTGTTAAGAAGAAGTTAAGATGGTGGTTAGCTGTAATCTACAGCTTTGTTTGAATGTGTGCCTGATCTGCCTATAAACAAACAAAAAATAAATCAAGTGGCTGTGAGTGATAGAAACCTTTTAGGATTTTTGACTGTTGTGTCAGGCACAAGGAACCAACCAGAACGAGTTCGTGAGTAGATCAAACTAGCTTTTTTACTGTTGTTTTCTCCAATTTAGAAGAGAAGAAAAACTAAGCTAAACTTGGAGGAAATAATGGAAAGGAAATTGAACAAAAAGAAAAAAAAACAGGGAACAGATTCCCAAGAAGTAAAAAAGGGAAGATGTCAGCCAACAGGACTCACCTGGGCTAACATGAGCCTGATGGGGATTGAAGGAGATGTTGGTCTCCTACTATCTCCACAGCATAACTTTGTATGAGTGTAATTACAGATACAAATGTTTAACTAAGTGAAAGTTCTTAATGTTTAGCAACAGTGCTCTGGAAAGAGAGTGAGGTCTATAACTGGAAAAACGAGTCTCCTTTCACCTGGTATTTGATGCCGTGTGGAAAGTACTCCATGAAGACATCTGATTCATTCCCTTGCACTTCCCGATACTGAATTGGCTTCTCTTTTGGGATGGAATTGAGGTGAGTGGAGAGCAAAGCACATGCTCCCTGCTCATCCCTGGAGGAGTTTTGACCTGAAACAAAGAGAGAGAGAATTACTTTGCAAGGAAGTATCCCAACTCTACCCAGTTGAGTGATAGCCCCTAGCCCGCTTCAGCTACCTCAAAAAAGGTTTTCTGTGTCAGATTCTTACATCCCACATTAAAATCCATTTTAGAGGTAATAAGAAGCCACTTCTGAAAAGTCTTCATTCTTGCTAGGATATAGGGTTGCGTTGTATTGCAAGTTTCCTGATCACACCACTCAGTTCAAGAAATTGGCCTTGAAGCAGGTACCAATGGCTTGCAAAACATACTAAACTTTATTACTGTTTCTTTAATATTGGTTGAGTATGTTGTGTGAGCTCAGCCCTTAAGATCTGTGAAGCACATATTGTATGAATCCAACCAAATAGGGTTTATTCAGCAATAAGCTATAGAAATGCATCATCCCCAGATAGAACTTGTTGATTTAAGGATTATTTTGACCCTTTGCTTACCAATCCAAATATGCAGGTTGGAATGTTCATCTGGGCCATTATAAAGGACAAGGTATGAATCCCCAGAATAGAATATGCCTTTCATCTCATCTGGAACAGAAACTGGCTTCATTTTCTCCACACGCCAGATGTGCAGTCCTGGTTCTTTCGCTGAAACATCAAAGGCAGAGCCACTACCAAACAGAAGGTTGGTATTTATTAAATTGGAAGAAAGAAGACAAGATAAATAGAAATGGAACCAAGAATCAAGAAGGTGGGATGAAAAAGAATAGAGCTTTGCAGTGCATTTGACTTCAATTTAAGAATAACAGAATAACAGAGTTGGAAGAGACCTTGAAGGTCTTCTAATTCAGCCCCCTGTTAAAGCAAGAGACCATACCATTCCAGAATATCTTTCCATAAGCCCCCAGCCAGCATAGGCAAAGCTGAAGAATGATGGGACTGAAGTCCAATAAATCTGGGAAGCTTCACCTTGGAGAAATCATAGGAGGGAAATTCAGGAGAAGCAACCTAGAACTAAGGAGAAATTTCCTAACAGTGAGAACAATTAATCAGTGAAGCAGTTTGGGTCCTCCATCACTGGAGGCTTTTAAGAAGAGATTGGACAGCCACTTGTCTGGAATGATTTAAGGTCTCTTGCTTGAGCAGAGGGCTGGACTAGAAGACTTCCAAGATCCCTTCCAACTCTATTATTCTGTTATTCAGATGAAAGAAAAGTATTGAGAGGAGGAACTATATGTTCAGATTTATCTGCTTGCTTCCCTGCTTGTTTTAATATAATGTCAAGATCGAGCAGTTACAGTACATAGAAATGTTGCTTGATGCAATCAAACCTACTTCTTGAAGAACAAACAATATTATTTAAACTTTCTTTCCCCCAAAAATGCTTTCATTGTTAATTTTTCCTTTGAAGAAATGCCAGTCGTTGGGAACCTGTATGGAACATATCCTGATTATTACCCACTTTGGTTTCCTGTTCCAAATATTTATTTTCACCCCACCTGCAACTCTCCAAGACTATTCACTATAGAAGATAACTTCAAGAAAGAAATTACAAGCAAGTTAGGAATAATTTGTATGTGGCCTCAAACCAGACTAAGAATATATTTCAGACAAGAGCCTGGAAAATTCTCTTGTAGGGCAAGAGAGCAGATGCAGTACTCACTGTATCCTTAATTAATGATTAACACTAATCCAATTTACACCAGAGGTGGGTTTCAGCAGGTTCTGACCAGTTTTGGAGAACCAGTAGCAGAAATTTTAAGTAGTTTGGAGAACTGGTAGTAAATATTCTGACTGGCCCCGCCCCCATCTATTCGCTGCCTCCCAAGTCCCAGCTGATCGGGAGGAAATGGGGATTTTGCAGTTACTTTCCCCTGGATTGGGGTGGGAATTGACATTTTACAGTATCCTTCCCCTGTCACGCCCACCAAGACACGCCACAACTACCATGCCACACCCACAGAACCGATAGTGAAAAATTTTGAAACCCACCACTGATTTACACCCCACTTTTGAAACCAGAGTAAGGATTTTCAAAATAGTAGATGGCTCTGAATGTAAAACATAAATTTAAACCCAGTTGAAAAACCTCACAATCTCATACAGACCACCTATAATTATTGTAATATTCAATTTTATTTATGAAATGGTTACTGGATTTTGATTGGGTGAGAATAAAGGTTATTTCTCACCTTTTCGGGTTTGCTGTATACATGGCTCCAAGGATCTGGTGAAAAACAGCAAACATGATTAGGACTTTCATTAAATAGTATAGTTCATTGAATGTATGAGCCCTAGTTTTCAAGAAGAAGAAGAAGAAGAAGAAGAAGAAGAAGAAGAAGAAGAAGAAGAAGAAGAAGAAGAAGAAGAAGAAGAAGAAGAAGAAGAAGAAGAAGAAGAAGAAGAAGAAGAAGAAGAAGCCGCCAAACTATCATGACAAGAAGCTGTGACCTTCCAAGACATATGAAAAGTTGTGGCATCAAACTGATGCCATTATCACAGCAGGAAACAGGAAATTAAATCACACTGACAAACAATAGTTTTAACTTTTGTGAAGCCAGCTCACGGAGGGGAAGAAAAGCAAGAATTTACCCATCCTAAGAAGCAGGATGCTTCTCAGAGCATCGAGAAAGTAACATCTCCCATGTGAGCATTTTATTGGAATGGGATGAATGGATGAACAGGTGGATAGATAAGCAAATCATTTTCCTCCTTCCCCTTTTCCAATTCTTGGGAGCAGCCAAAAGCTGCTCAGTGCAATGCTACTGTCCTATGATCAGCTCAAATCGTTTATTCACTTAACTGATTCCTCTCTTCCTGCTAAGTAGTTACAGAATTTAATGAGTGCTATTTGATCTATCTTATAATAAAGCAAGAAAAGATATCAAGAGACAGGATTCCATTTTTTATTCCTTGCTGAGGTAACCCTGAAGGTCATGGCTGAAGATTTGTACAAGAATGGTGATATTAGGAGCTGGGAGGTATTCCGTGCCATGGTTTGTAAAAGTCTGAGAATTTATTTCTAACAAGTAATAGTGGAAAGATAGAGGAAGTTAAGTGCTCAAATTAGAAGCAGGGGGAATTTCTTTTGCAATGCTGGCTAAATTATAGTTTTTAGAAGACCAGACTAATTCTAGAAAGAACCAAGGCTTATGGAGTAATTCCCACCTTATATCCTGCACTAATAAATCCATTTCATAATAAATGCCATATTTTCAGATGTTTCCAGCATTTAGTTGAACAGACCAAATTATAAAAGAAAAGCCACCCAAACAGCTGAATCCATCCAATCTAGTTGTTTGCAAAAATCCTTAGCTGGCCTTAGCTGAAGTTTAGGGTTTGTTTTTTGTTTTTATTTCTGAAATTACAGGCTGAGCCAAGTATTTCAGTTTCACCTTTGTCACCCTTTTTAACATCAGCAAACACTCCAAGAGAAAAAGATTGTATGCACTCACCAAGGCCGTCGCTCACCAGCTCCCTGTATAAACAAGGCTTTCCACCCCTGAAATGTGAAATTAGATTAGATTTCCTGGGTGGAGACTTTTCTTGACTCTCTCTAGTCAAGCTGTTCAGTACCTAACTTGTGGCTGCAGGCAAAGGGGAGGGGAGAGGGAAGCGGCAGGCAGAGAGTGCCAGATGTGGTTAAAAGGAGGGTGACTCACTTTGGTTCCGATTAGGAACTCATAACAGACTTCCCGTCAGGCGATCTCTGCATCATCTGTTGGGTTGTCTCTCGTGGCCTATCAGTCTTGGTTATCCACACAGTCTCTCGGGAAATGACTGTAAGAGCGCCCTGAAGTATGTCAAGTATACATGAAAAGGCTTACCGAAGGAGACAAGCTATAAACCCACTGCAATTTTTATGAAGGTAAACCAGAGGCACAACTGGCTCGGGTTTCGATTCTTCCGTTGGATGCTGATGTAACTTGGCACATTCTGCAAACCTGAGTTAGGAAGGAATCACAGTGACATGAAAATATTTACAGATCTTTAGGCCAAGGATATTACAAAGCCTCCCTGCTCTAGAATGTCAGTTGTTTCTCCTTCCAGATGGACCGGTCATTGTCTGCAATAATGTTCTGTTTTATTCTACTCCAAGTATAAAGTACTTTAAAGTATTGTAACAAAAGCAGATCCCACAGCCAGGTACCAGCTTAACTCCTTAGCGTATTTTGTTTCCTGGGATATCCCTTCTGCATCAGACTTATGATTCTCCTTCACTGTATAAGAGCACCTAACGAGAGTGAACACGTGCAAAAACCACACAATTTGGTGGTCTCTGCAGCTGATCTGAAAAGGTTAAAGTTAATGCATGATGTTGTATTTTTCCTCAACCACAAGATGTCATCCTCTTCTCAAGTAAGGAGGTCAAGTGGAGTAAACAATGTGGAACTTTATGGTGGATGTAAGAGTAAACCTCAGTATCTTTAGTGAGTAGAGAAGACCAGACAGAATGGGGGTGTGTGGGTTAAACACGTCATCAGTTTAGAGTTGTTGTGGTGTTTCAAGTCCAACCCCTCTTGAATTCTGTTGACGCTTATCTGCCGTCAATTTATTGTTGAACTTTAATTGTCCAGATTCCTGTGTATAGGCTTGAATAAGTCTTCTATGCTGCAACCTTAAAAGGGTCCTGATCTTTTGCACCTGAAGAGATGGTCTTCTTCATCCTTCTTTAATATGTTCTGCAGTGTAACACCATTTCCCCTGTAAGACATCAGGGTGAAGAAAGCTAGCTTATTATGTTTTAGCAAGATTAATGATGATGTTTGCACAACAGATTTAATCTAGTTACTCAGTTCATCTCTTTTCTGAGCTTGTCCCAAACACCAAACCATAAATTTCAGGATGTCTGACTCCATAGGTTTAATAAATGGGAAGGTAGATCCTCAAGTAGCCAAAACAGCAGCAATACACAGTAGAAAGGGATCAGAGAACTTGGAGAACTTCAAGGTTTGTAGACAGGGTTCAAGCAGTTGCTTGAACTAAAATGCACTAAAACAGGGATGGTAATTTTGTGGTTCACATACGCATTTTGAATATTGCCTTTCTGTTCCTTTAGCTTGGTCTTTATCCACTGAATAAATGAAAATTAGCTCAGATGTTAAGTGAAGTAAACCCACCGCACACAATTTGTACACAGGCAACTGTGTGTTTGTTTTATTTTTCTAATCAGTCAAGTTTCCGGTGACACTGCAACCTTTTGAAAGAAAAATGAGAAATATTACTGCCAAATATGCAATTTCCTGCAGTAAACAAAGCTAGCTTTTTCTTTTTTTCTTTTCTTTTCTTTTCTTTTCTTTTCTTTTCTTTTCTTTTCTTTTCTTTTTTTTCTTTCTTTCTTTTTTTTTTTGTTTTGTTTTTTTGAGATGCTGCAAAACAGCCATCAAACAACAGGACTTTTTTTTCCAAAAAGCCCTAGAGCAGGGGTCTCCAACCTTGGCAACTTTAAGCCTGGCGGACTTCCATAATTCCACAGCCAGAATTCCACAGCCAGCCAGAAGTCCACCAGGCTTAAAGTTGCCAAGGTTGGAGACCCCTGTCCTAGAGCCTAAAGCAACTGGGCTAGGAATGATGAGAATTGTAGTCCCAGGACATCAGATGAGCATTAGATTGCAAAACTCCATTTAGATTTTAATATTAGATTCTGTAATCTTCGCAGCAAAACCACAAGCTAGGTAAAGTGAAGGAACAGTAGCTGGACTATGAATACACAACTGAGCATCATGAGTTAATTGGACACAGGTCTCCCCTGGCCTTTATACCATTAGGACCTCTGCCTCTTCTTTATTCCCACTGGCAAGGTTCACACATTATTCACTTTGCTTTTGAGGGTTGTGTGAACTGACTGGTCTATTTATAGAATACACCAGTGGGGTTCACACAACCCTCAAAGGCAAAGTGAACAATGGCTCACAGCATCAAATACAGGGAATCACCAGTCAACTATCTGCTATTCAGATAAGTAAATGATTAAATAAATCAGGCTCAGATAGTTATACATCTGAATGGAGCTAAAGGACCCTGGTGTCATGCCTGGAAGCCATATTACCTGTGTGCCTTGAGGATCCAGGCCTGCCACAATCATACCATGGGAAGTTGGAAGTTGCATGAGTGAAGTAGAGATAACAATAACAAACTTCTCTAAGAGAAGTTCAAGGCCATGATGTCTGGCAGCTGTGCAAAGAAGAAATTGGAGGATGTCTTCTGTTCAGGAAAGAAATGATTGGAGCTGTGTGGACATGTGGGAGATGTGGGCAAGGTCTTGAACTTTCTTGTGGGTGAGGAAAACCCGGAAGCTTTCAGATTCGGGTTTTCCCAGCTGTGCCAATATGACATCCCTAATAAAAGTTAGCTTTTTTTTTTTTAATTTGATTTATATGCCGCCCTTCACCGGAGACTCAGGGCGGCTTACAATGTGCTCAGCAATAGCCTTCATCCTTTTGTATATTTTATACAAAGTCAGCTTATTGCCCCCACAACTGGGTCCTCAATTTACCTACCTTAGAAAGGATGGAAGGCTGAGTCAACCTTGAGCCTTGGCGAGATTCGAACCTGCAGTAATTGCAGGCAGCTGGTCTTAATAACCAGCTTAATAACAGGGTGCCTTAGACAACTGTACTACCAAGGCTCTTTGAGGAACTTCAAGCCTTGGAGTTTGATTTCGTTGGGGGTGTTACTTGGAACCCTGACACCTGGAGAGTCTAAAAGCTTGCTCAGTCACCAGTGCAATTCGAAGAAAGGTCAGCAGTTTGGCGGTTCGAATCCCTAGTATAGGTCTCCCTGTGTGAGCAGGGGGTTGGACTAGATGACGTCCAAGGTCCCTTCCAACACTGTTACTGTTAATTAAACTCCCTGACTCTTGTGCAGTTTAGAGATTCTACTCCTGCACCCATTACAGCTCCCCTTTACTTGTTCTCTGATTTCCTGCCAATGGATCTGCTCTTTATCTTGTCCTTTCTGAAAGGCTGCCAAATTGGATTTGCAAGAAAACCGAAGATTAAAAGCAAGCTCCATTTTCCCTTTTTACACATACCATACAGAGGGGGGGGGAGAGAGAGGGGGGGGAGAGGGGGAGGGGGAAGGGGAGAGAGAGGCACACAGCCTCGGGCCAGAGCAAGTCTTTCCCTACTGCAGAGCTTGGAGGAAGGGAAGCAAGTGGTCTTCTGTGACTGCACCGCTGCCATTCACACCCAGAGAGCCTTTGGGGCTGTTGCTCCTACTTTGTGTGAACTGCTCCTGTCTTCTACAGCAAAGGAGACCTGGAGCCCCTCTAATCACTTTAGCGGATGTGCTCCTTTAGCCCAGAACTCTTCCCGCGTCTGGAAGGGACTAAGATCAGTTGCTATTGCCTTGATATCTTCTTATTCGCATTCCAGCAGCTTGGCTGGAGAATCAGGAAAGAATTATTTTGCCTGCCAATGTAAAAGCCAAACGTCTCCAGCCTTGGAAGGCATTCAGAAAAAGCAGCATTTGTCTCTCATGTCTCCCACCATCCCATTTTGCATGCTCTTCTTTTTTCTGAACTGCAGGACTGGGACTCCAAACCTGGTTAAAACCTGCTTTAGGACCTTAAAGGGTGATTCAGAAACCATGCTTTACTAAACAGGCGGTGTTTAATAAATAACTTGCTAAATCAAAGCAAACAACTATGTAATGGCTCCACAGAATGACTATGGGCAGATAACACACTCGGATAGAATATGGTTGGGGCTGCCGAGCATTGGAATAGCTAAACATGATTTAGAGTCACTTTGGTGTGGTGGTTAAGGCATCAGCTAGAGTTCTAGTCCCGCTTAGGCATGAAGCCAGCTGGGTGACACTCTCAGAGTTCTAGAAAGGAGGCAATGGCAAACTGAGGGGGGGGAGGAGGAGGAGGAGGAGGAAACAATTTTAGTGATTTACTTAACAACCATGGCAAAAAAATAAAATCAGGCATAATTTACTTAACCGCTTTACTTACCTCAGAGGACTTTAGAGAATAATTAGAACTGCGGAAAAAACAATTGCTACCAACCTGTCTTCCATGAAGAACCTGTATATTGCACGAGTCAAAAAGTGGGCTGTGAAAATATCTACAGACCCCTCACATCTTGGACATAAACTGTTTCAACTTCTACCCTCAAAACGACGCTATAGAGCACTGTATACCAGAACAACTAGACACAAGAACAGTTTTTTCCCGAACGCCATCACTCTGCTAAACAAATAATTCCCTCAACATTATCAAACTAGTTATTAAGTCTGCATTACTATTACTCTTCTCATTGTTCCCATCACCCATCTCCTCCCACGTATGACTGTAACTTTGTTACTTGTATCCTTACAATTTATATTGACTGTTTCCTAATATGATTTGATTGCTTATTTATACCCTATGACTATCATTAAGTGTTACCTTATGATTCTTGATGAATGTATCTTTTCTTTTATGTACTGAGAGCGTAAGCACCAAGACAAATTCCTTGTGTGTCCAATCATACTTGGCCAATAAAAAATTCTATTCTGTTCTATTCTTAGCAGTGGAAATTCTAGTCTCAGTTGTGGTCATAAGTCATATGTGGATCCAGTCCCACCCTTCTTGAGACAATGGCAAACTGAGCTGCTATTTTAATAGCCAGCAATAAAGGCCTTATTAGATAAGGGGATCTATCCTTACAGCAGCCTTCTCTAACCAAATGCCCTCAAAACACACTGAATTTCACCCTCTATTGCCCATTGATGTTCTCTGGTCTGAGGGGAAATTTTGTCTTGCATGTATGGAAGCTGCCCAATTGAATAAGTTTATAGGAGACTCTCCCATAAACTAGCCATCTGCTTTTAAAAAAAGAATGACTGGCCAGCAAATCTAACAATGTGTTCATTATTAAAGAAAAAATAATCAGCCTGATTGAATCAGATGAACAAAATGTTCCATTATGCTAGAGGCTAGGAGAAGCAGTATGGGGTTTTGGAAATTAACTCGAAGCACTTCTCCAAAGAATGGTCTGTTAATTTTTTTCTTGTGGTTATTTCCATAGTTGAACTGAAATTGCCTTTGATCTTCCCTCTTGCTGGTTAGTTTAACCTCTCTTTGAGCTGGATGAAGAAAGTTACTTCTCTGCTATTGTCACCGGCAACATTCAACATCCAGGAGCAGAGTATAGACTTGCTCCCTGCCCTCTGTTACATATCATACAACTGATGGAGGACAAGCTAGTGGCTTTCCCAGATCTTCTCAACCACACAGAGAGCAGAAGACAGGTAGATACATTTCCAAGAGCAAAACATGAGCTTCAAATGAGTTGTTGTATCAGTCAAGCATTAAATAAGAACACGGCTCCTGTCTAGTTTTATTATGGAGTAAAAACAGCTGCAGGAAGTAGTAATTTAAGGAGCTGTTTTTGGAGTGGAAGTCACAAAGTTACATTTTCTTCCAGATAAAGGGTAAACCCATCTTTTTAAACATGCAGCGAAAGTAATATATATTTTCCCTTTGACTTCCCAAATACGTACATCTTATTTTAAGAAGTCTTGCAGTAAATCGAGCCTTGGTAGTACAGTGGTCTAAAGCACCCTGTTATTAAGACCAGCTGCCTGCAATTACTGCAGGTTCGAATCTCGCCAGGCTCAAGGTTGACTCAGCCTTCCATCCTTTCTAAGGTAGGTAAATTGAGGACCCAGTTGTGGGGGCAATAAGCTGACTTTGTATAAATATACAAAAGGATGAAGGCTATTGCTTAGCACATTGTATGCCGCCCTGAGTCTCCGGAGAAGGGCGGCATATAAATCAAAATTTTAAAAAAATGTTTGATCCAAAAATCATTTGCAATGAAAGCGTATTGATCACAATATGGAAGCCTTCCCAGATGTTGTGCCTTCCAGATGTGGCATGCGGAGAACATGAATTAGGGAAGGCTGCCATGTGTGTGGTTGTGGGTTGGTTGTTCATTGAGTACCAATGAACCAGGGTGTTGGATAACACTGATTTTGGAGTTATGAAGAATCTATGAAACTCAGTTTTATTCTTAAATGCAATTGCCAAATGGATAAGTAAACACCATCTCCTTTGCAAATAAAATTCTCCTAAAACTTGATGAAGATTTTAAAGCACCCTTGCAATGATCCAAACCCTTTTAAAAGCACTGCATTTTTAAAATTACTTTGGGGGCTGGTATCTGGCTGCCAGCAATAAAATGCAATTATGACAGTCTATTTTTAATTTTAAGACATATTTCCCATTTCCAATTTTATTGTGGCAGCAATAAAATGTATATACCCTATGTACCATTTTTATTTTGAGAGAAGTTTTGCATTACAAACCCCCCAAGTTCCAGAATTTCAACGCTGCCCTCTCATAACTGCTTACCACAATATATGAAGCAAATGTACGTTGTATAGAAATTAGCTTGCTCTTGACCAAAAAGCTCTTGAATCATAGATCTTGATGACAGGGTATCACAAACCCTAGTCCTTTAGTTAAAGCATCTTCTGTTGAAAAGTTGTTCAGTCCAAATGCTCTTGAAAGACAAAAAAGGATAACAGTAGGTACATCAAGGTCGTGTTTAATGAGTGCATGACATATGCATTGCAACATCAATGTGCAAATGTTGCAGCTAGGCAATTCATATCAGGTCCACGATAACTTCAAAATGCCTAGCAAAGATACAATTCACACTTTCACTGTCTTCCCTGCCATGATAATTGCATTTCTACTTAACATATAAAAATGGTTTCTACTTTTCCATCTGTAACACATATCCATAGCATCTGCCCTTCTAACAGATTAATGTTTTAGATTTCTATCTCACTTTTCCTCAAGGCAATATACACATCTCTCCTGTTTTTCCCCAGCCACTGCTCTAGTCTAGGAGGTGGGTTGGGTTGGGTTGAGCTGAGCTGAGCTGAGCGAGAGCCGCAAATCATCCCATAAACTCCCACTCTGCCCCATTTCTTCTTCCTCTTTGTGATGATTGTTGTTGCACATTTTCCCCTTATAGAAAACGATAGGAAAGTAGCCACACCCTGAGTTACGGCTTTAAGGCAGCAATGCAAGGAAATGTATTTGGGTCAAACTGCAGAAAGTAAGGCAGTGGGACTTGGGATTTCATTATGACCCCTTCTTCTCCTTCATATTTTGAGCATTTAATGAAAGTTCTTTGTTAAAAAAATCTGATGTCAAAGCACTTCTCTATTGTTGCTGAGAAAACTAGAGTGCTTCTCAACCTTGACAATTTTAAAATGTGTGGGCTTCAATTCCCAGAATCCCCCAGTCAGAAGCCAGGGGAATTGAAGTCCATCCATCTTAAAGTTGTCAAAGTTGAGAAGTACTGCACTAGGAACTGGATTCAATTCAATTTTATAGACTGTTCTGCAACAGTTCCTTGCTGCGTTTTAGCATACTTCTTCACCACCCATCCAGAAATGTAGAGATGGTAGCTCTTGGAAATGCCAATGAGTTCATTGGGTTTGTTTGTGGCTTTTTAAAGCATGATTTACAAACCACAGTAGCTGGATTTGCACAACATACTAAACCACCAACAGTCAAATTACATTTTGACTTGGTGCAATGTGTGAGTCCAAAGTGTCAACTATTGCTGTGTATAGGCAATGTCTAGGTCAACTTATTTTCTTCCTCAGATAGTACAACAATCTGATACTTGTGCAAAGGATAGTAACCTGATCCAATGCTATCAATTCTCATCAGAGTGAAAGAGAGTTTAACTATCTCAGGATAGAAGATCAGTTGCTGTCCTGAAGTTGATGAATACAGATTCCAGAATTCCTCATCATGCACCTTCTTGGCTAGGCTCTTGGGAGTTGAAGAGGCCAACCTTCAAACTATATGTTCTACTCATAGGCATGTAAGACTGATAATACATTTTTGTGGTTGCAAATCAAGGATGAAGGGGACAAGTTGGCACAAATGCATTGAGTCAGAAGGAATGTTTTTCTGTTCCTCCACCCATCATTTGTCCTTTGTAAGCACCAGATGGGGGTGCAGCCAGCAAAGATCACCTGAAAATCAAGGAAGGACACATGTGGGAGCAGGAAAAGGAGCAAGGTGAAAAGCTGTATGCCCCCCTCCCCCCCAATCTTCTAATACTTTGCAAAGTGCTTCAGAAACCCAGCTCATCTCATTTGTGGTCTGGGATGCTGGATTCAATGCCCTCTAATCAGTGCATTATTTCTGTATCTGCATGGCTTCTTTTCTCCCAGTTCTTCATTCCTGTATGTTTGTTTGCTTGCTTTTTTAAATCCTTTGAACTAAGAATAATAATCTATTCAGAGAATTGGAGGGAGGGAGGGAGGGAGGGAGGGAGGGAGGGAGGGAGGGAGGGAGGAAGGAAGGAAGGAAGGAAGGAAGGAAGGAAGGAAGGAAGGAAGGAAGGAAGGAAGCTTTGAATTCTAGGAACTGTACCTAGAAGGAAATGAATTGTTTTTATTTCCCTTTTATACTTCCCAATCCAGAGGAATGTTGGAAAGAAATTTCCTAAATCGACTTGGGATTCAGTCTGATCACATTTGGAAAAGAGAACAACTTTGCTACACAGAGAAATGCTGGCAAACATAAGACCAATTTTGAAAATAGGCTGGATTTGGCTGAGAGCTGTGACATATACACCATTTCCCTAATGCATCCTCTGGGAGACACAGCTGGGCAATAGCAGGAAAGGTAACTGCCTCCTCCCACCCAAGCACATGACCCAAAGCGGATCATGTGCAGCCCACTTAATGCTTCCCAGTGTGCACTTATACATAAACACAAAGAGACACATCATGAGAATAAACAGGTCACCTTCTCTGGTAGCTCTGATAGAGATTGAAAAGAATTCCAGAATGCAGAATTCTCATCATGCTCTCCCTCCCAACTTGTATAAAAGTTCTTTCATAATTTGTTTTTTCCTCCAAAGGGTAGGAAAATATTGATCACTACAGAGAGCAGCATCTTAATGAAATGTATGCACAGACCTCCTGTGCTGGACTCCTCAGAACTCCATGTCAGGAAGGCTCTCCTGGGAGAACTAATTGGGAGCATATCTTTGTTTCCAAGCAGCTTCGCTGGCCAATTACCCTTCGATGAGCGGCTGCTGGTGCTGATTAGGAGCTGAAACAGAACGGTTAAGTGTTTTCCATGGAGAACGAGGGAGCTGCATGGACAGTTACTGGTAGATGTGAACGTTCATCTGAATAGAAATCTAGAGTAAGATTGTTTTGTGTGTCTGTGTGTTCTGTGAGAGTCCTAGTTTAATTTATAAAGTTCTAAAGAGAACTGGATGGTTCCCATCCTGATGACGTTCAGGAAGCTATTAAAGACTTTATTTTCCCAGGCGCTAGAGCAGGACAAAGGTTGAGTTCCAGTTGGATGGACTTTCTTTGACTTTATGTCACTTCTAGGACTGCTCAGGATTCTTCTTTGAGTTTTGTACTCTTTTTTTTTTTTTTTTTTACTTTCAGTGTAAACCGCCCAGAGTAATTGGGAGTTGTGTGGCCTATAAATTGTATATATAAAACAATTGATTTATGAATTTTGTTTAGCAGAAAGGCCTGAAAACGCAGCTACATTTGGCCATTATGAGAAAACAGAAGACAAATTAGAGAAGCTTCTTGGATGAGAAGTGAAATGTCTTCAAGGAAAAAATAAAATCTAGTTGCCTTTTGAAAAAACACTTTTGGGAGAAGACAAATTAGTTTTATAAGAGGGAAATGAAATAATATACCGGTAAATGATTCTCCAAAGGGAAAGGCTATTAGTCTTTCAAAATAAACTCTTGCATTTCAAACTCTACAACTCAGCAGAATGGCCTATTGTCCAGTTTGCCATGATTATTCATGGAATGAATGACTGAACTGATGAAGCCAGCAGTTTCAGGGTCCTATGAATCCATTCAGGTTTAATAACATTTTAGAATAGAGTTGAGGAAGACATTTGTTTATTTCCCTGAATTCTGGCTGTATCGAAGCAACCTTCCCTGACCTGTTGACTTCCAGATTGGTGTGATTATAGCTCTGATCCTCTTCAGCATCATTAATTAGATGTGATAAATGTTGCATCCAACACATCTGGAAGGCTGGGTTAAGGCAAATCTTCCAAAGTGGATAACAATTCTGAAAAAATCAATAAGGAAAAGTTACTTCAGACTGTCCAAGAGGAAGACAATTTTATGGTGCTGGAGGGTTGCAATGGAAGCAGCAGTGATCCAAAGCAGGTGGGATTCTCATGCACATGCTATTAAGATTTGAGGGTTAAGGTGCCTATTCCAGATTTACAAACTAATGAAAGACCAGCTTTTTCTGGGAATATCTGAAGGTCTAGCATTGAGCAGAAAATTGAGGGTCATCTAATCCAAATATGAATGGTGTATGACTCCAAGGGCAAAAGATTCTTAAAACGTTCTCCATTAGAGAAGGTTGGGATTGCTCCAGAATCCTCTCTATATTTGGGCCTCAGTTCCCTGAGTAAATCATTTGCTTCATCTTTCTTTGATTTTCACCTCTGAATTCTTCCTGTTTCATAATCTGTTTATATAATGTGTTGACTAAAGAGTTATGTTGCTCTTGGAAGCTTTGCCTGCACTCCTTCATGAAAAACACAACAATCCCCATTTGATCCTTTAGTAGGCCTCCTTACGCAGAACACAAGTTTTGGATGGCCTCTGCATTCCTGATCACAAACTGAGCTTTGCAAACAAAAGGGGCACACCAGTGTGATCTGAGAGGGACCTGCTTTCAACTCCTGGGAAATCTGGGTAGCTTCCAAGACCCATTGCCAATGATTGATCTGGTCCCCCTTCATTGCTTCTTATAGTGCCAGAAAGAGGAATTTAAATCTAAGTGTCCACATTGTCCCTGTCTATTGCTCTAGAGCAGAGTAGGAAATTAAATGGGTGAGCAGATTTAGCCTGCCAAATGGGCCAACAGACATCTCCACCCATAGAATACCTGAGCTGGAGTCCCTTAAGTTCATGCCAACCTTCATTCTATATCACGTGTGACAGATCACTGCTTTTTATAACGTTTAACTATCCACTTAATGTCCCTAAGACCATTCACATCCTAAGACAGATTTCCGCTGAGCAGATGAATCTACTAAGATTCTACCAAATGGCACAGGATCATGGTGATATTTCCACAGCCACTTTGAACAACTGGAATAATATAATAAAAACCTCATGTTGTTTTGTAATTTGCAAGCAACTTTGGCAACTAAGTTTGGCTCCAGCATACCCCAAGTTCTGAGTATTAACATTCCCATCAATACCTCTTATCAAGCCAAATCAGTTATTTTCCAAAGCTTAGACAATACCGAAGCACAATAGCTCATAAGGCTCCTAAAATCTCTTAGGTTCAATTCCAATATCTCCAACTCTCGGCTTATGGCTCTTCTATCCTTTACAACTAATATTTATATCTCATAAGGGGTTTTGTGTGCATTATTCTCCCAAATCTCAGACAGTTTCTACTGTTGTACCCAAAGGTGACATTCTGATGAAGACAAACTATGCTTTTTAAAAAAATCTTCGCTTTGTGCCCTGGATAAAATGGGAAGTTATAGCAGTCAGGCAACACAAGATGGTGCTATTTCCTTCTAAAGCCCATAGAAAGGGCTCCAGCAGCTCCCCCACTTCTCTACCTGTTGAGCTACAGTACCTAGATTTTCCAGCCACCTCAAGAATATTCAGGTGAGGAAGATTGGAACAAAACGTCTATAAAGCTCAATGTGTGAATCGCACTGGTGGAAATGTAAAACTATGGCTTGCTGGTCTCTTCTTCACATCATAATAATATTTTGAGAACCGTTTGATACAAGAAAACTGCTTAGGAGGGGCTGTCAGTCCTAATGTCATGGAAGAAACAAAAACCTTGGCACAAGAAACCTGACTGCTGATCCTCTTTGAATTGTCTGTATGCAGGCAAGCCTAATACCTACAACCTGCTTTTAATTTCTGAAAATGGGGGTCCTGGTTGTCATCGCTGTATGGAAAACATCAGAAGTATATAGAATGGATGACATCCTTGGGCTGCGCCTTCCAGGAGCAGATGTTCAGTTTTGTATTTTGCTTCAGGATCTTCTAAGGAAAACAAGTCTGAGGTCCCCAATCTGATCAGAGCAAGATTTCCTTTCTGCATAATTCCTCTGGATGTGCATGTTCAAGCAACGCACCAGAGGCTGGATTTGCACAGCTTGCTAGTTTAGGTAATGTGTGTTGCAGGAACCCAGGGGTTTAGATTAAATCAGTAAACATGCGTGGGTTGTATTTTCATAGGCACGGATTAGATTTGTGCAACATATTCAGTCCTCCTTCCCTTTAACTGGAGACCTCAGAAAGTAGACTGAGATCTTCAGATTCTCTTCCACAGCCAATGTCCAAGCCTTGATCAGCTGAGTCCTGCAGACACTCCCAAAAAATACAAGATAAAATAGCAAGATCCCATAAGTAGAATGGGAATGGGAATAGCATGGCATGGCATGGCATGGCTTGGCATAGCATAACATGAGCCCTGGTGGCGCAGCAGACTAAAGCACTGTTATTAACATCAGCTGCCTGCAATTACTGCAAGTTCAAATCTCACCAGGCTCAAGGTTGACTCAGCCTTCCATCCTTTCTAAGGGAGGTAAAATGAGGACCCGGATTGTGGGGGCAATAAGCTGACTTTGTATAAATATACAAAAGTATGAAGGCTATTGCTTGACACATTGTAAGCCGCCCTGAGTCTCCGGAGAAAGGCAGCATATAAATCAAATTTAAAAAAAAAAAAACATAGCCGGAAGAGACCTTGGAGATCTTCTAGTACAACCCCTTGTTCAGGTAGGAAACCCTGGCCTATGCTATTTCAAGTAAGAGTGTGTGGACTGCCTTACCCTCCCCACTTGTATTCAATTCCTTGTAGCAAAAAGTTACTCTGGAAACACCAACATTTTGATGACTCTTTTGCATGCAAGGAAAGTTTAAGGCATCTATGTGTTGCCTTGTTTGTCCTTGACAAAACTATTTTATCAATGAGATCATCAAACAAAGCTCAAAGTTATTTAGGTTCATTTCCTTGTGAGTTTGGAGGATATGCTTGGATTGAAATATCCTTTTTGCTTCTAATTAAAGCCAGAGCTATTCATCATTAGCCCAGTTAATATTAGTAATCAACCCACCTCCAGCGTCAGAGAAGACTTCCTGTTAACTCCTTGCTAGCCAACAGTTTTGAATGTTAAACATCTACATTAACTTATGCTTTTCCCAAAGGTGCTTTTTCCGAAAGGCAACTGGACTTTCTTAGTCTTTTCTTTGTAAATATTTCACTTCTCATCCAAGATGCTTCTTCACTTCTAGAGCAGTTTTCAACCATCCAGGAGCCCTCCAGATGTATTAGAACTACATATTCCAGAATACTATGCTGTCTGAGAGATCTCCAGCTTGGGAAATACTATCCTGGGAAATAATAGGGCTACATGTCAATATATCTCTTTAACTATATTGGACTTGCTTAACTAACTCAACAAATACAGAGGAGAGAATGGTCAGTCTATCCCAGCCTATCCCATTTTTTGCACTCTTCCAGTTCAAACCTTCTGCAGATTGACATCTCAAAGGTGTAGTTCTACATCAATATGGGAATCATGCTAAGGATGGGTATCTCTGGAAAATAGAGTCACTTTTCATGAGCTCTGAGTAAACATCTTTCTATTGTAATGTTGCACTGGAATTCACTGAGCAGGTTGAAGGAGTGCTTTCATTCAGAGCCAAGTGTGTGGGACAGCATCATTTAGTCATTTTTAAAAAACAGAACACCAAGGAACATTTTTTTTCAGCCAGAAATACTCATATATTGGACCTGTGTTGTGAAAAGATTAATGGGCAAGCCCTTTGGCATGGTGGAGGGAAATAGGAGGTGGGGGAGACAATGGATAAAATAGATGGATGGGATCAAAGAGATTATGAAATGTCCTTGGAAGAGCTACAGGTTATTACTGAGATAAAATTTTCAACATTTTCCATGTAGTCACCATGAACCGAACCCTACTCAATAGCAGCTAATTTTTAGCTAGAGACAGCAGATTAGAGTCTATCTATCTATCTATCTATCCATCCATCCATCCATCCATCCATCCATCCATCCTGCATGCTTTCTGATTTGCAGTTTAAAATGAAATATCCCAATAGAAGAAGGAAGGGAAGGGAACAAAGCTCAGCCAAGTGGAATGGAGATGAAACTCAAATGACTGAGTAGCTGTTCCTTCTGTTCTGGATGATAAGGAAATGGTTTTCAAAGACTTCTGTGAAGAAAGTCCCCCAATTCAGCTGTTAATATCAATTGCTTGCTGCTTCTCTTCATCACCTAATTGTGCATTTCAAACAAAGAGGTTCCTTTGACTGTATGACTTCATGGATATGTCAGTTTTGGCCTATTAAAAACATACTTCAGCCACAGCATAACTCTAAGAGGAAAATTAGTCCATTCATGGGTGTTCACAGAACTGGCTATATGTTGGCTATGCTGCCACAAAGCAATTTGAGTTGACTATCTGAGAAGATTATCATGAAAAGAAATGGAATCGTTGCTATTTAGTTTATGATTGTTGGTTTTACTATGAGAGAATGTGAGAGAATTAAGAGAGTTTCTGCCTAAGTGGTAAAATATTTTATTTATTTTAGAACTGTGGTGGCACAGTGGTTATAATACAATATTGCAGGCTAATTCTGCCAACTGCCAGCAGTTCAATTCTCATTGGCTCAAAGTTGACTCAGTCTTCCATCCTTCTGAGGTGGGTAAAAATGAGGACCCAGATTGTTGGGGGCAATATGCTGACTCTGTGAACTGCTTAGAGAGGGCTGTAAAGCACTGTAAAGCGGTACATAAGTCTATTGCTATTATGTGGTGGTTCCAGTGGGAGGGAAAACCATTGCTGTTATCTTCAGATTCATGCAACAGATCTCTATTGAAGCCTGATGCTAGATGCAGTGGATCTTAAACCTAATCTAACAGGATATTCTTGTCATTACTATGGCACTAACATTTTGTACATAAACAAAACCATGTCCAGCACCATTTGCAAAGGATTAGTAGAAGTCACAAGAAATTATGTCAGTGATCCAAGGAGATTACCACTACATTAAAAAATGTCTGGTGGACCAATGCCTACTCAGATAAAAGGCATTGCATCCCATGATTAATGTTGTCATGCCATTGTATTTCCTTCCAATTTATAACTGCGGCTGGATCCATTTAATGACTTTCATGATGTCACTATAAATGGATCCAAATGTCATTCATAACTGCAAAACACTGGACAGTATTTCTATTTTTCTTTGTTTATATTCAAGTTAACTTGTTTTGTTTGTGTAGGTTTTCAAAAGCAATAAAAAATAATTTCTTCTATGATGAGAGAGATTGTAAACCATCAAGAGTCCAAAAGTCACCTCAATGACTTCCTCTTCTCTTTGTATTTTCTGACTTCTCTTTCTACATTTCATAGCTTTCAATTCCCTGTCTCCTTTTTGTTGTTATTTCATTCTGAAATCCCAAAGATGCTTTTTTTCAAAAGGCAACTGGACTTTCTTTGTTTTGTTTTGTTTTTTGTTTTTCTGAACTGATGAAGCGTCTTGGATGAGAAGTGAAATGTCTTCAAGGAAAAACAAAGAAAGTCCAGTTGCCTTTTGAAAAAAGCAGCCTTGGGACAAGCATGACCTGGATGACTGAGAATCTCCATAGACTTTCATTCTGAAGCCCTTCCTTGAATCTACCCACAGGGAACCTGACAAGTAGTCCATTATTTCACACAATTTATTAATACCAATGTGACTTGTATTGGCTTAGCATACAGTATGAAGCTGTGATGAATGCAAATAATAATGCCACAGCCTACTACTTGAAAGTGACCACTATAGCTTGTTCAATAAGTGGGTTAAAGCAAATTATAGTTCAATCTAAGATGTAAGCCTAAATGTTAGATGGTTGGTCTCTCTAGCCCCTACTCTTTACTCTGCTTTTTGTTCTCCAGCAGAATAACAGAAGAGAATAATAGAATTGGATGGGACCTAGTCCAACCCCCTCCCTGCTCAAGCAGGAAACCCTGTACCATTTCAGACAAATAGGCTGACCTTTCCCTCGCTTATCACAAGTCCAGATCCTCTTTACCAACGTCCTTCTCTTTGCTGAAATGGCAGAGTCTAGAATGGATGCATGTTATGGGCAGAGAAGAATGTTTATCTCATTAACTGCCCACTACATTTCTGCTTCACTTTCCCCCACAGCTATCTCAGAGAAACTTTCTCTTCCAAACATGACTTTGGAAGTCCAATAAGGGACAATTGTTGAAGGATACCTTATGGAGAAAAATCACTGGCAAATAATTGCAATGATTTTGCCTTTCTGCTACAACACAAGATACAGTTTTAGAGCCAGTCAGATCACTGCTGCCCATGATCTGCTAACCGTGTTGGAACTTTTTCTTTTCATAATCCAGAATCTATTTAGTGATGTTCCCCTGGCAATGGCTACAGTCCTGCAGTGGCAAGTCATGGAACCTCAAGCGTGAGTCGCCCACTCTTTTGAAACTGATGCCATTAATGAGGCTGTGTGCAATAAAAATGGCAGCCTGTGGTCTGCATGTGGCAAAAATGCACAGCAAAGCAAAGTCTTTGCAAATGTGGGATGGAAAAGTATAGCCCCAAGGACGCCACAATTATAGCGTTGTGGCCAGTTTCTTCTTGGAAGGACACAGCCTCTGTTGCACAATACTTCAGTGTAATGGATCTGAAGCCATCAATAGGACTCTGGGGAAGCACAAAAGAACGTCCCGAGTTCCAGATGCTCAGTTGAAAGGCATAATATGCTATTCTGGTCCTGAGAAGTTGCAGCAATATTGTTTTCACCACTCAGTGGCAAAGCTCATCTTTGACCCAGAGAGTTTCAGGGATTTGATGACCAGTTCAGGTAGCCCTTGACTTACAAGCTGTTAATTTAGTGACCGTTCAAAGCTACAACAGCACCAAAAAAGTGACTTACAATTGGTCCTCACACTTACAACCATTGTAACATCCCCACAGTCATGTGATCAGAATTTGGGCACTTGGCAATCAGCATGTATTTACGATAGTTGCAGCATCCCAGGCAGTGGTGAGTTGCTCCTGGTTCACCCCACTTTGGGTGAACAGGTAGTGGCGGTGGCGGAGGGAGGCTCCGCCCACCCACCCAGATGTCATCAGAAACGCTCTGTGCATGTGCAGAAGCGCCGTGTGCTTGTGCTACTGATAGTGAACAGGTAGTGAAACCCACTACTGGTCCCAGCTTTATTTGATCACCATTTGTTACCTTCCCAGTTGGCTTCCAACAAGCAAAGTGAATGGAGGAAGCCAGATTTGCTTAACAACTCTGCAAATCAGCTACAGTGATTTGCTTAACAACCATGGCAAAAAGGTCATAAAATCAGGCATGACTCACTTAACAACACCTGCTTAGCAACAGAAATTCTGTTCCCAATTGTGGTTGTAAATCGAGGACAATCTATATCCAGTGAAAAGAGGTGAAGAAGGCCTCTATAGAGAGGAGATTGAGTAAACAGATGAAGAAGACCTCTGTCTGGAGTAGGATTGCGGCCAATTTGAGCAAACAGCAAACAGTATTGGCTAAACTAAACAGTTCAGGGGCATGGAAAATAATGGGTCAGTCCCCTTGTAAGCCAGACATGACCTAATTATCTGCTAAGTTGACAGATGTCCTGAATTGATCTAGGGCAGTTTCTTAATGCTTTTTCCCCACCGCTGATTCTATCCCCACTGCTCTTTAGAAGCTTCAGATTGGTTCCACGGGGCTAAAACTAAGGCTGGGTAGGCAGATTCTTGCTTGTCTCTGCCTTCCTCCATCCTTCAGTTATGTGGCACTCCCGATCACATAATCGCCCCCCCCCCCCAAGGAAAGAAAACAGCGCTCCCTCAAGGAATGCCAGGCACCTTCCTTCCCTCCCTCGGCGTCTTTGGGGGGCAGAGGAGGAAAGCCACGGCGCAGCCCCAGCCAGCAACGGAGGAGCGGAGTTGAATTGCACTGGCTACACGTGGCGAAGCAGCCCAAGACCCACCCTTCGCTGGGATGGGATCGGGGAGGGGGACCGACCGCAGTTAGGGGAGGAGACCAGCTACGTTGGCTCGAACTGGATCTGGAGGTTCCCCGCGGCTGCCAGCAACTCTCTCCCCCGCTCCGTCGCTCCCCAGTCCCTTGGTCCCCTCCCCGCATTTGGTCGCCAAGAGCAGAGGGAGCGAGCTCGGGGCAAGAGCATCTGCGCGGAACGGCGGCGTCCCCAGTTCCGATCTGCCCGCTGCAGGACTGAAGGACTGGCCGGAGGCTGCGGGAAGCGGGACCTCGAAGGGACGGGCGAGGAAGGAAGCGGCGCTGTCCCTTCTCGGCGCTCCGGCTTGCCCTCGCCGCTGGGGAGCCGCTTCTGGGCTCCGTTAGAAGCTGCCGCACGAGTCCTGCCGTCGCCCGCTGAGCTTTGAAACCTCGAAGCTGCTCGGTTGGAGCTCAAGGGCGAACCGGGAGGAGGAGACCCTGCATTTCTTCTACCAAAACCGACTTCCCTCGTTCTCGTTCCCATCTGCAAGTCAATTCCTGGACCCTGTTCTTGGGCTGGTACTTCTCTCCTTCCCTCTGGTCCAGGCTGCCTCTAGAGCCTAGCCTCTCTTCCCCACTCAGCTGTGGCCTCTAGGAGAAGATACTTCCTATACCAGAAAAACAGATAGCAGATCACCTGGAGGTATCTGTCTTTACTTCTTCCCAGACCCTTGGCCTCCATTGGAATCTATCTGCATCTGCACAATGAAAGGTGATGGTCCCCCGTTGCTTCTTTCCCTGCTGGTGGGAATCTTGTGTCTCTGGAACCCCAGTCCTGTGGAACCCCAGTCTGTGTTGACCGACCATGAAATTGAGGAATTCTTGAAAGGCTTCCTGGGAGAGGTGGATGAGGACTTAGAAGGGCCAGAGACAGGAAAGGTGGCTGTTGGTGAGGAGCTTCCTGAAAATCAAGGAAACCTGAATCCTGCAGAAAGAGAGAAAGCTCCAACAGAGGTCGAAGAAGGTGAGACCCAATATGTCATCAAAGATCTTCTCTACAATCAGTATTTCTCAACCTTGGCAACTTTAAGATGTGTGGACTTCAACTCTCAGAGTTCCCCAGCTGGAATTCTGATCTTAAACTTAAATAAGCTTGAGAAATGTTGCTTGTACTACCTGAAGTAAATCCTAAGCTTTCATTTGGATGGAGAAATGATAGGAAAGATTTGCAGCCAGGAGATAACTGCTATTCAGAGTACTCTGGATTAGATTAGGCTTCCCATATATCTGGGCTGCAAAAATCATTAGTGGCAACAAAGAGTTATTTTGCTGCTATCTAATTTTTGCCCCCTGGACATGGCAACCTTTGATTAGACGCAGTTGATCAGTGGCTTGACTTAACAGATGGGTTCCTTTATTAAGTCATAATCTATTTTGATTGACTTGACGTGCTGTGGGAATCCAGCCGCTGCAGCTTCTGGGCTCAATGTTGTCAGTTTAATCCAGGCATGGAAAACTTGTGGCCTTCTTGAGGCTGTGAAATGCAACACACAGCATCTCTTTTTGCTGGCTGGGATAGTTGGAGTTGTAATCCAACAACATCTGGAAAGCCAAAGTATCCCTGTTTCCTGTGTTTTGCATGATATGTGAACCTGACCAATTCTCTCATAGTCAGCAAACCACATTTAAATGTTGTAGCATGATACATGAAGAATTTTAAACTTTCCACAATGGTATCTAGTGGAGAAAGTAAAAAAAGTTTTGTGTCACAGCCTTCTCTTGCCCTAAATACAGTGACAGTAAATTAAGATAATCAAAGCTCACTTACTAAGTGGAAGATACTGAAAGTTGGATGTGCTAATATTTTATTAGGAAAGTTTTGTGTTTCATTCCTTCTCCATCCCAGTCCAGAAGTGCTATGTTACTGTTACCTAGGAACTCAGGGTCTGGAAGTTTATATGGCTACTATTGAAGATGCTGGATTACAATCTGGGAAAACTTTGACTCTCGTTAACGCTGAACTGGCTACCCTATCTCAATCCAACTTTTTTCCTAAAATGAGAAAGACCCTCTTAGATGTCCTATTGAGCTCCCCAAATGAAAACAGGATAAGAAAACCTGAGATGAATAAATGCAAATAAATCAACCTACGTTGCCCTCCATGGTTGCTAGAAGGTTGCTGAGGATTTTTTGACTCAACATTTTGTTGGAGAAGTTGGTCCCTCAAGGAACACCAGCCTTTGTAACATTTGTGGATACAGCAGAATAGCTTTCTTGCATCCTAAAGACTTATTGCGGTAGAAGTTCTCATGAACAAGAGTCCATTGTCCTCCGTTGGCTGATCTACCTATGGAGAGAAAATGGGGATTGAAAAGCAAAAAGCATACTCCTAATTTTAGGAGTGAAGTCATTGTCCATTCTTCCTGTTGGGGTTCATTTGCTGTCCTTAGTTGCCAATTGGAGTTAGTAACCCATCTAAAGGAAGCCCATGAAAACTGAGGCTGTTATAAAATTGTTACTGTTTATTATTAGGAAAAAGGCAAGAATTGTGCACGGAATGATTGTGGGTACAATGTTTTTTCCTTTCCACTTCATGCACTGAGAAATCAGCAAACTATGCAGTTAACTGTCCATTTGTGTCTACTCAAGAGAGCTGTTCCTGTTCAATTTCTTTTTCAACCTTCCCTTAAAAGCCCAGAAACCAGCAAGAAATGTCCCAGGAGGGAGGTGGTTCATGCCAATGTGTGATCTTTCCTTTCTTTTTAAAGCATATATTTATGGAACAGCTGCCGCTCCTTCTATAGTTATTGCCTATTACTCATATAATGTTTTATGACTAGTAGTATATTAGCATTTATTAATTCTTCACCACATGGCATAACATTCACAACTCAGGACAGAAAAAGCTTCAGTTCTGCCACAGAGCTCCCTTGTTGAACATGGCTAATATACTTTGAAAACGGGGTTTTATAGAGTTGTGTGAGTCCTGTTATACAGCTTGGTAAAACTATGATTTAGCGAGATTGGTTAGGTCTTCAGGCAGTTCCATCCAGACATTGACTGAACTTAGATCACTTAGAAAACTTAGAACTTTTTTCCAACAGGAAAAAATATTGTGCACCTGCAACTTTGTGAGAAGAAATGTTTAGCTAGACACATGCCCCCAAGGGTAGTCTCTATCCCAAGGTATCTCCCTATGTGTACTTGTGTAGAGGTACAGATTTAATTCTTGCATCTGTATCTGCAAGAAATCCCTGCACAACCTATCTGATCTTCATTAAACTGGCTGATTGTTCCCTTTGATGCAAGTTGTTGCAAGTTCTTGCCTGCAGTTAGAATAGGAGCAGAACCCCTTGACAAGGAAAGTTGATTAATGGATTTCAGCTAGTTAAATTTCCTTTTGTGGAATCTGACTCACAGTTCCATTTCTTCTTGGAAGCTATCCTGCCAGAATGATAGCCCTGTTCCCAGTAGCTAGATAAAAGCCTGTTATTACGTATTGTCCAAAAATTTGCTTTATTGTGTTACTATGAAACATAAGTAGTACATTATATTCATTTATTACCCATTTCACGTCAGTCCTAGAGGAGATCAACCCTAACTGCTGTTTAGAAGGCCAGATCCTGAAGATGAAACTTAAATACTTTGGCCACCTAATGAAAAGGAAGGTCTCATTGGAGAAGAGCCTAATGCTGGGAAAGATTGAGGGCAAAAGAAGAAGGGAACGGCAGAGAACAAGGTGGCTGGATGGAGTCACTGAAGCAGTAGGCGTGAGCTTAAATGGATTCCAGAGGATGGTAGAGGACAGGAAGGCCTGGAGGAACGTGGTCCACGGGGTCACGATGGGTCGGACACAACTTCACAACTAACAACAACAAACAACAAAATCCATTTCACCTTCCATTCTTCCAAGAGGCACAAGTTAGTGTACAGGCAGTCCTCGATTTACAACAATTCATTTAATGATGGTTCAAATTTACAACAGCACTGAAAAAAGGGACTGACAATCATTTTTCACACTTACAACCATTGCAGCATCCCCATGGTCATGTGATTTACATTCATATGCTAGACAACTGACCCACATTTATGACCATTGCTGTGCTCCAAGGTCATGTGATCACCTTTTGCAATCTTCTGACAAGCAAAGTTGATGGGGAAGCCAGATTCACTTAACCAAGTTACAGTTTTAACAATTGCAGTGATTCACTTAAAAATGTGAGAAAAGTCGTAAAATAGGGCAAAACTCACTTAACAAATTTCTCACTTAGCAACATAAATTTTGGGCTCAATTGTGGTCATAAGTTGAGGACTACCTATATACAATTTTTCTTCCTGCTTTAAAAAAATTATATGGTTTCTGCCCTGTCTTTCTGACTGGAGAGTGTTCTGCATGTTATCATGTTATCTGCATGACAATCCTATGAGGCAGGATGTTGAGTAGTACTGATCAATTCAAGATCATAAAGTGAGACTGAATCGACACTGATATTTGGGTCTCCATCGTTCCCACCATAATACCCAATCATACAGCTTAACAGGAGATTTTTGGTTTTACTTTAGGCAAAGTGTGAACAATGCTCTGGAGGCCTGAGATCAGACATCATGAGTTAGGAGGAACCGAAAATACAGTGAGTTGTATCATATATATGTAGTCCTCAACTTACAGCCATTCGTTTAGTGACTGTTCAAAGTTCCAATGTCACTGAAAAAAGTGATGACCGGTTTTCATACTTACAACCATTGCAGCATCCCCATGGTCACATGATCAAAATTCAGATGCTTAGCAACTGGTTCCTATTTATGATGGTTGCTATGTCCCAGGGTCATGTGATCCCCTCTTACAACCTTCTTACGAGCAAAGTCAACAGGAAAGCCAGATTCACTTAACAACCACGTTACTAACTTAACAACTGCATGAGTCCCTTAACAACTATGTCAAGAAAGATGACAAAATGGGGCAAGACTCACTTAACCACCGTCTCGCTTAGTAACTGAAATTTTGGGCTCAATTGTGGTCATAAATCGAGGACTACCTGTACCTAATTCGGCATGAAATCTTTTCCCCTGATTTCCATTAAGGCAAAACAAGAGCTCGAAAGGCTTTCTTCCTTTAAAAATACATTTCATCTGTTTTAAGGCTTAAACTGTTTTTTCTGTACTTTCTTCAAGCGTCAGGAAAGCGCTCTGTTGTTTTTCAGGGGGTGTCAAAGTTTGCCTGCCAAACAAGGGGGCAGAGGTCTTTAATAGGAGCACTGACTTGCCATGATGCTTTCTGCTAATGGAGATAATTTTGTGGGAGCCGTGTGCTTTGGCTGCTGAGTATATGCTGGCAGCAGAAGAGGAGCTTGTACTATGTCACTGTACACAGTTTTCCTCATTACACAGAAATGATCTTAGTTGGGAATGTGTGTGGTGCTTTCAAGTGAGGCTTCTCAACAGCTCTAATCAGCTGGAGAAAGCCCAATCGGTTCTTGGAAACATCCTTCTGATGATGCATTCAAGTGATTTTACTGCATTCCTAATTTTTTCCCATCTGTTTAATCCCTCTGAGTTGATAGTTTTGCTTGCCTTTCTTAACATTGTTGTCTTCTGCCCTGCAGGAACCATGAACTAGCTAGACAGTTCCATGTAGATTATTGCTGATGAATCTCAACTGCAGTTGCTTAGCTTGGCACGTAGGACTTGCCCATGCAGTCTGGATCTGGGTGGAAGGATATCACAGCTGGGACATGACTCAGTTGGAATTGGAAGCAGATCTTTTCTTAGGCACAATGGCCCCAAAGAACTCTTTGCTGTTCTTTGCCATTCTCCATCCTGGTTTGGTTACAGTAGAGTTTCCAACCTTGATTTCTTTTGTGGCTTGGATACAGCAGGAAGAGTTTAGATAGCTAGATCTTGTTCTTATCTTCTGCAAATTCCTGACCTTGCTTTAGTCATGGACTTGGTACCTCCTCGCAGAAGGAGAGAGAGATGTCAGGGGATATGAAAATTATGGCTTCTGAGACAGCCTGCCAGCAGGGCAAGACTTCTGCTCTTGGTATACCATAAGTGCCAAGTTGTTTTATAGCTGGTTGCCCAAACTGGCCTGGGTTGTTCTTCCCACAGGCTGTAGAAATGCTGTTCAGAATTTAGGAATGAGGCTGTTGCTCTCTTGGGGTTATGAGTTGACATTCATCATTAGCAGTCTGTCCAGGGAGAGCCTGGATTAATAGAGCAAGATCCTTTGCCCAGATCTAGTGCAGGCCTTCATGTTCAGGATTTTCCAGAAATAAAAGTTTTCAAAAAATTCCATAAGGAAACCTGAAATGAAATCTAGTTTTGTGTTCAGAGTATGGCGTCATCCATTTGTTACTGAATCAGAGAGAAAAGAGCAATGGTGGTAATCATATCTTTATCTTGATGGTGATTCTAGTTGTTTTTTTGTGGGATGTTTGGGTAAAACTTTTGGTGGCTCGCAAGTTAGCCCATTGTCTATAACCAAGAATTTGGTTGAATAAGCGTTAGGATGTGCCCAGTGTAATAAATTCTCCAACTCTTGGATTTTATTTAGAAATGTAGAGAACTAACAATCTTCTCTCTCCCAAAGTAACACAGGAGAGAGTGACAGAGAAGCCCAAGAAAGGGAAGAAGGAGAAGCCACTTAAACCTACAAAAAAGCCAAAGGAAAAACCACTCAAAAGCTCCCCAAAGCCAAAGCCTCCCAAAAAGGAGAAGCCTCCCAAACCCACCAAAAAGCCAAAGGAGAAGCGTCCCAAAGCCACCAAGAAACCTAAGGAGAAACGTCCCAAGGCCACCAAGAAACCAGCAGCAGGAAAAAAGGTGGAAAGGCCATCTCCTCCAGTTCCACCAGAAGAAGAGAGGTATCACTTTCCAGAAACACCACTGATTCCACCCGCAACAGGAGTTGAAGATGGCTATGGATTGCCAGATTCACCCCATGACCTCTCCCGAGTCAATGAAGAAGGGGGCGAATGTAAGTTCAGGGCATTTCTCATCCATCCTACAACCTCTTGGCTTCACCACACAGTGACTTAGCCTGCACATAATGTTAAGACTTGATGTGTGAACCCACACATCAACTGTTTCCTGAACTGTTTCCTGTTTTTTAAACCTACTTTCTCATTCCTCTCTTACTTCTTAAGAGAAAGCACCCTGGGGCAAAGATGCTTATTGGGAATCCCTAGAGAAGGGCATTAGTTGAAAGCAATGATTAGGCATTTTGGAAGCAAAGGCCCAGGCAGAAACTTTCTCCCACACATAGCCAAGAAGCACCACTTGGAGATTTGCAGTGCTGTCTTTTCTCTAAATTGTTTAAATCCCAAAGACAAGCAGGCTAGATCTAAGCAAAAAATTCCTAACAGTGAGAACAATTAATCAATGGAATGACTTGCTTTCAGAAATTGTGGGTGCTCCATCACTGGAGGCTTTTAAGAGGAGACTGGATAGTCACTTGCCTGGAATGATATAGAATCTCCTGCTTGAGCAGGGAGTTGGACTGGAAGAATTCCAAGGTCCCTTCCAACTCTGTTATTCTGTTTCAGAACTATTTCCAAAGCATTAAGACACAATTTATGATGAGACATGCCAGTTTAGTCACATACATAAGATCTACCCAGTACCTTACTCTCTTTTGCTTCTTAATTTCCTTCTTAAATTCTCTTTACCGTTTGGCCAGTTAATTGTCCCCTCCTAGCAATTTTCTATCTTCACTCTTCTACCTCCAAACTGAGCTTACGTTACTGAATGTTGCACTGCAAAATTGTTATCCTCAGACACAAACTGGACAAACAACCCGTCATTATTTTGCAGATCTGCAAGATTGACCCTGAATGGTTCCTAGCTTGTTCAGGGGCCCATAGTT
Organism: Pantherophis guttatus; assembly: GCF_059756535.1. NCBI lineage: Eukaryota > Metazoa > Chordata > Lepidosauria > Squamata > Colubridae > Pantherophis > Pantherophis guttatus. Next base: position 16,316,670 of record NC_142071.1, on the reverse strand, counting down.
GGTTTTTTTTTTAAATTTGGGTTTAGTGCTTTGTGCAAACACACTCATTGCCTTGTATCACACATCACACTAACCCTTAAAGCAATATATTTGCTTCTGGGTTAGTTGGTCACATAAAAACCCCCCAAACAATCAAGGCTTAGTGTGATGTGAAAAAAGAGTGCTCATCTTTGACTCCATCTATTTTATCCTACAGCTCTCTATCCTGAGAAAATAACTGAGAAACAAGATCCATCCAGGTTTCACAGTAAGTAGAATCAGATTATGGGGTATAGTAATAACATGTCAACAGGTATTTAAGGGTTGCTTCTAAGGCTATGTGGGAAAGGAATTTAAATTTTAGAAAAAGGGAAAAGGTATGAATACAGTTGATTAGGATAAAATATTATATTCATCAGGAAGTTGCAATAATGTAGAGTCATCCTGGTAGAAAGAAGCCAAAGAGATTTCATATGAACAGGGCAAGGATGATTAAATTCAAGGTAATAACAATACTGGGACTGACAGATTTTCTGAAGGATTACAGTAGATAAGACCATGCTAGAAAAGGGTGAAATTTAATCCAGAAATGATGTTCCCATTTTAATGGGTTTTCAAGCATTAAAATGCATTAAAATTGAAGCACTGGATTTAACAACAAATTGCCCTGGGTGAATTCAGTGGCAAGCAAGAAGCTTTGGGTGGACCTGTAGTGTGCAGATTGTAAATTACCCCTAAAAGAATAAAATAACAATAGATCAGAGGGTTGTACAGAGCAAGAATCAAATGGATCCTTTATGGAGGTATGTATATGTTTACATCCCTGTTAATTTGATTGTGCTTTTTGTTCAGCTGATGTCTATGAATCTCCAACGGAGCCACAGGAGACCCCCCCAGATGACAAAGATCAGGAAGGTCAGCCAGGTAAAGACATTAATTTCCAAAGTTGGCTGTTTCTCAGATCTCTTGCTGTCTTTAAATCAAGACCACAAAGTGGATTAAGGAAGCTATTTCTTCACTCCTCTTGCAAACAAACTTCTTAGCTTGTTCTCTTAACCCAGAGACTGATATATACCTAAGGGCACTCCTGAATCCCACCATGGGATTAGATCAGTTTTTCTTAGCTATCATAGAAAATCCTGCATAGATGCATTCCTGGTTCTACATCTGGCCAGACCTTCACTATAAATTTTCTTACAGAGTGGAATGTAACTGCTGTCATCTATGCAAAAAGCCAGCATGCTGGAAACAGGATTTCAAAAGAATTTGAGGTCCAGCCAGAACTATCTACTATAGTTAATGTGATGCATGGAATAGAAGTGGCTATTATTTTACTGAAGCAGGGCTGGTGTGAGAGACAAATTGTGATTTGTGTCTTCCTTTCCTGTGCTTTTGTGCTCTATCACTTTGGGAAGAAGTTAAGCTTTCTATATTCAACTTGCTGTTGAAGTGTCTTGACAAGTGTAGTCAAAACATTTGCAGAGTTTTTGAAAGAGCTAAAAATATAAGACCTCTGATGTATTACTACATGGAAGACCACTTAATACATCTATGTCTTACATATTTTGTCCTTCCTCGCAGAGAATGGAGGAAATTGAGATCTATCCCAGAAGGAGGGCACCATCTTGGGAAAGGATGGTTGAAATGAATCAAACCTATTCTCTTTTTAACTAACTCTTGCCTTCCAAAGGCTTTGTGTCTTGGATACAACACCCAAACTCAGGAAATGTCTGTGCTTCTTGTTTGTTCTCTAGAATTTCCTGTAGAACAAGAGCCGCCAACACTGGACTACAATGAACAGATTGAGCGTGAGGACTACGATGATTGTACGGTGCTATTCTTGTTCACTTACCCTATCCAAGGATCATACTCTTTCTTGGGGAGTAGCCATCTTCTGTTGTGGGTGGAGGAGTAGCAAGGGTTCATGGCTTCAGGATAGCAGATTCTTTGTGTTTCTTTGATTCAGGCATGATCTGATGTTGTTGTGTGCAATTCAGGACCTCTGAACAGATGTTCCCATACTCTTAATTATTTTCTATGGCCAAAAATTTCCTAGTCTTCCTAGCCACAAAGCTTCTTGGGTTGTGTATGAACATCTGGTGATCTTTCTTGTGACAAAAAAAAAGGTAATGTGAAAGATTAATGACATTTCCATGTCAGAGGATCCTTGAAACCATTTTTGATGCCCTGTGACCAGCATAATTAATTCAAGTTTACAGAATCCGTGCTTGGCTTTGATATGGAATGTATTTATGGAGAGCCTCTACTTAGAGTTTAGCCTTTTGGCTGAGTGGTAGAACAAATATATTTATGCAACTGATCTTGCGTTTAATTTCCAGCATCTCCAGGAGTGGAAAAGATTCATCATATCCTGGAGAGGTCCTGTTGATCAGTCATGTCAGCCTTCCCCCATCTAGTGCTTTCCAGATGTGGGGATTTCCAGCTTGCAGAATCCTAACTATATTAGCTATGATGGCTAAGAATTTGGGAGCTAAGAATTGGTTGATACTGGTGGAGGCTATGCTGAATTAGTACTGTAGGGTCTACACAGACTTGCTGTTCCAGAAATCCTCCCTGCTTCTATCCCAAAGGTGTTTTTTCAAGTGGCAACTGGACTTTCTTTGTTTTTCCTAGAAGACGTTTTGCTTCTTATCCAAGAAGCTTCTTCAGTTCAGTTCAGTCAGTTGCCTCTTGAAAAAGCACCTTTGGGAGAACCATGGATGACTGAGAATCTCTGTAGACATCTCCCTGCTTCTAGAGATGCTGACTAAACAACAGAACTAGTATCTCATTGCTTGGTTAAGTGGGATTTTGGAAACTTTCTGGGTTAAGGTTAGGAAGTGACCCTCTGATGGATTCACCAGAAGTTGTCTTTTTGGGTTGGCATGGCCAGTCATTTTTACAACTGGGTCTGCTAGGCTATGCCGCTTCAATTGTTTTTGCTATAGGACAATCTTTGGGTGATCTAATTGCCCCCCGAAAGAGGTCCCAGCTCTGATTGTTTTTGCAGGTCACATACCTGTGTTTCATATATTTTGAACTTTGCTCTATATCAATATTTCTTAACCTTAGAAACTTTAAGACATGTGGACTTTAATTCCCAGAATTCCCTAGACAACCCCACTCGGCTTCAAGCTGACAAGATTGAGAAACATTGCTATCTCCAGATAGTTCCTCAATTTACGATGGCAATTAGGACCAGAATTTCCATTGCTAAGTAAGACAGTTCTTAAATGAATCACACCCAATTTCATGACCATTTTTGCCATAATTAAGCGAATCAATGCAGTTGTTAAGGGAATCTCACAATTGTTAAGGGAATCCAACTTCTCCCATTGACTTTAAGCTGCCTGAGAATGTCGCAAACAGCAATCACATTATTCTGGGATACTGCAAAGTCAGAAATACTTGCAGTTCCAAGCACCTTAATTTGGATCATGTGACCATGGAGAAGTTGTAACATTCATAAGTGCAAGGACCAGTCATAAATAACTTTTTCCAGTGCTGTTGTAACTTTGAACAGTTGCTAAATTAATGGTTATAAGTCAAGGGCTATAGTCTCCTTGTTGGGGGCAATATGCTGAGTCTGTAAACCACTTAGAGAGGGCTGTAAAAGCACTGTGAAGCGGTGTATAAGTCTACCCTGTTTCCCCCAAAATAAGACATCCCCTGATAATAAGCCCAATCGGGCTTTTGAGCGCATGGCAATAAGGCCAAGCGCTTATTTCAGGGTTCAAAAAAAATATAAAACAGGGTCTTATTTTCAGGGAAACACGGGAAGTGCTATTGCTATGGCTTGTTGTCAAGCCTCACCTCACTGGACCAAGCCGGTCTGTTCTTTCCTGCTCTTTATGCCCACCCTGGTGAGAATCTAGACTGTCTTTTATGACCATCTTCTATCAAGAGTGACTATGGTCCATTTGTGCTGAATTTTTGAAAGGATAAAGAGAGCACTATGCTGCCTGTTTCTGTGCCCTGCAGACATCTGCGTCGGAACCTCCCCATGCCACATTTCAGAAGAAAACAGTTTCTCGCATTTAGGCATTTGAGAAAAAGAGAAAGAGAACATTTCAGAGCTCAGAAAAACTATTTTAGCTCCATGCTGTGAGTTGGAAATGAAGGCGGTTCCTGGCTTGATCTCTGCTGTGAAACAGTCTGTCCATTTTGTACATGGTGGCAGAAATGATGGATGGGTAGTAATCATCATCATCATCATCATCATGCTTACAATGCTGCAGGGCCTTGAATCTGGCTTAGATTTGTGCCAACATTCATAGAAGGAAGCAGTTCAGCACCACAGAAATCTTCCCTCCCCCTCATCCTTCAGACTTACCCTTCATTTCCACCACAATGTGCTCTGGCTTTATTTTGGCTGACATGAGTGGAAAATGCCCAGAGTTTTCTGAATAATGTTTGACAGAAGAGAGAGATTTTGCCAAAACAAATGAAGAGCTACCCGGCATCAGGCTTGGCTAGAAAAGCATTTTCTTATATCCTTATTTTATACTGGCCACTGAACTAGGAAGCCGCAAGACTTGAATGTTTTCATCTCTCCATTTACGTCCTATAAAGTTAGACAATTGTGACTTTATATATGCTCACTTCTCACTGGCACTTCCTGTAATTTTGGCTTTTTTTTTTTCTTGTTTTGCACATTTCCCTGCCCCTCCAGGACTGAGTGGACAAAAGAGGGCTATTCCCAGCACTGCTGTCAAAAAGAGGCTAAGTGAAGAGATGCAGTTGCAAGCAGGATTTTGCTGGAGTTGTGTTAGGCTCCAGAATGGATTCACAATAATTTTCTTTATTTTATTTTCTGCCCATCTCGTAGTTCAATTTGGGAAAACCAGATTCTCTGCTGCTTCGATAGCTACATTTGCAATTGTTCTGAGCCCAAAATGTCTGATTCAGTTCTTGACTTTCCCATGTTGTGTGAGCATGACATTTGGCCTTAAATCTGTTGCAATAAGACCTCGAAAACTCTCTGGTCAATTTAGCCATCAAAAGTCTGTCTTATTGGATATGACTATCTTCCCCAATCTGGATTCCCTCAAGTAATGTGAGCTTCGGCTCCTTGAGTTCCCACCTCCAAGAGCATTGTGGAAGGTCCTGGATGCTGTGTCTGGAGGACTCCCAAATTATGACATTAGATCTGATAAACCACTGGTTCATTTTAACCAACGTAACAGTCCCCTCTCACTAACTGAAAGAGTCAGTTTGGTCTAGTGTTTAAGACACCAGGATAGAAAGCAAGAGACTGTGAGTTCAAGTCCTGCCTTAGCCATGAAAGCCAGCTGACATAGGAGACCATGAGTTATAGTTCCATCTTAGGCATGAAAGGGAGCTGGGCAGTAGTGGGTCCCACTTACCTTCGCTACTGGTTCAGAACTGTGAGCACGTGTGTGTGCGTGCAAGCGAAGCAAGCACGCAACACTTCTATGCATGTGCAGAACCTTCTGCATGTGCGCAGAGTGTCCGTGATGATTTCTGGGCAGGTGGGCGGAGCCTCCTGCCGCTGCCACTACCAGTTTGCCCGAACCAGGGCGAATCACCACTGGAGCTGGGTGATCTTGGGCCAGTCATACTCATTCAGCCCAACCCAATGTTTGTTGTGGGGAAAATAGGGGAAGGAAGCTGTGTTTGGATATATTTGCCATCTTGAGTTATTTATAAAAATAATAAAGGCAGGATACAAATAAATAAACAAACTGCTGAAACCTTCCATAGCTTTAAGAAGAGAAAATACAATCACCCTGCCTCCTTCTGATGAAATCCTTTTTCTTTGTACAGATCAATATGTCCGACGTGAGAAAAAACCCAAAAAACCATCGCAAAGGAAACCTGAGAGACCCAGGCTGGAACCAGAAGAGAAACCAAGTAGGTGTCGGTCGCACAGTGATTAGAGTGCAGTACTGCAGTCTATGTCTTCTGACTGCTGGCTGCCTGCAATTTGGCAGTTCAAATCCCACCAGGCTCAAGGTTGACTCAGCCTTCCATCCTTCTGAGGTGGGTAAAATGAGGACCCAGATTGTTGGGGGCAATAGGCTGACTCTGTAAAACACTTAGAGAGGGCTGTAAAACATTGTGAAGCGGTATATAAGTCTAATTGCTATTGCTAGTCCTTGGGCTCCCTATCATTTTACCAGAAGTTTCGAAAATACAAAGAGGTTGAAAAACAGAGGCAGGCAAGGAGATGTTTCTCATCCCCCTGGTGATAAAACATTTCACAGGGTTGCAAGGAATAAAATTACCTTTTATTGGCTTGGGGTTTTAAGTTAATGCTGGGAAGGTTATTGAATCCTTGGAAAGCCACTGTTTTTACAACATCGACAATAGATGGCCATTTTGGTGGATGGGTAGGACAAATTGTTATATTATTGTTATTATTATTGTTTCTCACTGAGGGTTGTAGTGGGCAACCTTGAGAAGTTTAAGATGTGTGGATTCAATTCTCTTCAGTTGTGGGAATTGAAGTCCATACATCTCCAAGTTGCCAAGGTTCAGAAATACCACTCTAGGGGGATATTTAGCCTATTTCTTTCCACTTCCTTTGAAAGAGTTTTCCCTCCCAATCTAGGTACATATTGAAAGTTCATAAAGCTTAAAACACTTCAGGAATTTAGTTTCAGACACAAATGGAACACAGTGACCTTAGAAGCCTATCAATTCTTTTTAGAAAAAAAATTCAACTTCTGATTAGTAGAGAACCTGGTTCATGCAGTGATTAAGGCACTAGGCTAAAAACTGGGAGTCCAAAAGCTCTAGTCCTGCTTTAGACACAAAGCCATCTGGGTGTCCTTGGGCCAGGCATTCTCTCTCAGCCCTAGGAAGAAGCATTAGTAAAGCACTTCTGAATTCTTGCCAACAAAATTGCAGGGACTTGGTCCACACAGCTGCCAAGAGTCAACACTGACTCCAAGATGTGCATGCATGCACACACACTCAGATTGCACAACTAATCTTAACTGGATAATCTCTTCCTGATCAACTTCATATAGTGGGCAAGGGGGAATCTTCACCCACTTCCTCCTGCTATGAATTACAGGAGAGACAGAAGATATTTCATAGTCTCCAATTTTAAGACTGCCAGCCACATGTTTCGTGCTTCTAATCACTTAATCTTGAGTCAGTTGGTAGCAGAAAAAGAGCATGGTCTACTTAGAAATGCCTTTGTCAAGAGTGAAACATTGGCAGCTACATGCCTCATTTGTTTCAACTTGTCATTATAGAAAGTGGGAGAGGTGTTGATTATAAATGGGTTAGTCGGAGAAATGAAACTCCTGCAGTCCCACAGAAGCTTGTGAAAATGTGGAAACTTTTCAAGGACATATTAACAACGTGTGAAGAGAAAGGCAGATGGTTCCCATAATAAGAGAACTTGTTTACATACTCTATTTGGGATCCTGGGGGTTGGGTTGGGAAATTCATTGTTTAATATTGTGAACTGCTGCTAGATAAATTCAGAGTTAGTTTTACCTCAGTAATATCATGTTATGTATTCAATAAACCAGTAGGTTTCTCATAAACGAAAATGATCCTGGACTTTTATTGGAGTACTCAAGTTGGATGTTGACAGCCTTATTCCAAACTTTAACCAAAGAGTTATTGCCTCTTTGGAATCCAACTTCTGTTTCTGTTTTGCTCAGCAGAGAAGGTGGAGGAATCTCCCACCCGTCCTTTCGAGAATCACTATGATGGAGGGTTACAGCTGCCAGATTATGAAGATGGTATGTGCTATTTCATGTCTTTTATGGAAGAGTCACAAAAGAAGAGTAATCAGCATTATTCTGCTGATTAATCTCTTTCTCCCAAGATGAGTCTCCTTCACATAGATTCTTTTGCAATTTCTCTAATGTTTGTTCCTGAGCGATCACTGGAGTTCTTAGGTAAGCACATGGCTTGGAACAGAATTCTCCCTATTGGTGCTTGACTAATGTGTGGGGCTACAATTTTCTTTCTATCTTGTGCATGAGCCACATCCAGGAAGAACCAGGCTGAGAAAGAATGGCATATATGAAACAATGCAGAGACGTTCCTCAGTTGACTTCCCCCTTTCAGCTAGGAAGGTGGAATGGGTCCTGATGTTGCTTTAATGTACACCAGGAGACTTCCCAACACAGCAAGTGTATAGTGGACCTTTGTCAGAAGAGATAAATCTGAAGGGTCAACTTGGTCTTCAAGAGACGCAAATCCATTTCGGTATTCTTGAACCTCCAGTTGGAAAGGGGCCCAAGAATTTTCTTTTATGTACACTTCTTTGTTTACTATGAAACTATTAATATGGAACAGCTGAGCAATTGCAAGAGAGAATGTTGTGTTATTTCTTTCCCTGCTGGAAAAAAATTCCCTCTATAACTGATTTTGCTGGGACCATGGGGTGGAAGAAGGCAATATTCTTCACCTTCTCCCCATTCTGAAGACCAGTTAGGTGACTACAGTATAGGTTGTAAACTTCTTTATTAATACTGGGCTTCGCTAGCTTGGTCATGAAATAAACATTTTAGGATATGGAGAAAAGTTAAATTAATGATTATATAATGGAGTATTTATTTGCTCCACTTTTTTTCTGTCTTCTCAGAAATATACAACAATATACATAAGTTTCTGAAGTGGCCAAGTCCAGATGTGATTGCTGCACCATGATCTTTAGATCAGCCTTATCCAAAATAATAGTGTACAAATATGTTGAAACTTCTCATTCCAAAAGTTCCTAACTATGTTGGCTAGGAGTTCTGGAAAGTCCATATTTCTGGAGAACATCTAGGCTATGGAGACAGCTTTGAATCATGCTGAAAAAATCCATCTTGAAAAAATCCCTATGAATATATCTATCATGAAGTTGGAATAGCTCAGTTTGAAAGGATGATGAAACTGTGGAGACTCTGAATGCTCCTTTAACTGCATTTCTGATTTCATTTTCCTCTGTAGTGGATTATGGTCTGCCTCCCCAGGAGCCCAAAAAATTTCCCAGCGAAACAGATGAAGGTGAGATGGAGATAGATGAGGAGAAACTCAAACCAAATGAGGACATGGAAACTGGGTTGGCCTGAGCCTGCAGGAAGGGGATTGTTGTTAGGAAGGAATGTGAATTGGATGAACTGGTTGAACCCAAGATGTGGCAGATCCCAAGTTGAGTTCCCAATCTATCTGATTTCAAGCAAGGAAGGGAGTCAACATTGGCATCCCTGCAACTCAGCCCCAATAATGTCTTCCATGAATTAGCACAGCTACATAATCATCACTTCTCCATCAACTGTAAGCCACCACTTTGGCTTTGCACTTCCATCAGTCTGCTTTACTTACCTTCCTTATTTGTACATTTGCCCCAACAAAGAAGAACTTGAGAAAGAATGAGTCTGCACTGTTGGGAATCTCAATGCCAAATATTAACACTTTTTCTCTTTTCTCTGAATCAGAGAAGCCTAAGAAAGGAGGAGGCAGTAGCAAGGAGGAAGAGGAGGGTGGAACAGAGGAGAGCAAATGGACAGAGGAGAAAAGCAAGGAGAAAGGTGGGTAAGCTTCAGAAAGAAGAGAGAAGCATTTTCTTGAGCTTGTAATTTAAAGATTATTTGCTTTGGTGTTATATTCAGGCAGAATAATTGGTGCTTAGGCTCTGCCAAGCAGCTCCTACGAACGAACCTAGGATCCTGGACTTCAGAAGATTGGAGAAAGAGACCTCTAACCTTTATCTATCCAGTGCCTCCCTTTCATGCATCAGTTTCTCAATTACTGTCTTTATCCTCTTGGTTGCTTTCTTTCCTACTTGAATAACTTCTTTGCCTCTTCTTTGCATGCAGGGAAGCCAAAGAAAACAGGAGGGAAAAAATGGGAAACTGATGAAAATGTGTGGACTCCAGAAGAGAAAATAAGTAAGTATAAAAGAGTGCAGAGATCATGCTGTCAAAGGAATGCAAGAGTCGGTAGAAGAACCGTTAAGAGAAAATAAATGAGAAATAAGCATCTCAGTCCTGGGAAAGAAGGAAGTATGAGAAAGGGACTCAAAGCAACCCAACCTTGATTCTGTTTAGTATAAGAGGGGAGGAAAGCTCTGGTTGTAAGATAAGAACTATCTGCACATGCATCAATGCAACTGACTGTATCTATTTATGAAATCCTAACCATTCTGTATTTTGCCATTGAAAGTCTTTGCTTGACTATATAACTGTTTAAAAGTATTGCTTTTAGAATTTCTTAAGACAACTGATGCAGCAGCTGCTTATCAAAGTGACTGCAAGTGTGACCTGCCCGTGTATTTGGATTTTCAGAATGCCCTCCCATTGGAATGGAATCTCATCGAATTGAGGATGATCAGATCTTGTCTTCTTCCATGCTGCGACATGGTTTAGGAGCTCAGCGTGGACGTCTCAATATGCAGGTATTTCCTGGAATTGATATCTGAAGTAGTAAATGTATGTCTCTGAAATGATATTAATATATAAATTAAAAGTCTGGATAGTGGACATTGTAATATCTGGAGAAAGCAGAAGAGAAGAAAAAGAATGGAGAAAAATCACAAAATAGAAGTAGAAGTAGAATACCTATGGCAGAAGAAAGTAAAGATAGTACCAGTAGCAATGTAGATACCTTGGTTGCAATTCCAAAGCATTTAGAGCACCACTTGAACATCATTGGCATTGACAAAATCACTATCAGTCAATTGCAAAAGGCAGTTTTACTAGGCACAGCTTGCATCCTTCAATGATATTATTAAATATTATTAAATAACAACATCTGGCTATCCTAGATCCTTGGGAAGGGGTCAATAGGTGGACAAAATGTCAAATCTATTTTAAATATCTAGTGATTGGGTGACCATCCATAATTTAAATTTATTTGCTGCCGAACTCCCAGCGATTCTGGGTATTGGTAATTACCCGCTTCATTCAACACAGTGTCTAAATTAATGGATCAGTGAAATACTGTGGATATAGTATACCTTGACTTCAGCAAGACATTCAACAAATTAGACTACAATCTACTTCTTGATAAGATAGAAAAAAGTGGGACAGATAGCATCATCATCAGATGGATTTGTAACTGGCTGACAAACCACACTCAATGAGTAGTCCTTAATGGTACTACATCTACACGGAGGGAAGTAAACAGTGGGCTACCACAAGATTCTGTCTTAGGCCCAGTACTCTTCAATATCTTCATAAATGACTTAGATGAGGGATTAGAAGGGGAACTTACCAAATTTGTGGATGATACTAAACTGGCAGGAATAGACAACACCCTAGATGATAGGCTCAAGATCCAGATGGATCTTGACAGACTTGAACATTGGGCTCTATCTAATAAAATGAAATTCAATGTAGAGAAAAATAAAAGTCTTGCACTTAGGCAAGAAAAACAAAAAATACACATATAGACTGGGTGAAACCAGGCTTAATAGCAGTAACTGAGAGGGATCTTGGAGTCTTAGAGGACAACCAATTAAATATGAGCCAAGAGTGTGCGGCGGCAGCCAAAAAACCCAATGTAATCCTAAATTGCATTAAATAGAGGGATTCAATCAAGATCAAGGGAGGTACTAATACTTTATAAAGCCTTAGTAAGATCACACCTAGAATACTTCATCTAGTTTTGGTCATCACGCTATAAAAAAGACGTTGAGATTCTAGAAAGAGTGCAGAGGAGAGCAATAAAGATGATTAGGGGACTGGAGGGAACATATGAAGAAAGGTTGCAGGAACTGGGCATGGCTAGTCTAGTGAAGAGAAGGACCAGGGGAGACATGATAGCAGTCTTCCAATATTTGAGATGCTGCCACAGAGAGGAAGGGGTCAAGCTATTTTCCAAGGTACCTGAAGGCCAGACAAGGAATAATGGATGGAAACTGATTAAGGAGAGATTCAACCTTAACAGATTAACAGAGTTGGAATGGACCTTGTAGGTTATCTAGTCCAACCCCCCCACCCAAGCGGGAGACCCTACACCTGTGATGGTGAACCTATGGCACGCGTGCCACAGGTGGCACGTGGAGCTATATCGGTGGGCACGCGAGTATTGCCCTAGCTCAGTTCCGGCATGCATGCGCACACCGGCCTTCTGATTTTCAGGCCTTCTGGGCCCACCGAAAGTTGGGAAACAGGCTGTTTCCTGCCTCTGGAGGGCCTCCAGGGGTGGGGAAGGCCTGTTTTTCAGTCTCCCCAGGCTCCAGAGGCTTTCTAGAAGTCTGGGGAGGATGAAAACAGCCTTCCCACTCCGGGAGGCTCTCCAGTGGCCGGAAAGATCCTGTTTCCCGACTTCCAGTCCCACCGGAAGTCAGCAAACAGGCCATTTCCGGCCTCTGGAAGGCCTCCGGAGGGGTGGGGAAGGCCGTTTTTGCCCTCCCCAGACTTCTAGAAAGCCTCTGGAGCCTGGGGAGACCGAAAAACAGGCCTACCGGGCCCACCGTGCCATCGCTTGCCAAAAGTGTGGGGAGTGGGTGGGGCCCATTGAATTATGGGTGTGGGCACCCATGTGTGCAACCTCCCTCCGTTTTTGGCACACGACAGAAATGGTGTAGGGTCTCCTGCTTGGGTGAGGGGGTTGGACTAGATGACCGACAAGGTCCCTTCAAACTCTGTTAATCTTTTAATCTGTTAAAACACATCTTTTCCCAGAAAGTTGAACAATTTGCATGCTTTGCATGCTTTAAATCAGTTCAATGCTGATTTAAAGATGTATTTCTGTGCTTTCCTTATTATTTTTCCCCTCCAGGCTGGATCCAATGAGAATGATTACTTCGATGGCGCATGGTGTGCAGAAGATGACAGTAGCATACAGTGGATCCAGGTGGATACAAGACGAATTACCAAGTTCACGGGAGTCATCACCCAAGGCCGGGATTCTCTGCTCCAGTATGTGAGGGTCTGGGCAAGTCTACTGTATGTGTGGGGTCTTGAAGGATCAGTTGAATGGATGAAATAAATGGATGTGGATGGGAAAAGTGGACCACCACAATATATTGCTTGCTCTGTATTGGATCTCTGCATGCTCTACAATTCTGCAACTAAAGAGGACAATGAATTCTACATGATGGTACGGTATTAAGTAAAACATTATAATTGTTGTATAATTATTGCTATATTGGGGCATTCCAGTTCCTGATTAGTGGAAGTTTTCTGGACCATCTCCCAGTTTTTGAGTCCTTTCCAAGCATCACTCCTATATTCAGGTTCTCTTCATCAAGACTAGAATTCTGGTTTTCTTAAAAGGAGGAGAGTCGAGAATGCTGATGTTGCCTCCAGCCAGCTTCCTACCTCCCACTGATCAGCCTTCTCTTTCTCTATCCTAGTGAGGACTTTGTCACCACTTTCTACATTGGCTTTAGCAACGATAGCCAGAACTGGCTCATGTACAGTAATGGTTATGAAGAAATGGTATGTACTTGACCTTGCAAAATCCTTCTGGTGCCTGATGTGAAATGATCTGTCTTTTAACAATGTTCTTTTATTCATACCTCACTTGACCTGAGAGGGTCCAGATGGGCTGAAACAGAAATTCCCAAAATTGGCAGTGACTCTGCTGGCTGGGAATTATGGAAGTTCTAATCCCAACAAGCTGAAAGATGCAAAAGTAGAAAAAGTCAGCCCTGGGGTACTAAAAACTTTATCCTGATTAGCCAGGACCTGTACTGTGCTGTTGATTTCAAGGGGTTGAGAAAGTCTGAGGCCCATAGTCACTCTTTACTTTGGTAATTCCTTTATTTGCAAATCTGTCTATCAATTTCAAGATTAATTTCCAGTGGACTGCAGAGAAAATGATCAGATTTGATGGTGCAAACTCATAGGACAATCAAAATTATTTTAAAAATTGTTCAAGGGAGCACCAATTGATATGAAAAGTTTGGCAGAATTTTTTTTAAAAAATACTTCTTTTAATGGGCATATGCCCAAAGGACTCTGAAGCGCTATAGTACATTAGAATGATCTTGAAAAAAAATAAAATGAGAGGCTCAAGGATACAGTTCTATAGTAGCTGGATCTTCTTGACTGTCAAAAAAAAAAAAAAAAAAGCAGCTGTCCCTCTTTCTCCTTCTCCCTTTTCTAGCTTTTTTATGGAAATGTTGACAAAGACACTCCTGTGATGACCGAATTCCCGGAACCGAAGGTGGCTCGTTATATTCGGCTCTATCCATTGACATGGAATGGTAGCCTCTGTATAAGATTGGAAGTTCTGGGCTGTCCCCTCTCCAGTAAGTATGGAAGAAACAGTGGCCCTTGGTCCCTTGTCCAGTTCAAAACGACCATTTTAAAAAAAAGGTAATTTGTGGAAGGAGATGGGAAAGACTAAGCTCTTAGGGGTCTGCTGCTACTGTGTTTCTCCGAAAATAAGACCCTGTCTTATATTTTTTTGAATCCTGAAATAAGCGCTTGGCCTTATTGCCATGCGCTCAAAAGCCCAATTGGGCTTATTATCAGGGGATGCCTTATTTTGAGGGAAACAGGGTAGCTAAACTGGTCTAAGTGGAGCTAAAATTCTGACTGGGTCATAAGCAGCTATTGGTTTGGTATCAGAGAGAGAAGATTTGATATTAAAGTTCCTGCCATGTTTAATCTGTCCTTCCTTTCTTTCTCCCCCTCTCTTTTTGCAGGCATCCACAGCTATTACAGTTTGCAAAATGAAGTGATGACATCAGTGGACAACCTGGACTTTCGCCATCACAACTACAAGGATATGAGACAGGTAAATATGCATGTTGAAAAAGATCTTTACTCTTCAAGAAATGCTGTTTTGAAGACAGGATTTAGGCAGGTTAGAAATAAAGAGGTAAAGAATAGTAGGTGATATATCCACTCATTTCGATTTCAACTTGAGCACAACAGTGTGTCTGAGATGGATTGTATGTCCTATGAATTCTCCTTAGATGGAGCTCAGCACCATTGCAGGATGTGAATGCTTCAAAAGCTTCCATGAACCTACTTCTAATCGCTTCTCTATCTTCAATTTTCTGGCTGGGAGTACCATTGTTTTCCTTCCCTGCAGCTTATGAAAGTAGTGAATGAAGAATGTCCCACCATCACCCGCATCTACAATATTGGCAAAAGCTTTCGAGGACTTAAGATCTATGCTATGGAGATATCCGATAATCCAGGCGAGCATGAACTGGGTAAGAATCCCACTGCCTTCAGCAGGCCAGGTCCCAAAGACGCAGACATCCCCAAGTATTATGCAGATCGGATCACAGATCTTTTTGTCTTAGTTCAAGAGAAGAATCTCTGTGTATACCCAAAGACATAACAGACATACATGTACAATACAACACACAAATTTTACTTATTATTATCAGCAGGGTGGTTGTTAAGTGCTAGTAGCATTCAATTATGTTATCTTTTTTGCCATGGTTGTTAAACAAATCAGTGTGGTCGTTAAGTGAGTCTTGCAGTCATTAAGTCAATCTGGCTTTCCCACCAGCTGGGAAGGTTGCAAATGACAATCAAATGACCATGGACCTGTCATAAATACATGCTGGTTGCCAAGCACCCAAACTTTGATCATATGACTGTTGGGATGCTGTAATGGTCATAAACATGAAGACTGGTCATAAGCAGTAGTGGTATTCAGCCGGTTCTAGCCAGTTCGGGCAAATCGGTAGCAGTGCTGTGGGAGGCTCCGCCCACCTGCCCAGATATCATCATGTCCCATTTTTGATGCTCTGCACATGTACAGAAGGTCCTGCGCATACTCAGAGGTATCACGCGTGAGCAAAGCAAGCGCACGTGTGTGCTCACATTTGCAAAATGGTAGCGAAGGTAAGTCAATACCAACCCTGGTCATAAGCCACTTTTTTCAGTCCTGTTGTAATTTCAAATGGTTACTAAACAAATACTTCTAAGTCAAGGACTACCTGCAGATCTAAAAATTATCATGTTAAAGTCATACTTGATAGAGATTATGTCATAAATAATCAAAGCAATAAATAGTATAATATTAGATCAAGTAGTGGGAGCTACATGGTTCCTTAGAGGCTGAGAGTTCAATCCTAGGCAGTGGCAGAGGTTTCTCTATCAGGACACAAAAAGAAAATATCTGCTGTGAACTCCACAAAGGCGTCAGGAAGGGCATCCAGCCAGTAAACGCTTAGCTCCATTCAGTTGTCCCAACTCCACTCCAAATAAAGGGAGTACAGGCTCATAAAAAGAAAAGAAAATAAATAGATCAAGTAGTGGATTTTCATTACCTTATAAAATGTGCTTCTAATTTCTTTTGCCCTCTACTTTCTTTCTGCCTTTTGCATAACACAGCTTCCAGGGGAAGGGAATAGCATTATGGGTATTGATGTTAATATGGACTCTTTGTTGCATTTTCTAATGGAGTATTAGCAACTTTCCATTTTGAATTATTATAGGAGAGCCAGAATTCCGCTATACAGCTGGCATCCATGGCAATGAGGTGTTGGGTCGGGAGCTGCTGCTTATGCTGATGCAGTTTATATGCAAGGAGTTCAAGGATGGAAATCCACGCATCCGGAACCTGGTGACGGAAACCCGCATCCACCTTGTCCCATCGCTTAATCCTGATGGCTATGAGATTGCCAGCCAAATGGTGAGTCTGACTCTGTAGACTGAGCTGAAGGAATCCAAAGACATATGGAGGGAACCCCAAACTGGAAGAGTTGGGGCTATTACCAAAAAAAAAAAAAAAAAAAGATGGAAATGCACCAGTTTGCTAACTTTCTAAATTTATGCACACTAAGATCTCCCTTGGCTTTGCATAGCTGTGCCTTGCTTTCTTTACTAGAAAAACAAAAAAGTTGGCTGCTTGAGCCATTTCAGAATTAGGTCTTCTGCCCAAGTTGAGCACAAAGCATCCAAGCAATTTGCAGCCTGACAACTGCCATGTTAGTTTTATACACACCTTAATGGTTCCTAGACAGCTGTTTTGGCATCATCACCACAGGGAACAAAAATAGGGAGGCCTACTTGTGATTGAGGCTGTCTCAAAAAACAACAAAAAACCAATAAAAAATAAATGTAAGGTTTAGCCATGAATATGATTATGCAAGCATATCCTCTTTTCCCCGCATTTTGGCCATGTCATTTTGGCCATGTCATTCACTGGAGAAAACAATTATGTTTGGAAGAGTTAGCAGTAAAAAGAAACCAGGCTGCCAAAAAATATGGTGGCTGGATATCATCAAAGCTGACACCAGCCAGAGCACAGAAAAACTCAAAGAAGTAGTGTAAGATTGGAAGATATGGAGAGACCAGGCCCATAGAATTGCCAAGAGTTGGACACAATTGAATGGATAAAATCATCATCTTCTTCTTTTCAGGGCTCAGAATTAGGGAATTGGGCTCTGGGACATTGGAATGAAGAAGGCTTTGATCTCTTTGAGAACTTCCCTGATCTCAACAGCATCCTATGGGCTGCGGAAGAAAGAAAATGGGTACCACACAGAGTCCCCAACCACCACATGCCAATTCCTGATCACTACCTTGCAGAAGATGCTGCAGTAAGTCAGGGCCGGATTTAGATGAAAAGAGACCCTAGGCTATTCCACTTATGAGGCCCTTTCACCTATAGTGAAAGTGTAATTTTAATTTTGCTAACAATTTGAATGTAGGCCCCTCTTGATCTTGAAGCCCTAGGCTGAAGCCTAGTTAGCCTATAGGAAAATCCGGCCCTGCAGTAAGTACACAGATGGAAGAAGATGGGTGAGCATCTGGTGCAGGAAAAACCCACCAGCCCTTAAAACATGTATGTGAGTTTTTAAAGCCAGAAATAATCCAGTTCAAGAAACATAGAATATAGAATCTTGGGGCTTCTAGTTCAACTACCTGCTTAAGGCAGGAGACCTTATACCATCCTGGTCAAATAGTTGTTCAGTCCATTTTTGAATATCTCCAGTGATGGAACACCCACAACTCTGTGGGAAGCTATTCCATTTATTAATTGTTGTCCCTGTCAAAAAAAATCTTCTTACTTCTAAGTTGAAACTCTCTTTAACAAGCTTCCATCAGTTAAAAAGAGTGACCTGACCTTTTTTATTTGTTTTCATCTGCTTGGGCTGGCTGAGTTTAGAAAAGCTGAACAGGGTTGGACCTTGTGAGGATTTGGTTAAGGGCGCCACATAATCCCAGGGCTTTAGGCTAGTTGTTGAAAAAGCATTCTAGAAGAAATTGGTTCCGTGCTATTACTAAGAAAACTAAATTGATTTTGAAGTCATCAGGAGTTGAGATGGAAACCGAAGTAGAACTTATATAGCTTCACTTTTAAAATGAAAAAAAAAAAAAGCTTAATCATGGCTTACAAGAAAAAAAATACTTATTTTTCATTGGAATATTCTGGTGTGATCCCATTCTTTCCAGCATCCATGACTTGACTTTGGAACGTTTTTCTCCCAGGTGGCAGTTGAGGTAAGGGCCATCTTAGCCTGGATGGAGAAGATCCCCTTTGTGCTTGGTGCCAACTTCCAAGGGGGCGAGAAACTCATTACCTATCCATTTAACATGGCTCGGCCCATCAATGAGAATGAAGTAGGTCGTCCACCATCTCTGGAGGACTATGAAGAGGAAAATCCAGAAGCCAAAGAGACCCCAGACCATGCCATCTTCCGCTGGCTGGCGATTTCCTATGCATCAGCCCATCTCACAATGACGGAAACGTTTCGTGGAGGCTGTCACGATCAAGATGTGACCAACGGAATGGGGATTGTCAATGGGGCCAAGTGGAAACCACAAGCAGGCAGTAAGTATGAAGCATGGAAGAAAAGCAGAAGGAATCTCAACAGGCTGATCTGTTAGGGGAAGTGCCATTATTGATAATACATAGCTGCATGTGGATGTACACATTTCAAACAAGATTCTTTCAAGTTCTCCTGCCTCTTTTTGCTTTCAACCTGTGTTTGTCTAATGCCGTTTTTGGTCCTCTGCTCCTTGGTTCTGAATTTGCATAGAGGATGTGAGTCATTCTATATTTTTTCATAACAATGTTGATCTTTTTGGTTCAAAATATCTTCCCATTTTGCAGAACATAAAAAGGAAGGAGAAAATAGCAAGATGAAGAATTTAAAGGCATGAGATAAGGAAATTTCAGAATTGTAATCTTGTATGTGTCTGTGTGTGTATGTGAGTGCGTATGAAGCAGTGACACTAGATTTAGATAGATTCCTGGGTCGGTGTGACCTCCAATAGGAAATGAGGCTAAATAGGAGATCTTTATTGTTTAAGCAGTTCTCTCATGAAATTTGGTTTCTCATGAAATTCACCCTTTGAGGATTTAAACGTCAATCAGGTTTTCTAAATTTCACTTCATCCTCTGACTTTGCAGTCTTTGTACAATTTGTAGAAGTGAGTTTGTCAAGGGAATTAAGCCCTTAAGTGGAGAGTAGAGGGTGATGTCCTTTTCCTGCTAACTCTTTCAGCCCTGAACGATTTCAGCTACCTACACTCCAACTGTCTAGAGCTCTCCATCTACCCTGGGTGTGACAAATTTCCCCATGAAAGTGAACTTCCACAGGAGTGGGAAAACAACAAGGAATCTCTTCTGACATTCATGGAGCAGGTGAGGTGCAGAGTTGGTCCACAGAATGAACAAATCTTTTCAGCTAGGCTGGGTCAGTCAGTAAGGATTAAACCAGTAATATACCATTACTTCTATCTGCATGTAACAGGTGAGTGCCCTTCACCAAGTCATGAAGAGAACAAGTTGTTCATCCACACAGTTGGTTGGATAGAGTAAATGGAAAACAGTTGTACTTTTCATGTGTTGTCTCCAAATAGTAATTTTAATGGAAAAAAGGGAAATTATTAATGCACATTTTAAAATTACATTTATAATTCATGTTTTCTTTGGAGCTCAAGATGGTGTTTAGAGCAGTCTCTACTTACTCTCCCATCAAAAAGCCAATGAGCTTATTATCTTGAGCTAAGTGACTGGCTCCATGTCACTTAATAAACTGTTTGGCTGGATGGGGATTTAAATCTAAGTATCTCTAGTTCAAGATCAGTGCCTAATATGCTAAATTACATTGTTTTTATGTACCTCACTGGAACATTGAAAGCTCGCTTAGTTCTTCTGTTGTCTGCTACTCAAGGACAGTAGAAATATTGGATGGTTGGACAGTGTTTAGAGTTAGTTCCTGCACTGTTCTTATTCTGAGCACCCTCAAGCATTTTGATGGATGGCAATTACCAGAACAAGTTTTTTTCCGGTTGCGTACAAAACGAAGTATATCTAGTGCACTAACTTGGAATACATACCAAGTATCCTATGAACCATCAGAGTTCTTATCAGGCATCCGAGTTTTCATAATAGCTTAACGGACTTTTCAGAAGTGTGTCCTGGAGGCCCGAGGTGGATGATCACAGGAAAGGCAACATCTAAACAATTTAAAATAAAAATATAATTCTCCTACCCTAAAGACTTTGTCTTACAGGTACATCGTGGTATTAAGGGCACAGTGACAGATCAACAAGGAGATCCCATTGCAAATGCATCCATTTCTGTGATGGGGATCAATCATGATGTGCAAACAGGTATGCGTAGAATAGTGAAGACAAATATACAAGTCCTTTCTTTGAGCCTTCTTAGCACACGCATCTCCTTGATCTTTTTGCTTGCAAAGCACGCGCCTTTTTTCACACACAAAGAACAACAGAGTGGGAAGGGACCTTGTAAGTCTTCTAGTTCAACCCCATGCTCAAGTAGGAGACCTATACCATTTCAGACAAAAAGCCTCCAGTGATGGACCAAAATGTACTATTGATTGTTTTCAGTGTTAGGAAATTCTTGCTTCTCTCCTTCTTTAGTTTCCATTGCTTCTTATCTTCTGGTGCTTTGGAAAATAGGTTGACCTTCCTCTTCTTTGTGGCAGCCCTTCAAATACTGGAACACATTTCCTTATCTGCAATCAGTTTCAGCATCATAGCAATAGCACTTAGACTTACATACCATTTCAGTGCTTTACAGCCCTAAACATTTTACAGTCAGCATATTGCCCCCAACAATCTGGGTCCTCATTTTACTGTCCTCGGAAGGCTGAGTCAACTTTGGGTTGGTGAGACTCAAACTGCCAAACTGCTGGCAGTGGGCAGAATATCACAGGCAGAATTAGTCTGTGATACTGCATTCTAACCACTGTGCCACCATGGCTAATCAGATATTGCTCTCTTGTGTTCCAGCAACTGGAGGAGATTACTGGCGCATCCTGAATCCTGGCGAATACCGCGTTACAGCCAAGGCCGAGGGCTACAATCCGAGTGTCAAAACCTGCAGCGTCTTTTATGACATTGGAGCCACCCAGTGCAACTTCATCTTGTCACGGTCCAACTGGAAACGCATCCGAGAGATCATAGCCATGAATGGCAATCACCCACTTGGGAGGCCCATGCTGGGACGACCCATGACACCTAAGGAGCGCATGCGCTGGAGGATGAGGATGCGCCAAAGAGCTCGCCTGCGCCAGAAGATGCTTGAACGGCTGCGGAAAGCCAGCACAAGCATTCCCACCACCGTTCCTCCAAGTTCTGCATTTTCCTTCTGGTTCAGCAGCACCACGCTCCCACCGTGGAGCCAAGAGCCTCCCATTGCAGAATCAGCCACTTCTTGGGATGCCGATGTCTACACCGAGACGGTGACAGAATGGGAGACAGTAACAGAGGAAGTAACCGAGGTGGAGATGACTGGCACTGCCTTTCCCATGACCACAGCAGAGACGTACACAGTGAACTTTGGCGATTAGGATCAGCCTGTCAAGTTTGTGAGGACTGCAGGCCAGGAACGCTCTAAAGACATTCCTAAAGCCTACTCTGCCTCTTCTGGAGCAGGTAGTGGTATCTATTCACTGTAGTATGTGGAGGCATGTTCTCCTAGTTTTAGGACCCACCAGGAGCCCCTTGCTTTAAGCAGGCTCTAAGAGCCGTCACATTTGCATCATTTATTTTTCAAACACACACAATGAACAACTTTCTCTTTCTTCTTTGGATATAAAGGCTCAGCTTTCTTTATAGGGTTGGAATACTGAATGGAAAGTTGAGGTGAACAAATTGTACCTCTCAGGATGACTATAGAATAGGGAACAAGCTAAGAACATAACCTGGTTGAATCTTTTAATATTCTGGTATGTTAACCTTTTTTTTTTTAATTCCTACTTTATGTTGTTCTTTATAGCAGGGGTCCCCAACCCCCGGTCCATTGGCCAGCACAGGTCCGCAGCATGCCAGCAACTGGGCAGCGCAAAGAAGCAAAGCCCCATCCATGGGATGCAGGCAGCATGCAAAACCACACGACCTCCAGTCCATGGAAAAAATCTTTCTCCATGAAACCAGTCCCTGGTGCCCCAAAGGTTGGGAGCCACTGCTTTATAGTATAGTGTAAGATTCTTGCAATGGGGAAGGAGAAGCAAACTAGGCTTTTATCCAAAGGCCCACAGCTATTGCTTCCCCATGTAAATTCACTGAAATAATGGAGCCCATCAAGCACTGACACATATTTGGGGCACAACCAAAGTTTTATCAAAGTGTCCCCATGACTGTTAAATTGCAGTCATTTATGAAAGGGATCTGCTATATGAAAAATTCAGATTTCTTTCCAATTCTATTTAAGAAGTGAAATAATTCTTAAAGCATAGAATAAGACCATAACTAGAACCAGAGCAAAAATTGATTAACTTGAACATTGATTTGAAAAAGAAGACCTATTTTTGACTTCTCAAAATGCCAACCAGTTTAACTTTCCAAGGCATAAATGGCTTTCTTTCAGTTTTCTTCACTTGATCCGGCTTGAATTCCCATAGGATTCTGGGTATTTTCCAAAGTGAGGAGCTGGTACAGCCTAATCTTCTCCCAGTTACAAAGTCAGTATCACTTTGTTGTGGTCCTAACATCAAGGAAAGCTGTTGCCTTGATTGCAACAGTCAAGAAGGAAGATTGAGATTTTCTAAATCCATGGATGACTTTGAAGCAGCTGCTGCCCAGGAGGCAGTCCAGGGTCACCTTGAGTCTTTTTGGTTTTCCAACAGTTGTATTCATTGAATAAAATGAATTATACAAGAAATTCCCCTTGTTTTTGGTCATGAAGATCAAACACACATGAAGGAACCGGAATATTTTATTGTATTCCTATCTATCTGAATCAAAGGTCAAACTCTACAGTAAAAAGCAGGAACAAGGATGACTCCCAAGTTCCAGAAAGAAGGAGAACTAAGCCCATATCTCTTAGTTACTAGTCTCCATCACTATCTCTTCTTCTTCATCATCACCAAAGGCTGAGAAAGTAATCGGCTGACAAGCAAGATCGCACAAATTGATCAAGCAAGCGGTCTGTGTTGAGCTGAAATCAGGTAGTGTCACCAGCAAGACTTTCTGGCCATCTTCCCCTGCAAAGGAGGAAGGAAGACAAGTGAAGACAACTATCAGAACTTTGGAAGGGACAGGCAAAGATGAGGAAAGGGTCCCCCTCTTCCCAAGTTAGGAAAAACATTCGTGATTGCTGTTGTTTTTAAAGAAAGTTTTCCTAATTTTTATCAGGGTTTGTATTAACATTTGCCTCTCTCTCACAACTGGCTTTTAAGAGCCACCAAGGTAGATGCCAGATTCACCCGTGTTTGCAAACTGTACTCACATTGCCCGTTCATGCCCTACCACCATGGCAGAGTGTGATTTGTAGAGAAGTTGCCAAGTTGAAGCCCTGCTCTCATCAGAAAGGTTTAAGGATTAAGGGATGGTAAAGATATAAAAGATTCTAGCAAACAACTTGCAAATCAGGGAACTGACATTTTTTTTCTACCTAGAGCAGGGGTGTCAAACTCAATTTCATTGAGGGCCACATCAGGGTTGTCTTTGACCTCAGGGGGCCGGGGTGGACATGGCCAGCTCAACATCACTGTTGGTGGCCTGAGAACTCTGGCAGACGCACTGTGGGCCAATCCTTCACTGTTTCCAGGGCGGTTCCATGGGCCAGATCTAAGCACCTCACGGGCCAGATCCAGACCTCGGGCCTTCACACCCCTGACCTACAGCAATTTTTCTTTGACTTTCAGTAGACAAAAGTACCACTTGGGACAGGTGGTGGTGGGCTGGATGGACAAAGCTCTTAGTATAACACAGATTCCAGGGCTTTAGGCTAATGTAGCTTGTTGTGGGATCTACTAAGAACAAAAATATCTAATAAAAATAAGCCAACTTGTAAAACCAGAACTGGTGCAGCTGAGAAAGGGTCTTGGTACTTACAAAAACATTGAACTATCCAATTTATTGGGGAGATTTAAGATTTACATTGAATAGCAGCAATTTATATAATCCTGCATCTGAATGTTGTCTGCAAATATTTCAAGCAACATTTCAAAAGTTTAGTTTAACTCACTCCCCAGACTTTTGGGCAAAATATTGTAGGCTCAAGTACATCCTGGTTACATAATGGTGAGCTTTTTCAACCGGTTGTTATGCTGGCAAAGCTGCAAAAGCTACATCAAAACCTCTGCACAGGAGCTGTGAGAAATTTCTATAGTATATTGAGAATATTCTATGTTTTAGCAATGTCTGCCATTCTCCACCCCCCTTTTTTTGCATGGTTCAGGCTCCTTTCTGCAGCAAACCCCATAAAAGACAGCAAACTCCATCATGGGGCAATTCACTTCACAGGTGGGTGGGTGGGACCAAAGAGCAGATCTATATCCTGTGTCAATCCTAATATTTATATGAACAGTTACTGATTTTAAAAGCAACTAAACAAGCAGTTTTCAAAATGTTTTTTTTTTCCAGAAAAACAACCAAAAAGTTCTTTGTTCTCTAATCTACATCTTTGCCAACTCTGATTTAGCATGTTGGACGATCCAGCAAATATGTTCATTAAATCAACCATGGTTAAATCATGTCTTCATACCAAGTGAGAATCTAGTTGTTTGCTGGGACAATGAAACTCAAGAAATGTATCCTGGGCTTCCCATCCTGCTTTTATTCTTTTCTATCTGGTGGTGGAACCTTGTGTTTCGCAGGACACTGGCTTCCAATTTATTGCTTACGCCCTTAGGAAAAAAGCCACCAAGTCTCAGCCAGGAAGAAGCCAAGCCTGTTTTACAGAGGACACAGCCGCCAATACTGGCTTACCTTTGATTTCCTTGGATTTGAAGGAGGGCGCATTGCCACAGAAATAGATATGAGGGCAATCACTGAAGATGAAGGGGTCTGTCTTGTAAAATGGATAGCAGCCTGAAAGACAAGGCAGATCAGGGACTTTAAATAAATGGCCCACCAGCAGGCAGCCTTAAGGCAAAATATGTGATCAGCTCCTTGCATGGAACCAACTCGACATGCTTCAGAAGATCGATAGTTCCAGGCAGGCTGTGACCGTGCCATAAAAACACAGATCATTTAGGCCGATTTGGGTTTGGGCCAAAACCCATGGGAGTTTGAAAGGATATGTAGGGTTCAGCTGGTGCACCTCACTCTGCTGCTGCTGCTTCTCTCCAGGGTGTTTCTACCCAGTGATTTTTCTGGCACCTTCCTGCATCCCTTCCTGTTGAATCCAAATGCAGCATATATGCACTCAGCCCACTGGGCCTCATCCCAATCTTCCCTGTTCCTTCCACACCCCCTCAAGGAATCTAACTTTCCTGCCAAAGCATACATCCAGCCTTCCTTTTCCCTGCTCTCCCCTACAGTTCTATTGGAATACACAGGCTTCAGTTCTGGGCAGGGATCTAACACCTGCTCCACAGGATAAAGCACCTGAAAAAGTGCAGTTGCTTTATCCTGTGCAGAGGATATTCTACCTACAGACAATGGTCTACTGTACATCTCTAGGAAATATTGTTGAAAACGTAGGTACTGAATTCTCCATTTGCAACCCCAGAGTTTTATGCTTCTGCATTGCATTCTCACTGGCTTTAGATATTATGGGCACTCTTTTATGATAGAGCAATCAGATATTTAATCATAATCATATATTTAAGATATATTATAGAAATTAACACAAAGAGGAGGAAGCAGACACTGATCTTCCACTACAGGCAATTATCTCCTCCTCCTTTACCCAAAAATACTTAAATTGCACATCTGAGAGGTCTTGCTAGCAACTAGACTAATTCCCCCATAATACACCCCAGGTCAAACAACCTGCGAGTTGGTTTAGCCCATCTGCAAAGCTTAAAATAAGATGAACAAACCCAGCAAATGTATCTCTTAGTTATATTACCCAGAGTGTCTGGAGCTGTGGGGCTGAGATGCCCAATCCTTAAGGTCCATTCCAGAATTTCCAGATAATCAGACATGCTGCTGTACTTGAAAATATCACTTACATTTTGGCCTGAAGTTCCCAGAAATCTACAGAGAAAAATGGCAAGTGTTTTATATTTGAATAAGAAGGAACTCTGATGTAGAATGTCAAGGAAAGGACTTTATGCATTATATTTTTATCCTACATATTTTCAGGGTAACTCAGTAACATACAGGCAGTCCTAACTTAATGTTCAACCATTCAATGATTGCTGAAAGTTACGATAGTGCTAAAAAAAATAGTTGACTTCTGGCAAGCAGTCAATGGGGAAGTTGGATTCATTTAACAACTGCAGTGATTCACTTCACAACTGTGGCACAAAATATTATAAAATTGGGCAAGACTCTCTTATGAACCGCCTTGCTTAGCAACGGAAATTCTGGTCCCAATTGTGCTTGTAAGTTGAGGACTACCTGTACAGAACAAAGATGCTGGTTTTTACCTGACTCCATCAATGTTTGCCTGGTATGGGTTGGTGACTAGCTGCAGGGTGGTGTACGCATTTGAGAGAGGAAACATGCAGCGATGCAGGGGCTGCTGAGGCAACGTGTAGTTGGTTGGATCAAACTCGCCTGGCATCACATCAACAGGGATGGACATCTGTAAGGGAAGAGTGGGGAAGCTTGTTCAGTTCCCAACCATTATTCCTTGTCTGGCCTTCAGAGGCTTTGGAAAATAGCTTGACCCCTTCCTCTCTGTGGCAGGCCATCAAAAAAATTAATAATAATAATAATAATAA
The DNA here is from genome assembly GCF_059756535.1 of Pantherophis guttatus. Classification (NCBI taxonomy): domain Eukaryota; kingdom Metazoa; phylum Chordata; class Lepidosauria; order Squamata; family Colubridae; genus Pantherophis; species Pantherophis guttatus. The sequence goes on along the minus strand of NC_142071.1, from coordinate 16,289,750 downwards.
TAATAATAATAATAATAATAATAATAATAATAATAATAATAATAATAATAATAATAATAATATTTATATACTGCCCTTCTCCCGAAGGACTCTGCGTGGTGTACAGCCAAGATTAAAAACATAAATTTACAATATCATAGTTAAAATTAATTAAAATCATTAAATAGTTTTGGCCAAATTTTAAAACCCAATATTAAAACCCAATTTAAAATCATTCAGTTAGATAGCCCCGCCTGTCGGAACAGTAGGGTCTTGAGGGCACAGCGAAAGACCCGGAGGTCAGAGATGTTACGAATATCCGGGGGCAATTCATTCCAAAGGGCAGGAGCTCCGACAGAGAAGGCTCTCCTCCTGGATATCGCCAGCCAACATAACTTGGCCGACGGTACCCTGAGGAGTCCCTCTCTGTGGGAGTGGACTGGTCGGTTGGGAGGCTATTGGTGGCAGAAGGCGGTCCCATAAATATCCTGGTCCTATGCCATGGAGCGCTTTAAAGGTGGTGACCAATACCTTGAATTGCACCCGGAAGACCACTGGGAGCCAGTGCATCTCGCGCAGGAGGTGTTACATGGGCGTAATGAGGTGCGCCCATAACCACCCACGCGGCCACATTCTGGACCAGTTGGAGCCTCCAAATGCTCTTCAAGGGGAGCCCCATGTAGAGAGCATTACAATAGTCCAGATGGGAGGTGACGAGGGCGTGAGTGACCATGTGCAAGGTTTCCCGGTCCAGAAAGGGACGCAACCGGCGGATCAGGCGAACCTGATAAAAAGCCCCCCTGGCTACGGCCGTCATATGCTCTTCTAAAGACAGCCGTGAGTCCAGGAGGACACCCAGATTGCGAGCCCTTTCTGTGGGGGGCAAAGATTCACTCCCAATAGTCAGCGATGGCACCAGCTGACTATACCGGGACGCCGGAAGCCACAGCCACTCGGTCTTGGAAGGGTTGAGCTTGAGCCTATTTCTCCCCATCCAGACCCGCACAGCCTCCAGGCAGCGGGACATCACATCAAGGGCATCATTGGGGTGGTTTGGGGTGGAGATGTACAGCTGGGTGTCATCAGCGTACTGATGGACTCTCACCCCAAAACCACAGATGATCTCACTCAGCGGCTTCACATAAATGTTGAACAGAAGGGGCAAGAGGACTGATCTTTGCGGCACCCCCCAAGCGAGGCACCTCGAGGTTGACCTCTGCCCCCCTGCCAACACAAACTGTGAGCGGTCGGTGAGGTAGGAGAACCACCGTAACACGGTGCCTCCAATTCCTAACCCTCAACTGCTGCAGCATGATACCATGGTCAATGGTATCAAAAGCCGCTGAGAGATCTAATAGAACCAGGACAGAGGAGCAACCCCTGTCCCGAGCCCTCCAGAGATCATCAACCAACGCGACCAATGCCGTTTCTGTGCTGTACCCCCGCCTGAAGCCCAACTGGTACGGGTCCAGATAGACAGCTTCCTCCAGGTACCGGGGTAGCTGTCATGGCACCACACTCTTGACAACTTTAGCCACAAAGCAAAGTTTGGAGAGCGGACGGTAATTTGCTAATACAGCTGGGTCCAGGGATGGCTTCTTGAGGAGGGGCCTCACTACCGCCTCTTTCAAGGTGGCAGGAAAGGCACCCTCACTCAAAGAAGCATTTATAATCCCCTGGAGCCAGCCTCGTGTAACCTCCCGGGAGGCCAGTACCAACCAGGAGGGACACGGGTCCAATAAACATGTGGCAGCACTAAGCCTACCCAGAATCCTGTCCACGTCCTCGGGAGCCACAGGGTCAAATTCTTCCCAGATAATATTCTCAAGACTCACCCCCGTCTCCCTCCCCGGACTCACCCAGTCGGAGTCCAAGCCTTCCCAAATCTGAGCGACTTTATCATGCAGGAATTGCACAAAATCCTCAGCTCGACCCTGCAAGGGATCTTCCCACACTTCCACCCGAAGGAGGGAGTGGGTCACCCTAAACAGAGCAGCTGGGTGGTTCTCTGCAGATGCGATAAGAGCAGAAAAATAGTTAGATTTTGCCGCTTTTATTGCCACTAGGTAGGTCTTGATATAAGATCTCACCTGTGTCCAGTCAGATTCGGATTGACTAGTCTTCCAAACACTCTCTAGGCGTCTTTTCTGACGCTTCATCTCTCAATTGAGATCAGCATCGGGTCAGAGGCCGCAAAGGCACGACGCGGTCCAAAGCCCCTGTGGCCGCACTATCCCAAGCGGCCACCAGGTCTTCAGACGAGTTGTGTGCCAGAGTCTCAGGAAACGGCCCAAGCTCCATCTGGAACCTTTCGGGATCCATCAGGTACCTGGGACGGAACCATCTAGTCGGTTCTGTCTCCCTGCGGCGGGGGGAAGCGGCTTGAAAGTCTAAGCGAAGGAGCGAATGATCTGTCTATTGCTTGGGTTTAATGTCTAGGTCCCCTCTACCAAAATCATTCAGCCACTGACCAGAGATAAAAATCAAGTCCAGAGTGTGTCCCCCTGTGTGAGTGGGGCCTTGCACTAACTGGGTCAGGTCCATGGCCGTCATGGAAGCCATGAAGTCCCGAGCCACCTCTGACGTCTCACTGATGGATGGCAGGTTGAAGTCCCCCATAACAATAAGTCTGGGGGTATCAACCGCCACCCCGGCAATCCCATTGAGTAGTTCAGGCAGGGTTGCCGCCACGTGGCAGGGAGCCAGGTACGTAGTCAGCAAACCCATCTGCACCCCACGACCCCACTTCACAAAAAGGGACTCACATCCGGCTATCTGAGGAACAGTGGCCTCCCTCGGACAAAGACTTTCTCTAATAATTGCCGCTACTCCCTCGCCCCTCCCCTGGGCCCTCGGCTGATGAAATGCACGGAAGCCTGGAGGGCACATTTCAAGAGGGGAAACCCCCCCCTCCTGGCCCAACCAGGTCTCCGTAATCCCAGCCAGGTCTACACCCCCCTCCACAATAAGATCACAAATGAGGGGGGCTTTGTTAATTACCGACCTGGTAAATATTGGAAGACTGCTATCATGTCTCCTCTGGTCCTTCTTTTCACTAGACTAGCCATTCCCAGTTCCTGCAACCATTCATCGTATGTCCAGGGAACACTTCTCACCATGGACCGAGGGAAAAACAGAACAGCTTCTTCACCCTTTCTTGAAAACAAAACTTACACAGAGCTGCAGCAGAATTTCATCCAGCATTTTTACAGCTTCCACACTGGCTGCTTGAGTCTTCTTGGTGAGGTATTTTGCCTGCATGACAAGGTACAAAAAAAGAGCAAAGTATGAATTAAAAGGAAATGAAAGAAATGCTGAATGAATACAAGAGAAGCTAAAGGATAATAGTTAAGGACTCTTCCCCCCTCCTGCCTGCCTTCATAAGGCAGAAATATCCCCTTTGTTAAGTCTCTTTAATGACAAGGAATAGGGCTGTACTGATGTTCAAGATGTAGGTTTACATCAAAATTCAAAAGACGGACTGGAGCATGTACAAAGAAAGTGATAGCACAGTCTGGAGTGGGTAGGTATAGAGGCTCAAAACTTCCCAACTCAAAATAGGAGATAAACCAAAATGTTGAATAGGTAGAAAGCATAAAAATTCCACTGGAGATTTTATGACAAGTTGGAATCCTGGCTCAAAAAACTAAAGCCATCAATTTGCTTTAAGATTCCATAATAATTTTCTTGAGAAATTTTCACAGGGATTGGTTGACTGCTGTTTAAATGTATCCTGCAAGCATAAAAGAATCATAACTACAAAATTGGGAAACCATACCTCAGAAGGTACATCAATTTATGTCCATTAAGCCCCACATATATTTAGATCATCAACGAATTTGCTATGATCTTCCATCTGAAGTAACAAAACTAGACATTTTAGCTAGTTTGGTCTAGTGGTGAAGACACCAGGTTAGAAACCAGGAGATTGTGAGCTTTAATCCCTCCTTAGGCATGAAAGCCAGCTGGGTGGGCCAATCACCAGGAGATTGTGAGTTCTAGTCCTACCTTAGCCATGTAAGCTGAGTGATTTTTGGGGCAATCACTCTCAGCCCAACCTACCACAGAGGATGGTTGTTGTGGGGAAAGCAGGAGGGAGTATTAGCAATGTTCACCACCTTGTTCACACTACAATAATGGTATGATAAAAATAAACCTAACAAATCACTCTCCACTCCTTTGGAATGGAGAGTGAAAGAAAGACACAACATAAATGCAATGTATAAGCTAACAGTGTGGTTCACAGGACATTTCTGACACCTTCTTCACCTTGTTCATGCTGTCTCTGCTCTGGGTATTCTGGCTAAGCAAGTTGCCTGCCAGAATGACCCGAGAAATTAGGGCCGCGCTGGATTGCTCCCCCTCTGCGCCCAGCTGTCCTGTCACCATGTCCACCAGAAGCTGCATGCCCAGGAGACTGTCTCCACTCTTGCCACCAAGGCCCAGGCCTGACACCAGCAAGACAAACCTGCAAGGTGAAATACAAGCCATGGGAGTCAGAGAACAGAGTGGCTTTTGTACTCGGAAATGGCTTATGTCGGGGCTTCTAGAAATCTCTAAGGAAAGAAGGGAAGGAGCCCCATCACCAGGATCACTCGACCACAAAGATGGCATTTTCTCAGGTCCATGTAAATGAGCAGCCAGCAGCCAGGAGGGTGAAAAGATGCTATGCTGTCACCAGTGGATGGAGAACAATTTTAGGTCCATTTATCCCCTGAGGAAGGGGTTGGTGTTTTTTTAAGAAAAAGGACAATATGTGCATTAAGCTTAGTCAAGGTTTCATGCATCTATTTTACTTTCTTTGCCAAAAAGGATGCCTGGTGTTTTGTCAGTTTGCTGCTAAGTTTCAGTGATGCCATCGCAGATACTCCAAGGTCCATACCACCAAAAGAAGGTGAGTATCTTGGCCTACACAAGTATAAATAAATTGTTAAGTAATTATTGATTGATCCACCATTAAGGGGAGATCTCTGAGGAACTGTATCTCTGAAGATGGCCACTTGCGAGAACAAACTTGGGAGCCTGTTCCTCATTCCAGTTCTAGGCTGACAATCGGTGGAAAGACTACAGGTAGTCCTTGACTTACAACAGTTCACTTAGTGACCGTTCAAAGTTACAACGGCACTGAAAAAAGTGACCTATGACCATTTTTCAGTTACAACCTTTCTAACATCCCCATGATTGTGAGATCAAAATCCAGATGCTTGGCGACTGGTTCACACTTATGACCGTTGCAAGGTCATGTGATCCCCTTTTCCAACCTTTTGACTCTCAAAGTCAATGGGGAAGCCAGATTCACTTAACAACTAGGTTATAAACTGATCAATTTTAGTGATTCACTTAACAACTGTGGCAAGAAATGGGGGCAAAACTCACTTAACAAATGTCTCACTGAACAACAGAAAGATCGGGCTCAATTGTGGTCATAAGTTGAGGACTACCTGTATTCTGAGTGACAGAGAGCCCTGGACTGCTTCAGCAGAGGTTGTCATAGGACAAGGTTATAGGAGGCCTCACTTGTCTGTGCTGGGCCCCATCATAGGCAGCTGGGTTGGCATATCTGCAAAGCAGTGATCTTCCACAAGGAATCTGCCATCGTCCTTCTCTGAACCATAGACAGCAAGGATGGTCCCTGAAATGGCAGAAAGGGGAAGACATGAGCAATTGAATGGGAAGTTTGCCTCCACAAAAGCCAGACATTCAAAAAATGTCAAGTACAAGAAGCTCAAAACAGGGTCATTGGCCCACCTGTCACCAGCTTGTCAATCGGTATCTCTCCCTCAAGTTTGATCCGCTGCAGCTCATCCTCCAGGATCAGTTCATCTGACTCATGAATGTATTTGAGGCGGGGAGGATGGGGAGGCAGGTTGTGCTGTGAAGATGAACAAAATCTTGCCATCAGGAAGAAGCAAATGCATACCAGCTTTGATGCTAAGTCTCTGATACACTTGGCAGGAGCTAAAGCACAAATTTAAGCTGCTTAACTTTAAATCTCTTCTTGGCCTAAGGACCTCCTTTGTGCATTTTTTCATTCTGGGGTGTGACAGAGACTCACAAAAAGATTGCTACGGTGAACATGAATAATTTAGCATAGTGCAAACTGATGAAGTTTCTTCCAGTCTCTCTTACACCTCCCCCTAATGGTCTCCATCCCTCCATCTCACCCTTTCTCCCACTCTAGATAAGGGGTGTATTTCCAAATGAAGTAGTGGGGTGCAGTCAAAAGAATGCCTGCAATTCTAGAATACAGGTTTTTTTTTGTCAGTCTTCTGTTCAATTTTTCTTAATTGCAAGAATCCAAAACTATCAGATAAGGAAGGGAGACTGGCTGATACAAAGAAGGCACCAATGTATGGATTCAGTTGCTTATCAAGCTTTTCTGAGAACATTGAAATCAGCTTCCTGACAATGTTGAATGTCAGCAGCTGCTGCATTATAGAAGCTGAACATATGGCTCCTAGGGCCTCAGATGACCACTAGATAAGATCTGAAACTTTAACACAGGTGTCTAAGTCTAGGAATAAAATACTTGGATGGGATACAACAGGGGTGTCAAACTTGTGGCCAGGGGCCAGATGCATCACGTGCTGGCCACGCCCACCTGTTTTAGTGAAGGAGGAAAAGTTGTGATACATCACGTGACGCCGCAAGTTTGACAGCCCTTGGATACAACATCCTTATCTCTCATAGATTTACATTTAGGGAGTGCCAAGACCTGTTCTGGAAAGCTGCTTAAGCAGTGAATTATCCTATGTCCATCAATGATATTTTTTTTTAGTTTTTCAAATTGATAGTTGAGTTTTAGCAATGCTGTGGTTTGTAACATATATTTTTAATACCCTCTTATTCTACAGGTAGTCCTCGACTTACAACAGTTCATATATTGCCCATTCGAAGTTATAACAACACTGGAAAAAGTGACTTCTGAACTGTTTTTCATACTTATGACCATTGCAGCATCCCCATGGTCACATGATTTATATTTGGGTGCTATTTATGACAGTTGCAGTGTCCCAGGGTGATGTGATTGCTATTTGTGACCTTGTCACCTTTTGTGACAAGCAAAGTCAATGGGAAAACCAGATTCACTTAACAACCGTGTTACTAATTGAACAAGTGCAGTGATTTACTTAACAACTGTAGCAAGAAAGGTCATAAAATGGAGCAAAATCCATTTAACAAATGTCTCACTTAATAACAAAAATTTTGGACTTAATTGTGGTTGTAAATCGAGGATTACTGTACTACCTTCAGAAAGGCCAGATAATAGTATTTTTAGGAATTATCTCATTCTCTATTGCTCCCCATGGTAAGCAGAGCAGAGGCTTCTCCATCACTGTCACCAGTGGTTTTACAGCAAATAAAGTTCTGTTTTATGTTGGCGGCATTTTAAGAAAAAATTACAGTCCATAAATAAATAAATAACTTCAGACTGCAGAGTTAAAGGGAAGATTGAAACATGCTATATCTAGAAAGACATGTTCAATAAACAGGAAAGAGCCAAGTTTCCACTATGCATTTAATTCCAGAAGCTCTGGCAGAAGCCTTTTCCTCCACAGGGAGAACGTAGCATTTGCTGGCAAAAACAATTTACCCCCTGGTCCCACAATTCTTCTCCAAAATCCTATGCACTGACAAACAATTGGAAATGGCTGAATCATCCCACATTTTTATCACTGAGGACTCTTAACATTCTGAAATAATACTTTTGAAATCATCAGTAAGAGCCTTGTGGATTTATGATATGCTCAGTCATTGCCAACACAGCAATGAATCAACTACAAAAAAAACCAGATCCATAAAGCAAAATAATCTTATAATAGCACTTATTTCCCAATCTGTCCTGATTAATGCATTAATAGTAATTCCTAAGATGTTGCTATTTTATGTTTGTTGGCACTCAGGAACACAGCAAGCAGGTTTTATTAAACAAACAAATTAAAAAATATCCTATAATGATGTTATTCATTTGATCAATAGCTTTTACAGCCAATCTTTGGTGGTAAATTTCCAACACGTTTGCCATCAATAGCATGCTATTGGAATGTCTTACTGGGACAAGTTTAATATTACTCATCAACTGTCCTTCCAAAATAAGCTAAATGTTAATCCAATTGTGCAAGAGATCAGTTTTTAAAATAATGTCTGTTTTACAAACTTCCAGATAGAACATTTATCTTTTTGCTCATACATCCTGAGTAATTATTATGCAAGAGGAGTTTGTTCAAGGAATTCTTCTTTCCACTTTCCAATTTTTTTTGATAACCCTAGCATTATACAAAGTACCAGGACTGTGAGTCCAGCAAGGTCATTGCAAAACTTGAAAGGGTCTGAAACTCAGTTGCAGGTTCTTTAGATGCAGATCTCTCAGTCTGCCTTTGATATCTCCCATGCTTCCTGAATGAAACCTGTAAAGTTCTTTTCTCATACCTCTTCACTGATTTCCCGTAAGATGGAAGGCTGAAGCTGCATACACTTGAAGAGTGTTCCCACCACACAACACTTCTCTGAGACCTGCAAGTCGCATAGCTTTTTCACTGTAATGTTGCTCCCTTTAGGAAAAGTAGACAATGGATTAAATGTGAAAAAATGTTAAGAGCCTATGATGTGGAATTAATTAGAAGGATTACTTCTAGTCAACCTGCTGAAAGCCTAACATCTGTCTAGTTTCTGGGCTCACAATGTAAGTTTTTATTTATTATTTTTTGAGGAAAAAGTATGTTCAATAGATGTTCCAAACTAGCATATTATAAAAGAACATATCAAGATTAAAAAAAAAATACTGTGATACTACGTACATCCTCAAAGTCCTACAGTGTCTACAAAACAAGACTTCATTAGGATAAGCTCACCCCATTTACGCCGGGCTCTGTCCACCAATAATGGTCTCATCTGGATAAGGCGTGTAGCATAGATATGAGCATATTGCCGACTGAAAGTTCGCTCCCCAAGCCTGAAATTCTGGGAGCAGTTGGTATATGTTGAGATGGGCACACGGGCAAAGGTGGAAGCAACTGCAGATGGGGATGTCAAGAGGCCCTGTGCAGACTGGATACCCTGCTCTGAGAACATTGTGTAGCAGAATTAAGCAGCTATGTAAATTTCTGTTGGAGACAAAGAAATTAGATGAGTGCTCAGGGAAGTGCTCAGGAATCTGGTAGCACCTTTTCTGACATGTTTTTCTTAAGAAGCATAAACTTTCATGAGATGCAGCTTACTTCACCAGCTGCCACTTTTTGTATCTCAAAAAACAGCTGAAACTCACAAGAAATTAAACCTTTAAAAACACGATTAATTTCTATAATCACCCATCTCAATAAATGACAGTTAGGTGGAAAAGGTGTTGAAGAGTCATTGCTGAGTTGGTTGTTTTCTTGCACATGTTCCATTACCTGAACTAGGTAACATCAGTGCTAAAAGTCTGTAGAGATTCTCAGTCATCCAGGTCATGGTTGTCCGAAAGGTGCTTTTTCAGGAGGCAACTGGACTTTTGTTCTTCTTTACTCATCCAAGAAGTTGAAGAAGAGAAATGTCTTCAAAGAAAAACAAGAAAGTCCAGTTGGCTCTTGAAAAAGCACCTCTTGGGGCATCTTCAGTGCTAGTAGAATGGGTTTGTTCTCCGTTTATATTCTAGTGGCTTGCCCTGTCAGTGTTGGGGTTCCTTTGGGCTGTTTACTGTTGAGTCCTCGCACTTACGACGAGGTCCTCGCACTTACGACACGCGGCTCTGATTGGCTAAGGCGCACCATCCAGCCGGCGGGAGAATACTAAATCCTTATTGGTTGTTGGTTTGACAGCTATGGTATAAATAGCTGTCAAACGCCTATTCTGTGCTCTGTTTCTCTCTCTCTCTGTTCTGTTAGCAATAAACGTTCCTGTTTGACTTTATCTGGTCTCGCCTCAGTTACTGACCCCGGGTTGCCCTACAGAGCATTTACTGTTAGCTTATTAGGCAATTCCTTGATTGGGTTGCTGTTTACTTCTTGACTGTTGGTCTGATGTTAATTTTGGCAGCCATTTATCACGTTGACTCCTGTCCTAAGCTGGGGCTGACTCAAGAGCCCCTTTAAATATCAGGATTTTAGGTTGGTAATGTAAAAGCTACTGCTTGTGGGACATCGTTTCATATTGCATTATGCAATAATTGGAAATACCAGTTATCTTCTGTTGCCTGCGTGCCAGTACTTTGCAAGGAGGGAACAAGAGTCCATTGGAATTAGGTGATTAATACATGAGGAAAAAATAAAATAACAGCAACAAGAATAGGCAGAAACCGTGCCAACCTACCACGCCAAGGCTTCCCTTGTTAGACTTCTACCTACCGGGCTCAGCTCTTCCCTCCAAGGCTCCCGATCGCCGGCGGAGCCCACCTTCCCCGCCCTCACCCCAGTGCTTCACTTGCCGAATTCCCACCTGCCATACAAATTCCCGCCCTCCCCCCTCCTTCAAGCACTGACCCGGAGGAAAAGAAAGTCTCCCCGATCAAAGCCAGCAGTCAGCCGCTCCTTCGCGCCGATCGAGCCCGCATCGCTCACAGAAACCCGGCAGGACCGCGAGCGAAGAGGAAAAGCGCGCCGAATCCCACGGCGGATATCAGGCTGTGAATGAGAAACGCCGACGGGAAGTGACGTAGAGGCGCCGCGCAGTCTTTCCTCCTTCCATAGACTCACGAATTTAGAGCGATAACGCCCTGGAAGTGATGTTTCCGGGTCGCTTTTTTTTTTTGGTGCCTCTCCTTCGACACAGCCCCGCAGAGGGCGTTTTAGAACAGCTGGCTCTGCGGCACGAGGGAGGGGGCGTGTCCGCCCCCCCCGCTCTCAACGACGCATGCGCTTAATCCATTTCACGTTGTGTTGCGTGTTGGATTCGCACGTGGGTTCTTCGCCTTATATACAGAAGAAAAACCGTATCCTTAAAATCCTTTAGAACCACAACACGGACTGAATTCAGAAGCACTGAATACTCTTTCCATAAAAAGTAAAGGGGAAAACTTCAGTGAAAGCCTGGAAGATAAATATTAAGTTATTCTAAGGGTCACTCCAGCCTGGAAATAAAGATAATGGCTAGAACAGCAATTTTAAAGTCCAAGTGTGCATTTCATTTAACCGAGAAATTAGTATTTTAAATTAGAACATTGCAAGACAGGATAAGAAACTGTTTTAGAAGAAATCTAACAGTTGTAGGTTGTTCAAAACGCATAAAAACAGCTGCATTTAGGTGCCCGGATACCTTTGGGTGCGTTGTACAATAATTCAACTAGGAAATGAGGAAGGAAAGAAGGTCCTGTACAACATAGCTTTAAAAAAAATGTCAGTCTTAGATTGGTATTTCTATTTGGTGCTAAGGCATATTTTCATTCCTCTGAAAGATACAACTGAAATAAGAACCAGTTGCCCTCATTTCTGATGTAAAATAGATGTTCTCAAGAAAACAAAGTATTTATAGCATGGCCATATCCTGCTTTCAGTGTTTTCAACTACAGTGTCAGAGAAGTTATCTTCATGGCACTGGTCTCCATGGTCATTTGGGCTTGGAGTTCAGGATCAATGAACATCTGGCTTCTATTGAAGCATTTGACCACATCTTGCCTAACCAGCACTTTCCAAAGTATCTACTACTAGCCTTACCTTGGGCTTATTGTACTGCATATTTTGTATATCTGCCCTTGAGTGCAGCTTGAAATGGGTTTTATTTCATTATGTGATAAATACCATGCTTTGATGTTTAGAAATGATAGACCAAACTCACTTCATCACAACAGAGATCAGAGAACATTAATAACTTTTCTGACATTCTCCTGAAATAGCAAATCATCCCAAATGTGTATTAACCTTTAAAGGGAGGGGAGATTGCTATAATGTACAAAAACAAAAACAAAATACAGAATATATATATGGTTTGACTGCAAGTGTTTGGAGAATTGAAGAAAAATTCCTATAGATTGTGATTTTAATCTATACACTTACGTTAGCCATTAGCTGGTTCCAATCTGTTGATATATGGGCTTCATTTTAGAAGCCAAAAATTGAGGAACCAATTTCTTTAATAAATCAGCTATAACCAAAAAGCCAGGAAAGATGGCAAAAGCCATGTCTGAAATCACTGGGATTCAAAGTCTTCACCTCAATTTTCAACACCTCTTCCAGCTCAAAGAATCATAGACTGGAATGGGCCAGTTACATCCTCAACTTCAATCATCTGTTCAGTGTATAAATCAAAATTAAAGCATCCCTGGCAGATGGTTGGACACATCTAATGAGGAAATTACCCCATCTTTAAGTAATTGGTTCCATATTTCAAATTGTGCTTACCATTAAGAGATTCAACTGGAATCCTCAATTCATTATCTGAACACTATTACAGATAGTCTTTGACTTACAACAATTTAGCAACTGTTTGAAGTTACAATGGCACTGAAAAGATTTACAACTAGTCCTCACACTTATGACTGTTGCAACATCGCCACAGTTATGTAAATAAAATTTGGGCGTGTATTTACCATTTAAAATTTGTCATGTATTTACCAGGGTTTCCCTGTCCTGCTTGGGGTCATTTGATCACCATTTGTAACCTTCCCAGCTGGTTCCAACAAGCAAGTTGGAGAGCTGTTCAGCAGGAAGAGCAACAAACGGAGGGAGCTGGGCCTTAGCCTTGAGAAAAGTCAATGGGAGAAATCAGATCCACTTAACCGCATGATTCATTTAACAGCTGCACTGATTCACTTTACAACCATGGCAAAAAAAGATTGTAAAATCAGGCACTCACTTAAAGACCACTTTGCTTAGTAACAGAATTATGATCATAAGTCAAAGTCTACCTGTATAGTCTTTGTTTTCTTTTTTCCTTGTTTTGCACTTTTAGTAAATGGAGAACTGTCTTCTGTCTTGGTGATACGCATATATGACCTGAAAAATTTATCCCCATCTTTTCTCAAGGCTAAGGCCCGGCTCCCTCCATTGTTTTTTGTACTCCCTCATTGTGTTCTTATCCAATTGACTATCAGCACTCCATGTTTCATGTAGATGTCAACACTCTTAGTGTACTATTGGAGTGATTTTTATTTTGTTCTTTCCCATTTCAAAGGGAAATATATGATCTCTGTCAGAGATAAAAATCTGCTGATTCTATTTTTTTTCATGCCAGTCTGTTGTAAAAATCCTGCCTCTTCGAAGTATTTAATTTAATTTATTTATTCATTTCATCAAGCATATATTTTATGACAGATAGAAGTGTAAACATAATTATAAATACATGAAAAGGATATGAATAAAACATTAGGATAGGGATGGTAGGCATGCTGGTGTGCTTATGCACGCCAATATCAATATCAATATCAAGTAGATATGCTATCTACTTGAAAAGACAACTAGACCAAATACCTTAACAATATTTGAGAGGTCTTAAATTAATTAAGAATCTGGTAAAAGAAGATGAAAATTTAATTTTAATCTTTTCTCCTTAAGTTGAGCATCTTAATGTCAGGGCTGTCTTCCATTCAGTTAAGCAAAGGACTTGCATTCCCTTTAAAATACAGGTTGTAACCTGTGTGATTACAAGTGATTTTGTGTGAATCAGAGTTGGAAAGAGTTAAATTCTCTCATCCCCTCCACTCAGTTCTGAGCTTCCTTGTCAGTGCTATTTATATTTATATGACAAATAGCATGCGTTTTAATTTTGTTTACACTATTATCTTCACCTCTAATTTAGCCTTCCAGAGAGACTGAATCAAAATACTGGTTTCCCAGAAACAGTATTTGAAAAACTCACTTGCAATCAATTTGGAGAACTGAAAGACAAGGGTAAGTTTAGAGTGCAGCATGAGGCACATAATAACACCACAATAACACCAACCGCATCATTGTCGTGGGCAAGAGCAAAGAACTACACCGTAGTGCAAGTACGAAGGGAGCAGAGTTTACATTGCAATTTTAAGATGTCTTTTTGCCATTTGCTTCCCTTTTATTCCCTCCTACAAATACACACCGCTCAATGGATGAGGCCTGATTCAATGATAGCTCAGGGGGATTGAACTAGAAAGTTACTTATAGATGATTGAGCTAATAAGAAATCTAAAGAATTATGATCATCATAATTATGCCTTGTGTCCTTCTCTCTTCACCAGGCAGGGTGGCGCAGTGATTAGAATGCAGTATTGCAGGCTAATTCTGCTGATTGCCAGCAGTTCGATTCTCACTGACTCAAGGTTGACTCAGCCTTCCATCCTTCTGAGGATTGTAAAATGAGAACCCAGATTGTTGGGGACAATATGCTGACTCTGTAAATCGCTTCGAGAGAGTGTTGTAAAGCACTATGAAGCAGTATATAAGTCTAAGTGCTATTGCTATTACTCTCCCAATGTTCATTGTAAATGAGTTTATTCTCCTTCCACACCAAATCTAGTCAAGCTTTTTTTTTTTGCAGGTTGGTGGTGGCAGTGTAAGGGTTGAAAAAGTCTCATTTTAGCCCAAGTCCACTGGGCTAAAAATAAACCAAGAGCTATCTGGCAGCGGTTAGTTTCAAGTCCTCCTAAAAGAAGGCAGTATTATCCTGGGATGTGCTCAGATAAACCATACCAGATGGTAGGACTGGCTATATCATTATGCAGAGAGGAGGAGGAGCCTTAGGTGGCATTTGCTGAGCAGGATGGATAGCACTCAGCTTAATCACCATTTCTTCTGAGCATCCCAGAATGGAGCTGGAACTAGTCTATTGCCTCATTGCAAAACTCAAGAAGTCCATATTAAGGTGAGCAACCCATATTTTTCTTGGCCCTAGGTTGTCATATGTCCAAGTCTGCCACTTACAAGACCAAGACTTATTTAGCAAGTCAGTGAGCTGCAACCATGTCTTTGCCCCAATTTGGTGCCCGCTAGATGAGATGTATTACGATATCCATCATGCAAACCCAAGAGATACTTCTATCCTCTCTACTCTTCATCTTTTTCTCCCATCTGTCATAAACAAGGTCTCATTGTTTTTCATGAAATTGTTTATTGTAATCTTTAACAAAGTAGGAACGGTGAATGGGAGTTGCCTCCAGTCCTCGCCCTACGCAAGTCTTCAGTCTTCCTTCTCATCTCCATGTGTGATGATATAACACAAAGATTTATAGTCAATGTTTCCAGCTACATCCATGGGAGCAAGAGAAAACATTTGCTCTACCTAGATAGGAAGAAACAGAGAGTCTAGAATAAGTATGGGAAATCACAGTCGATCAACTTTTGAAGGTCTTGCAGTAAGATCCCTGAGGATTCCTCTCTCCATCAAAGCCTTGGCTAATGGTAAACAATCCATTGGTCACATCAGGGTCTTCAGTCTTTCTAACAGCTCCTGAGAACACCGAGAGTTTTTCAAAAAGCAAAAGCAAACTTCCAAAATTTGGTGAGGTGTTTTGAAAAAAGAAAAAAGATGTGTTAAATAGATCTAAATGCAATGATTAAATGACAAAACCTCAGGATCTGAAAAGTGAAATTAAAAATCCCATGTGTCATGTCCAAACATGTAGCCAAGGATATCCATTTTGAACCAAATTCTATCAGTATCAAGCATAGATCAATTGATATATAGAGAGAAAGGCATCTCCCAGCTTTGGTGAACTTGTGAGAAAAATTTTCTTGCTAAAGAAGGGATTTTGACAGTAGGATTACCTCACCTCCTCGAGAGAAAACTTGTCAGCTTGAGTTACCAGAAGTTGTTTAAACCTGGAAAACAATTTTTAAAAAGTGTTGTTTAAATGTGTCATTGTTGTTGAAAACATTGCCTACAGAACTCTGGTTTTGGTTTTTTTAATAGAAGGCCTGAAGGGATAATAAAACACATACACAAACACACAGTTCTTGAACTTACTCCTCTTTGTTCACTAAGCCAGTTCCATTTGGGTCAAAGAGTTTGAAGGCAGCAAGGATGGATTCCTCTGGATCAGTACCTACAGATGATACGGTTACTTAAGAACAGATAAAACTGCCTTTTGGAGTTCTTTTCATTGGATATGGATGGCTCTCAATATTGCTTAAATCAGGCATGTGCACAATGTTTTCCAAGTTAGAGGATACACTTGGCCAGAAGCATCCGTCTAAATAAATAGTATCATAAAGCTAAATTGGAGTTCATATTATTTAAATTGAATTAAAATAGACAATATGTTTACTGTCATGGATTTAATATTTCTCGTCTTCTATCACATTAAAACAACAACTGTGAGGTTTCCAGAAAATGCATCCAAGGCTTTAGGATGCTGCTTGTCACCCCACAATCCCAGGAATTATTGACTGGTTATTAACCTGGTTATTGAATTAATTGATTTCCTGGGTTGGTACTATACATTGAATTTAAAGTCACTGAAACAGGCTGGTTTTATGCAACATGTTCGCCTACTAGTAAAATAAAGATGCACTTACCCAAGTTTCTTTACTTATTTTGCAGATGTACATCCCATTAAATCTAACCAAATTTAGGTGGCATGAATGCATCTATTAAAGCTTTATTAAATCTGATTAAATATATGATGCAAATCAGGGGTGGGTTTCTATTGGTTCGCCTTTGGTTCAAGTGAACCGCTAGCAGTGGGAGGATCCGCCAACCCGCCCAGATGTCATAAAAAATGCTCTGCGCATGTGCAGAAGTGTCGCACGCTCATAAGCGAGCACGCATGCACTACCAATAGCGAACCGGTAGCGCCGGGATTTGAATCCCATCTCTGATGCAAATGCAGCCCCTGACTGCCGGCAGCTCTTTAGGATTTCAAATAACAAAAGTTTTTTTCCCCCCTGGAGATATCTGGAGTTTTCTTCATGCATAATAGTGGAACTCTGCCACTTAACTGTAGCTTAAGAGTGAATCTTGTATGGGGAACATGTTCCCTCTTGTCTTGGGAGAGAAATGACAGAAGATGTCAACATTCTAAGAAGAAATGGAAATTTGGGAGTGTTGGAACAAAAAGAAAATATTGAGCCTCATCATGATTAATGAGCAAATTCCAAGATGTGATAATGTAATTTACCATTCAGTTTCTCCCCAAAGAGTGTTAAGAAGACAGTGAAGTTAATTGGTCCTTTCCCTTCCTTCAGCATCTCTTCCAGCTCTTCATCCTTCACATTCAGTTTGCCTGTAGAGAGAAAGCTGATCGCAGTCAACATTCCTAACTGGGTATATTGTCTATTGTCTGCTTTGTCCAATTGTGAGTCCAAAATGCCTTCCAGAATATAGCAGATGTGGAATGTTTGAACAGAACAAGGCTCAATTCCTGAATGCTTTGTTTTCACTTTTGTACAAAATAACAAAGTTGGAAGAGACCTTGGCGATCTTCTAGATCATGAGGAAATAATCCAGATTCCCAACATCTGGGGAGAATATCAGATTTGGGGGATTTTGGTAACATCTCTACTTACCAACAGACTTCCAATAGCTGCCCTTTCAGAGATGGCATCATTTGAAGGTATATTTTCCCTTAACATGGCCTTCAGGACAAGACAATACCAGGACAAAGCAGTGAACCAGTTCATATACAACATGATAATTTTACAATCACTAGCACTGATTATGTTACCTAGTTTGGTAATAAAATGTTTTCAAGCGAACAACCAGGCTCAGAGAGCTCCAAGGCCCCCATAGTTCAACCCCGAGCTACAAATATTCTCTTTCTATCAGTAACCATTTTCTCTGCATATTAAACATTATAATTTTAGAAGCAATACTTAGACATCTTGGTATTTTGCATCCTAGAATTGAGGGGACACATCCAGCCCTAGGACCTTCAGATTTTCTTCCTCTCCTCTAAAGAAAGAATGCCTTGAAACAAAAGACTGCCCCTTTGATGGGTCTTCCAATGTCAAATTAAGGCACAGTATACCAGCCGTTGCATGCATGATAAAAAGGGAAAGTTCATTCCATCTTATGAAACTGATGAACTGTTTATTAACAGTAACACCATCCAGAATTGAAGAGGAGTACTTAGAGCTCCAAAAATAACCCAACTACAGCTAGTGCTACAGATAAGCAAATTCCATCTCCCCCTCCCTTCTTCACTATACTACCACTTGAAAGACCACTGCAAATTTTGCATTTCAGTCCAGAGAAATGTAACTACTTCTTCAAAAGAAGGAATTAAGAGCAGAGGGGAGCAGAACTTAATCCTAAAGGACATGCACTCTCTCTGTTTTTGCAAAGAAAACATCCCTATTGTCTCTAGCATGGAAAGAACAAGAGCAGGGGTGATAGCTGAAAAGGAAAACATGAGAAATGTTTCTCTTTACCTCAGACCTGAAAAGCTGTTCCTGGTCAGAGTAAGCAGTACTGAACAAATTAAATAAATAGTCCAACTCAGGGGTGTCCAACATTAGCAACTTTAGGACTTGTGGACTTTAACTTCCAAAATTCTCCACCCAGCATGGCTGGCTGGGGAATTGTGGGAGTTGAAGCAGAGGTGGGTTTCAGCAGGTTCTGACAGTTCTGAAGAACCGGTAGCAGAAATTCTGAGTAGTTCGGAGAACCGGTAAATACCATCTCTGACTGGCCCCGCCCCCATCTATTCTCTGCCTCCCGAGTTTCAGTTGATCAAGAGGAAATGGGGATTTTGCAGTATCCTTCCCCTGGAGTGGGGTGGGAATGGAGATTTTACATTATCCTTCCCCTGCCACACCCACCAAGCCATGCCATGCCCACCAAGCCATGCCCACAGAACCGGTAGTAAAAAAATTTGAATCCCACTACTGAGTCCACAAGTCTTAAAGTTGCTAATATTGAACACCTTTGGTCTAGATCAGTGTTTCTCAACCTTGGAAGCTTGAAGATGGGTGGACTTCAACTCCCAGAATCCCCCAGCCAGCAGCGCTGGCTGAGGGTTTCTGGGAGTTGAAGTCCACCCATCTTCAAGCTTCCAAGGTTGAGAAACACTGGTCTAGATGGTTTAATTTATTTTCCACTATTCCAGGGCCTGATTAGTGTAACCCTTTACATCTTACTACCCTTACCATGAATTTACTATACAATGTCCATGAATAAACATATTAGCTGATTGAATCCGGCTTTCAAGTTTGGAAGAGATCAGAATTTTGTGACATTCTGCTGGAAAACTGGCAGTCAAGTCCCAGGAAAGTGCCAGGCTGTTTTTATTTCTATCTGCTAAGATCTTTAGTAAAGAAAAGATTCCTGAACTTGCTCAGATTGTTGTTTCATAACCAGAGTAAAGTCACTCACCGAGTTGACTGTATGTCTCCTTCAAATCAGATTTGCTGATAATTCCATCTCGATTCTGGTCAATGCAACTAAATGCCTTGGAGAATAAGCAAACTTGCTCAGATTCCTTAAGCACAATTACTCATACAAATATGTTCTGTCTTGTATTCTCAGGAACCACATTTCTTCAGGCTGTTATCTCTCCTGTGAGTATGCTCTTTTAAGAGCTTAGAAATCCTTGATGCTTGACAGAAGCCACAAGTGTTTTTATTCCTTCCCTCACTTGCATGCAGTATCTTCCTAATGTTTTTTCTGAAAATTTGCAAATGATAAACACCAGTATGAAAAATAAAGCTGGTGCCCCAAAACTGGATTTGGAAGGTATTTATTCTTTTTTTTAAAAATTAAAACATCCCTGCAAGATGTTTCACACTCTTTCCTTTTATTGTTCGTATTAATGAGGGAACTGGCTATCAAATAGGGCAAAACATCTTCCCATTCAAGATACATATTGCCTCCACTCTTATTGGTTCTGTGAGGTCACTATATGGCTAAAATCTGATTATTCACATGGCACTTGACATCATTATCCTTAGCTAGATCAAGCAGTCTGCAAGAAAAAAAATTCCCCTTTTGAAGGAACAACAGGTACAGTATAATCATCATTGCAACAAATCAGCTGCTGAAATGGCATTAAAAGAGAACAGCATAACATGACAGAAGAAATATTTTAAAAAGAAGCATGTATCAGATCCAAGCTGGATAGTTTTGATTGAAAATTTCTTAGCTACAGGATCCTAGGATTTGCTCACCTCTTTAAACTCCTGGATCTGTGACTGCTCAAACATTGAAAAGACGTTGGAAGAACCTCTCTGTGCCCGCTTAGCAGCAGTTTTGCTTCGTGTCCCGGCTTTTCTGCTAGCCTAGAAAAAGAAAAAAGGATCAATAGAGAATCCACAGTCCTAAGGCCCAGCTAATACAAACCAAGGTGTTCTTGTTATCCCAGAAAATAGTGTTTCTTATACCTTTTTGCTCCCAGAACAATTCCCTGTTTTTAAAACTTATGGAGGACCCTTCAAAATGCTTTTGCTTCCATGGGTTATATTTATCAACACTAACCATATTAAAAATTAAAATTAATGACTCCATGGAATATATTTATTGACTCAGTTTAAGACAAGCAATAGACTCATTAGAGATTAACATATAATATTATTCCCAAAGAAACCTATATTTTTCAGCAAATAAAAATACTTTTAAAATGCCCTCATTTTAAAAGTTTGCAGATACCTTCCATATCTGGCAAATATTGTGAGGAGCTCTGAAAGGGTCTTGGGGATCTCTTAAGGGTCCTAGGACCACACTTTAAGAAACACTGCTGTAGAACAACCAAACAGACTAGCTCCTACATTCTTGTAAAGCATGAAAGAAACAAGATACATAACATTTCTGACATTCTCAATTCTTATACCCTCTGTAGATTCACTGAACTCACTGGATGGATGGATGGAGGGATGGATGGATGGATGGAGAGAAGGGGCAGGAACCCTACCCATTACAAAAAAGCCCTTTCTTTGCTTCCATGCTACCCTTCTTTGTAACGGTGTCTCAATGCAAAGCAAAGAATCCGAAAGATCCAAGTACCAAAACGAAACAGCTTTCAAAAAATCAGGATTATCCCTGGAAGCAGTTAAAGCTGATGCAGTATGCCTTAAAGCATGCCACAATTTTATTTTTGTTCAGCAATTTCTTATTGACTTTCTACAAAAACTGTGTTCAACCCTCACTGAGATATGAGATTTTTCCAGCATGATTAAAGCATGCATTTTTGCTTAATTTTGTTTTTGCAGGCATAAATGCTCAACTGCGGCTTGCTTGTTCACACTAAGGACTGAAAAAAATATATGTAGGCTCCTCATCTTAAAGTTAATGTGGGAGAGGGAGGGGGGAAGAGAGAGAGAGAGAGAGAAAGATGTCTGCAAGAAATTCAACAGAGCAACAATGGATATGAGGTCTTACTCACCATTTTGGGTTTCCTCCTGAAGAACAAAGGTTGACCAGTTGGTGTTAATTCATCTTATATCTCAGAGCTTATCTCTTAGTGAGCTAAATTAGGAACTCAGTTGCAGAAGACAGCCAAACTTGGTTGTCTTCTAGCTCTGACACTATAACGATTGATAAGGCCCAGAGAATAGCGTTTAGCAGGCTTCACTGATGGAAAAAAGTTGGATGTTCAAGTTGAGCATTCCCTTCGGAATAGAATTTTCCTGGCTGACCCCAAATGGGTGCTGTATATATTAACAGTTGATTGTAGGACACACCCACTTTACCACCATTTTTATCCATGAAATTATTTAAAGCAAACCTACTAGAATTTCCTACTTAAAGCAAACCTACTAGACTTGCTAGAGTCACTCATTATGTACCAGTGAGAATCCCACTAGGCTGATTAACAAAGAGCAGAAAAACAATATTGTAAACTGCCATCCCACCCCCATTCCTGGGCAGTAAAGTTCATTTGCAAAAAAGAGCCGAGGTGGCACAGTGGTTAGACT
Source organism: Pantherophis guttatus (assembly GCF_059756535.1). Classification (NCBI taxonomy): domain Eukaryota; kingdom Metazoa; phylum Chordata; class Lepidosauria; order Squamata; family Colubridae; genus Pantherophis; species Pantherophis guttatus. Next base: position 16,268,043 of record NC_142071.1, on the reverse strand, counting down.
GCAGTACTGCAGCTACTTCAGCTGACTGCTAGTTCAGCAGATCAGTGGATCAAATCTCACGGCTCAAGGTTGACTCAGCCTTCCATCCTTCCGAGGTGGGTAAAATGAGGACCCAGTTTGTGGGGCCAATATGCTATTTAGTATACTGTCTTTGGTGTAAGCCGCCCAGAGTCCTCAGAGAGTAGGCAGCAGAGAAATATGACTAATAAATAAATAAATGGGGGAAGAGTTTACCAGCCATTCACCCCTCCAATCTTTAAAATTAGTAACTTGAAATTTTTAAGTTAGAACCAAAATTTAAAACATCAGACTTCCAGAAAATTGATAGACACATATGTAAAGAAAGTTTCCTTCACAAGCTTCAGGAGGGAGCCTGCCAATAAACTAATAGATTAATCCCCTAAATGGATTTGCCCCCCAATGGGATTTTCCCATGTATTTTACCAGGAAATGTGAATAAGGCAGGCACTAAAACTCAGTGCCCTCCTGAGCATACCCATGCATTCCAAATCCATTGGCGATGTCCATTTTGCTCCCTGAATTCATGGAGACCTAACCCTAACCCTAAGTGCATTTGCCAATGGAATTTTTCCATGTATTTTAGCAGGATTACCATGTCAGTTGCCACTATTATGGGATGAGTTGTGTTTTGGTTTCATTTAAATGGTGAATGATCTCTGGCGGGCCCGGGATGGGGGTTATGTGAAATGTTTCCAAGGATCTTACCCAATGACTCCAACACGAAATGCAATGAATCAGATCTCTTTATTAATCAGATGTTTCTATTACAGGTATACATCTGGAAGTGGATCTGGATCATCTGGACCACATCTTATATACCTGGGAGGTGGAGCTGAGGTAAGGAGGGGTCAGAGGAGGGTCTAGGTGGGTGGATGGGTGTAGTTAACCCTTACTCAGCCAGTGGGCAACGTTAGGCATTTACATGCAACAAATCCCCCTCTAAATGCCTAACAGTTGGCCCCGTGTGCGTATTTTGTGTGTGTACACCTAGTCTTGAAGTTAGGTAGGCGTGCTGTTTATTCTGCAAAGGTTTGGTCAGGATGTCAGTGATTTGCTCGGCAGTTTCGCAGTGTATGGCCTTGATAAAACCAATGTTCGTTAGCTGTCTGATGTGCTTGTACTTAATGTCTATATGTCTAGATCTCTGGCCCACTGCGTCTGCCATGGATATATCTATGGCTGCCTTGTTGTCCTCATGTATCATTATGGGGTAGATTGGTTCAGTCCAGATGTTGGAGAGCAGGTCGTCAAACCACGTCAGGTTGTTGGCTGCCTTGGAGAGACAGATGTATTCTGCTTCGGCCTTAGATGTGGCCACCAGGTTTTGTTTCCCAGTGTACCAGTGCACTGGGCAGCTGTTGATGAGGGATACATAGCCAGATGTGCTTTTCCTGCTTTTTGTATCACCTGCCCAGTCAGTGTCAGCATAGCAGGTTAATATGGGCCTTTTGGAGTTCGCTGGCTCTAGGTTTAGGTAAGCATCCACGCTATATTTTAGATATCTGAGCACGCATTTTACACCTTCCCAGTGGTACGTTTTTGGATCGCTCACGTGTCTAGACAAGAGGTTGACCGCTAGGAGAATATCTGGCCTAGTCCAGTTGGCTATGTATAGGAGGGACCCAACGACAGACCTATAGAGGGTATTGTCCTTAAATGCCTCACCTTCTTCGTTCATGTGTTTTAAAAAGTCAATTTGCATGGGTGTTTCACATGGCTTGGCATCCCTCATGTTGCACTTGTGTAATAGTTCTAATATTTTCTCCTTTTGGGAGACCCTGAACCCTTTCTGCGTTCTGTCGATCTGGACACCCAAGTATTTGTTTACCTTTCCCAGAGTTTTTAGTGCGAAATGCTTCCCCAACTTGTCAGCGAAATCATCACATTTTTGTTTATGTTGGCCACAGTACAAAATATCATCCACATAAACAAGCACGTATTCGATGGATGTGCCCTCCCCTTTTGTGAAGAAGCATAGGTCAGCGGAGAACCCCATGTCCCTGAGGATTTTTGCTAGGCACTCATACCACCTCTTACCGGATTGTTTCAGCCCATACAGACTCTTGTTTAACAACCAGGTATCCCCCTCCTGTGCCCGGGGGGTGCCCTGACGAAGATCTCTTTGTCTAGCTTCGCGTGAAGATATGCTGTCTGCACATCAAATTGGTAGATTTCTAGTCCTAGAATTGTTGCTATCACCAGGATGCTCTTTACACTCTCGGCCCTGACCGTGGGTGAATATGTGTTGGTGTAGTCCTCCTGGTACTTTTGCGCAAACCCCTGTGCTACTAACCTAGCCTTGTACAGGGTCTTATTGTCCTCGAGCTCCTTTATTTTCAAAACCCACCTTGTCCCAATGGGTACTTTGTTGTCTGGTACTTTGGATGGGGTATACACATTTAGCTCTCTCAGGTTGTTCATCTCCTTGTCCATGGCCTCCTCCCACCTAATCCTTTCTTCTCGTGGCAACCTAAGAATGTCCTCGTAAGAGTTGGGTGTCGTGGTGTTTGTGTGTACTGAGAGTATGTAATCTTCAAACTTTTTTGGCATTTTGTTCCTGTTGTGTCTGACGGGCCTGTCGGGTAGTGTCTCTGTGTCATGCATGTATTTGGCTTCCTTCTCTGTGAGTGCATCTACCTTTATGACGGGGTGGTCCTCTTTCCATCCCTTGGTGTCTACCCCTTGGTATTTGGGTTTGTGTTTCTTGTGTGCCTCGGTTTCAGCTGTGTCTAGTCTACTCGTGGCCCTTACATTATCTGAGGTTTCCTGCCTGAACAGCACTTTGTTGAGATGTATTTTTGACCAGTTTGTGTTTTCATGGAACACTGCTGTTCTAGATACGATAAATCTATTGTCCTTATCAATAAACCTGTACCCTTTTGTCCCAGACTCGTATCCCATAAATCTTAGCCTCCTTGATACCTTGTCCCCCTTTCGTCTTAACTGCTTTGGTATATGTACGTCCGCAGTGACCCCAAATACGTGTAGGTGAGCTATTTGGGGTTTCCTATTGTACATAATCTCATAGGGAGTTTTGTTCACCATGCTTGACCATAGCCTGTTCAGTGTGTAGTTTGAGTATGTGAGTGCCTCTGCCCAGAAGTGTTGCCCCAGCCCTGCGTCTTCTAATACGCATCTTACCATTGTTTGTAATATGCCATTCCTGCGTTCTGACACTCCGTTCTGGAAGGCGGAAAAAGGCGCCGAAGTAAAGTGTAATATCCCATGTTTCTTTGTCCAATTGGAGAAGTCCCTTGATAGGAACTCTGACCCTCTATCTGTCATAATTTGTTTTATTTTTATGTTGTGTTGTGTTTCTACCCTTCTGTAAAATTCTTTGAACTTTTGAAACACCTCATTTTTGTGATTGATCGTGTACATGAACCTGTAACGACTGAAGTCATCAACTATAGTTAGAAAAAACCTCTTTTTGTACTTAATCGAGGGTTTCATGGGGCCTACCAAGTCCATGTGGACTAACTGAAAGGTCGAATTGGTGGTGCGAGAGGCCTTTTTTGGTCTAGGTTTTGTTTTTAGTTTAGAGCATTTGCACATGGAACACTCTAGGTAATTGTCACAATTCTTTACTTGCAAACCGTTTGTACATTCAGTCATTTTTTGTATAATTGGGAAACTGGCGTGGCCCAACTTCCTATGAAGTAGGTGGGCGCATTCATCGTGGATGGGTTTGCCAATGGATGGCCTCCCCTTGTGCTGTGTCAGGTGTCGAGTGTCAGCCATTCCCTCGACACATGATTCCGGGGACTGTGACAAGCCAGAAGAACAGAGACACGGTGAAGGGGGGTGTTGTAGCGTTTAGCAGGGCATGGTGATATCAGGTGGTGGACGGTATAGGGAATCTGGGGACAGGGTCAATAAAATGATGTCAAAGGAAACAAACGCCCTTCAATACGAGGGACAGCGAGATCCGGAAGTAACTGGCAATCCACAATGAACCTGAAGGAGTAAATAGCGCGGTCACTTTAAATGCACAATTGAGCAATGGCGGGGCTCTTGGGGGCGTTCTATAAAGCCAGATAAGCGGAGGAATCGGGCGTCTCCGACTTTGTTTTTCATCAGAAAACTTCAGCGCTTACTGTATGACCACTGTGTGAGCTACGATTAAACCGGATAGCTTCACCTTGGAGTGTGTGCGTGTGGTGTTTGTTCGGCGGAGCACAGGTGGTTCCAGAGGAGGCTAACAGAAAGTCGGAGACACTTTATTCTTCTGTCTGAGGACTGCAAGCAGCTGTGATGGCAGAGGGCGTGACGAATGATGCCACCGTGTTGGATCTGGGGACGGAGCTGAAGGCAGAGGAGGGGGAGAATGTGGAGATGGAGGAGCATTGCGAACAGCCAGTGGTACCCCCCAAACAGAGAGTGGTGTCGCCCCCGCTGCCAGAAGACAAGCAGGAAAGACAGGATTCATTGGGGACTGAAGCTGCTCGAAAAACATCTGGGAATTGGTGGCAAAGTACCATTATACTGGGGAAGTTGGGGTTTCAGACGTCAGCTACCCCCCCTCTAGCCCCTCAATTCCAAGGGTGGCGGGAAAGGTGATGGACGGAGGAGGAGGAAGAGGGGGACTGGAGTTATTCTTCCGGCCCCAGTGTAACCACCATGGATATGTTGAGGGAGAGGTTTGGGGAAGCTAGCTTCCGGGATGCCCCCTCTTGGCAGCCCTGGGCACCCGGGGCAGACGAGTCAAATATGTGGCAGAATGGGGTGGGAGTGTCACCGGGCGGAATGTCCGAATCCAGGGTGCGTTTGGCCAGTCCAAAGCTGTGAGTAGACCGTAGTCGATACAGGGGCGAAAGGGATGAAGACCCTGCTCCCCGGGGGGCGTTCCTCGTCAAGCGAGGAGATACATGGTCCTGTCGAGCCTCGGTTGGGTCTCGCCATCACTGGGGAGGACGACGAGGAGGGGGCAGGCTGCTGGACTCTCCGGGGGCGTGTCATCAGGTGTTTGAGAAGTCTTTACCACTCGTGCACAAAACGAAGCAAACTCTTTCATCGGAGATAGGGGGGCATGGAGTTTGCAGATGACGTTGCCTTGTGATGTAACAGAGGCGCGTTCCTCCTACAGGCCAGCTAGGGGAAGGAGGGATGATGTTGACTGTTTGATTGCTAATTGATTTATTGTGCTCCTCCTACAGGCCTGCTAGGGGAAGGAGGGGTGATGTTAACTGTTTAATTGCCACTTGATTTATTGCTGTGTATATAAAAGGCGCTTCACTGTGATTGCGTGTAGCACTAACTTTAAACCTTGTTTCCGGCTTGTGCCTTTCTCCTGCCTGTGTTTGCTGTGCTGAACCTAATTAAAAGATTGCAACTGCTTTATTCCATTCTGGTGTTGGCTTGTTTCCAGTGCAGTTGGGTGGACTGGCCGAGAGAAAGTTAGCGCTCCCCCACCCACCAATTTCAACTGCCTACGTTCCCTAGCTGCGGTCCAGCGAGAAAGGCTGTCAGTGATGGCAGAAGGGATGGCGCTAGGTGATTCGGAGTTGGAGGTCCCTCTAGAGGCTGATGTGGAGGAGGTGGTTGTGGAAGAGGAGAAGCTACAAACAGCAACCCCTCACCAACCGGTGGTCAGACCCAAGCTGCGCCAGCCATGTGAGGAGGACTATGTGGAGACGGCTGGTGCGCAGAGTCAAGGGCTAGACCCTTCAGGACAGGTTTCTGGTGGGGGCTGGTGGCTTAGTTCTACTCATACCGGGCCCCAATGGCCATCTACCCCCCAGTTGGGTCCGTCATTTAGAGGTTGGCGGGAGAGACGTTGGACAGACGACGAAGAGGCAGATTGGGGCTATGATACTACAGGGCCTGAACCCAGTGCTATGGATGCCATAAGAGATCGGTTTGGAGAAGGGAGTTTCCGGGACGCCCCGTCTTGGCAACCCTGGGCCACTGGGGCGAAGCCGTTACAAGGCACGTCTTGGCAGGATGAGGGCCTTCCCAGGCCAGAGGCTCGGTTTCGCATCGCTAGCCCCAAATTCCGAAGGGAACAGGAAACAGGAAAAGGAAAGGGCCAAATCGAAGACCGGGACTACCACCTGCCTAAGAGGGGGGATAGCACCAGGGACTCCGAACAACCATCGACCAGAAGAGAGGTAGGAGCTGGAAGGTGGGCACAACGTCCTGTGGGGGAACGGAGGCCCGTTGGAGACCTGGGGAGAGATGGGGAGAACAGACCGCCTGTACCACCCCCAGCATGGATCCCGGTTCCTGGGATGTGGGCACCACCTCCAATCTGGGGCCCTCCTGCACTGCAAGCCACCTTTGACAGGAGCCCAGACCGTGTGGCGTTGTTCTTAAGCCAGGTGGTTAGTCATCTAGACCAGTATGGTCGCTGGTATCCATCACAATGGGCCATGGTGGTAGCCATTACGGCTGTGTTAACCAGCGATGCAGCAGACTGGGTGGCGGGATTACATCGCAACCATGCTAGAGAACTGGTGGACGTGGGTAGGTTCTTGGAAGCTCTGCGGTCTGCTTTTGAGGATGACTCCAGTGTACAAATTGCGGAAGGAGATCTTGTAGCCCTCAAACAGCGGGGTGTTCCTGCAAAGGACTATGTACGTGATTTCCGGAAAATTGCTAGTCGCTTAAGGGACTGGCCCGAACGGATGCTAGTCCAGCAATTTTGGATGGGGCTGGATCGTGAGTTACGTCAAGCCTGTGCGTACCAAGGCCTGGCTCCGCGCCTGGCTGTTTGGTTTAAAGCCGCTATTGAACTGAACATTACACTCCGGGAGTTTAGGCCTCGGTCAGAAGTTAATGTGGGACAGAGACGGGTTCCCACGGAGAGGGCCTCAGAAAAGCTGCCAACCACGCGGGTTCAAGTACCTCTGCCCAGCAGCGTCCCACCTGAAAGGTCTCAGTGACCGGCGTTTCGTTGTTTTCGCTGCAATCAGATAGGACACAGAGCGGCTGAATGCCCTGTACCTCCGTTACAAGTACAGGCCCAAAAGCCGGCTATGGGGGTAGCAACCAGAGGCCGACCACAGCAGCCACAAGAACGTACCCAAGCACTTCAAGGACCAAAGTCCGTCGTAGACCATCAGGCTCGTGATATTACACCAACCACTGTGGCGGGGAGATTCCCGGTGGTGTCGGTGGACAGTGATGGCGACGAGCCGGAGGACCCTATGGTGAGCAAAACTGTGTTCCCTTTTGTCATACCTGTGGTGCTGAGGAATCCCCGAAGCACAACGGGTTTTCAGTATGGTGCTTTAATAGATACTGGATGTACCCGTTGTCTGGTGCGGAGAAGTGTGGTGGATGCTCTGGGCCTACAGATAAAAAAGCTAAAAGTTCCTGTGAAGTTCGAACAGATGGACGGGTCGTTATTGGGGGGGGGGGCGCCTGCTAACCACGTAACTGAACAAGTGTTGTTGGCGATAGGTGAACATCAAGAGTCCATCCAGTTTATTGTGGTTGAAAAAATGATAGAGCCAGTTATTCTGGGTCTCACATGGTTAGATAAATGGCAACCTCACATCTGGTGGGAGGAAGGTTATTGTAAGCTTAGAATCCCTTTGGGACCTGCTGTCCCGTCCCCTGCTTCTTCAGTGGGACAGTCGAGTGAGGGACAGGACAATAGCTGTGCCTCCACAGAGGTGTTGCTTACACCGGACTTTCCTATTGTTTACCAAGAACTTTCAGCCGTGTTTAGTGAAGAGGAATGCGAAGTACTACCCCCCCCATCGGACTACGGATTGCGCTATCGAGTTGGTGCCTGGGGCTAAGTTACCGAAACCTCGAATGTATTCCATGACCCAACAAGAATTATCCGAGTTACGACAATATATCGACAAAAATTTAGCTAGAGGTTTCATCGTCCCTAGTAGATCTAGGATGGCTACCCCAGTCTTCTTCAGGGAGAAGAAGGACGGTGGGGTTCAGTTATGTGTTGACTTCCGAGGTTTGAATGGAGTATGTATAGAAAATCTATACCCCCTTCCGCTTATGAAGGATTTGTTAGCTACGCTATCTACAGGACGGGTATTTACAAAACTCAATTTACGGGAAGCGTACTACCGAGTACGTATCAAACAGGGCGATGAATGGAAGACCACTTTCAACTGCCCTCTTGGTAGCTACCAATATAGAGCTATGCCATTTGGACTTCAAGGCGCTCCAGCGGTGTTCATGCATCTTATCAACGAAGTTTTGCATGAACATTTGTATAGAGGAGTTCTTGTTTATTTAGACGACATTCTAATATATACGCGCACCTTGGAAGAACACGTTGTGTTAATCCGTCAGGTTTTAGAGAAGTTGTTAGCTGCTAAACTGTTTATAAAACTTTCGAAATGTGAGTTCTATAAGTCAAAAATAGATTACCTCGGGTACAGGATCTCAAGCGATGGGATAGAAATGGATCCACGTAAAGTCCAAGCTATAGTTGAGTGGCAAGCACCGAAAACCAAGAAACAACTCCAAAGTTTCCTTGGTTTCGCGAATTTCTATCACCAATTCGTCCCCGCATTTGCCGCTATAGCTTGCCGTTAACAGACCTGTTACGCACTAAATCCCCTGTGATAAAACCAAGACCAAACCAGTTATTGCAATGGACAGCTCAATGTCAAAGTGCGTTTGAACAGTTGAAATATCTTTTCACCAGAGAACTGGTACTTAAACACCCTGATCTGTCTCGTGAATTCATCGTTCAAGCCGATGCTAGTGACGTTGCTGTGGGAGCTGTGTTGCTGCAAAAAGATGAACAGGATAGGATATGCCCTTGTGCTTATACCTCACGCAAATTAAACACCACAGAGCGAGGGTGGGCGATCTGGGAAAAGGAGGCCTTCACATCCTGGAAGGGGCTACTATCCCGTTTGAGGTATGGACAGACCATAAAAATTTAGAGGCATTACAAACGCCTAGACGCCTGTCCCCAAAGCAACTACGCTGGGCACAATATTTTCGAAGATTCAATTTCAGACTCAAATATGTGCCAGCAGGAAAGAACTTTCTCGCCGATGCACTTTCTCGTATGCCACAATATAACAGTAAGCGCGAGGAAGTAGTGGAATCTCTTATACCACCTATTGAGAGTGGGCATGCGGTTGCGGCAGTGTTACGGAAAGAAGCGTCTTTCTTAATGAATCTTTGGATAGCTATCAGCCAGGATACGTGGGTAAATCAAAACCAAACGTCAGTAATCCTACGAGATGGATTAGGGTGGAATGGGGATCGTTTATACATTCCAGAACCGCTTCGAGCTACAGTTTTAAGACGGTGCCATGATGCCAAACCAGCAGGTCACTATGGTTTCCTTAAAACACTTCACCTGATTAGACGTCAATTTTGGTGGCCACAAATGCGTGGTGAAATTGAACGTTACGTAAAAACGTGCCCAACATGCGCAGCAGCAAAACCATGGTCAGGGAAACCACTCGGTCGATTACAATCGGTGGCTGATCCTAGTCATCTGTGGGAGGAGGTGACGATGGATTTTATAGTGGACTTTCCGCCCAGTAATGGACATACAAACTGCGCATGCCTAAGATGGCGTCCCGGCGTTGAATTCCGGATCCTTGGGGGGCAATGCCTCGGCTTGGGGGGACTTTGGGGGGGTCATTTTGAACAGCTATGACCCCCGTTTGGGAAGAAGAGCACCTGGGGATCCCATTGAGAGCTCTGTTAGCTCTCCGGACCACCCTAGCTCCGAGGAGGATGACGTTGAACCGCTGGCAGGTGAGGGCGTGCAGGATGCGGCCTGCGGGGGCGGCACTAGCACCGGTGGCTACGGGCGGTCGCGGCGGTGGCGGCGGTGGCGGCGGTGGCGGCCCCCTGATGACGGCGACGTTTGAGGCCCCTACGGAGGTTCCCCACGCCCCTGGATGCCTCGAGGAAGATCTAGAGGCAGGGGGCGACTGGGGGCGTCCGTGGGGAGGCCGATGGCGACGGCGACGATGGTGGCGGCGGCAGCCGCGGCGGCGACTGCGGTGATGGCAGCTGATGTCGGGGCGGCTCCCAGCGGCTTGCAGACCTGAACTACAGCATAGGATTCTTCAGCAGCAGCCTTAGACTGAGCTCTGGGAGATTGGAGAGTGTTGGACCCTTGGGGGAAGGGCTACCTCCATGGAGACCCAGAGACACCCCCCCCCAGGACGAGCTGGATGGGGGGGGAACGAAATTGGGCAGCATTATCCATCAGATAATGGTTGAGGGATTTGCAGGGGTCGGAAAAGAACTACAAACCTATGCGGCTTGAATTTCCCCTCCCTCTTCCATCCTTTGGACCGAGTTTAGGCCTATGGGCCTTACTACGGTTACAGCTACCCATCTACTTTGGCCTGCTGAATTATTCCGAATTTTCCCCCTTTTACATCCAGCCTGTCTGAACTCCCTGCCATGTAAAATCTCTTTGACGTGAATTTACGAACTTAACCCTCCTTCTGAGCAGGATACTTGGTCTCCCGGATGCTACTAATCCCAGGAGGGATACCGGTTCTATGGACGTAAGGCCAGTGGGAGGCGGACTATGGCTATCCTCACGCCCGGATTTCCATCAGAGTTTCCATGGGTGGCCTAGGTGAGAGCATGGCTGCCCTGGAAACCTCCGGGGTCGAAGGATATGCACCTCCTTGGCCATTGCCGTGAGAGGACAATGGGCTTGATGGCCTAACCATGGACTAGAATTTTCCCTATGTCTGTAACATCAGTGGTACTCCCTTCCCTTGGACTTTGTCTCCCCTGATGATTATATGTATTCGGTGTCGGAACTCCTTGCCCTGCGAGATTCTCCCCTCTCGCAGGTGTGGCCCTCCACATTATCGAGGGCCTATCACGATGACGGACTTTGGAGTCCAGAGAGATGGCATGGAGCAAGGAAGAATTTGTGGGGTTTTTTAGGGAAATTTTTTAAGATTTTAAGGGGTTCTGGGAGGGGGGTTTGTAATGATCTTTCTAGAGAAATTGGGAAGAAGACTCTGGGGGATGGGGGGGAAATCCACCAGGGTCAGAGCCGAGCCCGGCACAGGGTAACGATTTGGGAGGTGTTGGTCGAGGGACTGGGAAAGGGATGGGGGACGATACCTATGAGGTCTGTACCATCAGCACGGTAGATGGGAGGGGCAGATATGGCGGGAGCAGGGGACCATATCATGTGTTGGGGGCTCGCACTCGCTGTTTGAGAGCAATTGCTTGCCCTGGTCCCCATGGCTCCTCTCAGAGACTAGGTGGCTCAGACACTCAGGATCTGGGCCTTCGGCTGATGTTATGCAATGCCAGGTCCGTGGTTAATAAGGCCCCCCTCATTCACGATCTTATACAAGAGGGAGGAGCGGACCTGGCGGGTATTACGGAGACCTGGTTGGGCCCGGAGGGCGGCGTCCCTCTGGTTGAAATGTGCCCACCAGGCTTCAGAGCATTCCATCAGCCGAGGGCCCAGGGGAGGGGCGGGGGGTGGCGGTTATTATTAACGAGGATCTGGATCCGAGGGAGACCACTGTGCCTCAGATAGCCGGATGTGAGTCCCTCCTTGTGAGGTGGGGCCGTGGGGTTCAGATGGGCTTGTTGCTTACGTACCTGGCTCCCTGCCGCGTGGCAACAGCCCTACCTGAGCTACTCGACGTGATAGCCACGGTGGCAGTAGATACACCCAGGCTTTTAGTCATGGGTGATTTCAACTTGCCATCCGTCGGTGAAACGTCTGAGGTGGCTCGGGAGTTCATGGCTTCCATGACGGCCATGGACCTGACCCAGTTAGTTCATGGCCCTACTCACAGGGGAGGTCACACTCTGGACTTGATTTTTGTCTCTGGCCAGTGGTTGAGTGGTCTTGTTATAGGGGATATAGACATGGAACCCTTGTCATGGACTGACCACTCACTCCTTCGCCTAGATCTTCGAACCGCGACCCCTCGCCGCAGGGAGGCAGACCCAACTAGATGGATCCGCCCCAGGTGCCTGATGGATCCTGATAGGTTCCAGACGGAGCTTGGGCCATTTCCTGAGGATCTAGCACATGACTCGGCCGAGGACCTGGTAGCTGCCTGGGATCGGGCGGCTGGTGGGGCCTTGGACCGAGTTGTGCCTTTGCGGCCTCTGACCCGATGCCGATCCCGGGCGGCTCCTTGGTTTACTGAGGAGCTGAGGGAAATGAAGCGCCGGAAAAGACGCCTGGAGAGCGGTTGGAGGGCCAGTCTCGCTGAATCTGATCGAACACTGGTAAGGTCGCATATTAAGGCCTACCTAGTGGCGATAAAGACGGCAAAGTCTAACTACTTTTCCGCCTCTATTGCGTCATCAGGGAATCGTCCGGCCGCCCTGTTTAGGGTGACCCGCGCCCTGCTCCATCTGGGAGTGCGGGAGGATCCCTTAGAAGGCAGGGCGGAGGATTTCGGACAATACCTGTATGACAAAATCGCTCAGATCCGGTGGGATTTGGACTCTGACTGGGTAGATCAGGGCAGGGTGATGAGGAACAGTCTTGAGAATGTTATCTGGGAGGAGTTTGATGCTGTGACTCCCGATGATGTGGACAGGATTTTGGGGAGACTTAGTGCGGCCACATGTTTATTGGACCCGTGTCCCTCCTGGTTGGTACTGGCTTCCCGGGAGGTTACACGAGGCTGGCTCCAGGGCGTTATTAATGCTTCGTTGAGTGAGGGTCACTTCCCCGCTGCCCTGAAAGAGGCGGTGGTGAGGCCTCTCCTCAAGAAGCCGTCCCTGGACCCAGCAATATTGGCTAACTATCGTCCTGTCTCCAACCTTCGCTTCATTGCGAAGGTTGTTGAGAGTGTGGTCGCGCAACAGTTTCCACAATTCCTGGAGGAAACATCCTATCTAGATCCGTTCCAGTCGGGTTTCAGGTCTGGGCACAGCACGGAAACGGCATTGGTCGCGTTGGTTGATGATCTCTGGAGGGCTCGGGACAGGGGTTATTCCTCTGTTCTTGTCCTATTAGATCTCTCAGCGGCTTTTGATACCATCGACCATGGTATCATGCTGCACCGGCTGGAAGAGTTGGGGGTGGGAGGCACTGTGTTGCGGTGGTTCTCCTCCTTTCTCTCCGACCGGTCGCAGTTCGTGTTGGCAGGGGGGCAGAGGTCGACCTCGAGGCCTCTCATTTGTGGAGTGCCGCAGGGATCGGTCCTCTCGCCCCTTCTGTTCAACATTTATGTGAAGCCGCTGGGCGAGATCATCCGTGGCTTTGGGGTGAGATACCACCAGTACGCTGATGACACCCAGCTGTACATCTCCACCCCAGGCCACCCCAACGATGCCCTTGAAGTGATGTCCCAGTGCCTGGAGGCTGTGCGGATCTGGATGGGGAGGAACAGGCTCAGGCTCAACCCTTCCAAGACTGAGTGGCTGTGGCTCCCGGCATCCCGATATAGTCAGTTGACTCCATCACTGACTATTGGGGGTGAGTCTTTGGCCCCCACAGAGAGGGCTCGCAATCTGGGAGTCCTCCTGGATAGGCAGCTGTCCTTGGAGGAACATCTGACGGCTGTTACCAGGGGGACCTTTTATCAGGTTCGCCTGATTCGCCAGTTGCGGCCCTTTCTTGATCGGGATTCCTTGTGCACAGTCACTCACGCCCTCGTCACCTCTCGCCTTGACTACTGCAATGCTCTCTACATGGGGCTCCCCTTGAAGAGCACCCGGAGGCTCCAGCTGGTCCAGAATGCAGCAGCGCGGGTAGTGATGGGAGCAACATGGCGCTCCCATGTAACACCACTCCTGTGCGAGCTGCACTGGCTCCCGGTGGTCTTCCGGGTGCGCTTCAAGGTGTTGGTTATCACCTTTAAAGCGCTCCATGGCATTGGGCCTAGCTATCTCCGAGACCGCCTGCTGCTACCGATGTTCTCCCATCGACCCGTGCGCTCCCACAGAGAGGGCCTCCTCAGGGTGCCATCAGCCAAACAATGTAGGCTGGTGGCCCCCAGGGGGAGGGCCTTCTCTGTGGGGGCTCCCACCCTCTGGAATCAGTTGCCCCCGGAGATAAGAAGAATCCAGGACCTCAATGCCTTCCGTCGTTCCCTGAAAACCTATCTTTTTCAACAAGCCGGGTTGGCTTAAGAAGAAATTTTTAAAATTTTTAAATTCTTTTAATTAGTCTGTGATTCTTAACTTTCGGGCCAAAATTTATATATATTTTTAAATGTTTTAATATTTGTATTCTATGTTTTTTATCTTGGCTGTACACCGCCCTGAGTCCTCAGGGAGAAGGGCGGTATATAAATTGGAAATTAAATTAAATTAAATTAAATACCATTATTTGGACAGTAGTAGACCTATTTTCAAAGCAGGCGCATTTTATACCCTGTCGGGGTTTACCATCTGCCCGACGATTGACAGACATGTTTATACAACATATCTACCGCCTTCACGGGGTCCCGAAGCATATTATATCAGATCGGGGTGTCCAATTCACCACCCAGTTTTGGAGGTCTTTCATTCATAGGATAGGGTCTACTCAAGGATTAAGTTCAGCCTTCCATCCCAGTACAAATGGAGCAGCCGAATGGGCTAATGCCACTGTGGAACGATATCTACGTTGCTACATTTCATATCAGCAAACTGATTGGTCTGCCTTACTCCCGTTCGCTGAAGTCGCGTACAACAATATCAGCCACCGTAGCACGGGATTTTCTCCTTTCCAAATCATCTATGGAAGAGAATTCCCTGCCATACCTGAGGTAGAACCTCCAGCTACAGGGGTATCTATGCATTCCGGTTGGGCCGACAAGATCCGACAAACGTGGCCAGCGGTAAAAACGGCACTTCAAAAAGCAGCAAATGAATACAAACTTTATGTTGATAAAAAAAGAGCCGACCCAAAACCGTTTTCTGTAGGGGATCACGTGTATCTATCTACAAAATACTTGAAATTACGATTACCTAGTAGGAAACTAGGTCCCAAATACATAGGTCCTTTTCCTATAACACGTGTGATCAACCCTGTCACTGTCATGCTTCAGCTACCTTCACTGTTAGGAAAAATACATCCTCTTTTTCATAGCAGCCTCCTTAAACCTGTCAAAGAGGAAAGGCCCACACATCAGCCTGTTTTCCCGGGACTGAGTCATTCAGATCAATATGAGATAGATAAAGTATTGGATTCACGTCTACGTAGAGGCAGGTTACAGTACTTAGTACGGTGGAAGGGTTATCCACTAGCACAAGCATCTTGGGTGGCAGCTCCAGACGTTCATGCTGACCGGTTGCTCCGTCGTATCATCGTAAATATCCAAATAAACCAGGTCCCAGTGGGTAGAATGGTTGCTATGCTAACATCTTTATTTTATTTCCTGCAGGTGGACTCCTGGTAGAGAGGAGCCGCCTGTCGAGCCTCGGTTGGGTCTCGCCATCACTGGGGAGGACGACGAGGAGGGGGCAAGCTGCTGAACTCTCCGGGGGCGTGTCATCAGCTGTTTGAGAAGTCTTTACCACTCACGCACAAAACGAAGCAAACTCTTTCATCGGAGATAGGGGGGGCATGGAGTTTGCAGATGACGCTGCCTTATGATATAACAGAGGCGCGCTCCTCCTACAGGCCAGCTAGGGGAAGGAGGGGTGATGTTAACTGTTTAATTGCCACTTGATTTATTGTTGCGTATATAAAAGGCGCTACACTGTGATTGCGTGTAGCGCTAACTTTAAACCTTGTTTCCGGCTTGTGCCTTTCTCCTGCCTGTGTTTGCTGTGCTGAACCTAATTAAAGGATTGCAACTGCTTTATTCCATTCTGGTGTTGGCTTGTTTCCAGTGCAGTTGGGTGGACTGGCCAAGAGGTACACGACTACAGCCACATAGTCAGGGGCATCGTGAGGACCAGGAGGGTGAGCCTGCTGCTAGACGGTCCCGCTCACGGGAATGAAGAGCCCCTCGGGATGGAGAGCGGTCCAGGCGTGAATGGGATCCAGCACCTGCATGGATCCCAGGGCCTTGGGTACAGCAAATACCATGGGCCTCCCTCCCTTACAAGCCACATTCGATGGGAATCCAGACCGTGTAGCCCTCTTTCTAAGCCAGGTGATCAGCTACATGGATGCTTATGGGCACTATTATTCCTCTCAGTGGGCCAGAGTAATAGTGGTTACGACGGTGTTGACGGGTGAGGCAGCTGACTGGGTGGCCAGTTTACACACCATGCACGCTCAAGAACTGGCAGATTTGGGACTGTTCCTGGAAGCGTTACGGAGTTGATTTGAGGACAATGCCAGCACCCAGGCCATTGTCGAAAGCGATCTAGTTTCACTAAAACAAAATGGACGAGCGGCTAAAGACTATGTAAAGGAATTTCGTATCTTGGCTAATTGGTTGAGGGGCTGGCCCGAACGTTTATTAGTTCACCATTTCCATAAGGGGCTGGATAGAAACCTACATCAGGCCTGCATTTATAGGGGCCTTGGTCCTTACATAACAGCCTGGTATAAAGCGGCTGTCGAATTGGATGTAGGCCTGAAGGAGTTCCGGATGCGAAGCGACACCGTGACCCCACCATGGAAGATGTTGGAGAAGCCGCCAACAGGGTGGGGAGGCATTCGAACATATATGCCTATAGGAGTAAGAGGTGGTATTGCCTCACGAAAACCATTCCGATGTTACCGGTGTGACCAGGAGGGCCACAGAGCGCTTGATTGCCCACTCCTGCCTCTCCGGACCCCAGACATCCAAGCATCAGGTTCCGGTAGGTGGGCAGGTTTCCGTTCCGGACTATCGGAGTGCTCTCGTATCATGGCTCAAACAAGAGGTGGCGAGGCCAATGGTCGTGATGGCAATGGTGGCTCTCCTGACGTCATCCGAACGCCGACGGAGGAGGGGAACGTTGAGGCAGAAACGGAACACACGGATCCTATGGTATGTGATCCTGTCCGACCTTTCGTTATCCAGGTGACACTAAAACACCCTGGGTCAGGTAGACTGGAACAGCAAGGGGCCTTAGTAGATACCGGTTGCACCCGTTGTCTTTTATGAAGAGCGATACCGGACAGTCTTGGACTTCGTGTAGTGAGATTGCAGAAACCTATTTACTTTGAGCAATTGGATGGTTCAATGCTAGGAGGACAACCGGCTACCCATGTTACAGAGCCAGTGACACTTGAGATCGGGAATCATTGGGAAGTAGTACGATTCGTGGTTGTAGAAAAAATGATTGAACCCATCATTCTAGGCCTATCATGGTTAGATAAGTGGAAACCTACCATTTGGTGGGAAGGGGTTTTTCGCAAATTACGCTTGGCAGTAGGCCCTGATCCACCTGAAGACAGTAGAGATGTAGGAGCAACTGGAAGGGAGATGCCCTGTCTAGAAAAAGTCCCACACGTATACAGAGATCTATGGCGTGTGTTTAGCGAGAAGGAATGTGAGGCCCTTCCACCCCACCGTCCTACAGACTGTGCGATAGAGTTGAAACCAGGTGTTAGTCTACCTAAACCCCACGTGTATTCCATGACTCCCCTTGAATTAGAGGAATTGCGGCGTTATATAGATCAGAACCTAGCCAGGGGTTTTATCTCACCCAGTCGTACGCATATGGCAGCGCCAGTAATGTTTAAGGAGAAGAAAGATGGAGGGCTAAGATTGTGTGTTGATTTTCGGGGATTAAACGCTGTCTGTATGGAACCCCTTTATCCCTTACCCCTTATGACAGATTTGCTTTCCACTCTCACGACAGGGAAGATCTTTACTAAGTTGGACCTCCGAGAAGTGTATTACAGGGTCCGGGTAAAAGTGGGTGATGAATGGAAGACCACATTTAACTGCCCTTTGGGCAGCTATAAGTTCCGAGTCATGCCATTTGGTCTACAGGGGGCCCCTGCAGTTTTTATGCAGTTTATCAATAGTATACTCTATGACCACCTGTATCGCGGAGTTCTCGTATATCTAGACGATATTCTGATATACTCCAATACCCTAGAAGAACACGTTCATCTGGTACGGCAAATATTACTGAAGTTGTTGAAGGCTCAGTTGTATGTAAAGCTATCGAAATGCGAATTTCACAAGACAGAGATAGATTACTTGGGGTTTAGGATTTCAGAAAAAGGGATTGAAATGGACCCAAATAAGATTAAGACAGTGTTGGAATGGCAGGCTCCAAAGACCCGAAAACAGTTACAAAGTTTTCTGGGCTTTGCAAATTTTTATAGGAGATTTATCCCCTCATTTGCTAAGGTGGCTTTACCGTTGACTGATCTCTTAAAGACGAGAAAAATTGCAGTTGGGAAAGGCAACCCACAACAAAAAATCAATTGGACGATATCATGTCAACGTGCATTTGACATGTTGAAAACCCTCTTCACTAATGAACCCATACTAAGACATCCTAACACATCGAAACCCTTTGTAATACAGGCAGATGCAAGTGATGTGGTGGTAGGGGATGTTCTCCTACAAAGACATGAACATGGGGTTCTTCAACCATGCGCCTACACCTCCCGAAAACTAACCGATACAGAACGAAATTGGACGGTTTGGGAAAAAGAGGCATATGCCATAAAATGGGCCTTGCAAATGTGGAGGCATTTGTTAGAAGGGACTAAGGTAGAATCTGAGGTATGGACGTATCACAAAAATCTAGAGGCACTTCAATCACCTCATAAACTGTCCCTGAAACAGGCACGTTGGGTGCAATATTTCCACAGATTTACCATCAAGCTGAAAGCGATACCAGGGGGAAAGAACTGTTTAGCTGATGCCCTATCGCGCATGCTGCAATTTGAGAGCTAAAAAGAGGAGATAACACAAGCCTTAATACCTTATAAACAGACAGGAAAGCAAGGAAGGGATGTATTCCCGCTCCCCACAACCTGGGTAATGGAGTTGAGGAAAAAATTAGTGACAGACAGTTGGTTGAAGACCAATCCCCAGATAGTGACCCAGAAAAGAGGACTAATGTGGAAAGGAGATAAATTATATATCCCCGAAGGATTGAGAGATAAGATGTTACGACAATGCCACGATGTAAAAACAGCAGGGCATTTCGGTTTCGTGAAAACGTTGCATCTAGTGAGGAGACAGTTCTGGTGGCCACGTATGCGAAAACAGGTAGAGACATATGTAAGGCTGTCCCGTCTGTATAAGAGCTAAACCCTTGTCAGGGAAACCATCTGGTTTATTACAGTCCGTGGCTGAACCACAGAGGCCTTGGGAAGATATAGCCATGGATTTCATAGTTGAATTGCCTCCCAGCAAAGGACACATTGTAATATGGACTATTATTGACCTGTTTTCCAAACAGGCGCATTTTGTCCCCTGTAAAGGACTACAGTCTGCACGGCATCTAGCAAAACTATTTGTCCAACACGTATATCAACTTCATGGCACACCCAAACGTATAATCTCAGACAGAGGTCCCCAATTTACCGCCCGGTTCTGGAGACGTTTCCTAGGACAATTAGGAACAGAACAGGGACTGAGCTCTGCATTCCACCCAAATACCAACGGAGCCGCTGAAAGAGCCAATGCCATGGTAGAAAGGTATCTATGTTCTTATGTGTCATACCAACAAACAGACTGGTACGAACTCTTGCCTTTCGCAGAATCAGCATATAATAATACCGTGCACAGCAGTACAGGTTATACACCCTTCCTAGTAGTTTCTGGAAAAGAGTTCCCGGCCATCCCCGATCTAGATGTACAAATGACTAGTTCCCATAGTCCAAAAGAATGGACAGAGAAGGTTAAACAGAGTTGGCCACACATCAAAAATGCATTAGAAAAAGCTTCTGAAGCATACAAAACCCAAGTAAACAAACGGAGACGAGATAACCTACCCTTCAAAATAGGAGAAAAAGTGTATTTGTCTACAAAATATATCAATCTGCGTATGCCCAGTAAAAAATTAGGTCCAAAGTATATAGGTCCCTTTCCCATCACCCAAATAATAAATCCCGTAACGGTATCCTTACAACTACCCCCCTTACTGAAAAGAATACACCCAGTATTCCACAGTAGTCTCCTAAAACCAGCAGCCAAAATAAGAGAGACAGGAACACATCCAGGGCCCATGGCAGGAAGCTCATACGAAATTAAAAAGATCCTCGATTCTAAGATATATCATGGGAAGCTTAGGTATTTAGTACATTGGAAGGGATACCCTATATCAGAAGCAACATGGGTGAAAACGAAGGATATAGATGCTCCACGATTACTAAAACAATTCCATGAAACATATCCAAACAAACCAGGTGGACACTTCCCCACTTAATGAGAATAACTGAATGTTTTTATGTCCCTACAGGAAGAGACCTGGTAGGTGGGGGGGGCGCATGTCGAGTGTCAGCCATTCCCTCGACAGAGGGAACAGAGACATGGTGAAGGGGGGTGTTGTAGTGTTTAGCAGGGCATGGTGATATCAGGTGGTGGACGGTATAGGGAATCTGGGGACAGGGTCAATAAAACGATGTCAAAGGAAACAAATGCCCTTCAATACGAGGGCAGCGAGATCCGGAAGTAACTGGCAATCTACAACGAACCTGAAGGAGTAAATAGCGCGGTCACTTTAGATGCACAATTGAGCAATGGCAGGGCGCTTGGGGGCGTTCTATAAAGCCAGATAAGCGGAGGAATCGGGCGTCTCTGACTTTGTTTTTCATCAGAAAACTTCAGCGCTTACTGTATGACCACCGTGTAAGCTACGATTAAACCGGATAGCTTCACCTTGGAGTGTGTGCGTGTGGTGTTTGTTCGGCGGAGCACAGGTGGTTCCAGAGGAGGCTGACATTGGGAATATGTTTGTCCTAAGTGGTGTGCTTGGCCCTGTCCCCTTTTGTCTTCCCAAGGGTACCTGTTTTGCCTTCCCTATCTTCTAGTTGTGCATTTGCATCTGGATAATCTTGGAGTTGTAAGTATGTGAGCCCCCCTTCGATGATGATTTTGCCTATGTCCTTATTCCCTTTTGTCATGTACGCTTTCCCTCCCTTAAAGGTTGTCTCAATGCCTAAGTCTTTGCTGAGCTTGAGAGTTGCCAGTGTATTGTGGGGTATCTCAGGTTTGAGCAATACCCCCTCTATTTTCCCTATCCCATCTATGTGTGTGTTCCCTTCTCCTGTTACCAGTACCTTGTCCTGAAATACCTGAAATACCTTAATGTGGTATTTCTTCGGTGTGAATGATGTTAGTATGTCTCTGTTGGTGGTGGTGTGGTTGGTGGCTCCTGAATCGATGAGCCATGTGTTCCCTTTCCTTGGCTGCGTGCGTGTGGGTTGGTGGTCTCCAAGGCCATACAGTGAACCTGTTTGGTTGTCCCTGGAGCTGTCTCTATGTCCCCTCCTGTCTCTGGGATTGGGTGAGTCCCTGCACCTGAACCTTCTGTCTGGTGAGCGCCTATCTGAGTACCCTGACTTCCAGCCTTGCCTTTCCCTGTGGTGATTGTAGTCTCTGTCCCTTTGGTTTCTGGGGCAGTCCCTCTTATAATGGTTTCTGGAGCCGCAGATGAAGCATTCTGGGGTGTTGTGATCCCTGGTTTGAAAATCTACTCTTTTTATGGGTCTACTCTCTCTGCGGCTCGTGGAGTGGTCCCTTCTTAGGCTATCCTCCGCTATCAGCCTGTTGGTAAGTGTTTCTAGGGAGAGATGCTCTATGTTGAGGCTATCTAGTTGTAATATAAAGTTTTCCCAGCTAGAGTCCAGGGAATTTATGATTATGCTCTTCATGCTATCTTCTGAGATAGTCTCCCCCCTTTGTATGAGTTCTGCCCTGGTGGCATTTAGTTTAAGGATGTGTTCCCCCATGGGAGTTCCAGCCTTGTGTCTAGCTGAGTAGAACTCCCTAGATATCTTGGTGGTTGTGGCTGCACTCTTACTATAGAGTAGATTAAATATTTTTTGCAATATCTCAGCCACAGTCTGGTAGCGACCAAGGCTAGGGTATATGCTGGGTGATAGGCTAGCTATTAGCAAGTAATAGGCCCTGTGGTGCAGGCAATCTGTATCAAAGATCCAGGGTTTTCTGGGTGGATCATCAAGTAAAAATAACATATTTTCTCTTAGAAAAATAATTTGTAGTTGATGATTCCACTCTAAGAAATTAGTTCCATCTAATTTTAACTTGTGGAAGTCAGCAGGCAAAGTCATTGAGCTGTATGATAAATTACTCACAGTCTGGAGCTGTCCATGGTGGTTTTGTAGGTGAGGGAACTCGCAATATGCTGGAGGGATGCTTGTTGCTAGTCTGTATGGATTTATCTCTATGCTCTTTGTACTTATCTCTATGTTCCTCTCTCTTCCTGCAGGTGGCGACTGGGCATGCGCGAAGCTCATTTCGCGCTGGAGATCATCAGGTGAGGAGCTCTCTGCTGTTGCTCTCAGGCCTAGGCCTAGGCCTGCCAGTGGGAGGCTGGGCTCGCTCCTGGCGGGCCTGTAGCCCTCCCTGGATGACGGATGCCATGGCTGGGCCCCTGCATCTCGGGCGAAGAACGGGAAGAGGTGAGGAGGCGAGGCGGTCGCAGGTCGAGGACCTCTGGAGCTCGGTGGTGCGGCCGCGGTGGTGGGCGTAAGTCGAGGATCCCCTGGACTCGGTGGTACAGTGGTGGGGCGGCGGCGGCGGCAGCGGCGGCAGCGGCAGATCCTGGGTGATGCTGGGTGGTCTCCGGGAGAGTAGAGAAGCCTGGCGGGGATCGCGTGGCTGGTAAGTAGCTGTTTTTTCTTCTTATTTCCGGGTCCGATGAAGTTGGTGCAGCAGGTGGCGAGTGTGAATCCTGCGGTCGATCGGTCCTGCAGGTGGTCGGGTTCTGGTGGTCGCTTTCTGGGCGCGTTGTCTCTCGGGTCGTCGGCTGGGTTGCTGCGTGGGTTCCGGTGGTCATCCAGATGTCCCCTTGGCCTTGGGGTGCCTCGGGGCGTTTCTTTGAAGGCGCGGGAGGCTTGAATGCGGAGCCGAGTGCTGCCGCTAAAGTCTCTATTGTTTTTTCCACTTTGGGCCCGGTAGGTGGGCCCTTGTAGGTCTGCGGTGTTGTCTCTGCTTGGTTTTCGGGTTCTTCCCCACTCGTGTTGGGGTCCCTGCAGGTTCGCGCCATTTCTTTCAAATCTAGGCTCCCATTGGTTGTCGGCCATTCCAAGATGGCCACCAGGAGCATGGCGCGGAAATGAAATCTTCCAAGTCCGGAGCTTCAGCTTGAGAAAGCCTTTCCCTTGCCGGACTGGCGACTTCATTTTCTGGTTCCTGGGTGCCCATCACTGCTCCATGGCTTTCCAGGAGGCCCTGGAGTTCCACGATGAGCTCCCCTTTGCTGGTGGGCGCTTCCAACATCTTCAGAATAGCCAATCGGAAGTCGTCTCTGCTCTGTGGCTCCTTTCTCTCTTTGCTGCAGGTTTCCTCTCTTGGTTCCTCGTCCCAGAGCAGTAAGTTCGGATCTCCCACCACCACCAGTCTCCCACCACCCAGTGCGCTCACATAGGGCTGCCCTCCTCCGGGTCCCCTCGGCCAGACAGTGTTGGCTAACGGTCCCCAGGATGAGGGCGTTCTCTGTGGTCGCACCGACCCTCTGGAATGGGTTTCCCACCAGGCTCCGGACGGCCCCTGACCTCCGCACCTTCCGCGTCGACCTAAAGATATGGCTCTTTCAGCAACTTCCCTGATCTGCCGTGGATTTTAACTTGGGGATTTGAGGATTTTAAATTGGTTTTTAATATTATTTAATCTTTATCTATTGTCGGGTTGTTTTATTGTTGTGAGCTGCCCCGAGTCCTACGGGAGAAGGGCGGCATATAAATCTGACAAATAAATAAATAAATAAATGATAACTTTGAAATTTACCATTGAAGCATAAACACTGGCGTTTGTACATTATAAGCAGTCTCTTATATTTGCATCCTCTCTTTTTTTGGATGCATTCCCTGGATGCTTTTATATGTTATGTTCCTTAGGAATATTAATAACTAGCAATTCACTTTATTATATATACTCATATTTTTAAAAAATATCCTACAAGTGAATGTTATTAAATTGTTCCCAAAGTTTATCATCACTGTTTGCATATTTGAATGTTTCCTACCCGACTTCAGTAAACAATTCTGAAATTACATGGCTGAAAATAAATTAAAGAGTAAAGCTGACTTTCATATCTGTCTGTCTGCCTGGGATTCCTCTGTATATTACTTCTTTACCATACAGATATTGCAGTTATGTATTGTATTCCAATTTAGTGCATAGAATAGTTATTGGAAAACAATGACACAGGGATAATTTTTACCCATATTTTAATTTATTTTAATATAAAAGACCCCCCAAAACTATGAAAAAATAGCAGGATTCAGAAGTAAAACAAAACAGGAAAATAAACAATATTATGCCAGTGATAAGAAAGCAAGTGTGCCTAAGCCAAGCAACTGTATGACCAAAAACTCAATAGGAGGAATGGAGATTGGCAAGATATTCCATTAAAAAAGCAGAATTATGTGTGCTTTTAAACTGTGCAAGTATGTTTGTATTCCAGCCTATCTTTGCTAAACATCCAGGAAATAGATGTGTCTGTTGTCAACAGTTTGTTGTCTGTTTCTGACCTGCTCATCAATTTATCTTTCTGATTTATCTTTTTTGATTTTATGACAAGGGCCTGTACATTTTTAACCTTAGCCAATGTTTCATACAAATTGCTCCAGGATCTCCCCCCACTTTTTTCATTACTCTACCCATACATCTTTCTTTACTTCATCTCAAATACATCTGGACTAGAATCTTTATAGCGTTCACCCAATCATCAATTTCAGCCACTGCAACGCATATCATCCTTGTCTTTACTAACTGGCATTTTTGTCCAACTGCAACCCATCCACATTAATTGGCTTATTATCTAGATATCAACAAATCATTGCTTAGCCCAAATTCAGCCATGTAGGGAAATTGCAAAACCTTTTCATAGTTAGCAAATAACAGTCTGGGATCTACGTTTTTAGAGGAAGTATTGCGATTTCTATTTTTCTTAGTCTCTAAAAATAGAACCAGAGCTAAAAAAAGAAAGCTAAAAAGAGAATCAGGAAATGATAAGGATATGGTGCTCCAGAACTGACTTTTTATACTCTGCCAAGACTCCTCCAATGCTTGTTAACAATAGGCAGTGTGGTGTCTAATGTTTTATGGGCAATCACACTGAAATGGCAATTAACCTCTACTGCAAATAGATTAACTCTATTAAACCCAACACAAGTGATCCTACCTAAGCCCACATTCACGTTCACTAGGGAAAAATTTAACCCCTGGATTCAGCCAGATGTATAATGAACCTGTCACTCTGCCTCTCTCCCACTCTTCTAGTGTCATATTGGTATAGAGAATAACCTGTTTGTTTTCAGGCCTCCTGGATTTGACCTAGATCTGGAATTTCATGAAAGCAAATGAAACTTCAAATATCTGGGTTGTGCTATTTCTGGAGATGGTATCTCAAGTTCAGATTTGACACATTCACTTAGGGCCTTTCTCTGTTTGTCAGTTGAGTTCCATCCATGGTTGAGCTGGCAGAAAACTATAAGGAATATGAATTTGGCCATTCTCATTTGTGATCCCTTTATTGCTTCTTATGTCTTTGATCCCAGTCATCGCCCTGAGTTCTCTCCAAGACAAGGGTGACAAAGTCTAACAGATTTTAGCAGGAGCAGCTTCAAGGCATCTGTCAAAGGAAAGGAGAAACTATTTGTGGCTAACCATGAATATGTCAGTCTCAAATGGGTTAGGGACAAGATGAAGGCAGTGCCATGTGAATCCAGTGGAAAAAAGTGGTTCTTACGGCAGGAGATCTTTGTGCTGTGGTTGAACGCAAGTGGGGAGATAATATAGCCCGAATCACATTAAGACAGAATTAAGAGCTACCTGAGGAAGAAAATCAGCATCAACATTTCCTAGAAACATTGAAATGGAGATCATATCTAGCCACCACACGTTGATACGGACCTTTGTTTTAATCTCCTTAGAATCAAATTTTCTAAAGAAACCAGTGGCACATTTTGGATGATTCTACACTTTAGACTTGATATCTTCCTTTGCTATCTTCTACGTGCAATGCTCTGCATTCTATAAAGCAAGGCTCCAATGATCATTTCACTGGGAAAAACAATTTTTGGTTTACTCTTCTTATTGACTGATTGGTCAAGATCTTTTTGTTGAGCAATTTTCCACCCCAACAAATTAACTTCCTTCCTGTTCACTCAACACCACCATAGAACTAAATGAATTGTTTTAATATATAAATTGAACACCCCTCAATTCATTACTTAAACTCTAACCCATATCCCCCTCCCGCCTTCATACATTATAGGAGAATTTGAAGAAAAAGGAAAAGTTGATGTTTGAAAGAATAATTGCATTCTCTACAAATAGAAGTTAGGAGGAACCCAATGTTGATCCAGCCATCGTTCTATCCAGTGGTCATTCAACTCCCCAGGAATAATTTCCTCCTACTGGTCCTGTTCCTGGCACACCCCAAAAGAACACATCCTGGTCACTGAGAAGAAGAGGTGCTTTCCTAGAGACAGCTTTCCTTTCATAGTCCATTTCATTGGCCAATCATGCAAGCCATTTTGTACGCTACAGCAGAAATGAGAGCGGCTCCTCGTCCACTGCCTTCTTCTGACTGCAGGAAGGCGATGTCACAGCCTGGAGTGAGTTGCCTGACTGATGCATGGAAACGCTCTTTGAAACTATGAACAGAAGAAAAAAAGGGAGAGAAGAAGGAGAAAGGAAGAGTCAGTGTTTTCCGAGAAGAAACCTCTTGGACAGGCAGGGGTTTCAGAGCCCTTCAAAGCAGATATCAGTGTTGCAACTCTACAGCTGAATTTAACACAATCGTTTTAAAAAACCAAAACTGGCTAAGTTTATTCAGTTGCCTGGGTTTCAGGAAACTCTGGAGCATAAATTGAACAACACTCTGCTAGATCTGCAGAATTCTAACAACATGAACTGGTAAGCCGCCCACTTCTTAAAAGGGATCCCTCCTACCCACCCTATATTTCAGGTTTCATTTTAATCAGGATGAATCAGGTTGTGTTGAAAGCAGCCCAGGCATGTAGACAGGCCCTTTGTGGCATTCAAGTGTCCAATTTGTTGGCTTAAGCCTCAACAATGAGTTTGAAACACAGAAGTTATTATTTCTGATATCCTGCCTAGTACTCTGATGTTTGCTGTTATCACAGTATGGAGCTGTTTTGGAGCAAATTGGATGTCTTTGGCAGCAGGTCCTCCAACCTGGCTGAATAAGGGTCAAGCTAAATGTTATGTATGAAAGCACCTCTAATCTTCTGTTTGCCTATGGTTTTTCAGCTGTAACTCTTCTCATTCCCATGGACGGCCCATGGATTTGCAACATGGATAATATTTAAAAAGTCAAAAATACACACACAAAGGGGGGAACCAGAAGTGTCACAGTGAGACTGGATGGAAAAATAGCGGGCTATACATTTCTGAAATGTATGGTAAAAGGGGGAATTAACAATATTAATAATATTATTAGCAAGTAAGGGTCAGTATTTAGAGGAGGGAGTAAGGGGATGGTAAAATATTATATAATCTGTTATGAATTAGGTTTTTGTTGTGAAGAAGTCACAGGGGGGGATGGGTGGTGAGGGGGGGTTAGGGAGGAGGGGGGGAGAAAAATGGGGGAAAAATTTGTATTTGAAAACTTTTTCAATAAAAGAAAAAAAGAAAAAAGAAAAATAGCGGGCTCCGATGAGCTTTGCGAAAATCCAGCCGGACAAACTGCTGTCAGGGGGTCTTCGGACCAGAACTGTCCTGTAGGGACGGTGAAGAAGGAGAGGCATCTCATAAGACCAAGAGGAACAGGAAAGTTCCTCAAAAGGTCAGAGGCAGCTTTTCGGACAGGGGTCTGAAGCTGGGGCAACCAGACTAAGTTTTTTGTGCAGGAGTGGTGTTTAAATGGAGTGCTGGTACCGGGTGAGTGATTGGCCAACTCACAGGTAAAAGAAAATTTGGAATTGGATTAAAAGGTGTCCCGGAGCTGATATGAGTGGCTAATTGGCACTTGGGAAATTCAATGGAGGGAGAAGAATAAAGAGGAGGCTAAAATACTAAAGCCCAAGAAAGTTTTTGTATCTATAATTGGATTTGGACAAACTAAAAATAAGAAAAGAACCCGAGGAAAAGTATTCTTTATGTGGATTTAAATATTTTTGACAGCTTTGACATTTAGTTGGCTTGAAAATATTGTGGATTTGAGAGACACATCTGCTGGCTGAAAGAGTGTACTGCAATATATACTGGAAGGAAGAAAAAGTACAGCTGTGACCTTGACCACTAAAAGATAATTTGGAAACTGTGAGAACTTTTAAGGAGTATCTGTCTTTCTACACTGCTTGGTCTCAATTCTCAATGGCTGTGGAAGATACAAATATTTAACTTGGAGTGGACTGGATAAATACTTAAATTGGACATTATTTGAAAACAAAAAGAGACTAAATGAATTTTAAATTTTAATTAAATATGACATTTTAAAGTTTTAACATTTTCTTAAATTGGCAATATGGAGTCTTGGATGTGTGAGGAATTAATTGAATTTAAAATATGCATGAATCACTAAAGGGTAATAAAAAGTCAGAAATTTTGCTGGAACACAAAGTACAAGAAATAGGGGAGAAGGTGGCAGAAGAGAGCATAAATGAGGAGCAAGAAAATAATATTGAAGGAAAAGGAATTGAATGCAAAAAGCAGTTAGATGATTTCACTGGGATTTACAGTGGCAAAAAAAGAGCGGATAGGGACATCCCCCCAAAAAGAATCAATCAAAGGGTAAAGAGGGAAATAGTGGAAAGAGATTAGGAGAAAACTTGGGGAGAACTATTTGAATATTATATCTAAAAGTGAGAAAAAGGAGTCAGAAGAAAAGATATAATAAATATAAAAACAAAACCAAAAAGGAAAAAGAAGTAGTTAAGAGAATGGGATAAAAGGAGAAAATTATCAAGAAGTGGAATTTTGGAGAGACCAAGAGAAAATGGTTAAAGAAGGGAAGATCAGTGGAAAGGAGGAAGGGAAATAAGGTAAATATTAGTAGATTTAAGGGAACAGTATTAATATTATTAATTGTGGATGGTCAAGTTAAAGGGTTTTAATGTAAGATTTGAATGTGATGGTGTATATTGTTTATAGTAAAACAGAATAGCAGATGAAATGTGAAATAGTAATTTGGCTTAATTTTGAAGACAATTTTAATTAAGAGACAAAGTTGAAATGTTAAAAAGTGGGATGGGGATTTTGAGAAATATATTCTGTAATGGAGAAATAAGATAATTAATTGATGTTATTGTAAGAGATTAGGAATTAGTGGTCCTGCTTATTATGTATTAAGAGAAATTAAGATAAGACAAAGAAGTATGGAAAAAGAATATTATGACTGAAATTGGAAATATGTAAAATGGACTTGGAAAAAAAAAAGAACAATATGGCAGAAGTTGAAATAACAAGATATGGTGAAAAATGATTAATTCGTGATAAAGAACTATATGAAAGGGATGAATATGGAAAAAATGGGAAGATTGGAATAAATTAAGAAGATTAATATATATAAAATGTAGAAGATGTGATCTGGTCAACACTCTGTTCATAAAATATGTATGATGAAAGAAAAATTTTAATAAAACTTGTTTACAAAAAAAAAGAATACACACACATATTTATGTTTTTAATATGCAGAAGATGCCAGATTCTAAGAAACAATGGGAAAATTGGGATGATAACACATATTCAAAAGTTTGCATTTACACTAAAAGGTTCTCAACTTTCTCTTCAACATGGACCCCCTTTAAATACCTTTTGTGGCCATGGACCATGGCCCTGGATGCCCAAGACTTAAGATTTAAATCATAATATTTTTTTCAATCCTTTGTAGACTCCTGCGATTACATCACAGCCCCCTCAGGGGTCCATGGACCACAGGTTGAGAACCATTGCTCTAGGCTTTTTGTCCCTCAAGAGATAGTTTTGATTGCTAGGATACTGTTTTGCTTGAGGGATCAAATATTTTCTGCACTCCTCTGAGAACCAAAATTCTCTCATGATATCTTCACCTAGGAACCTAGACTTTTTTTCACAATTGGCAATATTTCAGCATGATCGTATCACTTAGTTAAATATTTGATCATTTGAGATGCCCTTGTGCATCAGGAAACCAAAGTTGTATCATGAAAGTGTGTGTGACAACATGGGCAATTTTGATCACACTATAGGATGGAATTGTGAGAAAATATGTAGTTAAAAAATTGAAATTTTCATTATGTTATAATTTAGAATTTTTATAAAATGATATATGTTACTATAAGACTCCAGAAAAGTTGTCTAGATTGTATAAGGATCTTTCAAATTTAGACTGGAAATATGGGCAACGTGAAGGGTCATTTTATCATGCTTGATGGAGTTTAAAACCCCTACAATTTCTGTGTTCAATTATATACTATATAATGATACAAAGGATTTTAAAGATCAACATTCAACTGAAATCAAAACTTTTCTTTCTGGGATTAATGGATAGGCAATTGGAAAAGAGCCATGGAGTATTATTTTGACATATGATTACTATTTGGGGAGTGTTATATGCACAAAAATGAAAATTTTGAAATACCAACAATTGAGGAATTGTTGGTGAAGATAACAGAATTAGCAAAGATAACAAAATTAATTTATTTCATTAGAGACATCAACAACAACATTTATTGGAAACCCCTTATGGATTTTTTGCTGAAAAAAAGAGAGAAATGAACTTGTGATTTATGAGTCTGAAGATTAGAAAGAGTAACTTAGAAAGAAGGAAATTATGATGTGACCTTAGAGAGAGAGCGTACAATATAAATGCTGTCAAAAAGATTGGAAGCTACTTCTTTACAATCTTTCCTTTCTTTCCATTTCCATTGTTTTCATTTTGTTTCTTCAGTGAAAGTTATTTTTTTTAAAAAGGAAACCAAGGTTGTGTCAAGGGCTCACCTAGGGTGGTGCTTGTAGACTGACCCATCAACACCCACTGTAATCTTCAGCGTCTCCTCGTTCCTGCTGTCCCTCATGCGATTGATAACCCCAGCCAGCCCAGCTGAGCACATTTGGGCAGCCCGTGTGGAGACACTCTCACAGGCCATCTGAACAATGTCACAATCCATT
Organism: Pantherophis guttatus; assembly: GCF_059756535.1. NCBI lineage: Eukaryota > Metazoa > Chordata > Lepidosauria > Squamata > Colubridae > Pantherophis > Pantherophis guttatus. Next base: position 16,236,970 of record NC_142071.1, on the reverse strand, counting down.
GCAGAGGGAAACAGCTCAAAAGAGGTTAGAATATTGTAAATCTGCTTGCGGTCACCAGTATCACTGGAAGCAAAATGGAAATATAAAGACTTAGGGCAGCAGAATGACAAGTTAATTTTATTCTAAGAAAAGCTTTCTGAATCATGTCTATCAGATAGATACAGCAAGACCAGCTAACCCAGTTGTAAGGGAATAGGAAGCAAGACTGTACTGAGAATCTAGAGAAAAGCCGAGTGGTTAGGTGATGATTGTAAATAGAGCTGTGCAAAGAGGTTCAAGGTTGGAACCATCCATGTGAGGGTTGTTCCATTTCCAGTATAACTGGAATGGCCATTGTGGAATTGTGGAACATGAGGATGAAGTATTCTGATCTGAGATTGTTTTGCATCCCTCTAAAAGTAAAATTCCCCCTCGGACAGTCCCCAATGACTTTATGAACACATCCATGTAACTTTCTTGGTAGCATTATGCTGATGACTTGTCATTGTTTTCTGACTGAACATTTTTTGGCTTTCTAATCTAACCTACTGCCTGACGATTTCCAGGGGAAACCTATGTTTGGCATTCCTTATTTTTTTGAGATAATCTATACTGAAGGACGCCCAATATTCCCTTGGAAAGCAGAAAATCTGTTGCTGCATGAATAAATCAAAAAGATCTCTTCCTTCTCAAGCCATGGAACTAACTGATGGTCATTTATAACCATTCACATCATGAAAATTTCATGAACGGTTCAGTGAAAATCTGTCAAGCCTCAATGGAAAATCTGAATTAGAAAGCTGCGGCTAATTTTGACTTGTTATTCATCATGGCTGATTAACAGAAGAGTCTATAATATTTGCAGAAGAAAATTGATGAGGACGAGACTCTGTTGGAATTTTTGTACTCCCGGGCAGATAAATTTCAGCCACTTTAGAAGAGCCTACGGCATTTTAAATTCACTCCCTAGAATAGATTTTATGTGCACGTTGATTTTTTTTTTGCAAATCAGCACCTTCTTTTTTGAAAACCAAATTATTATTAATATGAAACATAAAGCTAAAACAGAATAAAACAGCTGCAGAAAAATGGATAAAATAAACTAAATAACAAAGGACTAAAATACCTGACATATTGTAGGTGGGAAGAGGAGGAATCATCAGTCTGCATTGCAATATTTTTTTCCAGGGTGTTCAAAAACCTGCTCATGACATCAAAACAACCTTTCCACTTATTTTCACTAAGAACTATTAGCAGGGCAACAATAGGCCTCTCCTGATGATTCCAAAGTGCCCCAAGTAAACTTTGTACAGTATTGACTACCTTTCAATCTGTGAGATAAAACGACTTTCAAATGATCCTCTGGTCTTCAGCTTTTCTGAAGCTTTTCCATTGAAGAGTAGGTTTTCATTTACCAGTTTTAGCAGCACCAGTCGTACAATCTCCCCTATGTACTTCCCCCCTATGATCTTCTCAAACCTGGAGAAAGGAAGGTACAGTTTAGTCACACACAGGAGAAGCTCCGTGCAGGTAGGTAGGTGTGTGGGGGGGAGGCAGACGCATCAACACCCACAAGGCATGGAGATCATTTATATATGTATAATAGGGAAGGTTAAATGTGTTAGTGTGTCAGATGAAATCACTGCAGTTTGTTTGAACAAAATCCACTCGTAGGAAGATTGATTGCCTAACAACGGGGGTTGTTTTCTCTGAACAAAGGAAAAACAACCACTTTCCCACTTTGCTTAACTTGACTTTTTTTTTCCAGTAACCAATGTGTGCACAGGTCATTTGTGCCAGAGTTTAAAACTCAGCTCTATGATATTTTCAGTATTAGAAGAGGGTTTTTTTGCAAGTCCTGCTTGTTACTATGAGGCCAAGAAAGGAAACCATGAATGTTATTACCTCTATTCTAAAGCAGCTTTACTCAACTTGAACATCCTCCTGATATGTGGATGTCAACTCTCAAAATCTCAGCCAACATGGCCTTTACTGAGAATTCTGGGAGTTGATGTTCCCACATCTAGAAGTTACCAACATAACACCAACAAGCTTGGACAAGCTTGCAAGTAAAAAAACCCTCTATTCTAGGGCATTTTCTTACACCATAGCCCTTTTTGTCTGAATATCCTAGATCTCCAAACCCAACACATTTTAAGGTGGCCAGATTAGGCAAAGCTTCTCTACAGAAAGTATGGGCTACATATAGCCCAAAGAATGTCATGTGATTTTTGTACTTATTAAAATGTGCACATAATCAGTCCAGATTTTGGTAAGAGCTCTCTGTTTCTTCCCTGGCAATCTGCTGTTTGGGAGAGAGAGAAATTGGATGTTGGATAAAAGAAAAGAGGAAGAGGAAGGGTTAGGAAGGGAAGGAAGGAAGAAAGGAAGGAAGGAAGGAAGGAAGGAAGGAAGGAAGGAAGGAAGGAAGGAAGGAAGGAAGGAAGGTGGGTCACACTTATCTCTGGATTAAACCCTATTCACCACTGCACATGAACCCTAACAGATTACTTCTAAAACAAAGTAATTTTCAAGAGTTAAGATTGCCCTCCCTTACTTTAAGCTTAGAAAAGCACAACAGATCTTACTTTCTAATCTAGTGTTTCTTAACCTTGGCAATTTTCGGATGGACCTCCATGATTCAAACTTCAACTTGGACTTCAACTTCCAGAATTCTGGGACTTGAAGTCCACCCATCTTAAAGTTGCTAAGGTTGAGAAACATTGATCTTAAAATTAACACCATGGAAGGGAATGATATCAAAAGGAATTGCCTTTGTGACCATCCCAAACTCATGACTTGTGCCTAGATGTTATGGTGAGACCACAGCTTTCATGCAAGCTTCAGTGCCTTGTTCTTGTTCCCTAGTACACCAGAGAAGAATAATCAATTAAGTTAACTTTATCTGACATATTCCTTACAGCTGCTGACCGGGGTTAAGTGAGGTTTCATCTACCACACGATCATACTCCAAGAGGAATTCATCCAACTCTCCCGACTCTCCGAAAGCGCCCCATTCGGTGTTCACACACATTCGTCCTTCATTGCCTTCTACCAGTTCCACATTCTCCATCTCTTCCATGTAGCAAGCATTGCAGCCTGTGCCTAAGAGAAGGAGAGGCAAAGAAATTTCCCCAGTCAATCCAAGCCCAAGCATCATCGGGAGACCCTTGACATGTCTCTATTATCCTGGTCCACGTTGAAGATTTTTGGAAGCTGACATTTTACTCCAGGTCCAGCTAATATCAGTGGATTACTAAAAGAACATATAAAGGCTAAAGTTGATAACAGAATAACATAGTTGGAAGATCTTGGAGGTCTTCTAGTCCAACCCCCACTCAGGCAGGAAACCCTATACCGTTTCAGACAAATAGTTGTACAATCTCTTCTTAAAAACCTCCAATGTTGGAGCACCCACAATTTCTGGAGTCAAGTCTGTCCACTGGTTAGTTGTTCTAACTATCAGGATATTTCTGCTTAGTTCTAGGTTCCTTCTCTCCTTGATTAGTTTCCATCCATTGTTTCTTGTTCTGCCTTCAGGTGCTTTGGAAAATGGGTTGAACCTCTCTTCTTTCTGACAATTCCTTAGATATTGGAACACTGTTATCATGTCACCCTTAGTACTTCTTTTCAATAAATGTAATAGAATTACGTTATGAAGACCACATACATGTAGTCCTCAATTTAGGACCATAATTATAGTTGTACTTCATGCTGGTTGTTATGTAGATCATTATGTGATCACACCCAATTTCATAACTTTTTTGCACAGTCATTAAACAAATGCAATGCTTGTAAAGCGAAAACTGCAATCATCAGGAGAACCCATTTTTCACAATGGGTAGGGTTCTGGGGTTTTTTTTTGCTGGAAATTGGAAATAAAATGCTGGTTTTCTGAAAAAAATAAAGTTATAAATCGTATTCATGTGATGCTGCAAACAGCCATAAATGTGGGCTGGTTGACAAGCACCCAAAATGCAATCATATGACTGGGGGGGTGGGGGGTGGGGGGGGGGGGAGGGAGCAGTAATCAGAACTTCAAATCTGGATTGTAAATAGCCTGGGGGAGGTCCATTGGAACATTGAATGGTGGCTAAGTGACTAGACCTAAGTCAAGGACTCCCTGTACTGACAACAATTAGAATTTACAATTTAGCAGAAGGAAATTCTGCAGAGTGCTTCCCATGTTGTAAAACACCTGCAAGTCCCTTAATAGCATTTAATCAAGTGAAGCAGAGTCATTACTATGGTTGCTGCAACTAATATATATCTAGAATGTCAGAAAGACCTTGGGTGCTGTTAAAAAGTACTGCTTGACAATGTCCACTTGATATATAACAGCTGTTTCCAGAATAGTCACATCATCATAATAGTCACATAAGAATTTGGCCACATTGAGCACCTGAGCTAAAGGGGAAAAAAAGCAACCCAAAACACAAATTTCCAGGCAACCTACTCTCTGTACTGCAAATAGTATTATTCATCTTCAGATAAATGGAGCATAACTCTTGCCTCACTTTGTAGTTCTTTAGCACCTGCCCGTTACAGGAAAAAACTGTTCATTCTGTTCCCATTGTGTTATTTTAAAAATCTGACAGGAACATCAAGGAATGTTCAACATATATCAATGCTGGAGGTTCATTGTCTGCACAAAACAAACCAGCAGCAGATGGGGATGGAACCGTTTGCAAAGATGTACTAATTGTGCTCTCAGGCTCCAAAACTCAAGAAAGACCCATTGAGATTCTTCCAAGCAATTTCCTTCACTGTTCCTCACCCAGAGACAGAAACCTTGCCAAACTAAAGCAGTTTGACAGACTAAAGCATCATAAAATATATACTTTGGAAACTATTAGGAAGGAGCCGTCTTCACCCTCTTTCTCCCACACAATCTAAATTGTGATGTCTCTTGGTCCTCTGGAATCTGGACAACATTCCATCCCATCACCCAGCTTTTTAGAAGCTATTGCTCTGGGGAGAGGCCACAGCTCAAAATGGGAATGTCCATGGTTTTCTACAATATCCATACAAACATCTGCAGTCAGAATTTGTTGGAGAACTATTAGTTCAACAAATCATATCACTGACTGGATAAGTGCTGTCTTCCAAACATGTTTAACTATAATTCCCATCATCTCCAATTTTATTGCCATGTTGACTAAGAGCAGTGGAGGCCACCAGGATAATATCAAGCGAGGAAGGTTTACAGCAGCCTCTCTGTAAAACTGGGTTCAGTTTGAATCAGCAAGAAGGAGTTGTTCAGATTACAATGGTTGTGCCCAGGGAAAGTATATGACAGGTCTACTTACCCACAATCATACCAACTTCACATCTGTGATCCTCATAATAGCAGGAAATCATCGTTGCTACTGTGTCATTGACCATTGCAACGACATCCATCTCAAAATCCTGCAGTGGGTTGAAAAAAGCACTGTTATCTTTCTAGAAGGACATCAAGAAATAACACATGTGGAATGACCACCTTCTCAGAAAGATACCATCAGATAACTCCAAGGATGTTGGAAGGCGGTTGGAGGTTGTTGTCTCTGAAGTTGGCTAGAGATTGAGGCAAAGTTCTCTGGGATTTTCCTAACATTCTGCACAAAACCAAAAGAGGATTTGTCACACCACACCACAAAATAAATGCTATGTTCCTTTTGTTATGTGTCATTGGGTTTGAAGGTGGCCATTCTGTAAGCATTCTTGCAAATCTGGAATATTGGAAGAGGGAAACAGATTTCCTACCCTTCGTATTCCCCCCCCCACACACACATACACTTCCTCCCCCCTCCCTTGTGTTGAATAATAGGCTATAAATTCTTTGGAGAAGAGATCTATCCCCTTACTCTAGGAGACGTCATGCATCTGGATTGTTCTGTACCTGTAGAGAACTGAAACTAATCAGAAAGTAACATAATCAAGAGGTGGGCCACACCTTCAGTCTCCAAGAAAAGATTACTTCTATCTAAACTGTTCTCCCTTGCTCCTAGGGTCCTTCATTTGGGATGATGGATAATGGATTCATTTCAGAGGACTCTGTAGACACTGCCATGTTTTTAAGATCTTGTTGTTCCTTCACATATAATGCTGGAAGTTTAACTCTTGACATTTCCAATTTAAAAACCTTCGTAAACGGCAGTATAACAGTCTTCTGCCTGCCATCTGGGGTAGGGAAACCTTAAATATTCTGCTGCTAAAAGCAAAGCACAATGTTGCGTCCATCTAGTTCTTCATCTTACTTGACAGTTCCTGAAAAAGGCGGTCTAAACTTAGGGAATACAGGACAGGTTCAGTCATTTCTATGGCTCCCTTCTTCCACATTTTCCTTATCGAAACATCTTATTTTAGTCTCACAGTTCTTTAGAGAGAGAGTAGACGGGGTTATGCTCAATGAGTCAGGTGCCCAATGTATTAGAAGGCTGCTTTTTCTGACCCTGAGAATTAGCTGAAAAGAAGCCAGGCACCAAACATTATGAAATGATTATTCCTCTCACCCCTCTTCGTTTGATAGCGTCTCTCAAAAGCTCCACAATGTTGTTCCCTTCAGCTCCAGATGCTTTGAAGCCTTTTGTCCAGTTCAACAAAATGCCCTACAAATCAGGACATGGAAAGAATCAGACCAAACTTTGCAAAACAAGCATAACTCCACGGCTGAAACAAACAATATGGATCAATATAGCAAGGGAAAGTTTGTCTAAAGCAAAGAAAAAAGCTACATTGTAATCAGAAGAGCCTGCAGATGTAGGCAACCATGTACCAGCAATGGAGAATAATTGCAGATTGTCTGGTTTTGATCATCTTAGACTAGATCTTACGTGAGAATGATGACATTTTCACAAACTCTTCACATTGTTGTAAGAGATTTTTAAAATTTATATTTATTGAGTATTTTGCCTCAGATAAAAAGCAAACTTAAATAAAAAAATAGAAAAGAAAGAAGAAAGAGAAAGAAGAGCAAAAAAAGAAGAAAAAAGTTATGAAATACAATGGTTTGTGACTTTCTCATTAACAGCTACTGTAGTAACAAACATATTGACTCCTCTTTAATATTCTTATAGGAGAAAAAGCAACAATGCAGGATTGTTAAAATTTTGCAAAATGTCTGCGATCCTACAGAAATCATACAATGGTTCATGGCTAACATGGTCTATTCACTGCTGAAGAATCTGTCTAGAAGCTCATCTACAATGCATGCACTTACACTAGTACAGTGACACATTTCCCTTGGCAGATTTGCACATTAGTGGAACTCAGTTTTTCAGTGCCGTTGTAACTTCAGGCAGTCGCTAAACAAATGGTGGTAAAATAAAAACTACCTGTATACTTATCTATGTTTTATGCTGAATTTCAAGGCTGACAGTGACATCACCGAAGTGCTTCACTTTTTTTTAAAACAGAAGTAATTTTCTATAGAAATTGATCATCTTCTGAGCTTCCATAGCACAAAGGGATTGAGTTTAACTTATTTGGTTGTTTTCTGATTTAGCATATTTTCTCCCAAGCTTCCCTCATATAGAGACAGAAGGAACATCGCACCCTCCAGTAGTTTAGGGATGTATGATTATGAATGATTCATCAGCTCCATTGAGAAAGTCATGCAGTCAAAAGCAGAAAGCATTCAAAATCCCTCGTTTCAAATCTCACCTTGTCAATGTCTTCATGTCGAACCGGGAAGGAAAATGTAAAGCCCAGAGGCAGCTTTTTGTGCTTCATTTGATGTTTGTCCAGGAAGTCGGAGATGCATTCCGAAATATAATCAAAGAGCTGAGGGAGAGACACAAATATTCTATTGTCCTTTAGTGAACATTTTCTTTCACTTTTTGCAAAATGCTTATTCAAGAACTCAAGTTCTTTGACAATGAGCAAAACACAACATCCTAGGGTGAGAGCAAGGCACCCTCATCCTTCCAACAACTGGGTAGGACTTTGATAATTTTGCTATTTTCATAATATGTAAAAGCTGCTAAAACACTGTCTTCTACACAACTTTGGCTTAACTGTTGACTTAAACATGGCTTCAATGAGCACCTCTTTATTTTATTGGTACAGCAACCAAACCATGAGGTAAATTAAATTGATCAAAAGAAACTAACTCAAGGGAACCCAGTGAGTTTCCATGACTGGAGGGAAACATGAATTTGGATCTTCCCTGTATTAGTTCATTCACTTTAATCACTACACCACACTGACTTTCTAGTAGTTGTAGGAACTTGAAGCTTTTTTTGGCATTTGATCAATATATAAAGTTCCATAGATTATGTCTCTGTTGAGTTGCTATGCAGAGGTGCCTTATCGGTGAGAGGGGCGGCATATAAATTTAAAAGTTTGTCATGTTGTGAAATCCAGCCCACCTCTCATTTGGTTCCTTTTGTCTTGATGATCAACTCACCATTTCAGCAGTTCCTGTCATGGCATCTTCTGGAATGGAGTACATTTGATGTTTTGTCTTCACCTTCCATTGCCCTTCCTCATCATCTCCCACTTTGACCAGCATCACTCGGAAATTGGTACCTCCAAGATCCAAAGATAGGAAATCTCCAACTTCTGTAACCCCAGAGTGTGACACCATGTCAATTTATGTCTTTGGAACCTTTGCAACCTTTGCAACCTGGATCATTGCCTCCAGAAGAACCCCATGATTGATTTAATGGGCATTTCAATATGATGATGACTAATATTTGCATGCCTCTATTTCTAGCCCTAGTGCTAGAATAGGGACCACTTTGGTGGGAAGGTAACAGGTGTTCCGTGCGCCTTTGGCATTTAGTCATGCTGGCCACAAGACCACAGAGATGTCTTCGGACAGCACTGGCTCTCCCGCCCTCTAGAGTCGGGAACGACTAGCACATATGTGCGAGGGGAACCTGTACCTTTACCTTATTTCTAGCCCAGGATTATAATTCCAGGATAGTCTTTGGACAATGCAATGGAGATTTAAAAAATAAGAGTTTAAGACTGCATCTCCCATCATCCATTTCTAATGAGCCAACAAGTACCTGATCCTTCTGGTGTGGACCGTACATATGTGGGCAGCATCTTCACCGAGGCCTCCTCGTGCGTCTCCAGTTTTAAGCCTCGATCCATTTCCTTCTGCATCCGACGCATCACCTTCTTCAAATCTTCTTCCCGTAGCTGGAATTCAGTTAGGATCTGTTCCACCTATGAGAGGAGAAATGCAAGAAAGGTTCAAGAAGAAGCACACTATACTTTGAAAGTGGATAACCTTGATCTCCTCTTCTTCTCTTTTTTGTATCTGCATCTGATAAATTGCTTTCTAAACTATGTGCTTTTCAGGGAAATTATCTTCCAATTCTCCCATGGCTACAGAGTTTATTAGGCAACCCATGTCTTCTTCTACAATTGTGGCTAGCTTCCCTTGTTGTGAAATTTTTAAAAAGGCTAAATGCTATCTGCTCTAGATAGCATTTAGCACTAAAGGACCCGGTATCAATGAAATGAATAAATGACTGGCAACAAAATATCTAAACTGACAAATGATCTAAAAAGAGAGAAAATCAGGTTGTGTTTTTCTCCATTTCAAATTTCTTGAGTATTTGGGGGGGGACCCTCTCTCCTTTTTGTCTGCTGATTCCAATTTACAGCTGCTTCCCAAGATTAGTCAAGTGAAAAAAACACATTAAGAATAACTCATAAATCCACAATTCTAGAATTCTAATTCAGATGCACAAATATATATTTTTTAATCATTGTCCGACTTTTTGGTCCGCTTAAACTGGATTGTGTAAGTTTACTTATGGAATGATGGCTAATTAAATAATGATCACACAGTCAAAATAGTCTGCACTTTCCTCCCACATTTCTATTTTTAGTTACTGGTTAAGACAAGGGAGCATTTTATTGATCAGTTTGCTCTTTAAAACCTTCAAAAACTAGCCTAACTATAGTACAAACTGTAAATATTTACATTTGTCTTTCAGAATTCTTTGGACAACCAAAGAAGACTGGAGTCAGGTTGGAATACTATTGCATCATTAAACTGTGATCTTTCTTGACCTCTGTGATGGGGTAATGATAGCACCTGTTTCTAAATCCATGCTACTAGGGATGTTGATTCAAGTAATAGTACACTAATATTACACTGATTCAACAAATAGTTTAGCAATAGCAATAGCAATAGCACTTAGACTTATATACTGCTTCACAATGCTTTCCAGCCCTTTCTAAGCAGTTTACAGAGTCAGCCTATTGCCCCCAACACTCTGGATCCTCATTTTACTGACCTTGGAAGGATGGAAGGCTGGGTCAACCTTGAGCCGGTGAGATTCGAACTGCCAAATTCCAGGCAGCCGACGGGCAGCAGAAGTAGCCTGCAGTACTGCACTCTAACCACTGTGCCACCACAGCTCAGTTTACATTAGTTAAATATAATAGTTTGCTGGTTCATAGGGATATCTATTTCTTCTATAGAATTGGTGAGACTTTGTTTCAGAAACAAAGGACATTTGCCCAAGTCTTTCATGCTATTGTAGGCACACAGGAGAAATGTGCCCACTTGCTGGGCACATTTCACACTCCCTAGTATCCTGTTTCCAGCCATGATCAGTTAGGTATCACTAGAAATCTTAGAACCACGAGGCATCAGAAAGCAGCAGGAGTTCACCCACTACTGCTTGTTCCAGCATCTGAGAGAGAAAGTGTCCTGTCTATTGAATATGGAGAACTAGTGAAAAATAGATGGCTTTCATTCATAGCTTTTAACAAGAATTGCATTCTAAACAGATAATTTTGGTGGGGTTGTATTTTGCACTAAGTCTATGGTTCCCAAACTGTGTGCCAAGATACCCACAGGGTGTTGTAGCAAACTCAAAGGTTACCATAAGAACATGAACTACTAGCTCAAGATAGTTTGCAGTTTTGGGATAAGAGCTCTAGGAAAAAATTAGGGAGACACTAAGTGTACTATGAATCAAGAAAGTTTGAGAACCTCGCCATCCAGTCATTGCTTGGTTAATCCCAGTTCAGAGTGTTTGCACAGATCACACTCAGCCATAAGTCACAGGGGTATGTGTAACATGCTAAAGCAAAACCAGTAAAAAACCATCTCATAGTAGAGGATTCCAGACATTTATGAAGCAGTGTGTGAAAGAGATGTTTTGCCATCAACTGTGAACTGAATGGCTGATACTGACATGACAAAATTACTTGGTTCCCTCATTGGTTAGTTTTGTTTAGGCTTACTGCAAAGCATAATCCCACCCTAATAAACCCAAATTGGCTAATAAACCATAAGAGCTGCACTTAGTATACACTTAGGCGAGATCTGGCTCAAAAACAGTAACTGTGAGAGGGATCTTGGAGTCTTAGTGGATGATCACTTGAATATGAGCCAGCAGTGTGCACCAGCAGCCAAAAAAGCTAATATAATCCTTGGTTGTATAAACAGATGCATAGAATCAAGATCACGTGAAGTATTAGTATCACTTTACAAAACCCTGGAATACTGCAACTAATTTTGGTCACCATACTACAAAGAAGATGTTGAGACTTTGGAAGAAGTTCAGAGAAGAGCAACTAAGATGATCAAAGATCTGGAGACTAAACCATATGAAGAATGGCTGCAGGTGTTGGGTCTAGCTAGTCTAAAGAAAAGAATTAGGGGTGATAGCAGTATTTTAATATTTGAGGGGCTGCCACAAAGAAGAGGGGGTCAAATTATTTTCCAAAGCACCAGAGGGCAGAATAAGAAACAATGGTTGGAAACTAATCAAAGAGAGAAGCAACCTGGAATTAAGGAGAAACTTCCTGACAGTGGGGACAATTAACCAGTGGAAAAGCTTGCCTTCAGAAATCATGGGCACTCCATCACTGGAAGTTTTTAAGAAGAGACTGGACAGTCACTTCTCTGAAATGGTATAGGTTCTCCTGCTTGAGCAGGGGGCTGGACTAGAAGACCTCCAAGGTCCCTTTCAGCTCTACTCTACTCTACTCTACTCTACTCTACTCTACTCTACTCTACTCTACTCTACTCTACTCTACTCTACTCTTCTTCTTCAATAAACCAGGATGATAAGTAAACCCAGTGTACAGTGGTACACCTCAATCATACAAATGGTGTACGATTTGTACACCAGAGCACTAAAATCCTCTTTATATATCACCATGCTTAAGAGCATCCTGTGCTTTGTGGTTATTCAGTTTCTTTGAATATAGCTAACAGTTGTCCATGTTCTGATAGCCTTAACATCTGCTTCACTCCCACTTGCAACTGAACTCCAGGGAAATTGGCCCCAAATTAGTAGAGAAATCCAGATCTGAAGGCAAGAGGAACAGACTTCAGGAGGAGGGATGCACTCTGTGTTCACTGAAATCCCACCACCTCCATTCCTTGATTACATACTCAGAAATTAGAAATAATAAGGCAGTTTCCTTAGAATAATTTCCTAAAGCCAAAGAGAAAAGGTTTGGGGGAAAAGAGCATCCTCCTTACCAGTCTCAAGGTCTCAAACTCTTTCTTCTTCATCACTGATGGTGATAGTCTTCAAAATTCTCCGAGCAGGAAAGAGGGTCTGTGCTGCAAGAGAGAGACTGGAACCTGTTCCCTTCCTGTAACACATCAGCCACCTGGTCTTTGAAACTGACAAGGCAACTCAGCCGCTTGTTTCTTTTGTTTGCTTAAGCTCCAGGTTGAGTGTCACCCAGATCTGGGGGCAACGTTTCTAGACCCCAAAGATTAAAGATTCATCAGGCAGAAGCCAAAGAGCTATTACCATAGCACAGAAAACGGAGATCCGTTATTGCAACATTAACAAGAATGATGCAAATAGCATTCCAGACAACTCATCCTTTAGCCTCCTAGGGATTTTGAAGGGCTTCAGCTTCTAGGTGGTTCTGGGCAACATGGATTGTTAATCATGCTTTTATACCTCAGCATTATGGGTGAACCCCTCCAACAATGTTGAAACAAGCCATGACTCAGCACAAGGTAGAAACCCATTCAAACAATCAAGGAATTGGTACGTTTATGGCTCTTTAAATAAATCAATATAGGAATAAAGAAGATTGTGGCCAGGCATGAACTTTTCCCGTCTAAAGCAATTGTTCAGCCATTGAGATAGCAATAGCACTTAGACTTATATGCCACTTTATAGTGCTTTACAACATTCTCTGGGTGGTTTACAGATCCAGCAATCTGGGTCCTCATTTTACCAACCTCGGAAGGATGGAAGGCTGAGTCAACTTTGAGCTCGTCAGGATCGAACTCCATACTGTCAACGGTGTTTGCCTGCAATACTGCAATCTAACCACTGTGCTACCATGAGTCCTTGATATCACCATTCTGCTAACAAACATTTTTCCACAAACATTCCAAAATCTTTATGTTTATATTTATGATTGTATGTCGCCCAGGGTTACCTTGAGGTAAGATGGGCGGCCTATAAATTTTATAAATAGATAGATAGATAGATAGATAGATAGATAGATAGATAGATAGATAGATAGATAGATAGATAGTTTTCGTATCTACTTGTATTCATCTATGTCTAATTTCTTTACCCTTTACAGTGTGACTTGTCAAGGTTTAATTCTTTTTACGCAAAACTATGAAGTTTGAACATTAAGTTCTATTCATTTTCTATAAAGTCTATAGCATAAATATGTCTAGTTTCCTTTATTTATACTTCAGTTTATTTATTGGAAGTATGAAGATTGTACACATCAGCCCCATGACTGAGGCTGCATATCTTAAAAAAATGCATAGCTTAAAAAAAAAAATCCAGGCAATGAACATATTTAAAAATCCACATACATATCAAACCCATGAATAAACCAAAACTATTGCATAAAAAATAGAGGACTTTTTTTTGTTATACATGGAGATAGAGGAAAAAAGTCATATCATGTGTTAGATAAGATTTCTATTTAACATTATGGGGCATTTGTAAGAGTTGGGATTGGATAGACTTTGATGTTCTCCCAATTTTATGTACTTCTTTAGCAATTGAAAAAAAATAGTAGGAAAAAAGATACATTATCTAGAAACAACCTAGACTGAATCAGATCATTATGAAATGTTATCTCAACCTCAAGGTTCCCAAAACTAGATGGAAAACATCGTTTTTATCTGTTGTCTCAATGTCAACAGAGAAGAAGCAGAATGAGTTAGCAGGAAAGGGATATTTGCATGCTTCAACGGTTACCTCTCTCCCTCTACAACAGGAAGGACCTAGGACAGGACTCTTGAAAATTATTTCCAGTATGGCTCAATTTGTATGGGAACAGCCAGACCTTAACATATCCTAGGCCTATTTCCATAGCCAAGGACCAAGGAAATTCATATCTTTAGGAGATATCCAATGCCTCCTGCCAAGGTGTTTTTTTCAACTTCCCATTGTCGCATGAGATCTCCTGTCTAAGTGCCAATTAGAGCTGACATTTGGGGAACGTGAGTAGTGCTTTTTGAACAACCAAACTCATCTTTCGAACTTCAGTAATAGTGGGAATGCTGATCATAAAATAGACCCATAATTAGGGGAAAAAAGATGTCAGTCAAGAACTAAGGAAGAATTTCCTGACAGTAAGAACAATTAATCAGTGGAATGACTTGCCTCCAGAAGTTGTGAATGCTCCAACACTGGAAGTTTTGAAGAAGATTGGACAACCATTTATCTGAAATGGTATAAGGTTTCCTGCCTGAGCAGGGGGTTGGACTAGAAGACCTCCAAGGTCCCTTCCAACTCTGTTATTCCTGTGCTAGTGTGCTAGTTGTCTATGTAAAGGTAACTTTCTAACCACAAAAACCTAACCACAGTTATGAATTACTGTCTGAAAGGTTCAAGCTAGAAGCTGATTTATTGTTTGGATGTTTGGAAACTAGGTCTTGGAGTTAATGGTTGACTAGAGACCTGGATGTTGCACTAAAATATTTACCTGATGAAAAAGAGTAATTCTAAATTACATGCACTGTTCAAATAGATAAGAGAGAAAACAGGAGACCAAAGGAGACCTCCAACATTGAAAGTCACCTTAACCTATATGTTAGAATCTCCCCTCAAACCTCACCCTGCATTGTGATTTCTAACCCAGGCACAGTTTAGTTCCTTATAAGATCTTAGCCACTGGCATTAAGCAAGAGTTGATTTTAGACTTGGAAAAGCAAACAACTGTTTGAAGGCAGAAAAAAATGAATCAATTGAAATTTAACTGCATTTCCTTTGTCAATGAAATCTGAATATTATTGTAGGGTTTAGAAATGCAGAATATATTGCTTGTTTGTAAATATAGTTGCATGAAGACCAGGTTAGGGACAGTTCATCAAGGAAAAGACTATAGGTAGTTCTCGACTTACAACCACAATTGAGTCCAAAATTTCTGTTGCTAAGTGAGACATTTTTGCTAAGTGAGTTTTGTGACCTTTCTTGCCAGAGTTGTTAAGTGAATCACTGCAGGTGTTAAGTTAGTCACACGGTTGTTAAGTGAATCTGGTTTCCCATTGACTTTGCTTATCAGATCACAAAAGGGGATCACATGACCCAGGGACACTGCAACCCTCGTAAATGCAGTATGAATCAGCTGCCAATCCTCTGAATTTTGATCATGTAACCACAGGGATGCTGCAATGTAAGTGTGAAAAATGGTCACTGTCGTTGTAACTTCAAACAGTTACTAAATGAACTGTTGTAAATTGAGGACTACCTGTATCTTATGTGTTTGCCAGGAGCTGAAAAAGACTGGATGGTACATAATCAACCAATTAATCAATCCTAGTCTTGCAGTTTTATCTATTAGCAATTTATTTTATTAAATTTCTATATTTGCACGTCTCACCTAAGGGACTCTGAGCAGTTTACAACAAATCAATACATTCTCATTTATATTGCATTGCAGTGTAAAATAAATTACATGTCTTCAGTCATGGGAGCTCACTGAGTGACTTAAGCGTCAATCTCTTTCAACCCAACCTACCTCACAGGGTTGCTGAGGAGGGGAAAAGGGAAGGAGGGAGAACTACATGCACACCGTCTACCCATACATTGCGCCAAATCTTTTCAAGTTAACCTTTTCTGTATGAAAGGTGTCGTTGTCCCAGAATTACCAAAGTTCTTCCCGATGTACCTTAGAACAATTCTCTTCACACCTGTCTGCTTCTTTTCAAAATACTGCTGCACATTTTGTTTGTTTCAAATCTCCTCCTCCGACATGATCATGGTGTCTCCCCTGCCAGGTAAGCTTCTCGGCCTTTGGGCTAAGATCAAGTGTAGCATCTCCTCCCATATGTCAGTTTAAATAATTAAGAATCACAACATGATGATACCCAAGTATCATGTACAGGTACTTCTCGATTTACAACTGTTCGTTAGTGACCATTTGCACTGAAAAAAGTGACTTATGACCATTTTTCACCCATGACTTTTGTGGCATCCCCATATGATCAAAATTCGGATGTTTGGCAACTGGTTCATATTTATGGTGGTTGCAGTGCCCCCGGTCCTGTTTTGTGAGCTTCTGTGAACTTCTGACAAGCAAAGTCAATGGGGAAGCTAGATGCACTGAATGACTGTGTTACTAACTTAACAACTGCAACGATTAGCAAGAACGGTTATAAATTGGGGCAAAGTTCACGTAACAAATGTCTCACTTAACAACCTAAATTTTGGGCTCAATTGTGGTCTTAAGTGCAGGACTACCTGTATTCATGGTTAGGCACTCTGTTGTTCTTAGCACTTTCTTGTCCTGATGAAATTCATTCCTTCAAGATACTTGCCTGAGATACTCCCTCGATAACATTCATTTGGCAGTGGTTAATTCCTTTTCCAGCAGCCCCGATGAGGCAGGAGTCATGAAGAAAGGCAGTAGCAGGGAGGATTAAGCAAACAGGGGAAAAAATGTCTTGCTGATATGCTTTTTCTTTTCTCTGCTTGCTCTCTTGGCCTCTTGCTAATGCAATCTTCCTTGAGTGCTGCTGAAAAGCAAGTATCTCACAATTGATTATTTGAGATTGTAGCTGCGCAATATTTTCCTTTATTTACAACCTCTAATGGAACACGTCCTTCTTTAACGGGAGGATGTAAAAGACAATACAAGACAAGACAGGACTGAATCAGTAGCTATGGAATTAAGCAGTGATAGGTTTGCTGAGAGAGTCTCACGTGAGAAAGAGAATTGCAAAGACTTGCACAACACTATCATTTCTTTTTAGTGCCTGTTTGTCTTCTCCCTAAAATTATCACACCACTGATTTCTTTTCGCATCTAGAGCCTTCACGTACACCTCCTGTCATTGTTCCTTTTTATATATTACTCAGAGCAGAACATGCCAGGAAATCTGCTACATTTACAAATTTCAGACAAAGAGAAATTGCAGATGCCACGATGAAAGAATTGGGCAAATTGTTTTGTAAATGCAAATACATTGCTTAAAAAGAGAGTCAGTGTGTCTATTAATTCTAGATGATTTCTTTCCTGTATTTCATATATCGTGAAATATGTAACATCTCTGTTGAAGGTCTAGTTCTACATGGTTTGTAAAGATATTTAGTTTTAGTTTAGTTTTAGTTTTATTAAATTTGTATACCACCCTACTCCCGAAGGACTCAGGGCCACCGCCCTGAGGCGGTGATAAACAGGCACAAGATAAAATACAGAAATACAAAAGTTAAAACAATTTAAAACCAAATTAAATAATATTGGCCCACGACAATTAAAATCCCAATAAATTTAAAACCAATTAAAATTTCAATTTAAAATTTTAAAAAGGGGAGAAAAATTAGGCCAGGCCTAATTTGTCTTGTAATTATTCTCAAACACTTACGTTCATTTTGATTTTATTTGTATTTCTGCAGATGTGGAACACACAGTAATTTGGCATTTTCTGTAAATCCCTTATAAACTTCCCACAATGTGTAACAGTTGCTTCCTGAGACAAACACATTCTTTGAGTGCTCACGTGTGGCTTGCACATATTTTTTCAAGCTAATGAGCCAACCTTTTCCTGGACCATGGCAGAACGTTGCAATGGGCAATCCTCTCTCTCCCTCTCTCTACAGGTTGCGTAGCTGTAGCTGGGTTGGAGAGAAATCAACCAACTGTGACACTTTATGTGTTAATGGATTTTCACTTGGATTAGTTTAATTCCAGTTATTTGCAGATCACCAGCTGCTCTTTCATCATCATTCTCTCTGTGACCGGTTTCTTCTGGTAAATAGTCAAGGAAATGCCAAAAAGGGAACAAGGACATCACTCTGAATTGGAACTCAGGCTCATCCAGTGTTACCATCCTGTTCATTAATTTATCTATTTATTTAATCAATACTTGCTATTGGAAAGGAAATTTACTGTATGTCAGGAACTTAGGTCAACTTAGGTCACACAAATAGAGTACAGTACATGCAAAGTAATAGGATGGATGGATTCATTCATCAACTGAGCCTTTCTCCCATTTGCTTCTTCTTGAGGAACAGACATGGGGTGGCTCATAATAATCAAAAAAATTATAATAAAACTTTTTTAAAAATAAAGAAAAAAAGATGGCAAGCATGATAAAGGAGAGTTCTCACTTTCCCTCACTAAAAACCTGGGTGAAGGAGCAGGTCTTCATAGCTCTTCTAAACAAATTCAGAGTAGAGGCTAACAAGAAGAAGGGAAGAGAAGGGAGGGGAAAGGAAGGGAAGGGAAGGGAAGGGAAGGGAAGGGAAGGGAAGGGAAGGGAAGGGAAAGAGTTGTCAGGAGGAACCTTGCCAGTGAGAAGGTGTACTTCAAGGGTCAATGTCATTGAGAGATGACATGTTATAAATGAAGGAATCTGAGGGTGCCAGCCCTGCAGGATCAAAACTGCCGGACAAATGTTATGGGAAGGCAGGTGGTAGTTCAAGTAACCAGGTTTCATGTCATCTCCTTCGTTGTTAATGCAACCAGACTCATATGTTAAACCAGGGGTGTCCAACCTTGGCAACTTTAACTTCCCTATGCTGGCTGGGGAATTCTGGGAGTTAAAAGTTTACAGGTCTTAAAAGTTGCCAAGGTTTGACATCCCTTCATTACGCCACAAAAAAGTAATTGTGGCCATAGCATGCTACAGTACATGAACACTATATTTTAATAATCTGAATTTAAGGTTTGGTGTGTCTATGCATATCTTCAGATAATTAAGTTAGTATTAATATTAAGCCCGGAAATCCAAATGTCTTTTTCCTAGGGCACCGGGGCCCTGGTTCTATTAACAAGTGTAAACATAATGATTGCCTGCAATCAACCTTGCGAGGTGAGCCAAAAGGAGATTGTGTTTGCTCAGAGTTTAAGCAAGAATAAAGTTGTTATTGGAAATGAACATTTTCAAATGGAGAATAAGAATAAAAGCGAAAGAACATCTAGTTAGATTTCTCTGCAGAACAGTTGCTATGACAACTTCAGGAGATTTACAAATACTTAAATTATGATTCAAAATGAACAGACTTTCTTCTAAATAACTCGCCACCAAACAATTGTCATTCCTTCCTTCATTCTCAAGTCTGCAGATGGCAGAAGTACTTATTCTTTATTCTTTTGTCTCTTTCCTGTTTCTCCATTTATGTGATCTAATATGTAAAGGTCAGAATGAAAGTGGGTTGTTTTTTTGGAGCAGTTGATGCAGAGAAGTGAATTGACAAGTTCAGTTGGGAATGAAAGGGTTAAAATGATTGTTAGAAAGTTTGAACTCATATCACCTAGATGACTGGAATTCATAGGAGATTGATAGCTGCATAGTATGCTTTAGTGAATGGTGATAAGAAAAGAACTAGAGATGAGTTTCAGGAACATTTGCTTCTGAATTTCATTCATTCGGAACCTTGCAGTTTTCCTGAAACTCATCTCTAGTTCTTTTCTTATCACCATTCACTAAAGCATACTATGCAGCTATCAATCTCCTATGAATTCCAGTCATCTAGGTGATATGAGTTCAAACTTTCTAACAATCATTTTAACCCTTTCATTCCCAACTGAACTTGTCAATTCACTTCTCTGCATCAACTGCTCCAAAAAAACAACCCACTTTCATTCTGACCTTTACATATTTCCCCTTTCGCTTCATTTCACTTATAACATCTCCATTTATCTTCCATTTCATTTCTACATTCATTTCATCCTCTTACGTTCTAATCACAATCTTCCATATGCTGTGGCTGTTGTCAGATAGTCACTTGAGCTTCTTATAATATCTCCCCTTCCCTCAGCTTCTGATATTTATAAATCACGATTTCTTTCTTGAGGCACATTCATGGGTCATATGAATGTAGCTTCCTTCTTTCTTTGTAATCCTTTTCAATGAACAATCTTGTTTTCCAGTTGCTGATTTGTACAAAAAGTATTTTCTGGTTTATTTTCTCTCTCCATGCACAAACCTGGCCCAAATTCACATTAAAATTAACTTGGGAAAGGTCGTGGAAGAAAGCAATCATCTGTATTATGGCAATGGAACAAACTATATACAAACTTAGAATTTCCTTTTTCTTGTATGGGATCCAAAAAGGTTTTTTTTTTTGACAGATTTCTCTTCCTCTGTTGAATGGTTATTCCTGCCATAGAGTTAATATTTAGAAGATCATGTAATGACCAAAGACCTGGTCTGTTCCACTTAACTATTAGTTTAGCAAGAGTGCAACAGCTGATGTCAGTACCCAGAAAGTGTTGGACTAACAATATGAAGGTCGGAGATGCATATTTGAGAACTCTGTGAACTACAAATCCTGCATTACCTCAGTGGCATGAACGGTATATGTTTTTTCAGTGAGTCTGGCACTCACCTGTGGAATACAAGCCAGTCGTTTTGAACTTGTGTCTTGGTTTGTTTTGTTTGCTCAGAAATATCCTGATGGAATGAGCTGAAGCAGGAAGACTCATCAGAATGTAAAACATGAAATCTAATTTTCCTGACTGGAAATCTTGCACTTGGTAAGCTGTATTTGCTTAGACAATATCGATAAGAGGAAATAGCATGAGAAATCACAGAAGACTTTGTGATTTACAAAATTAGATACTGTGGGGAATGGGAAGGTAATAGACTACAGTCCCCACCCTCCACTCTCTCTCTCTCTCACACACACATGTAGTTTCCACACTGTGTTTGTGATTTTCCTCCTGCTTTATTAATGGATTTGAAAGGCCTGTTCAATAACAACAACACATAGCAGTGGACGGTAAAAGGAACATTCAATCTCATCCGAGTGTTTTGGGTCTAGTGGGAATTTCAATTTCCCACAATGCCCCAATTTAACCTAAGTCCAAGCCATTGTGGGAAATTGATATGATGGTTCAACCAGATTCTGTGTGATGCTCAGGCCATTAGACTGCTGTAGAGCTACTCAGATGATCATAGCCTGGAATGGCTTGGATAGAAACGTGTAACTTGTGTTTAATGAAGAGAGTCCCTGCCTAGGCTAAACGTAGGAAATGATGAACCACTTTTGATATCCCCAAGACTTTGATAAAGTCCAGATTATTGTAGAAACATAGTATATTTTATTATTATTAGACATATATTATATATTTTGTATGTTTATGTTTAAATTTACAGGTTATTTTGTTACTACATAATTCTGATGTCATTTTGATTGTCTAATTTGTATATTCTTATAAGATACTTTTGTGTTTTGTTTTCATTCAGAAATTTCTTCATTAAAAGATCATTTTATTATATATTTGTATTTGAACTGAAGAAAATGGGAAGATAATATATGTTTTTTCTGGTCACATATTTTCCCTTTTTGACCCCTTTTATCCCAGTTTTTCCTTTTTTGTCATTTTGTGTGTTATCTCTCTTTGAAATTTAATAAAGTTGATTTTTTTTTACAAAATCAATATTTTCACTGGATGCCCTCCTTGCTGAGAACTAGTGCCATTTGACCCATTGTTATTTCTCCCTTCCTTTCCCTCATCCTAGAAAATGTCCAATCTCCCATTGCTTTGTGAATGTCCCGTGTGCTCCCACAACAAAGTGTTTGGCTGGATTCACCTGGTTTTCACCTGGTTTGAAGTATCTTTGTCAGTCCACTTCCCTGAAACTACATTCATCCATTCAAGGAAAAAATTGAAATACGTTGAAATGGCTGAGCTCCTGGTACCACACCTCAGAAAACTTAGACCGTACAGATGTTTTTACTGGAAGTAGCCAAAGGCAAATAGATTCCTAGTATTTATTTGGATGGTAAATTTTAGGAGTGTCTTTTACCCCAAGGAAAACCTCTCTGCTTAATGAAGAAATATTGTAGAAAAGGTAAATTAATAGAAAAGAATATTTGTAGCTCAGGGTTGAACTGCAGGGTCCTTAGTGCTTTCTGAGTTTGGTTGTTTGCTTGCGGACATTTCATTACCCAACTCGGTAACATCATCAGTGCTAGAATAGAGTGGGGTTTGCTCTCTGTTTATATACAAGTAACTTGCCTGTCAGTAGTGATGGGAGTGTTGTTTTCTTCTTGGTAGTTCCTTGATTAGGTTGTTGGTCCCTTACAAAAGGGAAATTGGAGGTGTGGGATAGTAGAGCAGCACCCTCTGCTGATGTGCATTATATGGAACAAACCTACCATCACTCCACAACTTAATCCCTTCTTCATTGTCAACAATAATCCTCTTGCATGTTACATGCAAATTAAAATTTAGCACTCTCTAATTATGCCAGTATACTCCATACCCAATCTGTATCTTATTTTTAAAGGAGAAGGATTTGTTATACAATGTTTATAAGGTGGTCATCCAGTTCATAAAAACTTATGATGCAGGCCTACATACATCCACTCAAAAATAAGTTCTGTTGTGCTCTGCCAGCCTTATCCCCAAATATGTGTTCTTAAAGTGGTAGCCTTAGTAATTTATGATGTGCAGTACAGTAATTGTTCATATTATCATAAATTTGTACCAACAAATTACTTCTCCCCAGAGGATAGATCTCATATCCATATCTGTTTTGTCACCAAAGTAATTCCATGAAAAAGCAGGGAAACCAGATGATTCCAGAACATGCACTGGCTGTGCCAAAAACTCTGTATTTGGAAAAAGATTATAATATGGAATTAAGCAGATGCTCCCCATGCAGAAGGTTTCCAACCTCTGCAAGAAGGGTAGCAAAGTCTCATGAGTCATCTCCTCTAAAATAACTTTTCCTAATGCGATGTCCTTCAGCTACGTTGGATTTTGCTGACTGAGAAGGTAAAGTGATAGTTACAGCGTCCCTGTTTTGGCAAAACCTGCTATAAAATTGCTGCCAGTTGAATCATGGCAAGTCTGAGCAACAAAAATCTATGAGGAAGCTTGTGATGCAACCACATTAGAAAGACGGTTTCTGTAAGTGGTAGCAGGACACCTCATTAAAGGAAAGGCTTTTCTATCTTGCCAGAGAGAAGGTGGGATACTTCTTTTAAGGTGCTTGTCAGTTATTTCTGCAATGCCAGAACATTTATCCCATGATAAATGGGATAAATTTATCCCATTTATCTCTCTTCTAAAGATAACAGAATAACAGAATAGCAGACTTGGAGGGACCTTGGACGTCTTCTAATCGACCCTCTGCTTAGGCAGGAAACCAGGGGTGAAATGCTCCCGGTTCGGACCGGATCACCCAATCCGGTAGTGATGGCGGCAGGTGGTTCAGAGAACCGGTAGCATAAATCCCTGCGCCCCCCCCCCACACGACGATCCCAGCTAAGCCGCACGATCATCAGAGGCTTTTTAAAAAACTTTTAAAAGCATTTTTTCTACAACCTCTTCCAAAGAAAAAATGCTTTTAAAAGTAAAAAAAAAGCCTCTGATGATCGCACGGCTCAGCTGGGATCGTCAGAGGCTTTTCAAAGCATTTTTTTCTGCAACCTCTTGGCCGAAGAGGTGGTAAAAAAAATGCTTTGAAAAGTCTCTGATGATCCCAGCTGAGTGGCCTGATCGGCAGTGAGATATTTTTTAAAATGCCTCTCTTACGATCCCAGCTGAGTTGCTAGATCGGCAGAGGCTTTTCAAAGCATTAGAAAAAATGCTTTGAAAAGTTAAAAAAAAGAGTTGGCCACGCCCACCCAGTCACATTACCCCCACCCACCCACCAAGCCACGCCCACAGAACCGGTAGTAACAAATTTTACATTTCACCCCTGCAGGAAACCCTATATCATTTCAGACAAATGGTTGTCCAGTCTCTTCTTGAAAACCCCCAGTGCTGAAGCACCCACAACTTCTGGAGGCAAGCCAATCCAGTGATTAATTGTTCTGTCAGGAAATTCCTCGTTAGTTCTAAGTTGGACCTCTCCTTGATTAGTTGCCATCCATTGTTTCTTGTCCTGCCTTCAGGTGGAAAATAGGTCGACCCCCCTCTTCTTTGTGGCAGCCCCTCAAATACTAGAACACTGCTATCATGTCACTCCTGGTCCTTCTTTTCATTAAGTTAGACATACCCAATTCCAGAACCCATTCTTTAAATGTTTAGCCTTTAGATAAAAAGCAAAAGTATTTTTTAAAACCGTTTGTCATATCACAGTAACCTAATTTAAGAGCAAATTGCTCTGAGTTAACATTATATATTTTGCTGACCTAAGTGAAAAGCTACACCATCCTTCCTGTGTTACTGCAACCACATCATAAGTTATTACTAGATCAAGGAAGTGTACTGCACACTAGCAAAATTCCTTAAAAATCCTGTGGACATTTAGACTAAATCCGTTCTGACACAATGGATCTTATGGGAGAGTAAGGAACACATCTATGCAAAAACCCAGCAGCTCCTGCTATGATTTCTGACTGCTTAATTAGCTTACCCATTTCATGCAGATTCAAGGAACCTGTCTATATCAAATCAAAATACAACAAATATTAAAACTCTGGCATTAAAATTACATTGAGAAAAGTGCAAAATATCTGCAAGGTCTGAAACTTGGTGTGCTTCTAATTCTGGTTTCCTGAAATCTTATTCCTGGACTAGGCAATTCATTTCCTTGTGGCTTATATATAAGTACATCTTCATATGGTGCTACTACTTCTATGTATGGTTACAATGTATGGAGGCTAAGAAATTTAGTTACCTCCAATTCAACTTTTCAGCAGTATCCCTAGATGGTTTCCCTGGATCTTTTGAGAACAAGAATAATTGGTTGTTGCTTGAACATAAGTTCACCTTCAGGCTTGATTGATATTAGAAATGTCGCTATATTTCAGCCTCACTTATAAACTGATTGTATTGCAAGACAACTAGAAGGATGTGTCAAAATGGAAGCAGTCCTTTTTGGGAGCTCAGTAAAAAATATGGGGAAAACAGCAAAATGCCTTGAAGGAGAATCTCACTTCTTAAATCAAGGAATGGGGATTTTCAAGGCTAGCAAAATCCTTGGGCTCTTGGGGTGCTCATTTCAACTTCAGAACAATCAATAGTTCAATAAACTTGGAAAGACAGCTCTGTAGCCTGTACCTTACTTTGAAAAGATATCTCTAATTCGCTGTTATATAATTGGCTACCGATAAAGTTATCCAGCTGAATTTAGAGAATAAAGTTTCCCTATTCTTTCAAATGAAATGGATGGAATTTTTCTCCTATCCCACTGACCTGCCTCTTTTGCTATCCACAATGAAGGTTTGCTCATAGTATTAGATGCAATCAAGTGGGGTACAAGTAGTCCTCTTACATCCATTCATTTAGCGACAGTTCAAAGTTACAACAGCATAGAAAAAAAGTAACCTATGACT